>NW_025106676.1:623441-1246883 GCF_013123115.1 Colletes gigas
AACTACATCTTTCGGCACTGCGTGCGTGATAACTAAAAAACTATTCAAGATATCAACATCAAATTTATACAGTATCTTCAGAACTGGTCTCCCTATAGCATGAACTAGGATAATTGCGATATATGCAATACTTTTTCTTTTATTAACAAAAAAGCAACTAAATATATGAAAATATTCAGTATTTTTTCGTAAAATAGCTGCCATTTTGCTATTTTTTGTTTTTTTGAAAAGTTCCTAGTTCATGCTATAACCACACTCATCCATATTAAGAATATCGTTGGTTTTAGGATTTCGAATAACTTGTTCGCAAGATATCACGTACGCAGTCGGGTGCCGTTCGTAAAAACTGTTGTTTGATGATCAACAAAAACAGCGTAATCAATAGATATTATGCGTTGCAAAAATTCGTAGATATAGCTAAATATATAATAAATGTATCTACAAAATCCGGAATTAATCGCTCTTTAATAACCCGCAAAAAAAAATCACAAAGAAACACGTATTTTTCATGCCTACAAGGTAGAATGGCCCCTTAACGTCTTTAATTCCACTCATTATTTGTATTTAGTTTCTTGTGTAATAGTATAAAATTTCATCGAAATTCAATCTATTATTTATTTTTGGACATTATAGTGCTCGACAAATTTTACAGCAAATTCATAAAGAAATAAAATAAATGTAATATAAAATTGCAGGTTAAATTTTTGTTACAATACTGTAATAAAATAAAACGTAATATAATATTGCAGATTAAATTTTCGTCACAATACTGTAATAATATTTCTAAATTGTAAAGGGTTTTTCAGTAGCTATGTCCGAACTTTGACAGCATATTGCTGTGACGTTTCAAGTGGCAGCACTATCATTCTTTGACGCTTGTATTTTGTCATAGTTACCATTTTGCCATGGAGCGCTACACGATTGAGCAACGCGTCGAAATTGTTAAAATTTATTATAAAAATTCGTGTTCTGTTCACCAAACTTTTCGCGAGCTACGTTCAATTCAACGAATTATCGCGAAATTCCAGCAAAGCGGTTCGGTTGCTGATCGAGGAGTTCCTGTACGACGGAGAAACGCGCGGTCAAAGGAAAATATTGATGCTGTTGCTGAAAGTGTGGCTGAAGACCCAAATCTCTCGATTCCTCGTCGAGCACAAACAATTGGTCTTTCTGCGACCTCAACTTGGCGAATTTTACGAAAAGACTTGGGCATGCATCCGTATAAAATCCAATTAACACAAGAATTGAAGCCCCAAGACTACCATGCTCGTCATACGTTCGCTGATTGGGCTCTGGAGCAGTTGCAAACGGATCCAAAGTTTGGCGAAAAAATCATCTTCAGTGATGAAGCACATTTTTGGTTAAACGGCTTCGTGAACAAACAAAATTGCCGCATTTGGGGAGAGAGTAATCCACAGCAGTATCAAGAGTCTCCATTGCATCCGGAAAAGCTTACTGTTTGGTGTGAATTTTGGTCAGGCGGCGTCATTCAGCCGTACATCTTCCGAAACGAGAATGGCCAGACGGTGGCTGTCAATGGCGAACGGTATCGTGCCATGATAACAGACTTTTTGTGGCCTCAATTAGATGACATGGACCTGAACGACATGTGATTCCAACAAGACGGCGCAACATGTCACACATCGGGCGTTACATTAGATTTGTTGCAAGAAAAGTTTCCAGAACACGTTATTTCCAGAAAAGGCGATGTGGAATGGCCGTCAAGATCATGCGATTTAACGCCCTTAGACTTTTTTCTTTGGGGCTACGTTAAGTCGCTGGTTTATGGTAATAAACCAACAACAATTGACCAACTGGAGAACAATGTCATTCAAACCATTGCATTGGTGAGATCCAGTCCGACTTATGCAACAGAGTCATACAAAATTGGATCTCTCGGATCGAGTCCTGTAAACGAAGCCGTGAAAGCCATTTGAATGATATCATTTTTAAAACATAATGATATTGAATGTACTTTAATCCGCAATAAAGGTTTCCGTCATATGTCGTACACAACTCTTTTTATTCAATTTTAAAGTTCAGACACGCTTAATGAAAAACCCCTTATTAGTGTTCGAAAATTAATTCGCAAATAACTAATCTCTGTTCTCCAACGTTGAATTGAAGAAGGCAAACCTTGAAGACAATTCAAGTACAATTTAGTTTACGAACATAATTATCAGTTATTGTTTGCAGATCTCAAGTTTCCGCGTCGGTTGTTATAACATGGAAGATTACTGCAGTCAGTTTTGTTCCAAAGATAGTTGAACGCTAATCTGGCGATAGGAAACCGTCGGGTCTTAGCAATTTTTAATCAAAGTCGCGTCGCGTTTCTTTCTCCCAAGGTTGCAGCTATGCTTTTTCTCTCATCCTTCCTCCGCGCACCGGTTCCCATAATCCGAAATTACGAGTAGCCTCGTTGCGGTGCATGAATACATAATGTACACGCCACGAGAGACCTCTGAAACGCAAGCAATCTACAGTGCAAGTACACTTTGAACGGTTGTTAACTCTTTGGGAAACATGGAGGAACAAAAAATCCTCCAACAGATGCACGGTTTAATTATAAGTCACATTTTACGTGCCGTTTTAAATCGAATGAGAAATAAAATTTTATTTTAAATATCTTCAATGAAACTGTATTAACGATCGAAATTGAAAAACAATGTTTTCAGTTCTTTGTCGATAATTTCTTAAAGCAAGAATCATTCGACAAAAAAATTCCAAAGCCATTTATATCGAACCTTTTAAAATTTCACTAAATTATATTGCGTAGGAGTTAATCGATACTTCAAATAAAATTTGAAATCACTCTAACTCGAATTAGGATTTGTCAACGCGTTAAACTATTCAGCATTAAAATTTGAATTATATGCCGAATGGAAAGTTTAAACGTTACACGAGTACCAATTTATCGATACCGTGGAATTTGCATTTATACGACAATCTAAACAGAAAACCTAAATACTACGCGAGCGCTAAAAGTAGTTAACATTGAGCGCAACGATCGATCACTATAAACGTTTTATTGAATAGAGCGGCTATTTAACGAGGTACTTAGGTTATTTAGATAGAACTTGAATTACGCGCAACAACTTAAATTACAATGTCCCGCAAATTGATAGCGTACAGAGGAAGAAATTAAGTTATCTATTACCAGCGGAGCAGTAAACTGTTCTAGGCTATCTCAATTGAACCAGTCGTTATCAATCGATTTAGCAATTTACTGCTATCGCTATTTCAACAGTGCCAATCTCCACGTGGACATTGACTTCCACAGTTGACGCTCGAAAGTTCAGAAATTATTATACGCCACGTTCAAATGCTAAATTTACATTTTCTTAATCAAATTACTTCTTCGCTTTGTAGCGTAAAATTTTGTTCGAATAATATATAATCGATAAAATGAACGATAAAAAATATAACAATTTATCGGTATCCTTCGTCCGATTAAACTTTTCTATTTGTTATATGTTATAATTTCTTTAGATTTTTACATATGTAATGCTCCTTAACACGTATCGTACGATTTGAAATTCTTCGTTCCGGTTGAAATTCTTTGCAGAAAATAAGGTGGACCGAAACGGAGAGACAGTAGGTCGGTTGTACGAATTAAAAAATGAATTAGGCGAAGTATAAAAATAGTTGCTGGAACACTGCGTCATTTCATATAGATTCCTCGCAAGAAGTATGATTCGTCGAGTCCATAAAGAAGCTATTCTCTTGTACGGATATCTCTGGCGCGTATATTTCAAACATTTAGTTTATGTCGACGTCAGTCGAAGGTTATCGCGCAAAGAAGAGTTGCTTTCCACACCGGTATGGCGCCACTCTACTTTACGTTCATTGAAATACCGTCAAAAATGTCATCGTGATCGAGACTACGACGAATAGAATCTGCGCAAAGTGAAACTGTATTTATGAATCACGGGGTCAACGAGAGGGACCTTTCTCATCGAATCGTGCAATTGGGTCAAGTAACGCTATCAATTATGTTCAACGAGGCGACGAAATTGCCCGACAACTTTAACCGTCAATTAACATTTTTATGCTCTCGAGCGTGCAATTAATTTACGGTGAAATTTGCAAACTTATCGCCTCCGTGACAAGTTGAATGAAGTCGATTGTGAAATATTTTTATACAGGAGATTTTTAAATATTTAAAATTGTTCGAAGCTTTCCGTATTAATTATAATATTTGTGGTATTTCGCCAATAGAATACTTGTTGAGTTTTATCAAATAATGATAACACAAACATTTTCAATTTGACTGTTTTTAATGCGGAACTTTGGTCTGCATAGTTCTTATCTGTTTTAATTATTTACACGCGAATAATATAAAATTAATTAATGAAATGATAAAGTGGTCACTTTTATAGAATAATTGAAAATGTAAATTATATATTTTGATGAAGATTATCTAGAAAATCTAACAATGTTGGAAAAATTGCTCGTTAACCCCGTAAAGTGAGAAAAACACCATAAAAGTGGTCCAATTTTCAAACTACCATAATTCTTCGAATAGTGTGTGTATGTAAATGTCCACCGAGGATCGTTTAACGTACTGTAGTCGCTTTCTATTGTAACTACAAGTAGCCACGCAATGGTAAAACGAGGCGGACCGCAGAAAATAGTCCGCGTAATGTATGATCGAGCGCTCGACAGGTGGTCGCCTTTATTGCAATCTCGTGCTCGGTAGTTGCACACCCTCGGTTGCACTCGTATGCACTTACACGCCGACGAACAAGCTGAGAGGAAATGCCCTAGTCGTGTAAACGCGTAATACGACACGTGAAATCGTTTCCAGGTATCGAATTACCAGGAATTGAACCGAAAGAATCTGCGAGACCGCAAGGTGCGGCACAAAGGGATGCTGGACCAGTCCCCAGCGAGCCTAAACCGTAACAGTATCGCCATCTTGAAGTTTCCGGGCGCCTCCGATTATGCTTAACGGACGATTAAACGTCTGGGTACAAATAACCCACCAAAATACATTTTCCACTAGTTGACGCGTTGATTACCACACTAAACCCCTCTAATTGTCCACTAAAATGAAACTTTGTTTTTGGACAGTTGAAAACTAGGATACTCACAATTTGTTATAGATATTTTTATAGCCTCGTTAATAATCATAAATCCTATCTTTAGAATTAATTGTTTTAGCTCCTCGGTGAAAAATCGTGTCACCCTTGTATGGGTGACGTACTAGTCAATGTGTTGAACAGCTCCCTTAAACGATCGTTTCAATTTTCATTTATATTAAACGTTTGTACTGCTTACGATATTCAACATTTGATTATATTATTATCGAACTCTGAGTCTAGTGAAAAAGAATTGTTAAAGAAGCCATTTTTGACACGTCTTAGAAAATAGTTTGTGACTTCGTTACCGTTGCAAATCAGACCCGAATAATTTTTGAAGTTCATTCTTTAAATATCGTGAAAAAGTTCGTGAACGTTGAAAAAGTTAAAGAAACACTTTTAGATCAATAACGTTTGGCACTTCTCATTTAATGAAAGATAATCAATTTCGACGAATGGCCGCGAGGCAGACCAGAAGCTGATGAAGGCGATATTTCATGGCCGCGCGTATGCTCGTTAAGTTCCGTCGAGTGGAAAGCAAAAGACGCGACGAGGAATTGAAAAGCTCATTAACGCTTAAAAATATCGCTTTCTGGGATGCGAATAATGATCGTTGATTAATCGCGCCACAATTTGCCAGCCACGAGGTGTCTTCTCGAACGATCGTGCTACAGTGGATCCGTTTGACATTCGAAACGCTTAGTTTTGCTGATTAAACATTTCACAGGGAAATTTTTCCGTCGTAATCATCCTTTCCCCCTCTCTTTATGTATATCTATTTGCCTGGACATTAGTTTTATTTTTTAATAGATGTTAAAAAAGTTAAGCTTGATCGCATCGTAAACAAAAGTGAAATAGAGGGAAATATTTAATGTTTGTTTATTCTACAGATTCTAAAATCGTTCAGAAATCAAAGTACGTAACTTTCTTACAAACTGCATGATTTTTATATGGTACTTCGATTTAAAAATAGTGATGTTTTATTTGTTAATAACGTTACAAACTAGAAATGAGGTAGATGTTACACATTCGTGGGAAGCGATCATAAATAATAATTGTAAAGGGTAGATATCGTTTTTTATATTTTCCTTTGTACATTGCTAATATTTTATTTGTATTTTTTTAAATTTTATTCAAATACTGTATTTGCTTGTGTTATTAAAAATATAATATATGTGTCAGTGTTTTAATTTAACGTAGAAACTATAAATCCAAGTGATAACAATAGAATACTCGTCGATACAGTTCCAGGAGTTGGTGGGGATGACTCCGCGAACAATATCGAGGGGCAAAGACGCGGCCATTAACGAGGATCTATTGTACTCGTTTCAACGTTAAAAAATGTTTATTTTGCGAATATTGTGAAATATTATGAGTAACGGCGACCGTTTTGATCGCAACAACATTTCAATTTCAATAATCCGGTAATCGGTCCATTAGGAAATATTTCATATTAACGAGTTTCCGACTAACGATCGTTCGCATAACGATCCTTAACGCGGCTGGATATGCGCGTTTAGTAACCATTTAGATAATACATCATGTATCCAGCGACGTGCTCCGGAAGGTGTCGCACAGGTGCGATAATATTAATAAGATTCCTTATCCGCGAGCAATTTTAATTGATATGTCAGGATGACAAGTGGCTAATGTGTTGCTTCAACTGAAAGATATTTTCCCCCGTAATAAGTTTCGATTACTTAACGCCCGGGAGAAGAGACCGACGCAGGATATTTCATTTACGATTAAACGTGTTCAAAACACTTCTTATCGATCATGCCAAAACGGGAGACCCGGCTTTAGGCTAACGATATTTAACCAGAACAAATAATTTCCTCAATACCTGTCTATCGATGGAAATATTAATTATTAATAGGCACACGCGTGTTATGGAAGCAATACTTTCACTAATTTATATTATCTAAACACAAAAAATTTTTTGGAGCACCCCTTAGAATGGAAAATATTATTTTTATGGTAGATTTCAAAATTTCTTTCTATTCGAGTTTTAAAAACTTTTCGAGGAATACAATAATGTCACAGTGTTTCTCAAATTTGAACTCCCCAACATACACCTCAATTAGGGCAATTTGTTGTAACACCCCTTAGAATAGGAAATATTATTTTTATGGTAGATTTCAAAATTCCTTTCTATTCGAGGTTTAAAAACAAGAACTCGTTTAAAATTCCACACTTTTCAGTTTAAACTC
This sequence comes from Colletes gigas, assembly GCF_013123115.1. Taxonomy (NCBI): domain Eukaryota; kingdom Metazoa; phylum Arthropoda; class Insecta; order Hymenoptera; family Colletidae; genus Colletes; species Colletes gigas. The sequence goes on from NW_025106676.1 coordinate 630,733, forward strand.
TTTTAGTAAAAATTATTTGAGTCTTCCTGGAACTCGTGAAAAAATCTAGAACGAATTCTTGAATATCATAAAACTAATACTGTAGTGGCAATAATCCAATTGAATCCAGAACGAATTCTTAAATATTATAAAACTAATACTGCATTGACAATAAAGTTTCACCTGTTTTGATTTATGCAATTTGAAAATCACTTCATTGTATTTGAAGAAATTAACTTTTTGCTCGATCTCAACGCGTTTAAACATACTAATTTCCCTAATAATAATTAATAATATAACAATATCTGTCCATCGATGGAAATATTAATTATTATTAGGCACACACGATGATTGTTAAATTTTCAATTTAAAGGATGAATGTACCGATAACTGGCCAGTTTTACCAACAATCGCGTTGCACTTAGAATGCCATAAAAAATTGATACGAAAGTATTAGAAGCCGTTGCGTAGCGAAACACATTTATCGTTACATAACGTAATGAATCGTTAAACGTGCATAAATTTAATGGCTATCGCCTATAAACTATGACGAAAGGCAGCAGAGTCGTCGCTGGATTGCAGCTCTTCGGCATTTTAACGGATAATTGAAAAATAAGAAACTGCGGACCCCATAAATGTCAGCCACGTAATTTCGTGGAGTAGCAGAAATATTTTCTAATACAAACTTACCTGCAACCAGAAAAAGAACATTGCTTGAATAGAAACTTTAGTGCTTCTATCAGGAACACGCTTGTATTTATAAAAATACCAGCAGAAATTAATAATGAGACGCAATGAAACGATTAAAGTTGCCATGAACAAACAATTTGAAAACCATTTCTATTATTTCGATGTACATCGTTCGTTGCAAGAAGAGGAATGTTTTTGTAATAATTGCTTCGCATTAAATGCGTCGTAATAAATTTGTAAAACTTCGAAATTTCGTAACGCGTGCACGTGTTACACGTGTTCCCATAACTTGCAATTATTCGATCGAAAAATGTTACGTATTTAGTTTGGAAATATCGAAATGGTGGATAATTTAATGGTCGAAAATTACTATAACTCGAACGCGTATTACCGATAAATTAACGGAATACGCGTAATCTTCGATAATGATATTATGGCATAGGGTAAAAATTGATTAAAATATAATTACTTCCGGCAAAACGAGTTCACAACGCGACAGCGAGGATCGATCGTTCGATCGTGACTTAATCGTAAGATTGCCAGGCCACCTAGTTACACTGTTCTTACGATACAGATTACGGGCTGATGATGATTCTAATCGTTCCATCTTAATCGATACAAATTTTCCATATCTGGTGACCAATCATAATTTCTACCCCGGTCGATTGCTTCGCTCGTTTAGTTCTTATGGTCGGAAAACTATACGAACATATCTGTTACATAAACAGGATTTTGTTCTACTCGCGCGACATTAGAGGAATGTTAACTCGTTCTTAACTGATCGAGGGAATGGTTAAATAAGGAGTCATTTTACATTGGAATTAACTGGTTAGGCGAACGAGTCGATTTATAGGAGCCGACGCTAACTTAATTATTTTATTCGATTTAATTAGCTAAATATTTCAACTGATCGCTAGTTTTACTACGAATTTACGAATTTTTTTTTACAGATACTAGACAAAAAAATTCGATTGAAAACCTTCCCTGCACTCGAATATTTTGTGTCACGTAGTAATTCTTCGCAATTTATAGTAAAGTACCATATTGAATAAAAAATAATTTTAACCCCTTGTCATACAATTACTTGTCTGACTCGTCAGAAGTTCTTGATGTCATGTTTCACAATTATGAGACCACTCACTCGTCATCAAGCCTTATAAATTAAAATCAACACATTTTTACATTCACGAGGTATTCGTAAAACAAATCTATTGTTTTCGTGCCCATTTTTTCTACGAACAAATTTAAACAAAATTACGTGTACGTTTGAAAAATTATTTGGAATTAAATCATAAGTCAATGGGTTAATACGTACAATGAAACCTTTACTTCGCCAGTCGAGGGTTGAAAAGTGTTCAACTATTAACTTAGGGGATCCTTAGAGTTTTGAAAAACATTGATATAAAAAGAAAGAAACTTTTATAGAATGAAAAGCTTAATGTCACATGAAAGCGATCAGTCTGCGGGCTGTTTCGTTTCAAGTCTCGAGTTCTATTAACGAGAGACTTTGCCAAGAGTTCGAGTACGCCCTGTGCCCGCCCACGCAAATTTTGTGCATAAACTGAGCTCCAAGAAGCAGCAAATACGCCTTCTATTGTTACGACTGTCGAACAGTGTTCCCTAGCGAATCGGAACGCCCGGTTTTAGCGCGCTCGTTTAATTAAAGCGACACCTCCGCTTTCTCCGAGGGCCACGATAACGCGATGTCTAGTTGGATCGATTAGAAAATGTTCATTCGAGCACAGTGGTTGGCATCGCGACAAAAGCAAAGGGAAAATTAAATACGTTCCAAACAAGATTCTAAATAGTTTCGAGAGCTCGTCGCTGAACGCTAGAACTACAATTATGGTGTACTTATTTGTACCAAGGAGATTAAAACGATAGATGCTCGTGGAAATGTGTGATGCAATAGAAATAAATGTTTATTTCTTTTATAGAAAACCACGGTTTGCAAAAATCTAGTCGAGTAATTTTTTTACCATGCTTATTAGAAATTACGAATTTTGATCACTTCTAGTATCAAACAGCAATAATTTACTGTAATTTGAAACGAAATATAAAATGATTTTTTGCATACTCGTAGAGTTAAATATTTCAATTTGTACAAATTTTGGGACCACCTGCATCTTGCAATGAATTTTTACGATGTTCTTTGCTCCCATTTGATGTTATTTTTTTAACGCATTATGAATAGTCATTTTAAGTTGGTGATGTTAGTTCTTAACGCGAGTTTTGCGTTAAAAAAATATAAAAACGGAGAGAAAATATTAGTGTCGTCTGGGCATTCCTAGAAAAAAGAAGTCTTTATTTAATACGCCATATCCACTACGAGATTATCAACGGCGTTTATTAATTAAGAGACAGAGAAAATAATCAAAATCATTATTGCAAGTACTGATACCTGTTCCGAATCAGAATCGAAATTAATCTAATAAATAATGTTCTTTTATTTATTTACAAGATAAGAAATTGGTTCTGTGTCTATTTTATATTTTAATTAAAAAGAAGTAAAGGAGAAACATTACACAGATGCAAAGTTATGATTTTCTTCCCGAACACCCATATACTCGAAATGATCGTTACGATATTTTAGGCACTTCCTCTAAACCAATCAAAAAACTTGTTGAGCGAAAGTTACACAGCAATCACTTGACAAGAAATGTTGTATTCTCTTTAAACAAGTGTAAAAGGTCTTATGTCGAAAATTGAGTAGTTTAGAAGCTATGATTTTTGTTCCGAATTCTCATTTACACGACACACTGTGCAATGTCATGAAACTTTGGCATTTAATTTCTAAATAGTATTACTTTCGAAAAAAAGAATCGATTTTCTGACTGGCTGGTCCCCCTTGAGTTGTGGTGTCCTTTTGTGCTTTCGTTTTCGACGGATATTGAGGAACCCCAGCAGAGATAACACAGATTTCTCGACGAATCCCGATCGAATTGGCGTTTGGAGAACTGTGGGGCCCAGTGTGCGTTGGTTCGAGGGCCGATAACGGTGACACGAAAGAACCGGGAGACCACCTGCGCGTTTCTGGTATTGGGTGCCACGCGGGGATGAATGAAAAACGAGTATCCCACACGTGCAAACCGCTCGGACAACGGTGTACACGCGGCAATAAAGGTGCACCGCGAACGGTTGTATCTTGTGCTCGCGGTTGAACGTTTGGCACTTATACGTATACGAACCGAGCGTTACGTGGGCGGAAGGAGAAGAAGGAACGATAAAAAGTAAAGAACTGTCTGCGAGGAGAGAAAGGCCTGTCCGAGCCGCGCTCTCGAGAATGGAAATCGAATCGTCTCGTCCGCTATCCCCTGCTCTTTTGAATCAAACTTTAGTATCGAGTAACGTTCCAAACCCTTGAAACACGGAATTATCAAAATAAAATATATTTACCCCTCAGAATGCAGCTTTCAATTTCTCTCGATACGATAAATTTTAAATTTTCTGGTTTAGATTTTATAAAAATAATTATTATTTACTTGACGGGTTCGTTTCTCTTTGTATAAATTTAATTGTACGATTGAACCCTTAGTGTTTGAAAAAATGTAACCTGTAACGGCTGTTTTCACAGATAAAATTAATTTTCTGTTTAACGTTATCATAGTATTCTTGTATCATTTCTGTGTGCAGTTTATTACAAATTTTACAATTCACGAGTGTTCAGGGTTGAAAATTAGAAACAAATTGTTTCGAATATTGCACGCCTTACGAAGTTATAAATGTTTCATATGTGTATACTATGTCTATTTTCTGTATGTTGTATTAAAAAATTCTTCACGGAATTATCAAAATAAAATATATTTACCCTTCAGGGTGCAACTTTCAATCTCTCTCGATACGATAAATTTTAAATCTTGTTTAAATTTTATAAGAAGAATAATAATTATTTACTTGACGGGTTCGTTAGTCTTTGTATAGATTTAATTATACGATTCAACCCTTAATGTTTGAAAAAAATGAAACTTGTAACCGCCGTTTTCACAGTTAAAATTTATTTTTCTGTTTAACGTTACTTCTAACACACCATTCAACATAAATATCGTAGTATTCTTGTATCATTTCTGTGTGCAGTTTATTACAAATTCTATCATTCACGAGTCTTTAGGGTTGACAATTAAAAAGAAATTGTTTCGAACATTGCACGCTTTACTCCATTAATTACGAAGTTATTAATGTTTCGTATACGACGTCTATTTTCTGAATGTTGTATTGACAAATTCTTTATTAAATAGGAAAATTAAATTTTTCATGAAAACAAATTTCTTTCTATTATTATACATACATGATAATGAAAGCATGGAACGACTGCTGAATAAATTGAAAATGTCCAAATTTCAATTTTGGGATTTTTCATTTCTTATAATGTAAATGATTAGCATTTTTGGAGCAGCCTCTAAAAGACTGTAGAAAGTATAATACGTCTAATAATTAGAATTGCCACGTTATAATAAACATGTTACGCGTGAAATAGCACCACGATAATTCCCAAGTAATTATATTCACAGAAACGTTGTTACAGAATAAAAAGAAGCAACCGCAGAGGAATTCCTGGCCATCCGCTTCGATTTCATAATTGCTTCTCTCGAGGCTGTCTATCGTTATCGGGTAATGAGCTGTCAGCAGAGATAAATTCGCAGAACACACAAACAGTCGCTTTTAAACACGCGCGCGCCTATTCATACGCTGACACAGGCCTGCGTGAGAAGCAGAAATTAGGCGAATACACCGACAAAAATTTAATACTTTCGATTGAAATTCGCCCAATCGCTTAAAACAAATCGACCATTTGATCAGTCGTTCGAAAAAATAGTAGCGTATCAAACTTGGTCCACAAAAAATATTATAATTCGAAAATCACTATTTTTTTATTAAGACATTTGGCCAAAACATTGCCAATTATTATAACTTTCTGAAAACATCTCGCATATCGATCTTGCCAGAGTTATTTTTAAAATCCCTGAACCTACATTTGCAAATAATTTTATTCCCGACAAAATGTTTAAAATTTAAGAGTCTGCTAAATATTTTTAAAATTGCTCTCAATCAAAAAAAGAAATCATAAATATTATTTCTTAACGATTTACGTTGAATTTTCGTCCTTAATAAATAAAAATTAAATAGTGAAAAATTGATAAATTTAATAAATAGAATAAATAAAAAAATTTTGATAGGAATAAGTATACGATTAATGTCCATAAATCCAGAGTAGGAATTGCGTTGGGTATTTTTTCGCTGGTCGTGCGGGATCCAATGGTATTTCCAGGACGTTGCACCAGAGATTTAAGACGGCCCATCGCCGACGAATCAGTCAAAGAGGACTTGGAAACCGCGAGAGAGTGGAAGCGGGCAGATTTACGCTTTTGTGGAGGCTCGTACTTACGTCCGCCGTGGCCTTTGCGCGCTCGTTCCGACAGAGCTCGTGGTACTCACGGTACTCGCTGTACAGAGTACAATCGTGCAAGTACCGATGTAACTCTAGAAAAATTCGCGGGTCGTGGGAACGCGCCAATGAGCAACAAGCTTAATTAAAACGGCCAACTACCCGGAGGACACTTTGACGAGTCTCTAACCTTTGATTCGAGCACATCTCACTCCTAGTTTATTTATTAATCAATCTCGGTTAGCTTTGATTGAGTATCAGATTCTACGGATACTCCAGCTTAGAACTTCGAGAGAATTGATTTTCAACTTCAAATTTTTGTACTTTGTCAGGGCCTTTAAATGTTAAAATCGACGTTCCGCGAGCATTCGATGAGAGTTCAAATACTTTCCAAACGAATTGTTGGACTGATTCGCTAAATGTCTGCACATGTTCCATGACGTAAAAGCTAAAAATGAAATCAAAATGAAATCGAATTTTAACCTTCATAGTATACTTTTATAACACAAGCGTATAGAAGATTTTTTTTTAGACTCTTGAATACGTTCGTGTTATTTTTTATACTTTTTAATAGTAAATTATTTTTAAATTTATTTTTAAATACCTTATCGTTGGTCTTCAAAACCTGCAAAAAGAATAACTCCGCTAAACTATTTTTTCGACTACTTTTATCACTATAGAAATAAAAATTAGTTAAAAAGTCTCTACCGTTAAAGGTTAATTGGAACAATTAAAAGATATTGACTTTTTCTATTGATACTTGAGACACATTATTTCACTTTGAAAAAATTTGTAGACTTTCCATGAGTATCGATAAATGTGTACGAAAAATTTCGAAACAAGAATCGAACAAAATATTGAGAGATTTTGAAATTTGAAATTTACCGATTTTTCTGTTTTCAATTCAGAGTAATTCTGAGCAATGCAAATGCTGGTTGCTTAGCAACACTAATTAATATTCGCCTCTTACCCGAGTTTCGACTTTTTGTTCTCGAATTACCCGGCTGGGATTATCGACATAGTTATCGCATTCCGATTAGAATCCCGCGGCGTACGTCACTGGTCACGCGTGGGCGAAACAGAAACCTCTCGTCGCTGGGTATTGCAATTTTTCGATCGAGCTAGATCCCACATGTTGGAGCGATCGAAAGTAGTTTGACATTTTTTTGGGGCGAAACGAAAGGTTGGCGCAGCTTTTAACGACGCCTGTGCGATACTCTGCGCGTGGGCGTTTCGTATGGGCGTGCAAAAGGAAGTCTTCCTAACCCCAGATCCACAACACTCTCTAGGAATAGACATTTTCACTGCCCATTCAGAGAATTAAAGGAAACTTTGTTCCATAGAATCGGTACCGCCTATAGAATTTTCAAGTATTATTTATGGATCACAGAATGAACAAGCTTCTCGATCCATTTGTCGATTCTTCGAATTTTTAACGTAGATTAATAATAACAGTGAAATTAGGAATTTAACTTTCCCTGCAAACGTTTAGAAAACTTCTTAATTTCGTCCTACGAGTAGTAATTATATCAGTCCATTGCGTTTAAAATGGACAATAATTTGTGATTTTCTCAAAATAAAATTGCAATACATTAAATGCATTTAGGAAAATTAAATTCACTACTTTATTTAATAAGTGTTACTCTTGTTAATGTTTGCAAATAAACATAGACAATTACTATTGTATAATATATGAAATAATTTCACAAATAAGAATTTATTTAGAATCGTTACACGCATGCTCGAGATATTTTCGAAAACTACGAAAAAGTTCCAATTTATTTTTGTATGAAAAACTGTAACAGTTGTACTACGAGTACCAGGAAGAATTTGTACAATGGTTCTTTCGTAGTTCCTGGACGAACAGGAAAAATTCGTGGTCGAAGGCAAAAAGATTGCGAGGATCTATGGATCCGATTTGACGCAACACACCTTCCGTTTCGCACGCATTAATCAAACAACATGCAATAATACATTCAAGCCGTCGCTGGACCGCTAGAATCCATAGATCACGTTAATGCTGTCGCTACGGTGGCTCGTAGATCATGTCGATCCTCCTACGCGGCGATCGACTCGATAAGAAATCTTTCCGCGGGTAGACGATCGAAACATGGTTGGCCTCCTGCGGCCACGGGGCTTTTAATGCAAACTGTTGCAAATATCGATCAACATTTTCACCAGTTTCGTTTCGTGCTCGCTTAATCGAAATAACAATTAATTGTACATATGTAAAACTAAAAAGTAAACCTAGCGTTGTTCAGTTTTGTAAAGTTTGTGAATTTTTTAAAGCGAGAAAAGAAGTGGTTAGACAAAGAATTGCAATTTTATTTCGAGATTAATGATACACAGAAAGTTAATATTGATAGTTAATATTTCGGTTTCCAAGTTTCACAAGGTTAGAAATTCGTAGGAGAAAAAATTAGCGCGAAAGAATTCTTTTCTGGCCAAAAATCGGAACGTTCACAGACCACTGGAACAGAGATGCCAGACGGAGCCACCGGGGCACCTCATTCCACTTTCTCACACTATGTCAGATCACGCGTACGTGAGCTCGTAGTGTTTAGGAGAGTCGACGAAGGCAAACTGATACATGCCCTTCTTCTCGATTCTCCGAAGCTGCTCGAAGTAATTTCGGACCGCCTCGTAGGAGTCAAGAGAGAAAGGCTTACATTTGCCTTCTCGCTCTTGAACAACTGAAATCCGACCTCGCGTCAACGGCATATGATTTGGAATCTCGACTGCCCAGCCATTTTTACTTTCCGACTTATACGTATATGAGTGTACATATGTATATCATTAATACGATTTTTCAAAATTAAAATCTGCTTTAAGATTGAAAATTAATAAATTAAAATGAGAGTCCAATCTTTGCCAGTATCGTGCACGCTGTAGCATTGCTCAGTAAGAAGTGTTCTTACTTTTATAATATGAACAAAACAGAAGAATTAATTGTTGCAGAAATTAATTAATACTGATTTTCCTCGATATGTTTTGAGATAACTATTTAAGCTTCTGCTGGTCTGTACATACCTCTACTGGTCTCTGCTTGTCCCTGCTGGCCTCCACGGGCCCCTGCTGACTGCTGCTGACCACTTCTGATACTTTTGACAATGTATAACGATTACTACTGACTGCTGCCAGCCTCTACCAGCCTCTATTGACCTCTGCTGGCCTCTGTTGATCTCTACTTGCTTCTGCTGACCTCTGCTTACCACTCCTAATACTTCTGACAACGTAAAAAGATTACTACTTGCTACTGCATGCCTTTGCTGGCCTCTGCTGACCACTGCTGACCACTTTCGATATATCTGGCAACGTATAACGATTACTACCTGCTACTGCTTGCCCCTGCTGGTCTCTGCGTGCCTCAGTTGACCACTACAGATCACTCCTGATACTTTTGACAACGTATAACGATTACGACTGGCTACTGCCAGCCACTGCCAGCCACTGCCGGCCTCCACTGACCACTGCTGACCACTGCTGATACCTCTGACATGATATATATGTAATAACGTTTGTATAATGTAAATCTACGGCAATGAATAATACAATTTTAAAGAATTCTGTGTGATCTCATCATTTTTTATCTTTCTTTTCCTTTCCAAATTATTCCCTTAGTTATAAGATACGTGCCAACTCTTCGCAAAACCGCCAGCATTTTAGAAAAATTCCGGTCACTTTTGAAAAACCGGATGGCCCAATTTCGAAATTGGGCCAAGGTCAAGGTCAAGGTCAAGGTTATTCGAATTTTAGATAAATTGCGGACACTTTGGAAATCCGGATAGCCTTAGCCCAATTTCGAAAGTGGGTCAAGGTCACCGGTATTTCAAATAACGTTTTTGGGCATTTTGGAAATCCGGATTTGGCCTTAACTCAGTTTCAAAAGTGGGTCAAGGTCACGAGCATTTTTCAAATGTTCTGTACGCTTTGGGATTTCAGTTTAACTAGAAAACGGTTTCTTATAACTAAGGGAATGATTTGGAGTGGAAAAGAAGGGTCAAAATGATCAGAACACATAGAATTCTTTGAAATTATATCATTTATTGCTATAAATTTACATTATACAAAGCTTTAATACATATATATCATGTCAGAAGTTATCAACAAAGGTCAGTAGTGGTCAGCAGGGGCTAGCAGAGGGCACCAGAGAGATGCAGAGACATGCAGAGACCAGCAGGAGCAAGCAGTAGCAAGTAGTAATCGTGATACGTTGTCAGAAGTATCATGAGTGGTCAGCAGCGGTCAGCAGAGGCCTGCGAAGACAGGCAGAAGTCAGTAGTAATCGTTATACGTTGTCAAAATATAAGCGGTGGTCAGCAAAGGTCAGCAGAAGCTGGGAGGGGCTGGCAGTAGTCAATCGTAATCATTATACGTTGTCAGAAGTATCAGGAGTAGTCAGCAGCGGTCAGCAGAGGCCAGCAAAGACAGGCAGAAGTCAGTAGTAATCGTTATACGTTGTCAAAAAATAAGCGGTGGTCAGCAGCGGTCAGCAGAAGCTGGGAGGAACTGGCAGTAGTCAGTAGTAATCGTTATAGGTTGTTAGAAATATAAACGGTGGTCAGCAGAGGCTTGCAGAGGCGAGGAGTGACTAGCAGTAGCCCGTAGTAATCGTAATACGTTGTCCGAAGTATCAGGAGTGGTCATCAGTGGTCAGCAGAGGCCTATAGGAAAATTCAAAAGTACATGCTAGTTTATAATGGACTACACCGCTATCGTCGACCAGAATGCGCAAGCTTGTCGAGAAGTAGTTCGTTCCGTACATTTGACGTGCCAAATATAATGGATCGAAAAATTGTTAGTTTCATTTAACTTTTTCATATGATTGTTATGCACATTACGAGAAGGCAAATGTGAGCCTTTCTCTGTCGACTCCCACGAAACGGTCCAAAATCACTTCAGGCAGCTTCGGAGAATCGATAAAGAGGGCATGTATCAGTTTGCGTTTGTCGACTTTCCGAAACTCCACGAGTTCACGTACGCGTGATCTGGCATAGTGTGAGAAAGTGGAATGAGGTGTCCTCGGTGCTCCCGGGGCACTCCGTCTGGCATCTCTGCACTGGAAGCTGTTTGGATAAGTTTAGCTTGTTTGATCAGTACGTTCTGTCAGCGGATCTGTTTTCGTTTCACTTAAAAGATTCGTGGCGGCGCGGTTTCAAGTCCTTGAAGACAAATCATTCCGGGGGCGATTACTAAAAACAAATTTTTAACTCTCGAGGGAGTTCTGGCATCTGGCGTCCGACTGGAAATAGACGGTTTCACTGTTCGTTTTACGTCAAGTTGATCAACTTGACGTAATGCAATACGACAGTATGTTTTCCAATTTCTTCTTCGTTGCGATTTTTTTTGTTTCAAACTATAGATTGTTTCATAGTGGAATTACACGCATAGATTTACCTATATTCGGAGTGTTCGAAGTACTTATTACGAGTAAAAGTAATGCTAATCGTGTGTGCTACAGGTCATCGAATACGTGAAAAATTTGAAGTTTCAAGAGGGTATTAGGAAGAATGTAGATCGAACAGGCACAGCGGGATCATTGATAAATAAACATAGTTAAGCGAGTTCCAGATATTTTAAGAAATATATACAATCGAGATCTCTGTTTCGATTCAACTTGACACTGGCTACACTAAAAAATTTACACAAAGTTTAAAATGTCTATCGTAAAAATTGTGAAACGTTTCCTTAGCGCTAATTTGATTCAATATACTTTCGACGTGTTTTAGTTCATTTTATCTGTATCTTTATCCATAAAATTTGTGGAAAAAATTGTTTCACAGAATGATAAAGGTCGATGAATCACGGGAAATTTTCCTCAAAGCAAACGATTATAATTATTGACATTTTAAGAAGTGTAACAAACGGATACGTGAAACACCAATCGGTTTGGAGCAGATTGCGTACGGTTTTGAAACACAGGATGCACTGTGCGGTTCTAGAATCGTTGCATCGACAGTTCGAGCAGCCGGTTTGGCCGCGATTTCATCAACGTGGCATTCATTACCCGCACTCTCGTGCGCTCCAAATGGTTTTGATACGACGATAGTCTGCGTTTATGCACGCACCTGAAACGGAAATAGTTCCCCCATTGAGATATCCTTACAAGTACCAGCCGTTCGATGCTCTGTATTGTGAGCTTTCCAGCAACTTTACCTCCCACGACAATCAACAGAGTGACAACCATCCGTTTTTATTTCACGCAAGGCAAAGTTTGCTAAATTATTTCGCTTCAGCGTACTATCACTCTTGAATTGTTAAGTTTAAAGCACAAGGACCTTATACTTTCCTGTAGAGATTAAAATACTACGCCGAACTGTTCAATCAAAATTTTAGAATTCCATTCTTTAAGAAAGTGCAATTCCATTTTTTGACTGCACCGGTGGAACTGCACCTCATTTTACATGTGGAAATCTATAATTTTTATTACACCATTCGATGCAGTATTTTAATCTGTACAAATATATACATATAAGGGACTTTTGCCCTAAACATAATAGTTCAAGAGTTATAATACTTTAAAGTAACATAATTTAGTTTTAAACTTTAAAGTAATATAACTCATGAACTATTAGATTCAGGGTACTAGTACCTAATACTTTTCTGTCGAGATTAAATAACTGCACCGAACTGTCTAATCAAAAGTATAGAATACCATTCTTTAAAAAAGTGCAATTGCATTTCGAAATGCATCGATCCAACTGCATCCATGTTTTCAAACGTTAACCTATAATTTTGATTGCACCATCCATTACAGTATTTCGATCTATACAAGAAGTGTTGAGGAACGTATGCCCTGAGCCTGATAGTTCGAAAGTTATGCTGTTTTAAAGTTCGCTAAATTATTTCACTTTAAAGTACTACGTCTCTTGAACTATGTAGATTAATTCATTGGTTAAAAGTATTTCCAAATTTACGATTTATCCACTATTTATCCAATGGGTACGGTATACTCGATAGATGTAAATTCTCTTTTATAGCCCTGACGCTTATCTTTATTACAAAGTATAATACTGGAGGCTTCCGGCCTATTAGCGAACTGGCCGGTGGACGGTAACGAGGAATTTCAAATTGAAAATAGCGGCTCCTTCTGCCTGTCGACACTTCAATCCGTTTAATGACGTTCACTGAATCGGTGCCATAACAACCGAAGATTTATCGACTAATAAATTGAAGACTGGTCGACCGTCAATAGTCATCGAAACTGGTGATTAATAGTGGACGAGGATTTAACTCTTTCTGCTAATTCCCAGTATAAAGATCGTAAATGAATTCTGCTTTATTGCCCTAACTAAATTGCCCCACGTTGGCTGAGGTAAGAATTCTGTTTTTAGATAGCAATCGATTAAAAGCAACGGTATCTCGATTACTACCGATTAAAATTACAACAATATAAATTCGCAATAAATAATCGATGCACTTTCTCTAGTAAATTAATCAAAGGTTCTTATCTGCAATATCAAGGAGCTTCGTTAGAGATTCAACGAGGCGAACTGTAATTGAACCGTAAAGTTAATAAAGGATCCTGACGTCGAGTTATCGTTTTAAAGGATGATCGATATTAGTCACGATTATGCGGCGTCATAGTCAGCTTCCAGCTGATCCGCGAGGCTTTGTAACGAGAGTAATTATTTATTTATCTGCGACCGTGAGCCTTGAATGCCGTGTAGGATTAGCGACGCAAGATCATTACTTATGCTTTGGCTTTGCTGCGCGAGAGTTAGGCTGGCAGTTACGGCTGCCTGAATTAATCATATGTCACTTGCTCGCTATATTCGCAGTAACGAACCCCTAACTGTTTCCATCGAGTATGATTAAGATATTCGTGGAACCTCGACTTTATTTCCTTTCACAAACTTCTAATCGATAATTGATAAATATACAGCGGAATAAAAACAAGCTATTCCTTTTTAAACGTGACATAAATGTCATTCTGTAACAATAAGTAATACATTATAGTAGAAATTGTGCAGACACTTCGTAATAATAATTTATTTTATTTTTAATATGCACAGGATGTCGATGCAACCATATTGGTTCCATAAATACTGCTTGCGACATCGTGACAGGGCAGTGTCAATGTAAACCACGCGTGACAGGCAGACAATGCGACCAGTGTCCGGTGAGTGAATTAATTAACAGGTCTAACATCGAATTAAAATATTAAAATTTGTTTCCATCCATTTATTGATTCTTTTTTTTCACAAAATGTATTTTATGCGTTTAAAAATTTTTTCATTACTCATTGGCATTATTATCCATTATTATACCATCGAATTTGCATCGAGTTTACTTCAACATTTACGATTTTTAAATTTCTGCTTCGTATCGTTGGATACTCGTATCATTTTGTTTCACGATCTTGGATGCGAAGCTTCAATTTCTTTATCGTTTGCGTAAATAATTTAATTCGAACGAGTCGTGGGCGTTTTTTCTTTCGTAAGACTGGCTTCTGGGGTTTGATGACAGGAGCAGGATGTGCTCCTTGCGAATGCGACCCAATAGGATCGTACAACTCTTCCTGCCACGAGAGTACAGGACAATGCTACTGCAAACGGGGAGTCGGTGGCAAACATTGCGAAACCTGTTTGCCCGGATATTATGGATTTTCATCAAACGGATGCCAGGGTAAATAATTTATATAGATCGAATCAAATATATTTCCGGAGCATAACGTACAATTTTCACTCCATCGCGATAAAAAATATTTCATTATGTATTACATTAATATAAAGCACGTAGTCAGCGGGAGCACAAAAATAATGTCCACAAACTCCAACACTTATCCTCTCATGTTTATCAAACGAAACAATGTCTGATTTCAATTGTCATTTATGTTTTTTTACTAGTTTGACTCATGTTTCTGAAGATTAGAAATTTATCTATATGGATGGTCAGCCTTTTACGATAGTTTACGTATTTTCCGTTCGATTCATATTTCCGTAGATTAGAAATTTATCTATCATCTGCTCTTGTTAGTATTTTATTACAATTTATAAAGCATTATAATAAATTCTATATATTCTTTGAGGTTCCATAATACATATTTTTAATTTCTGCCGCTGAAAAATGGTTCTCATAACGGTAATTCGATTGGATCTGTTCTTGCAGTGTGTGATCCATGCATACGACCAGGTCACATTTGTGACCCGGACACTGGTCGTTGCGTGTGCCCGATCATGACGTTCGGTGAACACTGCGACAGATGCAGACCAGGTTCCTGGGACCTGGTGCCTGGGATTGGTTGCAGAGCCTGCGATTGCACCCTGGGCTCCACGAGGCCCCAGTGTGACCACCAGGGCCAGTGCCCTTGCAGAATAGGCTACGATGGTCTCAGATGCGAGAAATGTGCAAAAGGTTACTACGGTTATCCTAGGTGTCGTCCTTGCAGCTGCAACCTAGCAGGCACCTTTCAATGTGGCGAGGAAGTCTGCGACTGCAACGACGAAGGACAGTGTCCTTGCAAGGTACACTACGATTAAGACAAATTTATCAGCTGCTATAAGTTTTCTAAAATTTTATTCATTATTCACCAACGACAGTAAATGTACATGTAATTAAGAGTAAATAGGGCACACGATTTTTAAAGAATCTAAATAAGTCTAAATAATTAACCCTTTGACTACGGTCAATTTTGACGTAAACACAAGTTCTGTGCGGAAAGCTTTTTCATGCCTTGAACAACGCACTGGTTGAACGCACATAGGCGTTTAACGCACGCAGTTAACTGTCTGAGTCAAAGGGTTAATTGTCGAATGGTAGTTGCTTAGTGAAAAATAGATTTGGTTCAGAAGACGTACATTAATAGTTATCTATGGATTTACCGAATGAATAATTGGTATATAAATATTGTAATCTCAATTAATATTAATAAACGTGAATATATACAGTGGTTCTGATCTTCAAACAAAGTGTCATTATTTATTTGTTTGTTATACGAGTAAAACTTCATGTACGGGAGAAAATATAATGATATTTTTACAGTTGAGGTAGAAAACAATGCTTAAAAATAAATAATATATAATATATGATATAGAATAAAATCGAATTGATATTGAGACTCATAATTTGATTATGAATTGGGTAATTATTTAGAAAAGGTCGGGTCTCACCGATTTCGATGATTTTTGAATATATTGTAAAAATCAACATTTTGAACAACTTTTTCCTATACATATAACCGCCGCTCGGCCTTAGTTTCCGAGATTTTTCATCAAAAAGATCGCTATTACTACAATGAATTTTATCTATACGTACGTGCATGTGGCAGCGTGTGTGTAAGCGTTGACTCGCCGATTGTTTATTGTTTCTATAGATACATCGAGGCGGCCGGCAATGGATGCGTATAACGGGTGTGCTTAAAACCCCTAACGGCGGCCGGTATAAAAAAATCTAACCCAGACCTAACACAAACCTAACTATTCTACCTAGTAACTAATATAATAAATTAGGTCTTGGTTAGATTTTCTTATACCGGCCGCCGTAAGGCGGTCGGCCACGCATTCATTTTCTATTTCAAGTTTCTTTATTGATATTATCAGAAGTGGGAAAGATTTCAGCCATTATTTCAAAAAATTGAAATTTTTTTCATTGTCGACGGAAGAAGAATTCGGCTAAATAGCCTACATAATGTATTTGGCGAGTTCCATACTTCGGAATATTCGCTCTTACTTCTCGCCATACACGTTCGATGTTCTGCGTATGTGTATTTGTCTCCGGAACTACAAAGTTGATTTTGTGGTTGACTCTTAAGTGCCTAAAACCTTCTTTATTAAGGCAATCGTACGCTTTCCAGCAATCACTTATAATTGTAGTGCCAGGTTTGATCCAATTTCGGATCGCCTCAAGTAGTATCTCAAATGATCGATCTGAAACTGGAATAACAAATATACGTTTGCTCGAACGTTCAATTCCTCCGAATATCCACTGACCAGTTAAAAGTCTTCCCCTATTAAATTTCCGTTTACCAATCTTCGCCTCATCCACTTCAACAATTTCATTCTCACCCCCGATTGGAACAGAATGTTTTTCTATCCATAAAAGACATAATTCGCGGCAAAAACTGGCCCAATCAACTGCCGTTGTCGACGATATTTCCAGCTCATTTTGCAAAAATGTTTGCCTTGGTGGTTTCATCATTAAATGGTAACCGATAAAGCGACAAATATCTTGCACATAGCTATGTATATTATTAAACCACGTATTATGGAGAGCACTAATTCTTGATTTGCAATATATTCTCACCCGTTTTTTATTTCGATTTTTTGAAATATAACTTGCGTAGCAATTGAATATTAAATCTTTGCGATTAAATTTCATTGCTTCTGTACTTTTACACTTACTACAATACATCTCACCATGAATCACTCTTTGTTCAATTAAAAAATCAATTAGTGTATCATAATTATTGCATATACTTAAATATTCATACAACTTCATTCTAAAACCTTTGACAGCAATGCGTTTAAGGCGATATCAATGCAGAACTAGATTTAGCTTGACACACTATGCATTATTTGTCGTTAGAGCCACAGACATGTACATATAGACAGAATTCATTGTAGTAGTAGCGATCTTTTTGAAGAAAAATCTCGGAAACTAAGGCCGAGCGGCGGTTATATGTATAGGAAAAAGTTGTTCAAAATTTTGATTTCTACAACATATTAAAAAATCATCGAAATCGGTGAGACCCGACCTTTTCTAAATAATTATCATTATTTTTTAAATTACTATGTATTTTGAATGTAGGAGCACGTATTTGGAAGACAGTGTAACCAATGCAAAGAAGGTACCTTTGGCCTGGCTGTGGACAATCCGAAAGGCTGCACCGAATGCTTCTGTTTTGGCAGAACAACTTCCTGTCAGCAGGCAGATCTTAGCTGGGGGCAACGTAGACTGACGCGACCTCGAACTCTTTATGTCAACGATACCAGCAACGACATAATAGTAAGTGGCATTTATCATATTAGCTATTTTTTACTATTTTTTTTAATAAACTTTAAAGCTTTGCTGCAATTATAATATCTATATAAATTCCTTATTTACTACATAATTTACTATTTGCCATTATCCATTATATAAGCTATTTTTTACTATTTTGTATAATAAATTTTACAGCTTTGCAGGAATAATACCGATATAAATTAATTTACTATTTACCATTATTTATTATATAAGCTATTTTTTACTACTTTGTATAATAAATTTTACAGCTTTGCAGGAATAATATACCGATATACATAAATTCCCTATTCAACTTTTACTTTTAAATTTGTCCTCGCTTATAATAAGGAAAGTGAATTTTTTCCTTTGCAGGTTTCCAAGTTCAGGTCTCAAATTTTTTTATCCCCCATAAACGGTGGTTTGAACGCAACCAATGGGCTCACGACGATTCCTGAGATCGAAGGTGACGTGACAATACCGTCCAACTTATATTACAATTATCCACTTTACTGGATGCTGCCCGAAACCTTCCTGGGCGACAAGGTAACTCCATCCATTCAGAAAACTGTTCTTCCACGTGCGTTTCTGACAACTTTATATCACTTTTAACGTATAACCATACCCCTCCACGCGTAGAAAACGAATGACATCGCGTAACTTATAATTCAAGGTCGTTTCCTACGGAGGATTTTTAAGATTTACAACTTTGACAGAAGGTGGAATACCTCTAAGATCGACACTCCAATACCCAATCGTGCAGCTCCAGGGGAACCAGAAGATCGTCCTGGAATATTATTTGCCTTTACCTGTGAATAACAATCGTTATGAGATCAGGTACCACTTAATAAATCTTTCGATCCGGTAACCCAAAATTCCGACAATAATTTCCGACGAAGTCCCTTCCATGATTTCATATTCTATTTTTCAGGTTCCACGAGTCGTTGTGGCAATTGCAAAACAGGCCCGATTACAAAGTCACGAGAGAAGTGCTCATGGTCGCGTTGCAAAACTTGCAGTACATTCTCGTTAGGGCTTCCGATAATGCTGAATTCACGAAAACAACGTACGTGGAACTTCCCTAGTTCGACATTTTCAACATCTTCGATAGTTATCGACGCTTTGTATCGCTCGTGAAATTATAAAACTCAGCTAAATGTGTCTTTTTTTCAATCCATCGGGTCGTGGTATTTTAATAATTTATTATAAACTTTTAGATTAAAAGCAAAAAATAACATTGATGACTGGGGATCGAATAAGGCCAGCGTTATTTATGACTCCAAATATTTTTTTAAAATTATTCCAGCTTGTTTAGGGTGTTGTACTCTCAAAATTATTATTATATAATATTTACAATTTTTTCAACTTTAAGTACGAAGTCTATCTATTGGGTCGTAGTATTTTAATAATTTATTATAAACTTTTACCACTGAGCTAGATTAAAAGCAAAAAATAGCATCAACGACTGTGGATCGCACAAGGCCATAAAATGATATTTACGATTTCTGTAACTTTAAGTACAAAGTCTGAAATTTAGCAAATTGGATCTAGAGTCGAGTTGAAAATTCCCAAAGTTTAACCTTTTTAATTAAATTGTAATTGCGTGAAATTCCAGTTTGGTGGAAGCTTCTGTAGACGCGGCGGTTCTGACACCCACGCATACGCCGTCTTTCGCGACGGGCATCGAGATTTGCAAATGTCCACCGGAATACAACAGCACGTCTTGTCAAGATCCAAGCATAGGGTACTATAGGTGGTACAAAAACACGACTGTTACATCGACGATCGTTATCGATCTTATCGGACAAGCCAGACGTTGTCAGTGCAGCGGAAGATCCGAGGTCTGCGATAGGGAAACGGGACACTGTTTGGTAAATTTCATAAACATCATTTTCTACAGTTACACTGCTGATCTACATTATAAGTTCACTTCATTTTTGGCTCGTTTATTAGAGCTACTAATAAAATACGCGAAACATAAAGTAATGGGACAAAATATGGCAATTTTTACGTAAACACAAATGTAAACATATTTACATTAACAAGTTATTCTTTATGTAAATAATGCAAAATTTTTTTCGTACCTTGATCTTTCGTGTACTTTTATACAGGGTGTTAGGCCATCCCTGGAAAAAATTTTAATGCGAGATTCTGGAGGCCAAAATAAGACGAAAATCAAGGATACTAATTTGTTGATTGAGGCTTCGTTAAAAAATTATAGAAACATTTCTGACCAGAAATTATATTTCCGGTAAGGAATTTTGTTCTCGATAGTACGTAGGATTTCGAGGGTATGTCAATTCACTAAAAATAATTGTAATTAACCCTCTCAACCGAAAATAATTCCCCAGAACGATTTGAAATTTTTTAATTTCGCCGCAAAATTTCAGCATCTACCACCCCCTGTTGATTTTCCTTAGAAATTCATTTTTGATATTTACTAATTTTGTTTGACGCCCTATAGAAAAGTTGTCTAATACTTTTTGTAGGTATCCATGAGCTCTACTTCAGAAAAAAGTTTCATTGAAATATATTCACTACTGTAGGAGTTATAGAAGTTTGAAAGTTGGACCATTTTTATGGGGTTTTTCTCACTTTACAGGATCAAGGAACAACTTTTTCAATATTGTTCGAATTTCTATATATTCTCCACTAAAATTTGCGCTAATTGCATTTTGAAACATTAAAATCGTTCGATTCGTTCAAAAGTTATGACGTTTTAAAGATACGCTTGAAATTTTGGAGTGACATTTCTGGCCAGAAATTATATTTTCGGTAAGAAATTTTTTTCTCGAAAATGGTTACGATTTCGTGGGTATGCCTGTTGACTAAAAATGATTATAATTGAACCCCGCAACTGAAAGTAATTTTTCTGTGAATGATTTGAAATTTTTTAATTTAATTTTTTAATAACTTTTTAACGAAGCCTCAATCAACAAATTGATATTCTTGATTTTCGTTTTATTTTGGCCTCTAAAATCTCCCATCAAAATTTTTCCCAGAGGTGGTCGAACACCCTGTATAATACTGTAAAGGGAAAAGCGAATAGTTCTAACTATCAAAATAAACGAGACAAAAATGAATATTTTTAGTACGGAATACAGAAACTTCGCTGGTGTTTAACGGTTTTAAATTTTTGTTGCAGAACTGCAGCGGAAACAGCGCTGGACCCAAATGCGACGTCTGCGCAGATAGTTTTTACGGGCATCCGGATTTCGGCGGCTGCAAACCATGTCCTTGCCCACAGACGGACAAACGATTCTCTAACACTTGCATGGTTCGCGCTGACACCGAGCCAATATGTGTCTGTAAACCTGGTTTGTACTTTCAACGTGTTACTAAATATTTCTCGAACGGTCTAAAGATAGTACAGCAATGCTTCTTTTAATTTAACTCTTCCGTCGTTGAAACGCATACAAAATTCGAATGTTCGTCAAAGAGTTAGAGAAACTTTTTATTTCCAATTATCTTGCAGTACTAAAGTTGGTATCCCATAGAAAAGATTGTACTTAATGAGGTACTGTGTATAATAAAAAATACTTATATTTACGACTTGAAGCTGTTGAGGAAGAATTTTACCTAAAGAAATTTCCACAATAGCAAGAACGACACATATGAACTTTTTCTTTTGATTTGCAACAAGCTACACCTCTGTTATGGTTGGAGTTAGGAGCAAATATTAAGGGGGAAACATGAAGGGTTTCGAGGGGTTTGAAAGCTAGTGTAAATAGTTTTTCCATGGGTTACATTTTTTTTAACGATACACCAACATTTTCTCTGAACGTTCTACTCAAAAGAAGGCTAAGTTAATAGTTGCAAAGATATTTTTAAAAGATATCTTTATTAAAGCAGATATGTGCTTGATTCTAACTCTACTTGTATTAATCTACTCTTTTGGTATTTTCATAGGTTACAAGGGCAGAAAATGCGAGCAATGCTCGTACGGTTACTATGGGTTCCCGGGTCTGCCTGAAGGAAAATGCATACCATGCAATTGCAACCCTGCCGGTAGCTTAAACGATGAATGCGACACGGAAACGGGACAATGCAGATGCAGAGTCGGTTCCACAGGACGGGATTGCTCCCAGTGCACTGCCCATCGACACGTTTTCATAAACAACGTTTGCACTTGTAAGTAAGAAACATAAATATTTATATTTTAATTCTCTACCATTTAAAATTTCCTGGTTTCGATTTCAATATTACAACTTTAAATGGCTTCTTCCACTAGTAAAGCAGTGGAATTATTACTACACATTATTATACTACAGATTATTACACTTTTATAGATTTATAATGATTGCTTATCTTAACAAACTTTAAAGTAGCATAACTCTTTAACTATTAGGCTCAGTAGGTAAGTACCTTATACTTTTCTGTAGAGATTAAAATACTCTATCGAATGGCTGAATTAAAATTCTAGAATTCCATTCTTTAAAAATGCAAAGTTGCATTTCTAGATGCAACTGGACTCCATTTTACAAATGGAAATCCATCATTCTTATTACACCATTCGATGCAGTATTTTAATCTCTACAAAAAAAATATTAGGTACTTTTACCTTAAAACTAATAGTTTACAAATTATAATACTTTAAAGTGACATAATTAAATAAACTTTGAAGCAGCATAACTCTTGAATTGTTGGGCTCAGGACATAAGTACCTTATACTTTTTTCTAGCAATTAAAATACTATATCGAATGGCCCAATCAAAATTCTAGATTGCCGTTGTTGAAAAATGTGCAGTTGCATGTCTAGATGCATCGATGCAACTGCATTCGATTTTATAAGTGGAAATCTATAATTTTTACTATACCATTCGATGGAGTATTTTAGTCTCTAGAAAAACATATTAAGTACTTTTGCCTTAAACCTAATAGTTCAAGAGTTATAATACTTTAAAGTGACATTATTTAATATACTTTGAAGTAGCATAACTCTTGAACTATTAAGTTCAGGGCATAAATACCTTATACTTTTTTTATAGCGATTAAAATGCTGTATCGAATGGCTCAAGCAAAATTCTAAAATTTCGTTCTTTAAGAAAGTGCAGTTGCATCTCTATATGCATCAATGCAACTGCAACTGATTTCAATTTGAATATTAAGGTTTAAATGGCTTCTTCTACTAGTAAAACAGTGGAATTATTATAGATTAATAACGATTACAATATAAAAATTAATTAAATCGTTGCACAACTTGTTTACTTACGATTAAAAAAATGTTTTTAATACACAGATTCAAAATTTATAAAAAATTGACTCCTAATTCGTTGAACTGTTTGTGGTATATCTCTAGCATGCAACGACAATTGCACCGGTGTGTTGCTCGATACTGTGGCGGAACTTTCCCTAAACTTGGCAGACGGCACCACTCACATAGCCGATGGTTATATTCCCCCACCATGGGAAGATTTATCATACATCGATTCCAATACTACCGCATTTTTCGAAGAAATAGACCATCAGAATAAATTGAAACTAAGAATGAAAAACATCCCGTGGCACGAGTACAAGAAACTAATGAAACATACTGAAACGTTGCTCAGAACCGTACGTACATTAAACTACATCAATCATTCACACTTGCATCCAACATAATTTAGTTTTAACGTAATACTAATTATCTTTATCGTTATCTATAATTTCCTCGTTTAAAACTCAGATCCACAACTTGCAGTTCAATTGTTTCTATCATATATAATTTATTATGCACTCTACGTAATTCTGTTTCCTTTTATTAATAAGTTTTATTCTCCATCCGAGTTGAAGAAGCTAATAAATAATGCGTTTACAGGCAAACGAGCAAGCAAAACGCGCGGATACTTTAAAATCGAAAAGCGACGATTTAGAGAACAATATATTCAGCGCAAAAATTGAAGCGGAAAATTTGCGAACACACATTGAAGGTAAGGTACATATCCTCATTATTGGATACATTAGAATATCGATTGCTTAAAATAACTTTTCACTAATATACAATATCTACATTACGCGCGTATGATTTTATATAATTTCAGGAACAGTTATGCAATTGTCGCAGTACAGCAACGACAACAAAAGGATAGAAATCAAGAAAGCTTTGAAAACGGCCAAGATGATTTTAAACGGTTTGAAAACCGTCAATTTGACGAAGAAGACGATGGAAATAGAAAGCTTCCTCGAGTTAGTGGTTACTTTTATTTTCTTGAACAAAAAGTTACTTTTATCGTCAATATGAATTTTACTGGCGCTTAAACGGTCGACAGAAAATTATACAAAATTATATAGAAAAAAAATATATGTTTTTACAGAAATTTTCTGTTCACCGTGCATGCTCCGATAAATAAAAAACATAATATTATAATTTGGTTTTGAGAGCTTTATAAAATCTGATTATTTCAATTAATCCGATCAGAAATAAAACGCATAATAATCGTTTGAAATTTCTGACAGGGACGTAGACGAATATACCGGGTCGTTGAATTCTTTGTACGATGCGACAGAACCTGTAGCAATAGCTCGCGACAACGCGGAAGAATATTCCGTGAAACTGAACGACATGAGAAAGATCATAGAAGACACCATGGAGATACTCTTCAATTATGACAGTCTATACAACGATATAAACCATACTTTCGTGGAATCTAAAAACGATTGCAACAAGATAAATGTTCTAAGCAACGAAATCAACGAATCGATTGCAACGGGTGAAAAGCTGACGGATGAAACGCGAGGTTTCATCGTCGACATGCAAAATAATTTCCAAGTACGTATTTTTAAAGTTTCTACTAATACGAATTTTTCTTCTCCAATTTTGCAATATTACACGATCATTGTAAAATATCGTACTGGAAAAAAATAAAAGAATTCATTGGATTTTAGGATCTCCCAGAATTGCAAAACAAATTGACGTACTGGTTTGAAAAATTGAGCATGAAGGAAGAATTATTGTACAGATTAAATTACGAATACAACGACAAGTACGTGGTGCCCGCCGTACAGCACGCAAAAAACCTGTCGAACTATGTCGATCAGTATGTCAGGTAAGGAAATCATCGGTCCACGTAAAACGAAACAGTTTATTTCTATCCACGTGTTCTTTGTCAGTTTATTACTGAGATTCAATTACTAGAATTTAAAAGTAATTGCAAGTTAACGCAGAGCATTTAAAGCAAAATGTGTTCGGAGAAGAATTGGGAAAATAAAAAATGCTTCTCTGTCGCGATTAATCTTGCCTTTGCGTTGTTGCTTGATATAATTGACGATCGATAACTTGATGCAGTCTGTTTTCCGAGACGAGAGACATTGCAGCCAGCCCGCTGAAGGCCAGTCAAGCGTACAAGAATATCGCCGATAGCATTAGAGCTGCAACTGTCACCGCAATGGCAGCTAAAGATCTGACAGAAGATATATACAATAAGGTAAAGAAAACGTCAATGACATAATTTTTCAATCGGGTTAAAATCATAATTCGTATTTCAACATCTTTCTTTGATCAATCGACTAAATTTATTATTGCATGCTCGATTTTCTTTTTGATTCTTTATACATATAGTGTTCAAATGGATTGAAAAAAAAAGAGTTTTTTAATACATCAATTTAAATAAATGCATTTCACATCGAGTTTTAATTCCATATTCGATTTTCCCATTTAGCAGTCTTAGTCTGCGAAAGATTTTTTAAAACGTTAATATTTTTAATTATGGAAATATTAATTGTATTTCTTATGATTTTTAATTACTTTTTCACGGTTAAATAAATTTGTCAGACGTTTCCCAACGGGCCCGAATCGAAGTCGCTCTTGGACAGCGCGAAGGAAATATCGATGGCGTCGTCTGAGCAGCTGGACAGCGCGGAAAAACACGGAAAATTGGTGGAAAATGCAAACGACGAGATGGAAGTCCAAAAGGAAGCTGTGAACGTTTTGAAACACACTTTGAACAACACTGGAATCAGAGACAATCGTATCAACGTAGATTTGAGAAACTTGCAAGATGACAGCAAAAAATGTAAGTCCATCTACTATGGTACAACGCTATAAACACGATGTTTTTTTATAAATAAGTAATAAAAACAGTGGAACGAAGTTTAATGAATTTTTTCCAACAGATAATATATTAATAAAATTTGATAAATTTTTGTCTGTCGATTGTATTGAACTGAAATCGAGTTCTGTGAATCTAGCGTTAATTATACAAGTAAGAATCGTATAAAATAAAGTATTCTTTTGTTTTCAGTGCGTGAAAATATTCAAATCGTGTTGAACGATAACGATCAAGTATCGGAGGATATACAAGACACGCAAAAGCTAATCGACGATTACACTGATGGCATCGCGAACAGATTGAAGCCAAAACTCTACGAACTGAAGAGAGAAGGCGACTCGAAAATCAGTTTAGCCAGTGAGAAACGTACGATACATTTTTTGTTTTCAATTTTTCAAGTCCATTTAATATTCTCACATAACGAATCCAAATTATTTCAGTGACGGAAGCACTGAGCAACATTAAAAAGGCGGACGCGAAATTGATAAGCTTGTCGAACGCTGCTGTGAAGAGAAAGAATGCGTTCGACAAGTGGAACGATACTTTGGCTTCCCAGTTGCAGAATCTGAAAGACAAAATCGCTGAAGCCAGGAACACCGCCGACGGGGTAATCTCCAGTGTTCCAATTTCATTTTTAATCGTAATTTTAGTAGTTTGATCGAATAGAGATTTCTACAAAAATTGTTTCCCCAATTCAATTCCATTTTCAATCGACATTTTAATCCTTTGGTCGAATAAAAATTTCTAGAAAACTTGTTTCCCCAATTGAATTCCATTTTCAATCGACATTTTAATATTTTGGACGAATAGAGATTTCTAAAAAAATTGTTTCCCCAATTCAATTCCATTTTCAATCGACATTGTAGTCCTTTGGTCGAATACGGGTTTTCAGAAAAATTGTTTCTGCAATTTAATTTAATTTTGAATGGTAATTTTCGTTTGATCGTTGGATAGAATAAAAATTTCGAACAAAGTTTTGTCCCCTATTCGATAGATTCGAGTTTCCTTGAAATCAGCGGACGGGAAAGAGTGCATCCGGTCGTACAGACCGTCTACGTTGCAGCCAACATCGACGAACACTATCGTGATGACCTTTGCACTTCCGAAAGGTCGAAAAGAGGGTTCCTTGTTCTATCTACCGAGCAGTATAAACGTAAGTATTAAGATAATGGCGAATTTGACAGCTTTTATTAAATTTATACGAATATTTCGATGTTATAGGATGACTTCATTGCTTTGGAGATCAACGACAGGAAAGTTCGATTCGTTTGGAACGTCGGCGGAGGCACAGGGTTCCTCACCCACCCGGAAGTGATCGAGAGCGGCGATTTCCAGGACGATAAATCCTGGTACCGCATCGAGGCAGAAAGGTACAGTTATTTAATACACCGATAAATGACTTGGAACGATAGTTAAGTCCGGATTTTGGTAATTTATGCTATTTTTAAGCATCTAACTACCATCGTGACAGAACTATTTAAAAATTAAAAATTTTATTCAAAAATAACAAACATTCTCCCTCCATTGACAATTGTGCTGGTTTGTTTCTTTCAATTTTAACTTACTCTTGATCCGAAAAGTTGACTGTATATCTAAATATCGATTACAATCATGTTAGTCTTGTCAAATAGAGGCTAATGGACTACCAAAGCGAACGAAATTTCGAATTTTGTGGAGAACTTTTTATTTTCTATTAATAAATTACTGAAGTATATCGTTTCTATATTAACACTAAAACTACCACGCCCCGGTCAAATGACTATTTTTATGTTTAGAATTTCTAACATACAATGTTGTTTTAACGCCATTTAACTTCACGAATTTTCTTATAGTATACGTACAATGAATTTTTTAATACTCATTTTTATTCTTATTGTTCGTTGACTGAGAGAAATATACATATAGTCTATCTTACTTATTTATATTTTTTTGTAAAAAACCGGACAAAATTCGGTATCAAATTAACTTCCTGTAGGATTTATTGAGCTTCACAAATATCGCACTGTACTTAACAGTTAACAACAAACAAGAGTTTATTTGTATAACAAGCCATGAAGGCATTCCACATGCTCCTTTACCGATCACCGACAAAAGACTGCCTTGTCCTCGCGCCACGCTCGCAGAGTCGGCAACCGACTCGCGCCGAAGATTCCCGAGCTTACCCGAGCCGCGCACGGAAGACATGCAGTTGCATGGTGTTTTTCATTCCAACACTTCCGATGTAAATAGGAAATGTATAGCAAAAATGAAAGGAGTGTCTTCAGTTTCCACTGTCTTAGAGCGGTCTAACAACGCCTATTAAAAATAATTAAACTTTGGACGCGTGTAATTCCGAAATTACTAGCGTTTCATCCATGACTGGTTCACATCGATCCGACTTCCCGTTTTCTAGATATCGTAATTTAAATGAAAGTGTAATTTTTAAAATTCCACTCTTTGCGTTTGAATCGTCTATTAGCGCGTATTAAAAATATTACAACTTTAAACACGCGCAGTTCCGAAACTACTAGGTTTTCTGCATAATTGAAACATTATCAGAAGCGGCAAATCTTCCTCTTTGAAATGATTTTATGTCGATCGAACTTTTCGTTTTCGAGATATCGTAATTTATGTAAATGGTAATTTTTTTAATTCGACTATCTCTGTCTCCGTCTAGCGCGTCGGATCTTTCTCTCGCACCTGCATCGTGCTAATCTATCCCACGAATGTGACTGTCGTGTTTCCAAGAATTTACTACGCGTTGCTTACTATTTATGCTGACGGTCGTTGACCTCGCGCAGGCGCGCAACTATGAAACGTAAAAAACTTCGGACCCTCGTATCTCCGGAACTAATTACGCTATCGACTTGTTCGACCACCCATTTTAAAGGGCATTTCATCCTCTATCCAATGAATAAACCAAATATTATAATTTATGCTATCTTCTATGTTTATTTTGACATTTTCTTTGACGTTATATACCTGAAAAAGTTTCAGCAATTCCTATTGATCGATGATACAACTGATGTGCGATAAAACTGGATTATAAATTGTTTATTTAATTGTAAATGAATTTAAATTTGTATACAGCATGTTTGCATAATTACTGTGCCATTTTCTCGTAAATAATTGTTTTCTCCGAATGAATTATAATATCGACTTGAAACAAAATTCGTTTTCAAGGTTTTATCTTCTATCCGATGAAAATTAAGCGACGTAGTTTGTAAATTTTCTATACAAAGTTAAAGCACTAAATATGCACATTTTGAGTAAAAGTATATTTTTCTACAGATTTTAAAAATACGCGACATAAAAGAGACAAATATCTTACGGCAACTTTCTGTACATATAATTCAAAAATTAGAAGTACGTTACCTCGTAAAAAAGAAATACTTCGCATTAAGAATTGTTCGTAAGTCCATCACTGGACAAATTATTCGTTACTAAATAAAAGCAAGCACAAAGTTTTATCTTTGTTTATACTAGAAAATATTCGCTCGTCGTCTCATAGATAGAACTTATTCCGAAATTCCAGGGTCCGACACATAGGTAAACTGCAAGTACGAAAGCAGGCGACGACATCCGGCGGATATCTGCCCGTGAAGAATTCTACGGACTCAGAATACGGTCGTTTCGACATCACAACGTCCGATCGCGTGTGGATTGGAGGAATCCCAAAGTTTCAACGAAGAAGAGCAGAGTTAATCGCGACAAACGGACTGCCAGGTTGCATCCACCAGGTTGTCCTGGACGGGAAGCCTATAGGCCTTTGGAATTTCATTACAACTGCACCGGATATGGCGTGCAGAGCATGCGTGGAGGGGTAAACATACTATAAAAGCTCCCTTAATTCGCACAGAAACATCATTGTTGATGTTAACTTAAATTTTTTTATTTTTATCTCGATATTTCAGGGTGGAAGATGCCAGGGACGATATAGCTTACAGTTTTAATGGAGAAGGTTATGCAGTTAGGAGCAGGGTTTCATCAGGACCGTACAATAAATACACCTTCGGAGTCTCCATCAATTTCCGAACCTACGATGAGAATGCTTTGCTGTTCCTAGCCATCAATCCACTCAATGTACATATTATCAACCGTATTATTTACGATACCTCTCTAGGAATCCCTGGAATTATTTATTGCATCATTCAATTCTCAAAAGTTAATCTTTAATTAATTATTATTTCGACGATTGAATCACTACTTTCATCGTTTTTCAATATACAGAATTGAGGACAAATAGAAAAATTAATTAACACGTTCATTGTCCATGGCCCGTATACGGGTCATAACGCCACGCTTTTGGATACGCCGCCAAAAGACCGGACAGTGAACACGTTAGTGGTTAGACACGCTCAGCCAAATAATAGAGAATTCCACTTGTTTCAGACAAATTTTTATATTTCAAGTCGTTTCTACTTTTCGACACGTTTGAAGCTTTTATTTTCGCTTGCAACAGAACCAGTACATCATGATATTCCTGCGGGAGGGAAAGGTGATCCTGCACGTCGGTTACGGCGGGAACGTGAGCATGGAAATGTCCTCGAAGCACAAGTACAATACCGGGAACTGGACGAAAGTGGACGCGTTCAGGCAGTACCAGCTACGGAAAAATATAGAGAAGTGCAGCTTGAGCGTGGGCGGAGAGGCGGACAAAAGGATCGGCGCGCCCACGCCTCAGCCCAAAAAGGAGGATATCCCTGACCTGGTTCAAGCTAAATATTACATCGGTGGAATACCGCCGAGTTTTCGCGCGGAGAAATTAATGCTGCCTTCTCAGGTGTCCTTCCTCGGATGTATGTCCAATATTAACATCCAGGAGGGATACGATCCAATGGCGGAACAGTACTATGGCGTCGAGCCTACTTGCGGAAATAAAGTAAGCAAACAATTGCGTGATTTTCCTGATAATAATTGTACCGTTAAAATATATTCTACACAAGGAGACAATAACAAAAGTTCGTATAAGCATGTGTCCTGTTTGACCCCATTTTCAAGTTATAGCAAGTTTCTTTTTGAACACATTACAATAGGTATTTAAAATGACCTCCTTGTATAAATATGAGTCTGGAGACGTCTTACAATTAACTATCTTACCCTGTCTATTTGTCAAGCTATTATTTATAATAATAAACCCCCATGGTTCATATTTGCTATTTATTGACTAGACAAAGTTTCTATTTTCATAGATGATGTATTTCAATGATTTGACACATAGTACTGTAATGTTTATAGAAAGTATTTACAGAATTAAAATACAAAATTGAAATACTGAGTTCATCAGTCCAACTATCCTCGTCTTTCAGAAGTATTATTTCAACACAGAACTCGCTACAACTTGAAAATGGTTTCGAATAGAACATGTGTTTATATGAACTTTTGTTATTATTTTTTTTTGTCTAGAATCTATCACTGAAGTGGGCCCCACATAATACGGGCCACCCTGTATTCAGTTCTAAACTGAATTTTAACTTTTTAAAACGTTGACTGCCCGGCCAAGTTCCTCAAAATGTCCACGAAAAGGAAACTTTGTTTTTTGACAATTGGAAAATAGCATACTTAGAATTTGCCATAGAACTTATTTTTACAGCCTCGTTAAAATTCAAGAGTCCTATCTGGATTTAGATTTTTTAATGTCTAATCTTGAGGATTAATTTTTTTAGCTCCTAAGAGGCTTAGAAAAATTAATCTTCAAAATTAGCAGAATTATTCGGTTATGTTTGTTAAAAATCATTTTGGATAATCGAAAGGCTATAAATGAAGATTGAATTTCTTTCTTTGCAGCCATTAAAAATAGTTGGATTCTACGGGAATGGACACTTGGAACATTCGCCATACACGCTGCGTAAAATAAACTCCGTGGTGAGCTTCTCTTTCAGAACGATGCAGGAAGAAGCTGTGCTTCTTCTTTCCACGTTCGAGGGACAAGAAGAACGAATGAACAATATACGCCATGCAAACGAAGAGTCGAATGTACGTGAGACGACACATTTCTTTAAATTATTCTACCCCGGTGAGAAAAGGAAAGAATCGTTAATATTACACCTAGGAAGAGTTTTTCTCGTATCTCGATATGGAAACATAGAAAATATAATAAACGAAAAGTACCAAAAAAGTTTCTTTGATAGGATCTTCTATTATATTATCTTCTAGTATCTTTAATAGGAGCGTAGAATATGAGGAAGTTATTTGGATGTTAGGAAGAAATTCCCAAATTTATTACTAGTTTTCACAAACACTTGATTATGTTCTATTCGTTTTCACAGAGAGAAAATTATTACTCGGTGTGTGTAACTAACGGGCAAGTGCAAGTGAGATTGAACGCCGGGAAAGGGGAACTCGTTTTGCAATCGAACGACACTTTCAACGATGGAAGATATCATTCTGTAACAATTATCAAACGAAGAAAGGACGTTGCATTACGAATAGACGACGCTTTCCAAAGCACAGGGAGATTGCCTACGAGTGCCGCCATTAAAGCTCCCGAAGGAGGCGGAGGATTATTCTTTGGAGGCCTGCCAGTACTTATTAACAATACTAAAATGATCGCTACAACCACTCCTTTGTACGGCGCCATCAAGGACGCAATATTTAACGACGAGTAAGTCAAACGAACGAATCCCTTTTCTAAAATAGTTGACAAAATTTCTGTAAGGACTATTTCAAATAAGAATAACAAGCATTACCGATAATAACATTAAAGGAATAATTGAGAAATAATAGAATGCAGAAAACTAGTGTATTTGTGTATTATAAAGTATTACAGTTTAAGAAAAGTAAAAATTCGTATAAGGGCAATCTTTTAAATTTCCTTTACAAAACTAAATTTTTTATTCAAATTTTATTTAGTTGTTCTATATGTTCCATCGAAAGGTATACGGTACTCAATTTGGAGAAATATTAACTACGAAAAAGACAATGTGTCACAAGACTCTAATAAAGAATAGATAAATAGAAATTGAGGACATTTAATAATTGTTTATTCTTTCCAGAATCATTCGATTCGACGAGGTGGTCAGTTTCGAGCACGCGCTAATTGGTCGTCCTGGGCCAAGTATGGGAAAAGATATCCCTGTTTATACTCTGTCTGCATCCTTATCGAGAGGAATGTCCACGGAACCGGAAGGATGTCAAAAAGTGCCGTATTATTCCTTGGAGCCCGGGGCTCTGAAATTCGGGGACAAGCCAAATAGCCACACTCAGCTTTATTTAAATTTTAAAAAATTCTGGGAGAAGAAATACGCGATAGAATTTGACTTCAGGACGTACTATCCGAACGGCCTGCTGTTTATTACTCCAGTATGTGATTATTATACTTCCCACTTCTAATCGTTACAATCGTAAAAATTGTTTGGTGATTTGTACCATACAATGCATGACAAATATTTTGCAATTTATTTATATACATCCTTTTCTAACTTGTTAATAAGAACGTTGCAATTATTGCATGGCAATTGTGCAAATGATGAATGAATTACAATACTTTTTTTTTCTACTATAATCTGTTTTAACACTTTTACGCAATAGATGAATTATTGCTGAAGTATCATACATAGTATCATGGGTCATTTATACAATTCTTAATATTTCTATTTAAATTAACGTTGTTATTATTTAAATGGAAAGAATGTGTATATCTTTAAATGTTACAAACAAGAACAAGATTAAAAATGATCTTGAAAGCTTTGAATCGTTGTTTCGCAGGGCCTCAGACCAAAGCATTATCTTATGATAGTGATTCGGGACGGGCAGCTGTTGCTTCTGGTGAAAAGTAAACAGAAGAAGGAGATACTGTTTAAAACACCGTTCAACGATGGTAATTGGCACCACGTGGTGATCAGTCACGACGAAAGAAAACTAACGTTGCTCGTCGATTCCCAAACTCCTCGCACGATTAAAGTACCAAGAAAAATCGGATTGGCGTCCATGATGTACATAGGAGGACTTCCTGAAAGCGGGACACCTATTCCCGAGCAGGTTGTGGTCAAACTTGAAACGCTAAAAGGGTGCATCAGAGGTTTGAGGGTAAATGGAAACGTGTACGATATGGTGGGTTCCACGAGCAGAGCTTACCAAGTGGGCCAGTGCTTCCCAAACGTCGAAAGTGGGGCCTATTTTCAAGACGTAGCCTATGCAATATACAGTAAGATAAACTAATGAATTTTTAATTATTTATTAAGCTATGGGCACCCCCTGTTGGAGTTATTAGCAATATGCACATTATTATTTTACTTTCAAGATTAAAATTAGATATGTACTTATAAGACCAGAGTCTATTAGAAATCTTGTAGTTAGGTGCACATACATAGTTGAGGATTTAAGGATACATACCATAATTACGAAATTTAAGAACTATTAACAGTAGTCGAAAGTATTAGTCAAACTCGAATATTATCAAATATTGTTGTTTAGGAAGATCACTTTCTGGAATAAAATTTTCAATTTTGTTGAAACCTCAGATTTTTAAAATTAATCATTTCTAACTTTTCCAAGAACAGTAATCATTTTCAATTTATTAGCAATAGAGGATTTCAAGCTAGAATAAAATTTTTAATGTGAACGTTTCCATTATTTTTATTACTTCACACTATAGTGATTCAAGGTTTGAAACCCCCATACTACATAAGGGAAGCTTGCGAATAAATATAAATAGTGTTATATATTCATAATATTACTCATAAGGTAAATTTTCAAATCTCAAATGAATATAATAAATTTTCCAGAGAAGAATTTCGAATTAGGAGCCGTGTTGGAGCTTCAGTTCGAATTCAGAACATCGGAACTATCGGGCGTTTTGCTTACCATAACGGCGCCCGGTAATTCGCCATCATTATCGTTGGAATTGAACAATGGTAAAGTGATTATGTCAGGCGATTTGGGAGATAACAATCCATTGTACGTGGAGCAACGTTTTACTAGTCCATACACGATTTGTGACAACCGATGGCACAAAATACGGGCGGTTTACAACGACGAAGAATTGACGCTCAAAGTCGACGAGATGGATCAAATATATGGGCTTCCGGCCAACGTCAATTATCATATAATGGACTCTACAGTCTCTGGACCTCTGTACATCGGTGGCTTGCCAGGTAAAGGAATTATTATTTTTAATAAAGACCACACATAATTACAATATTTCAAAACCATACGGAATGTTCCACCACCCTTGGGACAAATTTTAATGGGAGATTCTAGAGGCCAAATTAAACGAAGATCAAGAATATCAATTTCTTGATTGAGGCTTCGTTAAAAAGTTATTACAAAATTAAATTAAAAAATTTCAAATCGTTCTAAAAAAATTATTTTTAGTTGCAGGGGTTAATTACAATCCTTTTTTATGAATAGACATACCCCCGAAATCCTAACCATTTTCGAGAAAAAAATTCCTTGCCGAAAATATAATTCCAGGCTAGAAATGTCACTCTAAAATTTCATGTGTATCTTTAAAACGTCATAACTTTTGAACGGATTGGGGGATTTCAATGCAAATGACGCGTATTTTAGTGAAGAATATGTAGAAATTCGAATAATATTGAAAAAGTTGTTTCTTAACCCCGTAAAGTGAGAAAACCCCCACAAAAATGATTCAATTTTCAAACAGCCATAACTCCCACAATAGTGAATATATTTCAATGAAACTTTTTTCTGAAATAGAGCTCATGGGTACTTACAAAAAAGTATTAGACAACTTTTCTATACGGCGTCAAACAAAATTATTAAAAATCAAAAACGAATTTTAAAAAAAAAATCGACAGAGGCTGCTGAAATATTTCGGCGAAATTAAAAAATTTCAAATCGTTCTGGAAAAATTATTTTCAATTGCAGGGGTCAATTACAATCATTTTTGTGAATACATATACCCTTGAAATCCTACGCACTTTCGGGAAAAAAATTCTTTACCGAAGATATACTGTGTGACCGGAAATGTTTTTATAACTTTTTAACGAAGTCTCAACCAACAAATTAGTATCCTTGATTTTCGTCTTATTTTGGCCTGTAGAATCTCCTATTAAAATTTTTCCCACGGGTGACTGAACATCCTATATATTTTCAGTCTCCCCAATATATTCTCAAACATTAATTTTACAGAATATAATGCTCGACAGGGCCACGAACGTTTTTTTATTTTTTCTAACAAGCAACTATGCGAGTTGCATTAAAAAATGATCAATTAACGATCATGTTGCAGGCTCAGCTCCCAAAGGAACGTTAATAACAAGAGACCACTTCAACGGATGCATAAGAAACGTGATGATCGGGGGGGAGAGACGCGATTGGACAGACATGGACGAGTTGCATAATATTCATTTGAGCTCCTGCCCAGTACAATAATGATCAGTACAACACGTGAACTCTGAGTCGTTAAATTTAGTTCCAAAGACTGTTCAAAGGACGAGCACAGTGCTTGAAATGTTTTCCGTGAACTGTATACAATGCAACAGCACACTTGGAGTGCCATATCGCGATGGTAAATCTGTAATCGTTAAGACTAAACCAAGCCAAAAGATGCTAACATACGAACCGTGTAAAATGTCTACGTCCGTGTGTTTCTCAAACTTGTTTTTCACGGCAGAACGTCTGGTCTCGTAGCAACAGATACCCGGGGCGAAACTTGCGACCAGTTATCCGGGAGTCCTGCAAACGCTGGGGGTTATTTATATTATCATTGGAAACGACATTTTTGTAAAAATGGAAGCGCTATGAATGCAATGTAAAAAGACGAATCGATAGCAACTACTAATTTGTACATACGACAGACAACGCTTTTAATTAAAACTTACGCAGTAATTAACTTTATTGAAAATAAACGAGAAACATTGTACTTTCTACCATTGCAAATTGACTAACACCGGCTATATCATGAAATTCGAGAACCATTGACGAAGTACTAACGTAAAATAGAAATAATTCGTTGCTCTTCATATTGCCATTCCAATAGATACTTTAATGATAATAATATTTATAAAAGTACTCTGAAGATCTTGTATTTTACATATATCTCCGCATTCTACTAAATCTTGCGACGTACAACATAGTACAAACTTGAAATATATACATAAAAAAAAAAAAGAAACACTGTTCGATAAAAGTCTCGAGAAGCGAAACGTAATAAATAGTAAAGATGGAAGTAGTGATTCGTCGTTAGAATAATTTTCCGATGGCGCGTATATTTTTTATTTGCGAGGCATAGTTTGAGAAACGACTTTTCTCGTGAACAAATTATGGCACATATTCGCGTCCGATCGTATCGTAAAACAAACATACATGTAAGTAGCAAGATCACTGCCATATATAGTTTAATTGTAACTCACCTGTAAGTCATGAAACAATGTACATCAGTATTTAATGCTATTTATTGTCGTTAATCGTAAGTGCAACGGGCGACTTCGATCGAGAGCCAGTGTGCGTTGGCTCGATCAAAACCGCGTATTAAAATGAAATTATTTTGTACTTTTGTAGCAATAGTAAGGTATCGATCTAATATTTAAGGCGATTCGAAACACGGGAGAAAGTCAATAGCCTTGTAAAGTGTCCTTAAGTTGTACGTGTAGGGAGAAATGTTCTTCACAAAAATACTTTTAATATTTATGTCTAGTATTTTTTCTTATTCGTTGAATTGTAATATATTATACATACGCAGAAAAAATTAACAATGACGCCTCCGCTATTGTGTATAAAATATATAACAATGAGAAAGTATGGTCGTCTAATTTACCCTCTTCTGTACTCCAAAAATTTATGTACATTAACATTACAGCCCAATAATACGAATAATACACTTAGTTCGATATATTATCGTTCGCAGAAGAATAAAAGTCTATTGCAAAGTAGGTTATTAAATTTTATTGATGACTGCAAGATGCTAACAGTAAAATATGACCGAAATTTACTTGACGTACTCAATAAATATATATCATCGAGTGGTAGTTTTCATTTATGCGTATATAAAAACATAATATTTACAGACATGGATAAATCGAACATTTATGATTTTACGAAGTTTCAGTTTCCGTTTTCCTTGCGATAATAAAAATGAAGGATTGTTACATAAAAGGTAATCGTTTATTATTAGTAAGCGCGATTATTTATATTCCATTCGTATCTCTGTCTTTGTTTCATTATTTATCACGCCGGTGCCAGCTCACTAATAATATTCTCTGCTTCGAAAAATATAAATATCAAGCACAAGCAACCACTTTTCCACCCACAGTTAACACATCCTTTTCTTAAACTTTGTGTTCGATCCCATCTCAAGCCCGATACTCTCCTCGTTGACCCTTAAGATTAGTGACTACATCGTTATCATAATTTTTTTTCCCCCCATTCACTGTACTCGACTTACCACGTCTCACAATTCATCTTATGGCGTTTTTACTTCACGTTCAATATTGTCAAGTCGGACTGTTTCAAGGTTTTGAAGCTCGCGAAAATTTTTCTATCCACCATATTTCACGACGATAGTTTACAATAGACGAGAATAGAATAATGAACTTTTTCTTTGGATACTATAATCGACGGATTTTTTTTTAAATTTCCTTTTACCCCAAGTCTCGTGCACCGAGGCTATCGAAATAATTCGGGACGATCGAACCAAGTTTTGTCGTTGCGAATTAAAAATATATTTTCCGCGATTAATCATGGAGAACATGAAATTCGATATGTTAATTACTTAGTAATAATCAATACGGTTGTGTGTTACGCCATTGCAGAATATAGGGGGTCTAAAGTGAACCGATTCTTTTTTTTCTTTTTCGTTATTTTTTTTCTCTTTAACATCATTGCTCGAAATTCCATGCACATGCCCGCCAAGATAAAATACGAAAATTATTAAACCTTACGATATAACTTAATTAAACGAACGAACAGAATGAAAATTCTACAATGGACAGACCCTCCATATTTCTGTACAAAAATGTATTTCTATCTATTACTATCCATTCGTCCTATTAGCATATTACGACAAACGAATTGTATATACGTTAAAAAGATCGAATTGTCAAGATGGAAGGTCAGTGCCAATCCCACACGAAGGGCGGACATTAAATTTATGGCACAATAAATAGTTCTTCCGTTACATTATTATGCTAATTATTCATCATGTACAGTACGGGGGCCGCATTATTACGTTCGCTTGAAATTGGACTGACACGTTCCATTAGGAAATAAGAACCATACTAAAAGGGAGCAATTTACATCTGAAAATAAATCCATGCTGCCGTCAAAACTCGTAAAGGGGACTGCCCAACTCATCAAACCGGTCAGACTTTAGTCCGCTTCGTTAAAATTTACGCTAAGACGTTCATAAATAAATTGCTAACACGCCGCCAGGGGTTGCGAGGAATGCAGACACGTTTGATTAAAATCGCATTTTAGGCCCGGGAAATTTAACGGTGTAAATTCCATGCCATCTGCTTTCCTCTTACAAACAGAAAACGATACAAGATTTCGTACGGTCTCGTATGTCACAAAAAGATAAGTATGTAATGCGCGCAGGAAATAGAACAATTCGATCGAAAATCTCACACCAGTTGCCATATTTACGCTCCTCGACAATATCTTTCCCTCGGAGATTTTAATTTTGGTACTGTTTGGTACGGTCCCATTCTCTCCTCTCAAATCCTTGCGATTTCTATATTCACGCTTCACAAAACTCAAACAATTGAAATCAACGCAGCGTATTATAAATTATCACGTACCTACACAGTAATAAAAAAAAAAGAAAATCATCCTCGCACATCGATTACATTCGGATTGATCTTAAGGCTGATTTGGTATTCTCTTCCACTAATCAAAATCAACTTATTTATGTACATATCCACTTTTGTCCGTGAGCTGGTTCTTCTTACTCGACGAATTACACTATTCAGGATGTAGAGAAACTATAGGTTCAAATTTTAGGGTTGATAGAAGTCGTCAGACGGCACCAAACGATTTTTAAAAAATATCGTTTCGAACACATTCTGTTTTCTAATTTCGAAGGCAACAGTTCTGGTTAATAGTTGGATTAATACTGTTTGAGTACTGGAGTTTTATTCCGTATTATTTAAATTTTTTCTAGACAATCTAACCTCGAAAATTCGACGTATCGATTAATTTTAAAATGGATATAGATATATATATCTGTAATAGTTTACAATACGAATTAATTTCCATAACCTCCAAAACCAGATTTAACAAAGAAATTTGTCCAATCACAGTTCACAATTATCGTTCACAACGAATTTTTTGCTAATATGTTTATTATGGCGTTTTCGTTTCTCCTACTGTGCTCCACTGATCCCTAAGTTCTTACCTATAGTTTGCTCCGAGCCTGTATATTCTGTTGCAACTGTCAACAGTTACGAGGAATCATTAATTAGCCTTACATAGCGACAGTGACACACACTACAATTCAAGGAATTCAAAATAATTTTGAGCTTGAAAAAATTTAATAAAAAACCGTAGAACTTACGATGCTAAAGCAGAAAATTTAACGCACAGCGAATTTTTTGCTATTCGCTGTTCTATTAGAAATTAATGAAATAGAAAAATCGCATCGAATATTTAAATCTTTCACTCTGTCAGAAACGATCCTCCGTTTGCGTTTGGCGATCGATCGATAAAAGACAACTACGATAATAATAATTAAGAAATTTTTTAATTAACGCGTGTGCGAATTACGTAACATTCATGAAAGCCCTGCCTCTCATAGCGAAAAAAAAAGAATATAAGAAATATAATATAATATAATCAGTCACATCTTTCATTTACAACACAGCAGCTTACATGATTACAAGGCGGTTACACGTCGAAAGTTAGTCCGCAAAGATATTAGATACTGACAACAAACCGTTCCTATGGTAGATATTGGTAATCTTACGGCACAGTGATTGATGCCAACGTTAACTTAAAAAAGGGGGAGAGGGGAGGGGGGAAGAAAACAGAAGACAAATTAAAGGGAAACGTATGGTAACAATGCTCCGTTTAATTGTAACCGTATAATCATATTTAATGAGAGTACTTAAATTCGCGAGTCAGCATCAATCATTTGTCCTTATAAAATTGACTAAGAACGCAACGTTTGCATTAATTTAATATGGGCCTGTATTAAAATAGTAACTATGAACAACAGAGGGCATAGAGTAGCATAATGTTAAGTGTGACACTTGTGTAAAACTATATGACGAGAGGCATGTCTTTCTTGTTCGGCAAATTCACTTTTTTCCCTTGCCAAAGACTATTATGTATTGTAAAGGCATCTATGGTTACAGTCAGATGCTTTGTATGAACTTGTGAAAAGCATTTTCCTCCCGAATTGTATCTAAGGAGAAATAAACGTCATGTAAAACGTTTCACCTTATTAATAATTAATCAATTATGATGCCTTCGTTATTCAAACGATGCAAAGTGTACCCAAACCATCTGGGTAGATTTATAAATTACGAGAAAGAATAGGATAATAAAAATAGGAGAATGGCGAACTTACTTGAAAAATTTGTCGAACATTTTATCGATGACTTGTTTCGGCCCGGTGCCGTATAATTTCGATACTTCTTCTCTGTCGGGGCAGTATGAGTAGAGAGCTCGGAATTGGCAGCCAGCATCTCGAAATAAAATAAGGAAGTGCTTGCTTTCCGATCTCGCGATTTCATCTAAAACTCTCCTTTTCGCCTCTTTGTTTACCGTGCCCGGAAACACACAATATTCCACAGCATTTAACATGATACCACGATTCGATTTTGTCGTTGGCTGCTTATACAATCTTGGACCTGCAAAAGAAAAATTATAACAGACGTTAGACGGTGTCTTATAATAGTGTTTTATAATAGCTATAAAGAATTTGAGACGTATCCCTGAAAATAAGGGAATCGTTTAGGTCGAATATCCCAGCCAGAATAATTATTCTAATTAATTTTGCATACCGTTATAGTCCATCATCGAACTGGGCGTGCTGCTGATGTCGCTGCTGCCGTCGTCGAATACTCTTCTCTTCGTCATCAAACCGGGAGGTAAGGAGCCAGGGCCCGACGGGGATGGAAGATGCCTCATGCTGCCCATTCCGGGACTCGGAGCTCTCCTCGGAGGCGTTGCTCTGCCCAGACCGCTATCCGTATCTGTGTATCGACACATCATACCGTCTTGATCACTACTCGAACCTGCGAACGCAAGCTCGGTATATGAAGATAGAAATAAGAAAAAGTGTCCAAACATACGTGTCCGTTCACGATAAAGGACAGTACGACATTCGATAGTCGGTCTTGTAACGTTTACCCATCCAAGCAAGAGGAATCCGAACAAAAGTAACTTGTATTAATTACTAACGGTTAGTTCCTGATAATACCGAGAGATATTAGTCACTTGTTAGACTTACGAAAGACCTTCAAGAATATCCATCTTCATAGCTTGCGTCCAATAAACGAATTCAAAATATTTGTATTCTCATACTATCTGCTTGTCTATTTTATCGTTAAACAGAGAGAAGCTTCTTGCGATTCTAAGATGATCTAAGGAACTATTTGCCGGGAATAATTGATAACGAAGACACGAGACGATTTTAATAACTTTATAACTGGTTCTATTGTTCTACAATATCATAACGCGCGACCAGGAACAATGGATAAATTCGCTCGTAACGAAACGTACTGCTAGTGACAAATACTGCGATCTTAAGTCAGACAAATGACAGACGACAAATTCATCCGATAATCATAGAGTTCGTTAAATGTGACGATATGCGTGCGATACATGCAATAATTATAATTTAGAACGAATCATTTTAGATGAATTTGCCGTGTCATTTTACCATAATACCTGGAAATAAAAACAGAGAGGAATGACAGAACAAATACATATTTAACGTAAGTGATAGGATAACCGTATGATACAGGACCTAGATGTGAGTCAGAGTGAAAGGTTATTAAACGGAAACTGGAACCACCAACAATAATCTGAAAAACACTAAATATATCGGTACCCAGAACCAGTGCTGTATAACAGTAAGCCCAACAAGCGTCAACTGAATCGTATCTACTGCAGTGAATGAGTTATCCTGTGAATGAGAGTCGAAATTCCATCTGACTCGATAGAATCTGCCGCGTACGTTACAGAAATGGTACAATAAACATAATAGAGCAATTGAACCTCATCATTTTCTGAGTACAGTACAAGTTGGATAAGTGCCCGTTAGTCATCCCCACCACTGAGTGGAGATTCCCCTTTACTCTACAATTAGAATCAATCTTCTACTCCACAAGTGCACGACTTGGAGTCTCAATTTTCATAAATGTCTAAACTGGTTTATGCCATAAGTGCCCGTTACTCATCCCCACTATTGAGAAAAGATTCCCCTTGATTCTACAACTAGAATCGATCCTCTACAGCATGAATGCTCGACTTGGGGTCTCAATTTTCATAAATGTCTAAACTGATTTATGCCATAAGTACCCGTTACTCATCCCCACTATTCAGAGAAGATTCCCCTTGATTCTGTAATTAGAATCGATCTTCTACTCCATAAGTGCTTGGCTCGGGGCATTTATCCGACTTCTAGTGTATGTATGGATTACGAACGTGGTAGACAGAATTTCGAAATAAATAATGTGCTGTTTGTGTGCGTGTAAATTCACTGCCACCTGTGCTCCGATCTGCCACCATGCGACTACGTGTATGCTATAGCCTAGGAAAAATTGGAACGGTGTACAGGACACGTAATATTGTTGCACGGCAGAGGGGGGATAAACGTATTCCAAGTCACTGGTGCTTCTTACCACACAAATTCATCAAGGAATTAGACTTTCTCCCCTTAAAGTTTTGGTAACTCGGATATTTAGGCCTGCCTCTAACCTGTTGCTGAGGCTCCTGCACATCTGCAATAATGCAATGTTTACCTTGTTACATTCCAAACGCTATGTACGATCAAAGATTAATAGTAGGGGATGCTTCAATCGTACGTCATTGCATCAGGGGCA
The DNA here is from genome assembly GCF_013123115.1 of Colletes gigas. NCBI lineage: Eukaryota > Metazoa > Arthropoda > Insecta > Hymenoptera > Colletidae > Colletes > Colletes gigas. The sequence goes on from NW_025106676.1 coordinate 674,685, forward strand.
GAGTCTAACTACGAGCCATGTCCACTAGGAACATCAAAAACTCAAGGTAGCCGGTGCAGGTTGGTGCAGAAAAATGTTGCGTTCCAACTGAAAGATATCTACTATAAGGCGCTACTTAAAAATAAACTCATACCCTCAAATAAAGTCATACCCCCTTACTTCGGGTATTTGGAGAATAATCAAACGCTAATGAAATATTCAACATTGTAAGATTCATACGTAGCTGCCCATACCAGTGATACATCCTGCAACGAGTCTACTTTCATCAAGCCAAACGTTTAAGGAACATTATATGGCATTCTTTTGAACAATAATAATCAACCCACCTCTGGATGTCTTGTAGGAACCGCGTCGACCGAGTTGATTCATGCTTCGACAAGGCGAGGATCCTCTACCGTCGTCGGGCGAATCTACGGAAGATACTAAAATAGGGTACCTCTATTACAATCAATTAGTTCCTCCCCAGGTTGATACTAGATATTATTTAAGACATTTTTTTTTTGCTACGACATTACACTAATTCACAGATATAAAAAATAAATTTGAGCATGCAGAATTGTACGAAGGGGCAAGTGCTAGATCAAAATCATTTCTACGTTAAAATAATTTGCACAGACTTCCATACAATATATGTATATCGCGCTTTCTTCGGTCAAGTGAAAACAATACAAGAAATCAATTCGCGGATCTTTTTAACTTCGTCGTTAAGCGGCAAGTATAAGCGAAAAACTTCAAATCAGCATGTTAATAGTTATAGAAAAAACGATTAATAATCTTAGTTTTATAACTCGGTTAGCATTTCGTATGCTAATACACACACGCGTACACGCATAAACAAGATGTCATCATAGGTTCTACACAGGAAAATAGTAACAAAAATTCGTATAAACGTGTGTCTTAAGATAAGAATATTAAAGTCCAGTATCTGGCGTTGAATCTTGTATTTTAATTCTGTGAACATTAGAATACTAGGTGTCAATAAATGGTATATTATTATAAATAATATCTTGACAACCAGATGGGATAAGGCAGCGAATAGTAGGTTTCCCCCAGGCTTATGTTCAGAGGTTATTTTGATCATCTACATATTGTGAAGGGTGCAATGTGTTGAAAAAAATAGAACACATGTTTATACGAACTTTTGTTATTGTTTTCTAGTGAAGAATCTCACATGCCTGTGTATATGCGTATGTGTGTGTGTGGTGTTGCAGGTAAAATGCGAGTCAGAGAATGTGTGTTGTGCGTACCCCTGAGACTGCCGCCCCGATAAAGAGGGCCGGAACGTCGGTCATCAAAATGGGCAGCAGTAAGACTGTCCTGCGAGCCTCGGTAGTAGTCTCGCCTCATCGTCGGGGAGGTCAGCGACGCTACAGTAAGTGTGTTAGTGCAAAACAATCAGCTCGAAATTTCTTCGCTATTCTAGTTTATTCAAATAAATCTAAGAACGTGTGACTGTCACGACTCGTTAACTGCTTTTGGACAGCCGAGGGCATAAACTAGCATAGGTGAGAAAATCTGGAGCTTGTGAATTGTGATTGGGTGAGATATCATAAAAAAAAAAAAAAGAAAAATAACAACGAAAATCAGTATGGAAAGACGGCATTACTAAAAGGGAAAAAAGAAAACTTTTCCGACTCGAACCTTCGCCATGCAAAGATGTATGCAATTACATTACAACATTGAGAAACTATTAGAATATTATAACAAAGGAGTACACTTGTTAGCATTGGTATTTGTTATCTTGGAGATAACGGTTTTTACTTTTAACACGAATTCTAGACAATCATTTTGTTGTGTACGATTAATCTCCAAGAAACACTGATCATTGCAACGATAATTGTTACACTACTGAACCGTATCGCATCCACTGTCATACCTGTGCTTAGGTTAGAAGAAGATCCCTTTTTCCCGCGACTGGGCGTCAGTGCCCCGGAGTCCAACTCGGCGCCAGCGTCCACGTGAATCGTCTTGGGTCGTGGCCGGGTCGTTGCAGTCTTATTACGCAGTTTTGTTGGCTTTATTGCATTTAGAAGCTCCTTATCGATAACCTTGCCCTAAACGCAGTGTGCAATGATTAATTTAACTGAAGCAAATAGCATACTCGAGATACCCACTTCTCTCTCTGCCTCTTCTATTGCCTTCTTAACTTTATGTTGCTCTAAAATAGATGCTCTTCGTTGTCTTTCCTCTTCCTTTTTACGAGCTCTTTCCTCCGCTTTCATTTTCTCTTGTTCCCTGCGCGCTTGTGCCTCTGCTTCTTTCCTCTCTTTCATTTCCTCTTGCTGTTGCCTTCTTTGCAACGACAGCAGCATTATGCGCTCTTTCTTTCGCTCCATTTCGTCCAAGGAATTCTACAAAGCAAATTTAAAGAATACTCGTTCGTCCAACTTCTGACTTCCATAGAAACTTACTGGATCAGGATTCGCGAGCTGATTTCCAATTATTAGTCCGACTCCGGATTGTCGACTCTCCGCGCTAGCATCGCGTCGCTCTCTTTGCTTCTCTCTTTCCCCCTCTCTTTGCAACTCCTTATCTCTCATTTCTTGTCGATGATATTCCCTTTCGTCTAGCTGACGCTGCTTCTCTCGATCCGAATCCCGCCTAGCTTCCAGGAGCTTTCTGTCAGTGATGGTGGACGGGGATTCGGAACGTACCATGAAATCTTCGTTGTCGATGTAGGAGGATACTGTTCGTTCCTGGGGATAAATTTTAGGGTTTCTCGGCGGTACGAAATATTTCGCGATAGACGAGCATGTGGAAACTCGAACGTTCGATAGAATATTAATTTGGGGGCTTGGTTCGTTACCTTCTTGGGAGATGTTCTTTTCACTTTGAGAGTGGGTTTCGGCTTCTTCGGCGCGTCGTTGTCGAAGCAAATGTAAAATCCTTTTTCCCCGGCGTCGGTTGGATCGAGGGGCGTAACTTCCGGTGTACCAGACGGAGATGGTGTGGCTTCTCTTAACGATGGATGGGGTTGAAACGAATTACGTGATATAGAAGGTCTAGTCGGCGATGGAATTCTATATGTACGGTTGCCAGACGTGATGTGTAAACCTCTTATGCCTTGTGAAAGCTCATCGTCGTTTCCTTTAAAACATACGCAGCGGTGATGAAATCGTAACAGGATGTCCACGCAAATCTTATGTAAACATTTTTAATTGCTCAAGAAATGTATTTACCAATAAACGAAATATTTTGAGGTTTCATATCGTCGACGGGTGGAGCTGGAACGGGCGCGTGCAACGCAGTAACTTGCCTCTTTTCGATTGGACTTTCGCATTTAATCGGTATGTGGTGTACAGTCGGCCTTTTTGGTTCGGGGCTCTCGCTCATTAACTGACTTATTCGATGAACCTGAATGAAAATTTTATACGTGACTTAATGCTGTACAAGAAAATTTATCCATCAGAATGAATTATATCTTCACTGACGAGTATCACATTGTAAACACTGTCTTAATAATACACTCACTGGTAGATTATATGTATAGAAACAAACCTCGTAAGAGTAATTATACGAGTTAGTGGTGGTAGACGAGTAGAAAAAACGCATATTGTTAATATTTTCGAACACCTCGTTGAGAATAATACGCGAGAAGTATGAGCGCCCGAACGTGACGCTTCGATACGGACAATGTCTGCCATACTGACTGTTAAGAGTATCTATAAATGTACATTACATCACTAACTGGTTCCATCACCGTTGGATACTTATATGTATGAAGTAATACATTCGGTACTTATGTGACCAAAAAACAAAAAACTATGCAATCATCTCTGGTAGGAAACCTGTGGAACGTATGATTTTCAACGATCGGTGAATTGCCTCTCCCATTCCTAAGTCAGCTGTTAAACACGAGTTCGTTTAACAGTTCGAGTTCATTGAATACGAAATACGTGTAAATATTTTCAAGTTCCTCCATGCTAAAGGTGAGTAATTTAGTAAAAATAAATAACATTTGTAGTTCCTTTTCCTTAAATTTCGAACGTACGAGACGAACCCAGACGAATCAGAATATAAATATTTTAATAATTTACTACGTATATAAAAAATTACTCACAGCATTACGATGTTGTGGACTAGCAGAAGACGGTGGAGTTTGATTAAAGATAGACGAAGATGTGGGATATGTGGAACCAGGATGACTCATTTGATTATTACAAAGACTATGATCCCCGCCATTAAGGTACCTCGGTTCTTGGGAAGTATCGTGCAAAACGAACCCTTTCTGTTGAGGTGGGTGCGATCCCCAATTCCGTGTGTCTTGATACAAGCGCAAATCTTGATGATAAACTATAAGAATGTATTTCAAAAAGTAAACATTTATAAATCTGTATTAAATTTGAACGAAAACGAACGTCCATATTCACCTGGCGACGGAGAACTATATCTCGTATCAATTTGTTGCTGGTACCCAACCGCGGCCATTTCGTTTGCCAAACTTTGCGTGGGAGGCGGCTGACCCCACATTCGTCTTTGCAGTTGCGGTTGGTCGTGTAAATAAAACTGAGACTGTTGGGAATCTTGCAACTTTGGGGTTAATGTACTTATAGGCGTCATTCCATAACTCTAAACAATGAAACGAAGCAACCAGATATTAGGAAATACAAAACACGATACGATATTAAATAAAATACACGCACTTGCATGTGTTGTTGACTGAGACTCTGTAACTGTTGCAATTGATGTTGCATTTGTTGCTGATGGTGTGTCATTAAATGTTGCTGTTGTATCTGATTTTGTTGATTTGCTAAACGTTGTATATCGGCTTGTATTTCGCTAAGACTGCTATTCATCCTGCGAAAGGATATTATGAGTATCCGCTCGAACGAATCCCAGAAACTAAATGTTTCGATAACTGTTTTTGCGTCGATTTAAATACTGACTGTGATATGGACTGATGGTATTGGTCAAGATCCATATTCTCAATGTCTGGAGTACGTCTCGTTTCAATAAACGGTGCATTACCATCGTGCTCCAACCACTTATGCTCAACGTCCCGAACATCCTCACTAATTTCCTATATCATCGGTACAATTACGGGAAATTATTCACAAAACTAGTCACAAAATTTTCATTAACGTTATCGATACAATGTATTATACATCTACAGGCAAGTTTAACCGTACGATTGTTTACTACATCATGCCTTCTATTATACGTATATTGTTGAACATTATGCGATACACGAACAAATAGAATTTCTAACTTAGAATATTACCTGTAGATATACAATTAATTACATGTCTAATGCGTGTGAAATAATAGAATATTTTAGGTGATCGTCTGATTTTAGGATCCCCTATGCTCGGTGACATAGTGCCCTGGTATTTGCGGAGAATCTAAAAACTTTGTGTATAGAAATATTAAGAATCGTAAGTATTAATGAACTGCTCAGGGGGAATATATACACGTAAAATGTTAAGTAAATCCATTTAAAAGTATACATGAGATATAAGAGTGGTTTTGTTAACGTTTTGTGCCAAAGTTTAGAAGGCAAGAGAAAAAGTACCATCACCGCAAAAAACAAGAATCGTAAAGAAAATGTCAGATTTTTTTTTTGTTCATTCCTATCCAGGGAGTGTTTAGTACTGTACCATGCATTCCGAGGACGACATATTTTGCAAACTTCATCGAAACGGGAACGTTTATCGAATACCACAGAATGCATTGGGACTGTTTCGTTTTCCTCTATGGCTAAAACGTAAGCGACAAAAAGCGAATAAAATCATTCGTTGTTAGAAACTGTGATTGTCCACTAACGAGAAACAAAAAATTATGTAAAGCACATAGTCGTCTATCTTACTTGCAGCGTATTATATAGCGTATTATTTCTCAAATGTTCTCGTATACTAATATGAAAACCGTTCTGCTCTGTTCGTTTCGCGCCACGAACAGCAAAGGTACAAAGATAAAAAAGTAAATGTCTGAAAGCCATATATAAGCAAATTTAAAAAAAGAAAAAAAAAAGAAAAATTGTTCATCTACGGGAAGGCTGTTTTGTGATATCGTACCTTGAGCGAGAAGGGTCTCTGTGGTTTTTCTTGAAAGGTTTGTTGGGGTACGGGGGTCGTCTCGGAAACGCTTGACGGGGTCTCCCCCGAAGATCCGGAGGTTACAGGAGTGGGGGGACCAATTTCGGCAGGACTGTCCCCCCCAGACGTTGACGAAGAGGGAGATTTAACCTTACCCTGCAACCAGCCCAAGCACCGTGCCTTGTTAAGTACTTGGAGTCCGCATATGCCGAGTCCAATATGTCACCAACCACCACATCATGGTCGGAGTGTCTCCACAGCGAAATTAAACGCTACGTTCAAGCTCTAAATGCCAAAGCCAATTCAACTTGCATATACTTCATTGCCAATGGGCTGTATTTCCGCATCGTTTTCCTCTCGGCGGTACGCGAAATATGTAAATCTCACAGTGCAGAATATGTTCTCGACTAAAGCGAAAAATGTGAACATCTATTCGACGATTTGACAATTTCGCAAACGGACTACAATACTTTTGTTACACTCCAAGTTCTCTTGTACAGAACAACGTATCCGACTGTTAGTAATTCTTTCTAATTACTACATACTTCAACATAATCTTTCTGAAAAGTTGCCAATAACTAATGCCAAGCATGCACACCACCACCAGATTAATTTCAACACTTTTTTTTTATTTAATATACAGACTTTTATTTACGTAGAAACCATCTACAGTCGCTCGCATTCATATTTGAACGCAAATATTCTATATTTGTTGCTCTGCATATGAGAGTATGATTTACGTATTCTGCTTTCTCTGCAAATATATACACCATTTATTCTTAGAAACAGTTCGTGCATTGTTGTTTAATCTAGAATAAATGATTTATTTTTGCGTAGAATGAGCAATGTATGTAAATTCTATACAAAGCAACAAATAGAGTACTGCGTCCGAATATTAATGTAACTGTGTGTGAAAACGTATAAAGCAGAAAAAAAGTGGCATTCAAGTAGTTAATAGTCTATTTTATTGTACAAAGTGCCTACATAGAATTTTGTCATTCTGTAGTAATATAGTGTTATCGAATCAGCATGCACTTACCATTAAGTACAGCTGAAAGGTGAGAAAGAAATACGTATTTCAATAATATTGCTGGCAACAAAGATTATCTGCGTTAACCATGATAGGCATCGACATTACGTCGCATTTGCAACTACGCACAAATTTATTACTCGATAAACTAATTATATGTAAGAGTAGAAAAGTGAATAGGTATTGAAAAAAGATGCTGCGTTTACCTGAAATGAAAAATTATTATTCTAAGCTCGCTTGCAAGCTACTCGAAAAATAATGGTATATAGTAAAACAGCCAGATAAAAAATTAAACGAAATATATATATGCAAGTATGGGATAAATATCGAACGGCAAGAGAATTTAAACAATATTTTATTGCAGAAGAAAAAGAAACTGCTCGGTGCCCGATATAGAATAACAATTATGCATTGCTCTATACTAAACACCCGTGGCTAAATTTCAAACTCTCATGGCTGTATTCAATGTTCTGTTTCGTTTCAAGAAATCCTGTATCTTTTTTCCTCGCATTCGCGTACGAGAAAAATAGAAATTTCACATATTTTTATCGAAACTCGTCGACGGTTACGTCCGAATTGCGTTTTTATTTTAATTAGATGCATATTCATATCCCAGAGGCGAATTTTATGGAAGGAAAATGCTTTAAAATCCTTGAAATTTTGTTCAAAAACCTAGGAAACTTTAACAAAAATTATTTTAATTCATCTTAGGTTCTTCATTTGTCAGGTCGATTAATAGTAAATTGAATAATATACAGGGTGTCCGGCCACCCGTGGGACAAATTTTAATGGGAGATTCTAGAGGCCAAATTAAACGAAGATCAAGAATATCAATTTCTTGATTGAGGCTTCGTTAAAAAGTTATTACAAAATTAAATTAAAAAATTTCAAATCGTTCTAAAAAAATTATTTTTAGTTGCAGGGGTTAATTACAATCCTTTTTTATGAATAGACATACCCCCGAAATCCTAACCATTTTCGAGAAAATAATTCCTTGCCGAAAATATAATTCCAGGCTAGAAATGTCACTCTAAAATTTCATGCGTATCTTTAAAACGTCATAACTTTTGAACGGATTGGGGGATTTCAATGCAAATGACGCGTATTTTAGCGAAGAATATGTAGAAATTCGAATAATATTGAAAAAGTTGTTTCTTAACCCCGTAAAGTGAGAAAACCCCCACAAAAATGATTCAATTTTCAAACAGCCATAACTCCCACAATAGTGAATATATTTCAATGAAACTTTTTTCTGAAATAGAGCTCATGGGTACTTACAAAAAAGTATTAGACAACTTTTCTATACGGCGTCAAACAAAATTATTAAAAATCAAAAACGAATTTAAAAAAAAAAATCGACAGAGGCTGCTGAAATATTTCGGCGAAATTAAAAAATTTCAAATCGTTCTGGAAAAATTATTTTCAATTGCAGGGGTCAATTACAATCATTTTTGTGAATACATATACCCTTGAAATCCTACGCACTTTCGGGAAAAAAATTCTTTACCGAAGATATACTGTGTGACCGGAAATGTTTTTATAACTTTTTAACGAAGTCTCAACCAACAAATTAGTATCCTTGATTTTCGTCTTATTTTGGCCTCTAGAATCTCCTATTAAAATTCTTCTCAGGGTGGCGAAACACCCTGTATAGGAATAACAGAAAGTGTGCAAATAGTGTTATTAACGCAAATATTTATTACATTTAATGTGTTCAGGAGCCTAAATAGTAGATTACTGATTAATAAAAATTGTTTTTAAATGTTCCACGTAATTAATCTCTGTATTTAGATGTTATGCATTTAAAATAATGTACTTGAAATATTTCCCAAAAGCCAAGATCTTTTATTGACTACTCGGCCCATACCTAAATCCGCCTCTGTTCGCGTCACTAATTCAACGTAAATTGTTAAAAATATTTATGCGTTCCGTGAATTAAAGTACGGTGAAATTGACGAGTCCCGTAAATCCAACATCAAGAACGATAAAACTATAACTGGTATATTGTAAGGAACTGCCAGTGGCCCCTAGTATATTTAAAAAAAAATTAGTTTTAATGCATTTTCAACAGAGGAAACAAATCATTAAAATGGCCATGGTGGGGGATAATCTGGCTGAAAGACGCTTATGAAATGGGAAATTCGAATTCCATGGTAGTAAAATTTGTAACGGAATCGTCGTGGTTACCTTTGTAACAGCTTGCAAGAATGCAGCTTTGCCCACTTTCTGACGCTGTTTCGACATAACAACCTCCATTCTCCTCTTCTCGTTCTCTATGTGACGACGTTTCTCTTCCAGCTTCAATCTAATATTATTCAGTTGTGAGGCCATAAACGTGTTACCACCGTTTTCATCTGCTCGCATGAATTTCATTCGGCTCATCAGTTTCAGAGCGTTGTCATAAACAGCTTCCTTAAATAAGACATACGTACCGGCGGAGTGTTGTTCAGCTTGCTGGGATTGCTGGTTGCTCTGTTGCTGCCACGTGGTGGTGTTCGGTAAAGTGGCGAACGTCGTTTTCTTTTCCCCGTTCCCGTTCCCGTTAGTCTGTCCATGCTTCTTGTTGGAAATATTCGACTTGGTATTGGTATCGTCGGACTCCGTATAGTTCAGATTTATACCCTTGTCCGAGCTTTGCCTGTTCAAATTCGCGAAGCTCGCTAGCTTAGAGGAATCACCCTCCGAATTATCGTTCTCACTGGAATGTAAAATTTGCTTGAGTGCCACGTTGTCCAAGCTAGAGTTCGAGGCTTGCCGTCTCAATCTTGGGGGCTCGTCGATCCCATAACCGTTGTCGGACAGTATATGTTGCACGCCGCTCCCATAAACATCCTGAACGCTGGATCTAGCGGGCAAAGTAGGCTCGGTGGCACTCTGTTTGCCTATGTGACCCCCAACTTCCTTGTCCGGATTTCTACCGAAGTTGTGCAAATTATCCTGCGGAAAATGGATTCGTCATTCGAGTGCTCCTCAGATTGATTTAACGAATAATTTCTACACTTTATGAGTGCTCACCTGAGATCCTCCAAAGTTTTCTATGGTCAACTGAGAATCGTCCGAGACGCTGTTGCGTCTAGATCGTCGGCCAGCGTAAGAACTTCTCCTCTGTTCTTCCCAGTTACTTGGCCGACCAGCGGCGTCTGCTCTGGCTAACGATTTCTCGTCAGCCACCGAGCTTAACGTAGGAATGCCTTTACCGCGATGGACTACGAAACTCTCCTCGCTACCAGTACGTCTGCAAACAGTCGACGAAACGGACTTCTCTAGAGGAATCGCGGAGAAATGCTTCAGCAATCGCCTACCGACTCTGGAACAACGGTTCCTTTCTGGTGCAATCTATTTGCATTTATTTCGAATTCTAGGTAATTTACGAGGTTCTAGGGAACAAACTAACTTTGCTATAAGTTAAAAGGCTAAAAGAAGAAAGGTTTACACAAGCTGATGTTATATTTCTTATTTACTCTCAGTAATCTCTTTTCGAATATTTAAAATTTTGGGTCGAATAAATAATTAAACATTTAGTCTTGATCGTCCAGATCACTTGGCAATTGTTTCCAGACACTCAAATACCAGACTGGTTGTTAAAAAATCCAAAGAAATAGGGCTTTAAGTGGTTTTCCAATACTGAATTATTTATTCGACGAGACGGACTTTACTGGAACCGAAAGCAGCTCAAATCGTTACAGAGTCGACGTTTGAATTCCCCTTTGAACGTAATCGGAGATCAGGAGACACAGATCCGATAATATTGGAAATCATTGGACTCGTGTGCCAGGTTTAATTTTCTTTTGTTTCGTCAAACGATCTAAATCAAACACGTTGTCGAACGCCCAGAAACGATGAAATATTCTCGAGAATAATTATTTCTCTGCTTTCGTTGGGCCAATTGATCTTTTTAGGTTTTATTTTTATGGAATACATTGGAAGTTCCCAAAATGACAAAGGAGTGAAGAATTACGATTTTATAAAATTCCTATTACTAAAACGAAAGGATAAAGTAAATTTACTACACTGAAACGCTGCAAGGAAATTGACATTGCGGATTCGAAGGAATATCGATGAGAATGTCACGTACCTGTCGTCGTGAGAATAATTTTCGGCAGTCTGTTGTAAGGATTGCGACTTCTTCACAGATGGTGACGGCGAGGCTTTCGCAACTAGAAAATAATTAAATGTTGGATGGATCGTTTACGCACCGCGTCCAGGAAAAAAGTAGTACCGATATCTAAATCAGTTTCGACGGGAGAATAGAGGCTCGAAAGAATTCTTTCCTCGGTGAGGAATAATTTCCCATCGCACGGGACTTGCATGCGAGATTTCTACGCCCGTTGAAATATTTTAAAGAGAAGCGTGTAATCGCGATTCGTCACCGAGACGGAAACTTCGACGCAGACACGGACAAATCTTCGGTACACAAATCTATGGGCAGAAGCTCGTGTTTATGGTACACTCGTAAAATATACACCCGTTCGATGGGGGCAAATCGTTAATTAATTCTACAAACTAACGTCTAGCATCTCTAATCGTCGTGGTAACGGTCTCATAATAATTGGTAAACCCATTAAGAATGGAAAAAAAGAAATGGAGGAAGGGGGGTTCACAAAAACACGGAACACGAAAACACGAAACACGCAATAACGTAGACAATGTACGCTGCAAAACAAGTATACTAACTCAATATGGAGTGGATATATTAATGAATCGTCCAGACTTCACCCTGCATCACTGAATGATACAAGACAAGAGACAAATCGCATGCAAAACAAAAGAAACCAAAAGCTAACGTCAAAGCTGCAAACCGATCCACGGCGGGCCAGGAAATTTAGCGGTTCAAACAAGATTTTAACGAATTGACAATCAAATTCAACAGGCTATGAAACAGTATAGAATTAATCCAAATAATTATCCGTACAAAGATAACTATTAATAATACTATTCTTTTATTATTGCTTTTTGTTTTGAAATATTTGTCATTGTAAATATCGATGGCTGCTTTCAGAATGAAGAGTAACATTTTAATTTAAAAGAAATTTAATTCCTCGAGTAATCGACAGATTATTTAAGTATTTAAAAGACTTTTTAAACCGAGAAAATGAAGCTTTATCTGAAAGTTTATGTTTATTGTGATAGGATACTTATTGAAAATTAACGATATATTTACGTTTTTAAAACTGGTTTGTTAAAAAATGATTGAAAAGTGTACCGAGTTGAACGTCTGAACAGCTAAAATTCAATTCTGATCCACCGTGCGATCGACCAAAACCGAAAAAACGCACAGCAAAGATACGAGGAATTTCCATGCAATTCTATTCGAAGGATCGCTATGTGTCATGGCGTTATTATGCAAATAATATCGTTAGTAAGAAGCGGTGCGCCTAATAATATCTGCGTTCTCTTGCACAGTTAATCTAAAACATCGGGCCACGTTTTAAATGCAGAATTTCTGCGTTTCAAAAATATTCTTCTCGACTAGTTCGGTCAACAATCCTATTTAAAACGTGATTGCAAATGCATGAGGATATATTACGTATAACAACTAGTTTGATCAACAAAATCGTTGATAGCGTTCCATGTGTCGCGACGAAGTTTTAAGCTTTACCTTTGATTTCGCTGGAATTGTTTCAAGTGAAAGACTATCAACAATGTCGCCAGCGATCGCGTCAGGCCCGCCATAAAACTTCGCGAAGAACGAATCGTAGAAACGGAAAAGTCAAAGAAGAATCTTAACTATCACGTTCGTCGAAAGTAAAAAATCATGTCACATTTAGAATTGCAGTAATCCAAGAAAAAAAAAAGTAAATAAAGAAAACGAGAAGAAACGAGAAAACGAGAAAAAAGAAGAAAGAAAGTAAAAACACCCATGAAACGGAACGACAAACTTGCGAGGTTCTTGCTCCCGACGGGAGACCATGAATTTATTTTTTTTATTTTTTTTTAACGACACATCGGTCTGCAAAATTCACGCGTTTCACAAGAGAAGACCACCTAGTTTTGATGATTTGGTTGTTTGGTAACGTGTGGGTACCTGTGAAGCCTGGCGCGGATACGGAGAGGTTGCTTCTCAGATCAGGTATCGGAGCTATAGACTGTGGCAGACTTCTTTTATGAGCTACGCCATGACTATTGCGCGGGCAGGCTGCACCCGTCACCGCACCGTATTCGTTCATTGGCAACCGGAAGTTGACGAAAGAAGAAGGCGAGGATAGCGTTGTTGTCAAGCATCAAGAAGGTTACGCCATAGAAATATATGGAAATATTACAGTTTTACATTAAGTGATATACGTGGAGGATCGTCGCTGTTTCTTTTTTTTCATTGTTCTCCATTCTTAATAACTCTTACAAATGTTCGACTTAATTAAAAAACAGATGCGTTTATTAGTCGCTGCTAGGGACCTGGATCTCGAGACTGGGAACGAGTGTGTGTACTGACACTGATAAAAAGCGTGATACCGTTCCAACCGCGGGCAATCCTGCACCCTCACGATTTTCCGGAAGTCAACGACACTTGGAGGCGTCCAAATACTTGAAAATGCAAGTAAAAAATTAAACATTTGATTTTGGAAAACATTTGAACAGAATTTTCTCAGTTTGACAAAACGAGTTCTGTTTGGAATTTCAGGTACTTGAATATTTATACTCGAATATTCGATAGAAAGGCGATTCACGCAGACACGCGATGTGACGCAGTCGGTCGCAATGAATATCGTCCAGAGAAAACTTCGGAAGAAACTCGAAAATATGATTCACAGTTGTTTTGTATATTTTTGTCAACGTCCAGGGCTTTCTTTTACGTGTTTCACATAATGTATCTGCTTCTGCCTCGAATTTTTCTGTTAGAATATACTACACGATCTTTATATTCTTCTTGTGGGCGTGGAATATTTTGTAACGTTTCGTCTGAACTTTGTTCCTCCTCCGACGACGATTTTCGCACGACGCTAGACGATTTTACACTATTTTGCACAGAAGATTGTCCAGTTTCTTTTTTACCTGCCTACACCTGTGTTTAGTAAGTTTATATATAGTTTTTAAAAATCGTGGTGGACAATTTTCAGTGCAACGGCGTTTGCAGGGGAACAGTTGCCCGCGCCAGGAACGGAATTCCATGGAAATAAAGTATAACAAAATAAATTATAGAACGGGTAAGTCCAATACAGAATGTACGCAGCCTTCACCAATCGCATTAATCCAATACGAATATTCGTGAGCCCTTCCTGATGAAAGGGTGCGTTCATAGTGTCGAACAAATCTCCCCGACGCTATTAATCGAGAATGTCGTTCGAGTGTTCAATAATTATCGTACCATCTAAGAATTGCATCGCCCTCTCCTCGCCGGGGTAACGTACGCACTTTGCAGGATGAATTTCCAACACGTTGTACATGTCCGCCAGGAAAACGACTAAATTTTGCTTCATAGACCTGGTTGGACAAAGAAATTTGTTTAAACGAGAGCTCCAAACGCGGCGCAACCGCCTCGATTCGCGACGATTAAAATATAATTAAAATAACGCATTAAAATTCTTTCGACGAGCCAAGTCACTTCGAATTCAGAAATTCTGTTTCGTAAAATTTGGTTGTCGTGAGAGACACGGTCAGAGAAAAATGTTCTACTAACAAGGGAACATCCCGAGGTGTAAATCTCCAATCTTGATGAAACTTCGCAATTTTGTAGTTCTCATAAATCTATTAGACCCGTATTTTTTTGTAGCTGCTTATATTCACTTTAGGGGGTTGAAATCAGCCCTCAAAGTTGGGGGTTCAAAACATACTTTGTTGAATATCTCGGAAACTATGAGAGATGCGGATGTGCTTTCAATTGACGAAATTAATGTTTTTAAACGGCGAATTTGATGGTGTAAAGAGATTTGCAAAACTTTTATTTGTTTAAACAATATGTTAAAAAATAGCACATTTTTTCATTTTTCTCGTTGGATATTAATGATTTTTTTTTTTCCATTTGTACAGAGAAACTACACATCCATGTACAAAATACGGATAAATTGGAATTTTGATTTTTTCACAATAATGAAAGATTTTATATTTGTAATTTTTTTCGTATTTCGATTCGTTATACGAAGTACAAGATCGCATATAATACGACAAATGCTATGGTTTAATGACTTTTGTTTAATTATATTATAGTATGCTTTGCTGGCTGATCCCAAAATGGTAAAAATTTCGGTCTAATGACAGGTATAACGTTTACCTGCGCTGCGTACTAAAGGGCAGCGTATAAGCGTAAGTAAGGTTTCGGCTTAACGATTGCAGGACCTGTTTATGAGTGTGATACTTTTATTAAGGAGTCTTTACTGAATGAGGGTCGTTTTAAATATTAGTTGGTTGTATCTTATGTTCTGATTTTTTAACGTCAGGTAGCTCTGAAAAGAACTGTTTCATTTTCGACCTTTGCTGATTTCCAAGTGATCGTAATTGCTGCCCGAGGTAGAAAAATATGACCGATGCGATCTTTTACTGCCAATTGTTCCAACCCTGCCATGATGGTTCACATTCCTAAACTGTTAGGAAAGTCCTTCTACAGCTTTTAGACCTTCTGTTTTCGGAAAATGAACTTTATAAACGTTTCTGGTTGGTTACGATAATTAGGATAGGGATACAAGTGACCAGTACTGCAATCATATTGAAACTATACAGGGAGTTCGGCTACTAATAGTAAAAATTTTAATGAGCGATAGTAGAGGCCAAAATAAGACGAAAATCAAGAATACCAATTGCCCAACTGAGGCTTTATTAAAAAGTTATTAAAAAATTAAATTAAAAAATTTGAAATCATTCTGAAAACATTATTTTCGGTTGTGGAAGTCAATTACAATCATTTTTTATGAATAGACATACCCCCGAAATCCTAACCATTTTCGAGAAAAAAATCGGGAAAGTGTGAAATTTTTCAACAAAATTAAAAAATTTCAAACCATTCTGAAAAAATTATTTTCGGTTGCAGGGGTCGATTGCAATCATTTTTGGTGAATACATATGCCTCTGAAATCGTACGCACTTTCGAGAAAAAAATTCCTAATCGTAAATGTAATTTATGCCCAGAAATGTTGCCCGAAAATTTCATGCGGATCTTTAAAATGTCATAACTTCTGAACGGATTGAAGGATTTTAATTTTCAAAAATGCAAACGACGCGTATTTTAATCAAGAATACGTAGAAATCGCAAAAATATTCAAAAAGTTGATCCTTGACCCCCCAAAATGAGAAAAACCTCATAAAAATGGTCCAATCTTCAAACGGCCATAATTCTTACAATAGTGGATATATTTCAATGAAACTTTTTTCTGACGTAGAGCTCATAGGTACCTACAAAAAAGTATTGGACAACTTTTCTGTAGGGCGTCAAACAAAATTATTAAAAATGAAAAACGAGTTTTTAAGAAAAATCGACAGGTAGGTGCCTAAATTTTTCGGCGGAAAAAAAAAATTTCAAATCGATCTAAAAAAATTATTTTCAGTTGCGGGGGCAATTGCAATTATTTTTGCTCAATACATATACCCCCGAAATCCTACGTACTTTTGGGAAAAAAATTCGAGAATGTGTGAAATTTTTCAACAAAATTAAAAAATTTCAAACCATTCTGAAAAAATTATTTTCGGTTGCAGGGATCGATTACAATCATTTCTGGTCATTACACATAACCCCGAAATCTTACGCACTTTCGAGACAAAAATTCCTTACCGAAAACTTCAACCCCTTAAAGTGAATATTAGCAGTTACAAAGAAATACGGGTCTAATAGATTTATGAGAACTACAAAATTGCGAAGTTTCATCAAAATTGGAAATTTACACCTCGGGATGGTTATATTATAGTATGCTTTGCTGGCTGACCCCAAAATAGTACGCAGCGCAGCGCAGGTAAACGTTATACCTGTCATTAGACCGAAATTTTTACCATTTTGGGATCAGCCAGCAAAGCATACTATAATATAATTAAACAAAAGTCATTAAACCATAGCATTTGTCGTATTATATGCGATCTTGTACTTCGTATAACGAATCGAAATACGAAAAAAATTACAAATATAAAATCTTTCATTATTGTGAAAAAATCAAAATTCCAATTTATCCGTATTTTGTACATGGATGTGTAGTTTCTCTGTACAAATGGAAAAAAAAAAATCATTAATATCCAACGAGAAAAATGAAAAAATGTGCTATTTTTTAACATATTGTTTAAACAAATAAAAGTTTTGCAAATCTCTTTACACCATCAAATTCGCCGTTTAAAAACATTAATTTCGTCAATTGAAAGCACATCCCCATCTCTCATAGTTTCCGAGATATTCAACAAAGTATGTTTTGAACCCCCAACTTTGAGGGCTGATTTCAACCCCCTAAAGTGAATATTAGCAGCTACAAAAAAATACGGGTCTAATAGATTTATGAGAACTACAAAATTGCGAAGTTTCATCAAGATTGGAGATTTACACCTCGGGATGTTCCCTTGTAAGTAAAACGAGGCACGCAAACTTTCGTTCAGTTTGACGTGGTAGAAAACGTTTAAAACGCGTATTTCTCTCAATTTCTCATGAATCGTGCCTAGCAATTATGCGATAAGTATACTGCGTGCGCGAGAAGTTGGCTAACGGGACGGCACAGGGTTTGGAGGGAAGTGCTTGCCCCGCCTATTCCCACGTTCATCCAATGGTGCATCGTCGTTTCGACCAATCGGACGCGCGTTCCTTTCACTAGTCAACTTCTCGCGGACGCACAGTACTTGGTCCCACCAATTGAGGGCTAATATCAACCCCTTGTCGTTCAATTACTTAATTATATATTAAAATTAACACATTTTTGCATTCACGAGATATTCGTTAACCCTTAAGTGGATTATTGGGGCCTCCGCAAGTTTCATTATTTAAAAATTTACATAATCCTCCATTAATTCATTATTTTTTGAATGCTTCGAAGAAAAGTTGATTTCCATTTATTAATTCGGTTGAGATCGAGAGTCCACTTGAGGATTAAATAAATCTATTCTTTTAACCATTTCTTGTACGAAGAAATTTCAATAAAATTGAATAGTATACGATTGAAAAATTATTAGGAATCGAATCGTGCGTCAAGAGGTTGACGATAACGAAATTTATGCTTCGTAAAGACCGATAGTTCGGCAATTCTTACCCCCTCATGTACGTCACGTCCTCGGGTTGCGTGTGAAAAATGGAATACGGTAAACATCTGTTACAAAAGGTGTGAACCAACGAGAGATTGTGCAGGGCGTCCGCGACCGACGGTTTCTTCGACACGCGGATGTCCATCCAGTTCAGTTCGCCGGGGCAATAAAATGCCACGACCGCGGCTAGACCGACGCCATCGCATAGTGATTGGAAGTCCTTGGCAGCGGGCAGCTCTGGCAGTCGCGTTTTATCACCGGCCCCCTCCTCGATTTGGATTTTTGCGATCAACGCTTGCGACGCGTGGCTTATCCAAAGGAGAAGACCCTTTTCGTGGTCCGTCGGGACGTCGACGTCGGCCTGGGGGTCGAATCGTCGAATAGCCGAGACCACGCGGTCGCCGGTCACCACTTCTTTCGCGTACAGGACCATCAGGCCCTCTATCACAGCCATATGCGCGGACTGTAACGTTATTTAAAGGTGGAATCATAACCAAGGTTGCAGCCCTCCTCCTATTTCTAAATCAATTTTCTTTGGAAACGAATAACAACGACAGAACTTCCTATTGACATTATTCATTTGTTTGAGTAACATTTGTATAGACAAATGGTTATTGTCCGTCGCAATATTTGTTAATTTATTGTGTGATCTGTCTGAAGCGGGTTATAACAATGAATCGGTACACCTTCTGATTGTTTAATATTTAAAAATATTTTTAGAGCGCAGAGGAAACGCTCGACTGCAATAATGAAAGATGATCCCATTTGAGGATTAAAAATATTTCAATACGTAAAAATAATTACCATCCTGAATGGTGAAATTTTGACACCCCAAAAAACCACATTTATTTTATTCGCTATTAATACTGTGCTATTATTTTATAAGGAAGTCGGTGTTTTTTATTTTTCAATAGTATATTTTTGAACGCCCCATGATCAATAATTACGTTTCGAAAACACGCAATACCAATTAGGGGTTAAAAATTTTTCCCCGGCTTGGTAACTTAGTGACTGGAGATATTTAAATGCTTCGGGGGCAGGCGTGTAAAATGTGTATAAATTTTTAAAAAACAATCGTAATATTGGACTTACCATCTTGAGAGGTGAATTTTGAATGAGGATCGTTTCGGTGAGTTGAGTATTGTTTGGCTCCGCAAGATAAACACCCTTTCTGGCGAGAGCCTGCAGAATACCGCAATGATTCTGATTGTGATAATTTGGATCCGAATAAATATTAGCCAATGCCAAACAGTATAGTTCTGCATTGGAAAGTGCGTGGACGATCTGCGGCTTCAGGTGCTCTTGATCCTTAAAAAACAAAGCACAGACTTGTTATCGATAAATGCAAACTAAGCGATTAAGGGAGGGAAACCACTGTGACGGATTGAAAAAATCGAAATTTTTTTTATCTCCTTTTAATGCTTATGGTTTTAAAACCCCCTAAAATATTAAAATAAAATTCGCAAAAATGACAAAGTTACAAAAGATTTAGTAGATGTAGAGCATGTAATACGCGTAACCCTTGAAACTAACTGCTCTTTACTTCTTTACTTTAAAACTCTTTTATTATTTTTACTGAAATAAAGATTTCACATGAATGAGAAGTGTTTTGATCGAAATAACTATGGGAATCAAGAGTATTTGGTCTAGAGCGATAAGTGATGTGAACGAAATGTACCGATACACGACTAAAGTAGTCCAACTGGCAACTTAAATCCAATTTAACGATGGCTATTCAGGATTATTACAAATAATTAAGGTCCCCGATATTAAAATTGGACCACAGGCAAACGCACATCGACACAAACAGGACACGTTTCGCATTTCCGCTGCTCAGCGAAAACACGTAACAGCGACGCATGACGTTCGGTTGAGGGAGAAAGGAGATATAAATGATGAAGATGACGATGATCTTTTTACAGAAGATACGTTTTAGTGTCCTAAAGCGGATGTCCTTTAGAAAGTTTAAAAACTCCAACGTTATTTAATAGATAATTTAGTGCAAAATTTTAAACGCGTTTTTCTCAAAACCACATTTTTCAAACTGGGCGGCTCGATAAGTCAGTCAATTTTCATCCGATTTACTTAAAATTTTTTATGGTGATTCCTAATACTATTCTCTTTAGTTGCATGTACGGAATTTTCGATCGAATAATTAGTTTCGTCGTGGTGTTGGAAGAAATATTGATTTTGCCGCAGTTTTTTGAGATTTTTCCATCAGTTCCATCAGTTTATAATAAATAATTATTTTAAAAAATCCGTAGATGCAACCGAAGTTACTGTCTTATAGTTTAAGAAAATTGCATGATTTCTTGTTTCACAACTTGCAGTGGAAAATTACACGTGAGGCCGTTTCTAACAAATTTTTGGAGGTTTTTCCACGCTGGTTCCTATTATGGCTATAATAATTAATATTTTTATACGAAATGTTTACAATAAGTAGTTCAAGAAATGTACTCTCGAAAACATTAAATATTTATTAGAAAAAGTTTCATGGTTACGCTAAAAAAATTCTTGAAAATTGCCTTCATTTTCAGCTATTACAGTGGTTTCTTCCCTTAAACATCTTACAATGCCATCATAATATAGAAATATAATTATACGTATTAAGGGTAAATTAAATGATAAAATTAAAATAGGCATTATTAAATATAGATTCTAATTTAATTTATCATATGTACTCTGTGATAAATATAATGTCTCTGTCTATCAAAAGATAGAAATATAATTATACGTATAAGGAGTAGATTAAATCTAAAGGTAGACTTCTAGCAAGCTTAACATTCTCGTGAGTTTCCCATATGTCAATCACTATTGAAAAGCAGAAAGAGGGACTCGAAGACTTCCAACTTCCGATTGTTAGGTTGTTTTAGTAAACCATGCGCGTACTTCGTCGTGCATACTTCTAATAAACACACGTAAACCTAATTCATCAATACGAAAGTTTTTTCAATTCTAAGAGGGAAATACACAACTTCTCTTGTTTATCTTTTACTTGCCAAGCATTTTAAAGATCATTTCAAGTTCAACTTTGCTATTCTCAATACAAAAGTACATTTTTACTTTTAGACTCTTATTCTCTACTGGAAAAAAGAAAGAAACTTTTGCATGAAACATTTTTTTATCAAACTGGGCCATACAAACGAAATTTATTTCTTTTTCGGCGATCAAATGATCACACTTATTCCAAATATTGCGTTTTTTTTTGGCGTAAAAAGCGTAAACCAAACTTTTATTATTTCTTTGCTCTTATCAAATTAAGAAAGTAATTTGATTGTTTCGATGATAATTGCTCGTCGAAAAAAAAGTGAAATTTTGTATTGGAATTCTAGATAATCTTCTGCCAGATTCTGTCAAAATAGATCTACTTGCAAGTTCGAAACACAATACCTTGGCCGCAACCGCGTAAGAATATCCGGCAGACGCGACAGGCAAATATTAGTATTCTGCAATTTCCGGCACGGCGGCGGAAATGCGAAGAACTCGAGACGATACGAGTAACGGAAATACACGGAGACGTCGATGGATAGTGGTCTGGAGACCGCAAATTTCTGACCAAAATTAAAAACAATTATTTATAATTGTTTTCCAACAAAAATTAAGACGTTCCGAGAAAATCAATTTCAAAGTTTTCATTCAGGCACTACTTTTCTTTTTTATTCGATGCATCTATTTATAATATACTTCTTTAGACCATGATTGACTTAAAGTGTGATAAATCAGTAGACAAAGACATTATAAACCCAATGAAACGATGAAAATAATTTTTATTTACCCAGATCCCAGGGAATTATAATAGATGTTGTGCTTAAATCGACAACTCGAGGCGGATCTACAGCGACAGGAAAACTAGTTTCTCTCTTTACAAGTCCTAACTCTGTCTCTGAGCAAAAAAATTAGGGCAAAATTGACAAGAACGTGATAAACCGGCTACTTTTGACTCGCTTAGCCTAAACACTGCAGTTTACTTTTCAATAATTAGGTTTCTCTTCCACCTGTAACTGAACGTGCCTGAAAGTCTAACATGATAGCTTTTAGCCTTATCGAATAGGCTAAGACAGTGGTTCTCAACTTTTTCTTTTACTTCCGCATTTAAGTTTCACGAATGGAAATTAATTAAATTGATTTCCTTTCTTGAAATAGTAAATGTTCTTATATGTTCAGAATCTGAAAAATTATACTATTGTCAGTAGTGCTCAGTTTCAATATAAAAAATATTTGAAAGCACACAAATTAAAGGCAGACTCTGAAGAATGTTTACAATCTCCTCTGCGAAATTCTGTGTTCCTCGGAAAATAACTAACGGAAAAAATAATTGCCATCGTTAGGTTTTATGGTACATTAATCTTTCTATATAGTCATTTAAATGGGCTACCGGTTGCATATGAAGTGGCCAATTAAATCTGCTCTTGATCCATAAAAAAACTAGCTTGAAAACCGACCGTGATTAAAAATCTCTTGAAAACGAACAAGGAAATCGTTTCCTACTAAATAACTAGAAAGTATTATGCACGGATGCCATTATTGCCAATTATATTGTTAATTACGTAATCTCGATCATCCTCGTTGTAAAAAATGATTTCGTCTCATTAATCAAATTTTTTACGTTCGTTTATAAAAAAATATTTTACACGAGTTACTATTAGTAAACCTATTTCCAGTGTACAAGAGAAGAAAGAAATTATTTTTCGAAATAATAAACTTGTACTACAGTTACTTCGTGCAATGGCAGATTTTTACAATCATTTCACTGATTTTGAAACAGTTATTTTTTTAACCTTTTTCAAGCCCTGGTGAACTAGTTAATTTTTGTGAAATAATAATCCATTACAGTGTTAATACGACGTGTTGGATGCATTATGGAGACAATAGAATCGACTGAAAAATGACGGGGAAAGACACGTAAACGATCAATTAGACACTCCGGGTTCTCTTTTGCGAAGAAAGCCACGACATGATGAAGATCCTGGAGGCGAGCCAGACTCTCCATTGTTTTTAGAAGAATTGCAATCATCGTCGGATTGCACCTTCGACTTTAAGGGGAAAGTCAAGACTATGAGACTGATTATTCGAACGAAAGTTCAAGTGTGAAAAGGATACAATGAACGAAAGGTTCCCCTGGCGCTTACGGGTGCCTAATTCCTGAAGAGGATCATCTCTTGCAAGAGAGAATGATTAATGGAAGGAAGAACTCCAGCTAGCTAATTAAGCAATCACCGAGGATACTGAAATCTTTTGTGATCGAGATCCATTGTCTTACCACGAGTCGGTATATTTTCGTTCTCTGATCAGAAGAAAGTCTCCCTTAAACTTTTACTTCAATTTTCTGATGCCTTTCACACACTTGGATGTTCGTGATCTTAGAAAAATTTCATTTTCTTTATAAATTTGTCTCGATACAACTTCTTATGTTCTACATACATATAAAAAAAAAATATGCAACGTACAGTTTAAGACGTACACTATTACGTTAGTATTATTAGCACATTAGAGCGCCCAGTATCCACACAAATTCAATTTAAAACAGCTATGATGCACGCTATTTATTCTACGACACTAAGAACGAAAAACCTACAACTATTGAAACAACAGTTGTTTCCAGCTATTTATTGAATACAAAATACTTTCGAATCGTTATTCGAATTAAAGCTGCACCGAAGATTAAATAAACGTTCACTTTCACCAATTGTGAAACTCGTTACTCAACATCCTCGATATTTATTTAAAATAAAGCGTTCACGAATATAAAAGAAAAAGTAATTTGCTTCTACCGAACAAGCAAAAGAGAACTCACGATTAGAACCAGAAGGCACTAAAAAATGCACAAATTTTTCACGTTTTGAACCTTTGATGGTTAAATAATTAAAATGTCATACAAGAATAACTTTTGATTACTCTTTAGAAATTCGAGGGTCTTACCTCGTGCCATCGTCGCGGACTTTTCGAAACACGGGATAGACAGGTTTGCAATTTGTTTGTTAGAGAGCACGGCGGAGGAAACTGGTCCTCGATTAGATACATTTCGATGCGACGAGCAACGAAATACCGAACGGGAACATTCGTCGCGGCAGCTCCGTGATTTACTGCCAAGTCAAAAGAGGTCGGACGCGGCCGATAGCAGTGTAATTTGATTGGTTTAACTGGATCAACCACACAACCGAGGCCTTCACACACATACAGGTACGTCAAACATACCTGACAGCAGACAAATTTTATTTTAAAAAGAAACAAATCTTTGGAATATCCACTTCGGTCTTTCATCATTTCTATCAGCGTTATTTGAAATAACGAATGGTCATTTGGAGTAACTATTATTTTAAATAATTAAATTATCAAATGGTAGGAATTTTTTAATTGAACGCTTTTTTTAAATGAAAGTTTACAGGATTGATAAGAGCATATAAACTTTGAGTGTAATCTTTAAATTTATACAAATTTTGGCACGACAGGTTCCAAACGAAGACATAGTTATTTTAAGTAATTAAATTGTTAAATTATAAGAATTTTTAAATTGAACATTTTTTTAAAATAAAAGTTTACAGGATTCATAAGAGTATATAAACTTCGAGTGCAATCTTTAAATTTATATAAATTTTGGCACGACAAGTTCCAAGTAAAGACATTGTTGTTTCAAGTAAATAGATTGTTAAACGATAGGAATTTTTGTATTGAACACTTTTCTTAAATTAAAGTTTACAGGATTGATAAGAGCATATAAACTTTGAGTGCAATCTTTAAATTTATAAAAATTTTAGCACAAGTTCTAAATGAAACCATCGATATCGATTACGAAATTAATAATCTGAAGAAACTCTATTTACCGCATGAAAATAAATCGCGGATTTCTATGAGTTTAAACATAAAATCTCTATGCAGTTCCTTTCAAGGAAGTTTCCGCGAGTATCGCGCGTTCGTTATCAAAGTTTGGCCAGATTTCTTTTTGCCAAAGTTTATTAGCGTCTCTCGAGCAAACGCCCCAACAACTTCTCGTACGCCTTTCACGACGAGGTCGGTTTTCTCCATTGCGAAATAATGACGTGCGCCACAAAAGAGTTTTCAGGATACCTTAAAAAGCTGAGGATGCCTCCTTTTAAGCATCGACTTTCTGTCGACGGTATTGCGCGAAGAAACGAGTATGCAATCTTCTCGTCGACAGAAACGAACGCACTTAGGCAAATGAGAATTTCATCGAAATGGATCATCCTTAAATCGCTCGGGGCCTGCCACGCATTTTTTCATACCAAGCTGCACAATAGTTTCAAAAATATATGCCACTTGACGATCCCAAAACTCCGAAGGACAAAAGAAAAACTCGATAAAATTCCAGCACTTTGGAGTTTCGAACAAATTTGCCAATTTAAGACTTTCAAAATTAATTTTGTTTTAAGATATATCGTTTCCCATATTTCCCGCGCTGAAGAGTTTCACGGGACCAAGTTTCAAGCCATTCTACTATTTAAATAGCAATATGTGGATATTTAAATATTTGAATTTTCAAGTTAACTGACATTCCCAATTTTGTTAAATGGAAATTACTCGTATGAATTAGCAAAATGAAACAGGGAGAAGATAAATAATTATTAGATTAGCTATGGAAGCTGTTTGAATTAAATTGCCAATTGTATTGCTTGCTGTGTAGAATCACAAGCTTATGTACCTCATGATCGACATAATAGGGCTCGCGAAGATTTTCTGGCACTCGGTTGTTGTACGCCTTTGACAGGAGCCATCTTACGGAGGCACGTTGTTTGGCCTGAAACAATAAAAGTGTACCACATTAGATTTCACAATAATATTTTCATATTTATGTACATTTTTAATGGGCAAAGTTTTAATTCGCATGGAATCTTAGTTGCAAAGAATTATGCAGTTTAATAATGTTCTTTTGTAAAAATTACAAAAAATGCTTTAAATAAAAGTAAACTTTCGATCAAAAATCTTGCACAATGCAATTAAAATTTCCAGTTACTTCCAAATGAATGGAAAGTCTACTTCCTTAAAACTATAGTATAAAGAATATTAATATTCAATAATCGAACACTTGGCATTTTATAATTTTTTATAATTTAACGTGCATTAAATAAAAACTATTTTGAAAAATGGATAGATAGAATGTTTAGAATTTCTGTATAGAATTAATCAGAAACAAATTTACTTCTAATTTATCATCGTCCACGTTTCAGTATGTATTTCCTTTATTATTTAACAAACTTTGATTATAATAAATTAATTTAATGCTTTCGATGGTATTGTTCAAATGTAGCAAAGACTGCCTAACACTTGCCACAAAAAGCATCTTTGTTTCCGTTTCGTTAATCTAAAACGTTGCTTGATTAAACAATTCATTTCGTTTGATTAAACGTGCATTAAAAACAAACGCGTGATTGTTTTTCACGAACGTACCGAGGCAATTAAGCTCGCTATTAATTAAAGAGAAAAGGACACTCGAAGAAAAAGACTGTCCCCAATTCGAACAGGCGAGTTCCATTTACTTTAATTAAATACCGATAAATTTCATACTCTGCTGGCTCGATGCTTTTGAAGTCGAAACAAATTAAAACTATTGATAAACACGATGGAACGTCAAAAGCAATTATTTAATCACTATTAGATGGTAGTTTCAACGCGCTCTGATCGACGGAGGTGTGGCTCGATCCAATAAGATACCGAGCAATTTCCCGGAAAATATCAGTTTTATTCTGAAACGAGAGTGCTGTTAAATAAACCGTGAAAATGCATATCGCCGGGCATAAGATTGCACCAAGATTCGCTTAGAGTATTACTCTAGACGCAGAAATGTGGGTCAAAAACGATACCGCGACGAAACAGTTAAAAATACCGCGAGAATAATTCGATGTGAAATGCAGTTTTCGAAATTTTACTGTTCCAAGGTTTCTTCGTTTTTTGTAACGAGAGTCTGCGAAAATTGCGACGCGAGAAACGTAGAATTACGTCAACGATGGAATAATAAGAAATTGCAAATGCATATCTGGCGTATGTAAATTGCACAACGTGTCCGTCGTACAGACGATTAGTATCTTTTATTTACTTGTCAACGCGGTAGAAACGCTGTAAAATAGGCTCATGAGGTTAGATAAACTTTGCGTGTTGTGCTTGGTTTTCTCATAAGTAAATAAATAAAATAGTTAACAAAACACGCTTAAGTGAGACTTCGATCCTGACACAGCACCGTTTTCCATTATTTAATTTTTCAGACAAATACTCTGAATAAATATGAATCACTGAAACCAGCTATGAATTTTTAAATTACGACTATGCAAATGATACGAACAATTTTTGCCCCTTTTTTAATGCTATTGTATTTTATTTTAAAAATTGTTTGCCTACTGCGTTTATTCATTTCGTAATATCTAATTGGCAATGGACATTACTGGGAATGGAAAATGGAGAAAATATGGCGCGTAATAAAAGAAAAGCCTTGAAAGCCAATGTTAGCCAACGCGCACTTCAAAGGCGTACCTTGCTTTTGTTACACAATCGTTTTACCTATAGGCATGATTATTCGAGTGGAATAACGATCTACATAACCGTCGGTGACTCGACTGATCGCTCGAGTCATGGATCGTCATTAAACGCGCCAAACAATCGCGATCAACTCCTCGAATAATTTTAATAAGCCATCGAGTAACATTAGATAATATTAACGAGACATCAGCTAACGTTAGATAGTACTAATAAGGTATCAAGTAACATTAATTCATTAATTATCATTATTATTTGTAGCCGTTAGATTTATTTTATGTGTAGACCGTTAGATTTATTTTTTTTGTTCCGCATATTTGAGAAACGGTGCCGTGTACAACCGATTCGGGCCGGGTGCAAAAATCGATCGGCTGCATGTGTCATGGAACATCGTTCGAAGGACCAAGAATGTTCCATGGCACGCGCTGGGAAGTTTTGCAACCCGGTGCGAAAGAAAAACCAAAGGACGATCGGGACCTGGGGTATATACATATATGTATGTATAAGCGAGGGCCTCGATCGCCCGAGGGAGTCTGTCTATTCAGTTTATCCGTCGCACAGTGGGGCCATTGCATGCCAAACGCGGCAAAAAGTGGTTTTATACAAATATACCCACAATGAAATAATGATTCACTAATAGTTAATGGGACACATGGGCCATGATTTAGTGTGATTTTTTTTATCAATTGTCGATTTTTGATACGACTACATGATTTTGAAACGTTCAATCTTAAAATCATCAAAAATTATAATCATCGTTTATTGTTGCTTTGATTCTTCAAAGTAAATGATGAGTAATTGAATTAAATGTACTTAGTACGTATTTAAATTACGAATGAAAAATCAGATGAAGAATCATTCATAGATTCATAAATTCTTTCGTTTTCTCTTCGTAAAGGTCGTGCCGTCTATTCGCTAATTGCCATCTTCTCCTGAAACGGGACTTCAAAGTTGCAATTTTTGTTTTCAAAATTTTCTGGTACTCCATAGAATAATTATCCTGGCTCATTAAGGACGACTCTAAAAATTCTAGTTTATTTTCAAAATAATGATTTTGATGCTGTGTCTTCTTGAATTCTTTATTGAACCAACTCTGAAAACTTATGTGTCAAGAATTATCGTATTTGCTCGGAATATAAGCAACCTGAAATGCTTTACTGATAAATATCATGAAGTTGTACATGTAACCATGGTAACCGGAAAAAATTGAAAAATGGAGTTAGGCCACTTTCAAAATAAACGGCTCAAATAAAGAACATTCAACCTGAATTGTAAGTACAAAAGTTTCCTGTCACCTTCCCAGTTCTCTACATATTCATTAAAAATCAGAACCTTACAATTCTGGAATAAACATTTTGGCTCAAAATGAAGAGTCCAATGTGTAAGTAATTTCAGATTATATTAGTAAAGTATCAGAATTGCTTCTCTAAATTAGATTTCCACAAAACCGAACACTGTAATTAACTTGTACAAATTAACAAAGTAATGACTTTTTCTCGTGAGACGGATTTCTGGGTTAACTTGCTGTTTGTAGATCAAAGTAAAGTCCACAAGAATGCAATTACAGCGAGCTATGGTCGTAGCATTATAAACATACGACATAAGGCTCCTATACCAAGTTTAGTAACTCGCGTGGAATGTGTCATGGCGAAACAATGAGATCGTAACACAGCAATGTAACACGTAAGTATTTTTTATGTTTTCGTGTAAAAAAAATTATTTTACGCGAAACTGTCGCGATGTATTAGCCGAGGAATCGTTTTTCTTTTTTTAGAAATTGTTAAAATGGGCGTTGGCGCCCTCGTCACACCCTCTTAACGCGCATCTTTTCGGTCGCTTCCGAACGTGAAAGTGCATCTCGACACGAATTTGAATAAAAGAGCTTCGGGTTTCGCGGGAACAGAGATTTCGTCGGTTTCTAAATTATTAAAATGGTCGCTCGCTTCGAGATAAAACGAGTTTCTGCCTTTGACCGTGGCACGGTTAGGTTTTGTGGCATGACCGAATTTCCAGCAGCGTTTAATCGAAATTCAGTACAGTGTACGGAATGGAAACGTAACTCGTATTGTGTGTCATGGATTTTACAAAAATGTCAGCGAACAATTCAAAATTTTTCAATAGTTTCGATTGGTTTGAAAATGATCCTTAAAATTAATGGTAAGATTCAATCAACAATCGTTTTTCAGTATTTCTTTTCATTAATTCCATTCAAAACTTTCTGTAATATTGTCCACGAGTCCTTCAATTTTAAATTTTATCATTCCATATTTATTTTAATTTCATACAAATTATACAATTTATAGAAAAGTTAAAATGACTGAACGTGAGAAAACGAGATAATAAAATCTTTTTACAAAGTTGTATCTGTACCTTCATTTGCATATCCCAAAACGAACAAAACGTCCTTTGACTTATGAACGGTAGTATTGCAAATATCATATCTATAAATAATTTGAGAACCAGGAACTTCTGTAATTATTTTTCGTTCCATTTTGTGTAATTTTTTTAATTCTAGGAGAAACTTAAAACATTACGAATCATTATTTTTGTCCAAAGGTTTATTATGACAACAAAACTTGAAACGCGTCTGTAGCTTTCATGTTGGTCAATTTGACGAAAGCACACGAGTGCTGTGTGAAAAGGAAGCAGAAAGGGTTTTGTATGGGGAAAACGGCAAGGACGAAAAGGGATTGACAGACAGAAGCTTTTTGTCGAGACCCTGTCGTTCGATCAAATAAACGTCTGACTTCCTCCCGTTGCGGGAATTCTATTCTTTGTCACTTGGAAACTTCGCCCACATGACTCTCCGCTGAGAAAAGAACCGAAACACAAATATAACATCCGATCAGACGATCAATTCGCAACAGTATACTCTTCGAAAACGTATTTTGGCATCCGCTAGAGCATAAAAACTGTATTCCGTAACTGTTTCATAAAAAAAGGGGGATCTTGAAATCATTGAAACGCCGCCGCTTTCAGAATAGATACACGCGCCAAAACATGTATCATCCAATGTTAGTGGATTTTAATTTGTTTTAAATTCTTTTAAAGTTCATTCTGTCTCTTCCTATTTAAGAGTTGTAATCTGAAATATCGTCATATTTTATGTATACATAAAACTATTTCTGTACAGGATATTCAGCCAGCCCTGGGAAAAATTGTAATGAGAGATTCTAGAGGCCAAAATAAGACGAAAATCAAGAATATCAATTTGTTGATTGAGGCTTCGTTAAAAAGTTATTAAAAAATTTTAAATCCTTCACGGAAAAATTATTTTCGGTTGTGGGGGTCAATTATAATCATTTTTTATGAATAGACATACCACCGAAATCCTACGCATTTTCGAGAAAAAAATTTCTAAACGAAATTATAATGTATGGCCAGAAATGTCCTCCGGAAATTTCAAGCAAATCTTTAAACCATCATAACTTCTGATCGGATTGGAGGATTTTAATGTTTGAAAAGGCAAACAACGCGCTTTTTGGCGAAGAATATGTAGAAATTCTAAGAATATTCGAAAAGTTATTCCTTAACCCCGTAAAGTGCAAAAAACTCCATAAAAGTGGTCCAATTTCTAAACTGCCATAACTCCTACAATAGTGAATATATTTCAATGAAATTTTTTTCTGAAGTAGTGCTCATGGGTACCTACAAGAAAATATTAGACAACTTTTCTGTACGGCGTCAAATAAAGTTACTAAAAATAAAAGACGAATTTTAAAAAAAATCGATAGGGTAGCGCTGAAATTTTTCGGCGTAAAAACAAAATTTCACAGAGTTCTGGAAAAATTATCTTCGATTGCAGGGCTTAATTACAATCATTTTTGGTGAATAAACATACACCCGAAATCCTACTCAGTTTCGAGATAAAAAATTCAAGAAGGTGAACAAATTTTTGGACGAAATTACAAAATTTCAAACCCTTCTGAAAAAATTATTTTTAGTTGCGGGTATCAATTCCAATCATTTTTGGTGAATACACATACCTCCGAAATCCTTTGCACTTTCTAGAAAAAAGTTCGAGTAGGTGGACTTTGTCGACAATATTAAAAAGTTTCAAATCGTTCTGGAAAAATTATTTTTGATTGCAGGGGTCAATTACAATCATTTTTTGTGAATACACATACTCTCAAAATCCTACGTACTTTCGAGAAAAAAATTCTTTGCCGAAAATATACTGTGTGGCCGGAAATGTTTCTATAACTTTTAACGAAGCCTCAATCAACAAATTAGTATGCTTGATTTTCGTCTTATTTTGGACTCTAGAATCTCCCATTAAAATTTTGCCCAGGGGTAGGCGAACACCGTGTATAAATCACACTATGTATTCCGAACGATTCGACGTTATGAAAGAATAGCTTGGACCAACCAATAACGTCATACTTAGGAATATACATATATTGTAACTGGAACTATAATATTTGCCAAAAGTAATCTA
The DNA here is from genome assembly GCF_013123115.1 of Colletes gigas. Lineage (NCBI taxonomy): Eukaryota > Metazoa > Arthropoda > Insecta > Hymenoptera > Colletidae > Colletes > Colletes gigas. The sequence continues at coordinate 706,807 of NW_025106676.1, forward strand.
AAGTATATATTATTAATGTAAGTTCTATATATTACATTACATACTGTATGTATATTGTTGCACGAATGTACTATATATTTTTCATGCATATTCGTATATTTTATAAGCACAAATGGTATATGGTTGCATATTTATCGTGCATAAACATCCGGTCTAATAATAACCAGTCGCGAGTAACACTCGCGCTAATGGGCCATAACTTTCTGTGAAATAGGAATTTCGATATGGATTTGCATATTATTTCTAAAGTTTCACCTGCAAATTTATTGGAAGACGAGTTTTTTCTAGATTCTGTTATAAACTTTCCAAACTGTCATTTTGCTTGAAAGGTCGGTCCGAGGCGGGTCAATTGGAGCTGCCGTTATTTGTCGCGGACGCAATTAAGATTCGAAATAGAAAGTACTGTCGTAAATCGAAGCCGAATGTTTGACGCGATATTAAAATTACATATTGCTAAATCTGGTCCGTTCTCAATGCCGTACCGGAAGCAAATGGACATTTTAATCAATCATCCGGGTCAGACAAGTTGGTTCAACTTCCACACTTTACGACGTTGCTAAAACATTATCGAATTCTTGTCAGGGTTGATAAATTTTTAACTATTCTATTTTTTAAAACATACCTGATACATCTCACTCGTAAAAATAGCAAAACATAGTTCGAATCTAGAAGTGTAGGAACATTAATTTAATTAATTTATATAACAATTGTCTTAAATAAATCTTAAAACATCTTTATTAATTTAATAAACTTTACAGTGTAATAACTGTTGAATTATTAAATTTAAGGCACAAGCACCTGGATACGTTTTGTAAAGATTAAAAACCTGCATCGAATGGTGCAATCAAAATTATAGATTTCCAATTATAGGAAAGGATGCAGTTGCATCAGTGCACCGAAGAAATGCAATTGCACTTTTCTAAAGAATAGAATTCTATCATTTTTATTGGGCTGTTCGATGTAGCATTTTAATCTCTACGTAAAAGTATAAGAGCCTCGTGCGATAAACCAAATAGTTCAAAAGTTATACTACTTTAAAGTTTACTAAATTATGTCACTTTCAAGTGGAATAACTTTTGAACACTTCGGTTTAGGGAAAAGGTACCTTAATACTTTTCGTAGAGATTAAAATACTGCAACGACTGGTGCAAACAAAATTATAGATTTACTGTTATAAAAAAGTATGCAGTTGCATCGATGCACCGAAGAAATTGCAATTGCACTTTTTAAAAGAATAGAATTCTATAATTTTGATTGAACCGTTCCATGAAGTATTTTAATTTCTACAGAAAAGTAATCAGGGCCTCGTGCGCTAAACCCAATAGTTCAAGAGTTATAGCACTTCAAAATTCACTAAAATATGTCACATTAAAATGATGTAACTATTAAACTATTAGCTTTATGGCATAAGTATCTTAATGATTAGTCGTAAAGATTAAAAAACTGAATCGAACGGTACAAACAAAATAATAGAATTCAAATTAAAAAAAAGGATTCAGTTGCTTTTAGGCGCATCGATGCACAAAATTAATAAAATCCTATTCAGATTCTGCCAAATATCATTCGATGCCATTTTTTTTGTATCTCTAACCCCGTTGTAAAGATATATCTTCTCCCCAATTGCGTGGAATACCCATTTTATTGTAATAAAATATCTGTAACGTCATTTTAAAATGCTTCAAAATTTTTGAACGATTGTGTAAACATACGAATTTAATTCCCGTCGCTCCGACCACGTTTCGACAGGAAAATATTCTCCCGATGGATGATGGAAATTCATAGAACGAATCGTATTTCGCGGGAGTAGGCGACGATATTACAAAAAACGACGGAACGCGTCCCCCGTATAAAAATATCAAGAAATCTCCCGATTTTTCCGGCACAAGAAATCTCGAGCTCTTTCACTTCGCTGCAGGCGGTTTCTGCGCGGCATGAAAATTGCATCTGGCCGTGAAATCCCTTCTGCAAACTAGGAATACAGCAAGCGGATAAATTACTCAGCACGATATCGAAAAATTTCATGCAAATTTATCCGGCGTCTAATTGATCTTAAAAATGTAAATTAACGAAAATTCAGTTCTTTTCTCCATAGAATTACAACGCGCGATAAGAACCCGTTCTTTATCGAGAATCGTCAACATGCGATCATAATTTATAGCATACCTCCGTACGGTAATTAGGAACGATCCTCGAGAAATTGATTATTAGTTTCCTTTTATGAAAGCATACACTAATTTTACTTTCGACGAAACTCGCTTTATTTCCACGATATAGATAATTACTTCTCCCAATTATTCTCCTTAATTCTGCAATATTACATTTAACTTGGCCGAAAAGTGCAACAGTTTTGACCAAAATATCAAATTGCGACCTCGAAACGTTACATAGTAGCTTGTTTCTCGAGAAACCACGCAATGTTCTCGTATTATGTAACAAGAAATTCCTCGGTAAACGTTTCGCGAATCGTCGGAATCCGGTAGCCGCGAAAAATGGAAATCGATTCGATGGTAAATTACAACCGACGCCGGTTAAGCGTCTCAAAACAGGAAGAAAAGAAATTCTCCCTCCTCGTCGAGGGTTTTTTCCCTTTCGACGTTCATGGCGCAATTACACTCCTTCTTCCTCATCCTTCCCCTCTTCTCGCGAAAATTCAAAAAGGGAACCGCGAAAGAGCAAATCGGAGCACTAAACCGAGATCCAAGCCTAGAAATTCTGAGTACGTTGACCGCATACAACTTTCATGCCTCGTATTGCTGTAGGTCAGTTACCTGTTTCACGTTGGACGTTTAGCTAATGCACGCAGCTTCGTAATCTGAGGCTTCCCTCGCAACCGCGGATTAAAATTATGGTCGCCAAGAAGAAAGACTCGGGAAACACCTTCGAGAGCCGCTTTTGAAATTTCCCCGAGCTTCTTGCCACCGGTCGAACGGGTAAAAATAGACGATACGCCTTCGGAATTTGCCATTTTTCGATTAGGGTACCGGTAGAAGTATCGTACAAAAGTTTTTCGATCGTAGATTTTAATAGAACACCCTTCTAACTTTATATTTTTGATATTTCTTTACGGTAGATCCGCGCGCAATTAAGATATTTCCATTTATACCTAATCGAGTTGCATAACTATAGATTTTTAAATATTATACTACAAATACCAACGAAATAATTGGTGTAGAAATAAAAACTGAAATTTCCATTCATATATGTATATTGCAATAATCTGATTCGATATTTAAAAAGTGTGGACCCGTGGGCTTCGTCGATTCTGAAGCGCAGAAAAGAAACGAGTAAACTGTTAATGCGAGAGGGTATAGAATGCTGCTCAGAATCCTAACAAAACCAAAAGAATTCGCTGAGCACGGCTGCAAAATAGTAATGGAGGATTGCGGTTAACGGTAACGAGTCCTTTTTCAGTCCCAATAATTACGTCCCTGGTCTGGAACTGCATCTACAGATTCGCGAGCATCATGGTCGATCGATCGGAACAATTAGTCGCGAGACAATAAAGATGCTCTTTACGATTCGATCGATTAAACGCATCAATTTACACCTGGACAATTTTTTACACGACCACGCGACGTACCGATAATTAGATCGAGAAATACGCGAAATCGAGGACATTAATTCGAACAAATCGAACGAACGAAAATTGAATAAATCCTCGAGAGACAGTCGACTCTATTGTTTCGTACCAATTTTTCACGAAACGAAGACGAATGGTAATGGCGAACTTTTATGCGACTTTTTTCCTCCTCCGTTCGTCGGGGAAAAAAACGAATATTCAACGGACGCGTGCAACCGTAAGGTAAACTCGACTTTGTAATTTGCATAGCTGTCGTATTGCCAAAATCGATGGCGGGGCAACGAAACTAAAGAACCCGAAGCCGTCCCTGGCGTAGCCACGCAGCGCTCCTTTTATGTATCACATACAACGTTACTCGGGAGAGAAAAAAGACAATGGCGTGGGTTGGCGGAGACCAGCTTTGAATATTAAATAATTTCATACGTGCGACAACTTACCGTCACTATTGACACCATTAATCAAAAAGGAACATAGAATCTATTGTAATCGTCTCGCAAATGCGACGAGTTTCTTCGATGAAAAATATAATACATTTTTAGAAACAGTCGAGGAACAATATAGCAAATATTACATACACTAGGTCAAAATACTGGGTTTTCTAAACGAGTCAAACTATAAATAAGACCTGCGTATCAGGAAGGGAATTCCCATAAAAGGAGACTTCAATGCCCCCATAGGAAATGTTCAACGCGAGAGAAATTGCATTCTCACGTAAGTAATGCTACTATTATTCATTAGTTCACCCTGAATACAGTGAAACAACCTTCCGCCAGAAATCTGAATCTCATCCAGAGACGCTTGGGTCACCAAACTCGTAACGTTTCCGGTAGAGAATGCATCGATGCTTTTTCCGCGAGACCAAACGCGATACAAATTCAACTCTGTGGTATTCTAGAGGCCTAACCATCCGTAGCGTGGGAGTAAAGAAGTCCCGAATTCGTCGATTTTTCAACATTCGCGCCTCTAGAAGATAATAATCGACGAACGGGAGGCGGCGAATCGAATCAGATCGCGGATCAACAATTCATTGCGCAATTCATTTTTCGCTTTACGCATAAATTAAGAATCTTTATGCATAAAGGGAATTGCGCAACGAATTCCTGAAACGTTAACGTAATTTTCCAACGATAGACTTTCCCGGGTATCGGGTTGAACGTCCTTACCAAAACGAGCCGGGGTATCCAAATCATTCAGCCGGGCTTATTGCACAGACGAATTTCGCGTTTTCTCGGCACAACCGGGGCCATTACTTGCCGTGGATCGCGACCGTATCGCGGCAGATCGGCTGCGTGTTCATCGTGACGGGCCCGTTTTTCCTCGATCGCTCGCGAGGAACGCGAGAGGATAAACCCGGAGGAAAGACCGGAGAAAGACTGCTGGCTGTTCCACGAACGAGCCAACGAAAGAACTTCGCACTGTTTCGTATGTGGATCGTCATTCACGCACCGATGGCCACCTTAACTATTTAACGTCCAGTTGTTAAGCGCATTACACAACGAGCATCGGGCAAAGAAAGATCTTTTGCCCTGGCTCGGCAACCATGCGCGCGCTCCGATTATTTCCACGGGTGAAAAGTACTTTACGAGGAGAGTTCAACTCTGCAATTTTATTTAAACTTACAGGACGCGTGGACGCGTCTCTGTAACCCCCCCCCACCCCACCCTTACGGAGTCAGAAATTCAACGTTTGTTCGAATAGATCATCCTCGACTATTTAAATTGTAGCATATCGAATAGAAAAATATTCGATTGTTCCTTTTTTATTACCTAAATCAATTTATATGCAATTAAAGTAACGTAAATAAGTTCGGTTGCATGTATAATCACGCTCTAATTTTAAGAATTCCATTTGGACGATATTTACCAATTAAAATGGAAAATAAATATCAACGATCGAATGTAATTCTGTATTTTCTTAATACATAAGAAAAGAACTTGAGCATGTTCAAGAATACATTACGGCTTCCCTCGAGTATACAACGATTTACTTTTGAATATTAATTGGAACAGCATCATGCGAAGTACCACAATCTAATTATATTTCGAGCGTAAAAGCGCTCGAAACAGTTTTAAACAGCCTGAGCGTAAAAAAGTGAAATACAAACGCGTTATAATATCTCTTGATCCGTTTGTATTTCAATATAAACATAATTATTTAAATATATTGAACGATACAACAACGATTTACTTTGCCGATGATGGTCGGCTATGTCTCGAAAAATAAAAAATTTGAATATATTTCCAATTAACCGCGCGTCTAGAAAGTTTCAGTGCACCGGGATTAATTAGCTTTTTCCATTCTTATTTCATTTTCAAAATTACATGCCATTAGCAACTAAAATGTTCCACTTTCGACGCGTATATTTCATGGGCCGGTTTAGTAAATCAAACTTCATGAAACGTATTTTATCTAAATTCTGATTCTCTTCCAACTTCTGTGGCACCGTTTTACGCCCAAAACGACAACAGTCGATAAATGAAGGAAATTATGCGAGAAACGTAATTCTGCCTTGCGCAATGTCATCTAAATGTGCACATAATACTATTTGCGCCCATAAAAGCCGCGGATAAAAAAGTTTATCAAACTTTATGCGAAACAGTGATTCTTAAATAATATTAAAAAGCATTATACCTTTAAACAAAATAATGTATTTGTAATTAATATTGCACTATTTTATCTATTATCCTAACTTCAGGCTATCTTCAGTATAGTGACGGGGGCAATTGTGAAAAAAGAAGGTGAAAACAGATTATTTTGATGCACTGGAAAACGCAACAAAAATTTTAGCAAAAATAATCGTGGGAAATATAAATTTCTTGCTACAATTACGCAAAATGGATTCTGGAAGCCCTTTATAACAAATTTCATTTTCAAAACAAATGTTGCAGTTATGTTTCGTGAAGAAAAAATGACAAATCTGTAAAATAGCAACCAATTTACATCCCATAGATCATAATACCCATAATCCAAAGTTTAGTATCTTTGAAAGAATCAGCGAAATCTCGATTTTCAGCGAATCGATTTTACCTGGTAGACGATAAAGGCGCGTGGCGGACGATCTAGCGATGCAAACGATCGCTCGCCCGCGATTTACGATAAATGCATAGAGATCCACGCGTAACGAGAACTCACATTCGGTGGTATCGGCTCGCCCGAGAGAATCGCGTGCGTGCCGATGCGTTTCACGTCCGATTAACGCGTAAAACCTGTAAATGTGGCATCTGGTCGGCAACTTTCTACTTTCCTCTCGTCGAATTACTGGAGTACGGGTAGTGCCTTGGATATTGGTCGACGTTCGGAGACCGAAACTGGCCCAAATCGAAGAGTAGATCTTCCGAAAAGTCCCGTCTCTCTTTCTCAAAAAGTACTAGTATCACGCGCACGTCGATATCTCGCAGTAAATTCGAAAACATAAACTCTATTTACTTTTTTTTGTAGAAATAAAAATTACACGAAGATACAAAACCTGCAATGAAATGAAAAAAAAAAGGAATTTAAAGGAAGTTAAAAAAAGGAAGAATCAGTAAGGTAATTATAATGGTATTTTGTTTTAAATTTGTAAAGACGTGAATGGATACCTGTGAAATTATTGTGAACGCGAGATGATTTGTTTGTTTATTTTTCGAAAAGTAGAAATTATACGAAGATGCACAGACTTTGCAACGGAGTTAAAAAAAGAAAGGATCGCGAACAAATGACCGGAAATTCTAACTGATCATATCTGTGATTCTCGTTCTCCTCCTTCGTTGAACGCAATGATCGTTTAAAGTCAGGACTGCCTGACCATGGCTAGTTCTTCGTTAATTACAACGGGTTAACGACCGACGATTTCATACTCCATAGTAAAGAAGTATGTCTTCTGGATTTCTTAACACATGGTAACGCTACGGTTATTCGTCTTTTCACTAACAAGATAATCAGAGACCGCGTACAAGATCACGAAGGAAATGGCAACATAAATCTTGCTGTGATCGATGATGAATGGAGCAACGCTAAAATTACGAACGAACAATATTTTTTATAATTCAATTACTCTACTTAATTTCTTAATTCATCGCCCGAATTATCGTTTCATTTAATATCTTCATACAACAGTAATTTTTTGTTAAATACTTCAATTAACGCGTTAAACTCGGAGTTAATTTCGTTTTGTTTTCTATTTAGGCGCCATGCAAATACAAACAATTCGTTTACAGATTTTAACTTCTATTCTTGAAGTTACAAAACTCATAAATATTACTTGTTATCGATTTATGTTGAATTTGTTTAATGTAACGATACGAAAAGGAGAGTCAACTATTTAACTCTGTCGATAAATCCATAGATACATTTCTTTAGCATAACGCACGAAGTCATAAATAACGCTTGGAAATACTCACTGACTCGAGGATTTAACCTTGTCAATTCAATGGTACTTATATAGAAGAGTCCTCGATTAAATACAACGGAATCGAGTGTACTCGATTTCACATAACTGAAGAAGTTAGCGTTTGTATTTTGCTTTACGAAACTATAAACAAATCTAATAAATATTATTAGATTTAGTGAAATTCCATGTTTTCTGTAAAATAGAATAGCGTCCGGGACAAGATGCTCTAAATTTGTCAGTGAATTGGTTAACGTGATTTTCTCGAAACCACGTTTTTCCAATATTTGCCACGATATCTCAAGTTCCAGTTGACCGATCAGCATCAAACTTGAAGGAAACATTCAGCGTGCGCGACTCCATCATCCCCACAAAAATTTTTTAAATTCAAATGCTTCTATTTTTGTTCAGTTTTCACATACAAGGGATTTTTTTTTTAAATCAACAAACCGATACAACCGTACAGTAGTTTCTTTTTCTTTCAATTCCAAAGAACACATAAAAAATTGACGATGTGTATGGGTAACATGACTTTTCACTAAGCAGCGAGAAAAGTTAATTTTCAAGATTAGACGTTAAAAATAAGTTCTATGACTAATTGTGGCTAGTTTCCAATTGTCTCAGAACAGAGTTTCGTTTTCGTGGACAATTTGAGGGGTTCGGGGAACCATTCTGTCTTTTTGTTGGTCAACGTGCCAACAACATCGATATTAGGAAATCGAAATTTTTAATACGTGTCAGGCAAAAAGAGGAGATCCATTTTGCAGAAACGTTCGTTAGCTTCTTTGAGGTATAAATAAACCGTCGAAGCTTTTAAAACGAGCTTTTGCCACGAAGTGAACGGGCGACTCCCCTTCCGGCTTCGATCTCTTCTATCTAATGCAAGATAATCGGCGGGATCGTCCTTAACGCGATCGACAGGTATCTGGCCGTCGAATCTTCACGGCAGATTCACCGTTTTCATTAATTATTGCATCCGCGGCACGGGCAGCTTCTTCTTTCGCCACGGTTAATCGTCGCTCGTTTTCCCTAGAATCGCCGGCCCGTTGACTAATTTATGCCGTCTAACAAAGGAAGTTATTCCATCCCAGCGTGACCGATCTTTATACGTATGCACGATATGTATAAATACGCGATATGCATATTACGATGCGTGTTGCGTGCGCACGCGCGCCTTCACCAACCGACGAGTCTTCGTGGTTAATCGTAAGTGCGGTTGCACACGCGCCGTGTGCAGTTGCATTTTGCCATGATGTAATTCAGGTCATTGACTCATCGATAGCTATGTATCGACCAGAGGAAATGGGTAAGATGGATCGGATAAAATCTGCCATCGAACGATACTGATCGCGTCGAGAACAAACGGTGGAATAGGCTTAAAGGGAGTATTCTAGTCTCGAGTTTACTTTATTTTCAAATCACTTATAAAAATGTATGCATCGAAATCAGCAAATCGGTGGTAAAAATATAATTTTGAATTTTCCATAAATGTCTTCCATTTCTTTAAAATTCTGTCTCGTTAAGTGATTTCATTGTTGGATATCGAGGGAATTGAAACAGTATGCATGTTCACTGTTACTTGAACGGAAATCCAAGATGTGTTTACTGTACAGCAGAGTTTCGATTATCCGGCACCCGGTTATCCAGACTGTCCGAATAACCGGCATATTTACATCGCCGCATAAAATTAATTACCGAGAATGTAATGTGTGATCAGAAATGTTTCTTCGAAATTTCATACGTATGTTTACAATATCATATCTTTTAAACGGATTCGAAAGTAACTGATTGAGAAAACCTCCATAAAAATGGTCCAATTCCTCATTTTTATCACTTCATATGTAGGTATAATCCAATTATCCGGTATATTTGATTTTCCAACATTGCCCCAGTTCCCAGTATGCCGGATAAACGGACATTTACTGTACTTGGAAAGGAATTGGTATACCAAATTTGGCTATACATCAGCGTGTGTTAGTGAAATAGGCTTAAAGGGAGTACTCTAGTTAATGTTCACTTTAATTTGAAATTTCTTATAAAAATGTATGCATCGAAATCAGCAATTCAATGGTAAAAATATAATTTTTAATTTTTCGTAATTGTCCCTCATTTCTCTGAAATCCTATTTCCTGAAGTGCTTTCATTAATGGATATCGGGAGAACTGAAATATTATATTTGTTCACTATTACTCGAACGGACGATCAAGATGTGTGTACTTCTACTTGGAACAGAGTTGGTACACTAAATTTGATTTTATGTCAACATCTGTCAGTGAAACAATCCTAATACAATAATACAACTATCTTAAACATAATATACTATTAACATTATTTAATAAATGTGTTTACTAATTTAATACGTAAAGTATAGTTCAAACTATATCATGTTTGGACTTATTTTGATTGGTGAGGAGTCGTGGATATGATTTTGAAATTGTCGTTGATAAATAATCTATAATAAGAAAATTTTACAGCTCGATTATTAATGAATCGTATCAATGCGTCTTTGATATCTCGAACGCTCGTCCTTTCTCTTTCTTTTCGTTTCACTGTCCTTTTCTGCATTCGACACTGCAAGCGAAGGAAAAAAACCGTGTCAGGTATTCTGTATTTGGAACGGTTCAGCCCCGTGACTTTTACCTATTCAAAGACTTTACTGTATCACGCCACCGCCCATAAGGCGCGTCGTATTTTGCCCCTGATAAACCTTTCTAGGGAGATAAGATTAGATTATACCCTGCAAATAACTACTGGCTATGCTCGTTGCACACTCGTATGCAAATCCAGTTAAAATTCAAACGATAATCGCTGTTCGAGACCAAACAAACCGCGATCCAAGCAGTAACTTATTTTGCATTTTCCACTTATTACAATATTCCAATACATTGATCGTTCATTTTGAAACTTGTGTAACTCCGTTTTCAAATAACATTGAGAAAACAAAGAATTTATATCTTTTTAAAAAACTATAGAATGCACTTAATATACAAAAATATAAGAAATTCTCAAAGTAAGATACTAATTATTATATTTAGGGGTTGAGACAACTCTCTACAAAGCTTCCATTTCATTTCGACAAAATTGTAATAAATATATCGAACGAATCGATAAAGTAAATATTATGGGAGCCCACCTCTCGCGCCGAAATTTCAATAAACGTAACCGTGCAAATGAATTTACGAAATATCGGAAATACGATCACGTGATTGAAAGGCAGATTGTTACAAATAATGGTAATAAAGCGCACACGTGCGAGGAACGGGGGAGTCAACTTTTAAACGGGCTCGAGCCATGAGAATAAAGATACTACGGTGTCCGCACACCCACACGCACCCACGCGATCATTTGCACAAGATACGGGTAATTTCGAAAGTCGAAGGCAATCTTCTATCATGTTAGCTTCCATCACGGAACCGATTCATACCGGATCAGCATTTCGCGTCGATTTATGCAACTCCTTCCCGAGGGAAGAGCAAACAGACCTTCGTCGAAAGAAATCACACGATTCAAGACACGCTAAGTTTTACAGATCATTATAATCACGTGCAACGGAAGTCCTTGGGCTCCATGGAAACAACTAAATCGAATTCACTAGCCTCTCCGTTCTAGAAACCTGTATTCCAATGTTTTAGGTAAAATAGTTGACACGGTACTCGATCCATAATTAGAAAATTATGTTATATTAATTTTTCGAAACGTAGTTAACTATGCTAAGGAGTATACAAGGTGATCGGCTAGCCTTGGGAAAAAATTTTAATGGGAGATTCTAGAGGCCAAAATAAAACAAAATTAAGGACACTAATTTGTTAATTGAAGCTTCGTTAAAAAGTTATTAAAAAGTTAAAAAAAAACTTCAAATCGTTCTGGAAAAATTATTTTTGATTGCGGGGGTCAATTACAATCATTTTTGGCGAATAGACATACCCCCGAAATCTTACGCACTTTCGAGAAAAAAATTCAGTAGGTGCTGAAATTTTTTGACGAAAAAAATAATTTCAAATCGTTCTGGAAAAATTATTTTCGATTGCAGGGGTCAATTACAATTATTTTTTGTGAATAAACATACCTCCGAAATCCTACGCACTTTCGAGAAACAAATTCTTTAAAAAAAAACTTTAAATGTTAAGAACTTTTTAACGAAGCCTCAATCAACAAATTGGTATTTCCGATTTTCGTCTTACTTTGGCCTCTAGAATCTCCCATTAAAATTTTTTCCAGTGTTGGCCGAACACCCTGTATAAAAATGATTCAATTATTTTCTTCGATCAATTTGTGTTCATTTTTTCTGATTCTTTAGGGCCAATTCGTTTCACACATTTGTGTGTAAAATTTAGGTCTGAGAGATCCTCGAGGAGATTCGATGATACTTGAACCAATTTGCTTTCGCTGTTTAAATATTCCCCGCGTGTGTAGGAAACGATAATGGAGCACCGATTCGAAGGGAACTCGAGAAATTCGAGTGCTACTAGAAAGAGCATCTCGTAAGAAAAAAAGCATCTCCAACGGGCTCGTCTATCGCGATACGACTTTCGGAATTTATTTCGAAGTGCTCCACTATTTCAGCAAGATCATTAAACCCCGTTACCGGGGATAGTCAAAGAATCATTATACGCTCAAAGAGGACGAAGAGCCAATTCAAAGTTTCAAGATTGCTACGAGTCTTGTTACTCTTTCGCTTTTGTCGAGCGTGTGCATCGTTAAAAAGTTCGTTTCTTTATCGCGAGCAACGTCGAAGTACAAAAAGAAATAAAATAAACGGAGGTAATAATTTCACTAGCATCTTAAATTAAATTTAAAAGATCGTTCAACGGACGTTCTACGTCGAATCTGAAGCTTCGATTTGAGGAAAAATCGCGAGACGAAGAAGGTGGAGCAACATTGAAAGCTCCGTTTTCGAAAAAAATTATGGGTTTCGCGAGATTAGAAGAATATTAGGCATTCAAGAATTCTCGTTCACTCTCACCGTGAGACCTTAGTGATCCTTGTAGGCGGATCGAAATGTGAGAACCAACCGCTTCCTTGTTTGGTAACGCTGATCAACGCTTTCCAGTGCTTTTTATTCATCCGTGACATAATTCTTGCACGTCTTAAGGCACATTTAACAGAATATTCCACTGATTTTCTAGCCAATCGATTTCTCTGGCAGTCTTCGTTAAAACGTTTTACGAAATAATTTCGATTGCAGGACGACAGCTCGTCTGATCGATTCAAGATTTATTACCTAATTTAAAAGTCAAGCAATCTTAGAAACGATTTCAATTTAAAATAATTTTAAACAAACCGAGCGAAAAGAAGATGCAGGTAATTTTCACCGGATGGGAACATAAATAATTCGTTAATTACGAAGAAAACCCAAGATAATAAGTATCAAAAGTAAATTTTATGTAATATTCCAGTATTTGGACAAAATGACATCTTTTATATTTCATACTATGGTTTATTCATACGACGGCGTTTATACCTAAACGTAATAACGAGTTTCCAGAATAAACAATGAAGCATGAAAATACAAGCCGAACGAACAATCCAGAACCCAGAAACTCGTAAAAGCAGAAAGTCAGAAAATGGATCGTAATCCTTCCGTGTTCCCGATACTTTATAATAATGAACACGTTCTGTGCGTTTAATTAAACCGAGGTTGAACTCGCGTGGAGTGAATAGAATTAAAATAATAACGGGTAACTTGCAGATGCATTCTATTATCTTCCATGGTTCGACGTTCTAATTAACCGTACAAGGGCTGACTTACGTAATTGTTGTAAACGTTACACGTTTTCTTCATCTGAACATTATTAGATTATCGAAGAAACCTGTAATCGACGAATGTTAAGACTTGTTTCACAAATTTTAGTTCTTTTATTGTAAACCTTCCAAAGAATCAATTCTGTTTGATTAAAATTTTTCTGATGTTGTATATCCTTGTTTAACATTTTTTTTAAACCGCAAAAAATCGAAGGAAACGCGTTTTTCTCGAAACTATATTGTTTTAATTGATTCCTGTGATATCTAACAATGTACAGTCAGTATTCTGTATAATCTACAGCCTGTGCTGGAATCAATTTACTATGTTGTGCCTTTCATATTCGTTTGTTGAAGTGATAAGAATTGTTTGAAGAATCAAAATACATTTAAATTAAATTACAATTCAATAAAATAATAATGAGTATGCGTTCCAAAGATCATGCATGAAAGTCTAACGGTTCTTTTGCAAAAAATTACCGAACGAAGCTTGAAAATCGACCTTCTAAAATACCTTCTTAATTGCACTCACGATCGATAGTTTCGATGGTATCGATGTTTCTCCTTTCGAAATGTTATTAATATCGAACTGTAGCGTTAATCGATCACCGCCCACGCGAATTAACGCTACCATTGTGAAGATGCAGACCGCGCGGGCCCTGTGCCGTTCGGACATTTATCGTTCACAATGCGCGAAACGAGACGGCATCACGCCCAGATGTGTTTATTCGCAAAAGTATTGCGATTTCTCCTAACATCTGACTGGTTCCCCGCAAGTAGGCAGCTGAACGGCATTCCGAGCCTACGCGATTTCCATCGGACCACGCAAAACCGAAAGGAAGTATCGGATCCGCGCAGACGCTCGACAACACCTCGCATATTGAATACGCGATGACCACCCTATTAATTACTTGTGCAACAAGTCGACAACACCCATCGGACCAGTAAGAAATGCCTGGGGGGAGGGATATTAAAAATTATACAGCAACGATTTATGGCCGCGCTGTTAAGGCACGAGCCTCGCTCGGTAGCAAATAAAAACAGAAAAACTGTGTCACTTTTATCGAACACACCGATCCTTAATCCTCCAACCTACTGTCACACTAAGAATACTGTGCAACGCGTAAGTACAACACGTTTTTTAATGTTAATATTTTTTTAAATAATTGCAACGGTTGATTGATCGAGGAATTGTCAAAGATTGGATGCGTGTAATTCACCAGAACCATCGGTGCTCAAGCTCCGTGACACTTTCATGATTCAAGAGTGAAATCTTATCCTTGGCACGATTGTCCTTCGTCGCTGTGGGCACAAAACAACGTGCTAATGAACTGCCAACAATGTTATTCGTAAAGTTTACTTGAATAGTTCGAGTAGAATAACTGAAATAGTAATACAAGAATAATTATATTTCGTATTGATTTACTCGAATATAGCAGAACTTCGATAATTGCAAGAATTCGAGGCTGGAAACTTGCAATAACTGAGGTAACCAATGCTATGAGTTTACTTGTAGCTTTAACCCTATTCTACAATTGTTAAAAATATATTGCTTGTAATTTTGTGATCTATTTTATAACTAAGCTCAAAAATTGAATAAAATAAAATTAAAATCGTCTAGAAAAATGTGTACGATCATTGTATATTACATGTTAAACCCAACAGAACAAAGACAAAACTTTATGCAAAACAAGCTGTAAGAAACGTATATTAAGCTGGCGTAGCCATTTGAAAAGGCCAAAGCAAAATTAATACGATATTTTTTTGCTATTTATTTGCTAATTATTTGCCAAAGAATTAATTTTTTTGCTCCAGCCGTTTTTGAGAAACAATGGCTACGCTACCGTAATACATATTAAGCTGGCGTAGCCACTTATTGTATCTCTGTACGTAAGACAGATATCAATACCATTCTTGCGGCATATTTTGTTGCTAATTTATTGCTCTTAATCCACTGAATATTAATTTTTTTGCCCCAGCCGTTTTCGAAAAACTGTGGCTGCTGTAGCTCAATATTAACCTAACGTAGCCACATGTTGTATCACAGTAGGTAACAAAGCTATCGATACCATTCTTGCGGCATATTTTTTTGCTAATTATTTGCTATCAATCCCCCGAATATTAATTTTTTTGCCGCAGTCTTTTTCGAGGTCGTTTCTCGAAAAATACTGCAGCAAAAAAATTAATATTCGGGGGATTGATAGCAAATAATTAGCAAAATAATATGCCGCAAGAATGGTATCGATAGCTTTCTTAGGCTCAAAGGCGCGACACGTGGCTATGCTAGATTAACGCTGGTCCAGCGCGGTCGTCGTTTCTCGAAAAAGACTGCGGCAAAAAAATTAATATTCGGGGGATTGATAGCAAATAATTAGCAAAAAAATATGCCGCAAGAATGGTATCGATAGCTTTGTTACCTACTGTGATACAACATGTGGCTACGTTATGTTAATATTGACCTACAGCAGCCACAGTTTTTCGAAAACGGCTGGGGCAAAAAAATTAATATTCAGTGGATTAACAGCAATAAATTAGCAACAAAAGATGCCGCAAGAATGGTATTGATATCTGTCTTACGTACAGAGATACAATAAGTGGCTACGCCAGCTTAATATTACGGTAGCGTAGCCATTGTTTCTCAAAAACGGCTGGAGCAAAAAAATTAATTCTTTGGCAAATAATTAGCAAATAAATAGCAAAAAAATATCGTATTAATTTTGCTTTGGCCTTTTCAAATGGCTACGCCAGCTTAATATACGTCTGTAAGAATAGCTTCGAGACGTCGATGTTAGCTCTCTTTTTCCAACGAAATATGTACGAGCTACGGGGCTGCGTTCACGATTCGTTGCTAGTCGACATTGCCACTATATAGTCCACCATTTTTTTATCGATTAACGATAAATGTAACCGAATGCTAGAGACACGTTCACTCGATACTCTCAATAACAGAGAGCTCCGCGAACCAGCTGATACCACGAGCTTTTCGTTTTAAGATCGCATTATCGGCTGCATATTAATATTCTACACGACCTCGTTTCTCTTTGGTAATCAGCGCCAGACAACATAAAGTACTAGCTAACGTATTCACTTAGCTGAAATAAATTTTACACTATCTTCCAATGTAACGGTCAAGGCCTAGATCAAACTGTATCTGAAGTATTAAATCTACGAGAACAAGTTTCGATATGTTTGTTCAGGTTTCTTTATTTTATTGGCTTTTAACTTATTTCCTTGGGTGAACTTTTAACACGATATGCTCGAACATGGTTTTACTAGGCAAGACTCCATTCCTCTCCAGGAGTCCATCGTTCCTTTACATTTAATCTGAATATTAGGTCGTCACATTGTATGTATAAATAAAACTATTTTTGTACAGGGGTGTTCGGCCAGCCCTGGGAAAAATTTTAATGGGAGATTCTAGAGCCCAAAAGAAGACGAAAATCAAGGATACTAATTTGTTGATTGAGGCTTCGTTAAAAAGTTATAGAAACATTTCTGACCAGAAATTATATTTTCGGGATTTTGAGGGTACGTTTATCCACCAAAAATGGTTATAATTGACCCCCGCAACCGAACATAATTTTTCCGTGAATGATTTGAAATTTTTTAATTTAATGTTTTAGTAACTTTTTAGCGAAACCTTAATCAACAAATTGATATTCTTGATTTTCGTCTTCGTTTGTCTCTAGAATCTCCCATTAAAATTTTTCCCAGGGCGGCCGAATACCCTGTATATTCTATACTGCATTAATTTCTGCATGCCATTGCAGTAACGATGGTAGTGTTGAACAATTTATAAATATTGGCATTTATTCTATGTATTTTTACTAATGTTGGCATTGCTGGTCACCGATGTATCTCACGGCGTTGCCGCTAATTGAGTGCCGGTCACCGGTGACCCCCATGACAGTCAACGTGTTAACAAAATTTCATGTAAACAAACCGCTGGGTCATACAGTGGATCAAATTAAATTTTTAAATAAATACTTTATGAAGGGATTTGGCAATATTTTTTACTAACAATCCAACTTTAAAATGATTTATAATTGATGCCTGTTCAGATCGCCTTCCTATTTTTATACATTAAAATTAGTTTCCCAAAAACAAATTTCTATCGTTTATTTCACACTTATTCAACGTAAAATGAAAACAATTGTAATTACCAATGATTCCTTGTATTCTATGGCGAAAAACTAACAATGTTGCCAATTGTCCGAGTTTTAGTTTAAGGTTAGTTTCCATTCTTTCTGAAACTTTGATTTTTTATAATTCAATGTAGATAAATTTTGCTTTTGTTTTTAGTAAATTTGATTGACCTTGAATAAAAGTTAATAAAAATAACTTTATTTTCTGTTAAAATTTTGTGATTGCAATACCAATTGCTTCGTGAAGTACAAAAACTGTAGGTGTCCAAGTTTTACTTTACGCCACTGTACGTGTCCCAACTATAAAAATCGACATACGACTTTCAAATTCGACGAGTACCTATCCGCTGCTTGGTACGATCGATTTCTACGGGAAAATCCATAAAAATCCAAAGGAAAACGTGTCAGGTAGAAAGGGTTAACAGGGACATTTTTCATCGATCGGTTTACAATGCGCGACCTGCTCGAGCATCTTTTCGCCGGGTAGATACTAAGGAGACAAGTGGAAATTAATGCGTGTTACGTGTCCTAGATATCGTTTAATCGTAGCAACGTATCGCGACGAATCTCGTGACTTACGTAAACGGTGGTGACGGTCGCGTTTCTAACCATGTCTCTGACGTCGTCTATTTCTCGTCTGGACGTCCCAGGCGTCGCGGCAGGCGCCAGCATCACTTCGCTGGCCATCCCAGAAAATATCACTGCACGATACAAAATTTATGTTTCCCGAGATTCATCGCGACGCGTACCGTTCCACCGCGAGAAAACACACTGAAATTATAGTTCCCGAAAACCACTTTCAACGTTACACTCGATTCGGCAACGACCATGCCTCTTGATTCTTCGACCAAAACTCATTTCCTGACTTATCAGCTCGAGAGTTCGCAGTGAAAGAGAAAGCACCGAAGATCATAATTTCCGTTCGAACGGATTCAAATTAAAACTATTCTTTCGCGGTTCTTTCCTGTTTCCATGCACTGTACACACAACACACTCGACAAAACCGTGACCAATTTGCGTTTCCTTTATCACTGGTCGTTGCAACCGAAAGTAAACAATCGTAGCTTCAAGAAATCCCCGTCAAGTTTAACGATGGGAACGTTGCAACTTTGTATCGTTGCCCGCGTGGGTAGGACATTGTTAACCAAATACATCTCGAACGGAAGAACCGTTATACCGGAGGATCACGGTTCGATTTCCCGATTACCGACAGTTCCGTTTTGGTATCACCGATCAATTCCAGAGGGAAATCGATCGAGTTGATCGAGGAGCCGTCGGGAGAACGGAACTGACCGCGAATGCCAGAAGTGTTCCGAGTTTGGAACGCGACTAGAGGCGAGAAACGTGGCTTCGTTCTGTTCGGGGGGGAGAAAGAGATGGCGACTCGTGGTGGGTGCATGAGTCAGCTGGGCCTTCGCTTGTATATGTTCCTCGTGCAAACTCGGGATCGTTAGGTCGACGGTAGAAAAGGAAAGGGTAACGCGAATCATTGTGATTCGCGTAAAGTCAGTCCCCGCGGCGAAGCATTCATGAAGGGACGTGACTAGACGAGAACCGGAGCTTCCTTTTGTGCGATAACGTGCATAGAGGTAATAAGTATAATAAGAAAATCGACCTTAATTGAGGGCGTAATAAACCACGGGTCACTGTGCTTCGAGGAACAATTCTGGGGGACACGTTCATCCTGAATGCCCGAGGATTCCCCTTTCACTATTTTTCGTAGACCCTCTTTCCATTCGCTCGATTATCATCTGTATAATCGCGTATACAGTGACTCACGCTGAAAATCGTTCAGCGTCATACTTTTTCTGGTTTTGTTTATGGGATATACTATACTATAATACCGAGGACCGGATGTTTGCATAAACACAGATAAGGTTCCAGGACCCAAACGAATTTTATCTCGAACCTTCGATGCGTGGAAATAAATTGCTTAACGCTTTGAATGCTAAATACTACCGAAGTACTTGTTAGAGACGAAATACTGTACATTAGTGTGAACTCTATTAATGAATTATTTTATTGAATACGTCAAAATTTAAAACGTATCTTAACTTGAATAGAAAAATTTATTTTTAAAATACTGATAACTGTGTTGCAAAACGCATATACATATAAATATATATGTACAGTTAGGAACAAAAGTATTAGCACACCTGACTCTTCATTATAGAAACGCATATAAATCAAAGAAAAAACACAGAGTTAGGTTAATTCTTTTTAGTAATTACAACTATTAGGTTTATAGTTTGAGAATATTATAAATTTATTTATACTAATTTATTACAAAATAAAAAAGAATAATAAAATGCACATTAATGGCAGTTTTTAATGGAACAAAAGTATTGGCACGCTTACAAATAGATGGTATATTATTATGTATTTTATATAATTTAATATTTCGTGTGTAATACCTTATTGTTTATAACGGCTTTCAATCTATTTGGCATGGAATGCACTAGTTTTTTTGTAATTTCGGGACTTATTTTATTCCATTCTGTCATCAATATTTCTTTCAATCATTGTCTATTTGTTATATTATGTTTTTTAATACATTTTCCTAAATGAGCCCAGAGATGTTCGATCGGGTTTAAATCTGGGGATTGCGGTGGGGTTGGTAAGGAATGTGGGGTATTAAAAACTATCCATTGCCGTACCAAATAAGCGGTATGCTTGGGGTTATTGTCCTGTTGAAAGACATATTGTCTCCCAAGATTTAATTTTTCCACGCTTTTTTTTTAGATTATTTTTTAAGATATCTAAATAGACATATTTGTCCATTATATTATCAATAAAAACAAGCTCACCGACTCCACTTGAGCTCATGCAACCCCAGACCATCACGCCACCACCCTCGTGTTTAACAGTGTTCTGAATGTTCTTTGGGTCTAGTTCGGTATTAGATTGTCTCCAAACTAAAGTGCGTCCATCATTTTGAAAAATATTAAATTTAGACTCATCAGAAAAGAGCACTGTATCCCAAAACTCGTTTTCTTTATTAATGTAATCATTTGCAAACTTTAATCTTTTTTCTTGATTAATTTTACTTATAGTAGTTAGGCTTTCGTCTAGCAACTCGCGATCGGTATCCTACCTTGTTTAATATTCGTCGAATAGTTATTTTATGTACTTCTTTATTAAAACTTTCGTTTATATTTGCCGCTATTTCTGACGCAGAACTAGATGGTTTTCCTTTTACAATATTAATAATTTTTCTCTTTTCTCGTGCACTCAATTTTTCAGGTCGACCACATCGCGGAGCACTTACAAAATTTTCTGTGTTAGAAAACCGTTTAATAATACTTCTAATTGTAAAACGACTTCTATTAACTATATTTCCTATAGACGAGTATGAATGCCCCTCATTAAACAAATGTAAAATAATTTTTCGCTCAGCAACAGTCGTTTCTTTGCCTTTGCGCTCCATTTTGCACGTTTTCACGTTAGATTTTGTAAACAATTGAATAACGAGAAAACAAATAAATGCTATTGAAATCAGGGGGTTTCCCGAGAAGGAACAATGTACCAACCTTATAAAAATTTCATTCTAGATCCTAGACAAAAGCATTTTATTTCAATGTGCCAATACTTTTGTTTCATTGAAAACTGCCATTAATGTGCATTTTATCATTCTTTTTTGTTTTGCAATTAATTAGTATAAATATATTTGTAATATTCTCAAACTATAAACTTAATAGTTATAATTGATAAAAAGAGTTAATCTAATCCTGTGTTTTTTCTTTGATTTATATGCGTTTCTATAATAAAGAGTCAGGTATGCCAATACTTTTGTTCCTAACTGCATATGCAGTCACAGTCCACACGGATAGCTGCCGTAGGGCGCATATACATATGTATGTATGCGTCCATAGCACTCAAAAGATTAAGAGAACTCTGTGGATAAAGATTATATACAAAGACATAAATACTCGCACGGCGATCACTGGGTCTTTTTAGACCTATATCTTACATTTTGCAATACATACATACATATACAGGGTGTTCGGCCACCCCTAGGAAAAATTTTAATGGGTGATTCTAGAGACCAAAATAAAACGAAAATCAAGAATACCAATTTGCTGATGGAGGCTTCGTTAAAAAGTATATACAGGGTGTTCGGCCACCCCTAGGAAAAATTTTAATGGGTGATTCTAGAGACCAAAATAAAACGAAAATCAAGAATACCAATTTGCTGATGGAGGCTTCGTTAAAAAGTTATTAACGTTTAAAGTTCTGCCCGTACTGAATTTTTTTCTCGAAAATGCTCAAGATTTCGGGGGTATGTCTATTCACCAAAAATGATTGTAATTGAACCCCGCAAACGAAAATAATTTTTCCAAAAAGGATTTGAAGTTGTTTTTTCCGTCAAAAAATTTCACACCTTCTCCAATTTTTTTCTAGAAAGTGGGTAGGATTTCGGGGATATGACTATTCACCAAAAATGATTATAATTGGTCCCTGCAACCGAAAATAATTTTCCCAGAACGATTTGAAATTTTTGAATTTAATTGTTAATAACTTTTTAACGATGCCTCAATTAACAAATTGGTATTCTTGATTTTCGTCTTATTTTGGATTCTAGAATCCCCCCTTAAAATTTTTCCCAAGGGTGGCCGAACACCTTGTATTTGGTCTTCTAACCTATAATAATGTAGAATATTTGTTGTACCCTAATGAAATTAATCCAATCTCAATTAAACAGGCTGAATAAACATGTTTGCTTAAAAATAAATCGTAACGCAAGAAATTAATCAAAGAAATAGAACAATCGCCCAGTTTTATGAGACGCTACTAATTCCTGTTATAAAATTAAAAATGATGCTTGTGAAAGTACCTGTGGAACGTGTTCGAACGAGTATGTACATACATAGATTCTAATATTCGCATTCGTGTTGGTCTGTACATACCTTCACTGATAATCAGCGAATCGAGAGCAGGTACCAGAAGCATAAATCATGAACGTCTCGATTACTGTACAAGGTATCGTCAAGGTGAGCCGCGGCGGTTTTCCATTTGGAAAGATAGTTCCTCTCTGTCGACCGTGGAACCAATGTTAATGCAAGCATCCCGGAAAAACCTCGATATCTAGCCTACTCTAGAGAGACCACCGGTCGTGACCAAACGCGATCAATCTGTCAAGATCATTGAAGTAAGCTTTATTTAGAAATCGAGTCCACTGACATCGCTGGCTCGCAATTAAACGCGAATCGATGATTACGATCCTGCAAATTTAATCTCGACCATAATTCAGTGTCAAAAAATAAAGGAACGTCTTCTGAACATTTCTGTATACATAGTGTTGGCAGCCATTAAACAATTTTTGAACTTTGATCGCTGCAAATGGTCAAATATTTTTGTATTTTTAGGAAAAATTCATGTTAACTACCACGAACAAAGCGTCGGATACTGTATACTGGTGGCCAATATTGCAAGTTCACTTCAGTTTTGTCTCGTTTATTGTTATAGAACTATTGTTTTTTTCTTTTCGCAGTATTACGTAAAAATACACGAAAGATAAACCTACGAAAAAAAATTTTGCAATATTTACATAAAACTGGAATTATTGAATTACAGCTATTTTGTTATACATATGTTAACAAATATCTAAGTTATTGAATCAAAATGGAGACGATAGTAACGCAAGTCTAATTTTAGAAAATGAAGATATGTACTAGAAGAAATTATAATGAAGAAAGACAAAATTAATGTTGTGCTACATAGAAAGGTGAAAAATGAAAAATTATATTATTCTTTCTCCATTATCAGGTGTCACAAATGCGACAAATATACAGGGTGTTCGACCACCACTGGGAAAAATTTTAATGGAAGATTCCAGAGACCAAAATAAGACGAAAATCAAGAATATCAATTTGTTAATTGAGGGTTCGTTAAAATGTTACTAAAAAATTAAATTAAAAAATTTCAAACCATTCATGGAAAAATTATTTTTAGTTGCAGGGGTCAATTACAATTATTTTTGGTGAATAGACATACCCCCGAATTCCTACGCACTTTCGAGAAAAAAATTTCGGAAGGTGGAAAAATTAAAAAATATCAAATCCTCCAGGAAAAATTATTTTTTGGTGCAGGGATCAATTACAATCATGTTTGCTGAATACACATACTCTCGAAATCCTACGTACTTTCAAGAAAAAAATTCTTTACCGAAAATATACTGTGTGGCCGGAAATGTTTCTATAACTTTTTAATGAAGTCTTAATCAACAAATTAGTATTCTTGATTTTCGCCTTATTTTGGTCTCTAGAATCTCCCATTAAAATTTCCCCCTGTATAAATCATTTTGGTCAGTACATTTCTCATGTGCCCAATCCTGACAATTACAACATTGAACCCATTTTTCATTAGGTTTACTTGTGCTATAGGATTCCTTACACATAATGCAATAATATTCTATCTCACCGACTACTGGTGTTGCAACTGTCTTCGACTGCACTTATAAACTTTAATTATAAGCTTTCAGTAATTGTACGCTTATAAATGCTCTGCAACGATCAACATTTGTTTATGAAACACTAAACGGAAGATTTCAAACAAGAAAAGTGGATTAAGTTTGCTAAAAGAGCGTTTAATTACAATTTTAAAATAGTAAGATTTAATTTTCGGGTGTCGAAAAGTTATTTTCTTCGTTATACAGTTGTCTAATATCGTGCTATATAAACTTGTGTTAATATTTATTATATATTTCGAGGAATTTGTTCCCGGTTTAAATTCTGCAATTGTTTGCAACCGCGTTAACATTTATAACGCCGAAAGAATACGAACGACCGATTTATGGAACAAAAAAAATTCTGAAAGCACCACGCCGGAAACCGTTGAAGTTTCGCGGACTGTCAGCGTTCCTTTCGCTTTAATATGAAACATTTTTGCCCGGTTTCGGGGCGAAAGCTGCTCAGATTCCTACGAATTCGATGACCTAGATTACACTGCTACTTCTACGGAGTCGCGCGTGAGATATTGCAACTTAAAATACCAGACGTACGTTCCCGGTGCACGAGCTTTTCCTATTCGTCGAAACAAGTGCCCTGTGTTTTACTTGCACGTTGATTTCCTGGTAACTTCGGTTGTACGGACACCTATTGCACTGCGTTAACCTCGTACAACGCGTTGTTCCGTGTTTGCGGCTTCGTAGTTTCCCCGGAGTGAAATACACTTGGCGAATTCAAGTAATGAAAATCTCGTAGACTCGAATGAAACATTAATTAGTGTAATAATCGAATTAATATAAGATTTCCCACGTTCAAATTCAAATTTATTTAAATCCAATCCAATATTACGGAAAACGGTAATATCGTTATGTATTCGATACATTTTCTTCCTAATTTGTTTAAAAATCGAATCTACATATTCCTTTGTGCTTCGTGCTATCATTAGAATGCTTCAACTAACTCAACGCAGATTTATGCGACACACCTTACACGCATTAGGTGCTTAGTTTCCGCAACATTAATCGGCGGAAACAATTGAGACTCAAAGATCCTGTTTCGATAACAACGTTCCGTACCGTGTTATATGTATGTATATGTATTTTTACACGCGATAGTGCAAAAACACAAGACGAAGAAGAAGAGTAACGTTTAAAGTTTCTGTACTGCATTTTGACAAAAAATAATAAAATTCCCAAAGCTGTGCAGAGACGAACTTGAAATTTATATGAAATATACAGAGTATTTCTAAACACAGTCCCAGTTTCTCTGAAAACAAAAATACATAAAAGATGTTAGAAGAAATTTTTTACCAGATAATTGTGATACTTGGAATTTGTCTCGATTTTATCTGTCTATCCATTTATACTATAAAATGCAACTTAATACCTAATTTCTAAATACGTATCCAAGTTCGAGAAGAAATCGATTCTTGGTTAATTGCATCGTGAATTGTATTAACGTAATTTTCGAATAAGAAAGATTCGCGATTTCGAAAAGTGTCTCGTAAAAATCGCTTTCCTTTCCTGACGTGTCTCGATTAGAGTGGCTCGCATGTAAAATCAGAGTACGATCGGCGCGTTGCATTATGCACGTTTTCTATACAGGTGTCTACACGTTTTCTCATCGGTTTTCGCCTGGAATAACGAAACTGAATAATATATAGTACAGGGCGTCCCACGTAACTGGAACAGGCTACACCTCCTAAACAATTGGGAGTAAAAAAATATGTTATGAGTCAAAGTTATATGGTATTAGATTATGCGTATCAGAAAAATGCAACTGCACCTTTTTTTTAAATGGAAACCAACATTTTTTACTGCACCAGTCGATGTAGTTTCTATGCTCTACATAAAAGTACTAACATACTTATGCCATAAACTGTTCGTCAGGAAGTTATCGAAGATAAAAGTTCTCCGAATCCATTACAATTTTCTGTTGCTTTACAATGTTTGTGCTGCCTTACAATGTTTCGCGGCTGCTAATACTAGTCACTGTAAGATTAAGATTTCCTTCGGTAACTATTTACTACTCCTATGCGATCGTTTGCTGCCCCAGTCTTTTAAAATTATGCCATTTACGAATAGTGAAGTAGTTAATATGTTCATTTTGTTTATCAAATGCAATTAAAATGGTACCGAAGCCGCAAGGCTGTATCGAGAAACGTATCCCAATCGGCAACAGTCCTCGCGTTCATATTTTTACAAACTGAAGTCCAATTTACGTCAAGACGAGTCTTTCCATAAACCAAAACGCGACGTGCCCAAACCAGCTGTTAAAAATGAAGGTAGTGTAACAGTAGTGCTGGCGAACGTCGAATTAAATCCACATGCGTCTGTGAGAGATCTGGCTAGAGAATGTGGAATTTCAAAATTCTCGGTTCAACGCATTCTAAGAACACAGAACTTTTATCCCTATCGGTTTTCCGTTGGGCAAACATTGCGGCCTGGAGACGAAATCCGAAGAATGAACTGTTGTCGATATTTCTTACGGCGTATTCAGGAAAATGAACATTTTGTATTTCAAATTCCGTGGACAGACGAGGCGACATTTACAAACAATGGAATGTTCAATCGAAATAATGAACATACATGGTCCATTAAAATTCCACACCTCAGAAGGATCACTAAAAATCAATTACGATACAGTGTAAATGTTTGGTGTGGAATTTTTGACAAATGGATTATCGGTCCACATTTCTTTAACTCTTCCACGATACAGAGATTCCTCTAAGTGTACGGCAAAACATGAGATACTTTCAACAAGAAATATCCAAAATTATGGAAAGAAACATCAGGAACGCATTGCGCAACATGAAGAAACGGATGGAAAAATGCTTGGACTGCAATGGAGGACCGTTCGAACACTTGTTGTAACGTAAGTACTCCGGAACGCTAACGTAAGTACTTAGAGAACTTTTATCTTCGATAACTTCCTAACGAATAAGTTTAGGGCATAAGGAAAAATGGAGGTTTCCATTTAAAAAAAAGGTGCAGTTGCATTTGTCTGATGCACCAATGCACAAAAGTGCATAAAATTAGTTGCATATTACGCATCGTCTGATACTATTTTAACTTTGACTTATAACATATTTTTCTATTCCCAACCGTTTAGGAGGTATAGCCTGTTCCAGTTGCGTGGGACACCCTGTATAACTCTGCACGGTAATTATTAAATTATTTAAATACTCGGATGAATCAGGAACCACAAGTTATTTACAAATCAAGTGTATTCCGTAAGTGTTACTGATCAATTTCTAGTTTCCTTATGAAAACTTGTAGCCAACACCGGATTTACGCTTTTTTGGTTTCAACCATTTCTTCTTTTGGTGACCGAATACCCTACCGCGGAGCGCTAAAAAGCGATTTTTTAAAATAATTACTGAACGAACGAATTATTACTTGGCAAAGATTCCCGTCTTCGTCGCGATACTTTTCTTGTTTGCACTCGATTAGACTTCCGACACCTTTTTCGAAAGAATCGAACGAACAGTTCTTTGGCTGGCCACACGCCAAGCTTGACCATCGATAACGAGGTCGCTATGATGCCTACATATTGATTGTTTATTGCTACGGGTTTGCGCAAGCTGCCATGTGCCAAGATTAACGGTGCAACTGGAATCTCGAATTAAATGACAACGTTCACTGTCACGAACGAATGGAATCAGTAATTCGATAAAAAGAAACACTAACAATCGACTCTGATTATTTTCAGATAAAACAAAAGACATTGTAAACCGTAGTTTATTAATATAAAAATATATTCAATACTATTTTTAAGTACATGTATAATCAAAAATAAAATATTTATTTAATGTCTACTAATCGACTAGTACGATTTACTGTGAATATTCACCCACACACTATGATTATAATTTTGGAAATAAAATGAAAACTATGTTCTCTTTAAAACACAAGTGTTATACTAAAATGAATTAAACTAAAATTTAACTAATAAAACAATATATCAAAATTTCTCTTAATTAAAATCTTTTTTTCTTCACGTTAAAATAGTAATTTAGCCAGCTCTGGCAATAGCTATGCGTGCAATAAAGATTTGAAAAGGAGGGAGGAAAGTTTAAAAGTTATGCGAATTTTCAACTACTCTGTACGTCGACGTCCTGTAACCTTGCATTATTCGAGGGACAATTGTATTA
This sequence comes from Colletes gigas, assembly GCF_013123115.1. Taxonomy (NCBI): domain Eukaryota; kingdom Metazoa; phylum Arthropoda; class Insecta; order Hymenoptera; family Colletidae; genus Colletes; species Colletes gigas. The sequence goes on from NW_025106676.1 coordinate 735,236, forward strand.
ACTCTTATGTTTCTGAACATATCTTGCCACACAGGACTTCCTCGCTGGAGTTAGGAAGTAAAGCAACTACTCGTGAATTGTTTAATATCACTTTTAAAAAATACAATACATACAACTATTCTTCACGATTCATCTAATTATAGAAAAAAAAGTAACAATTTTTAAATAATTTGCTACGCGGCGAAGATGTGATTTATTTAATAAAATTATTTTTTTAAAGCACAATATGCTATTCGTAAAGAAAACATCGCTTTAACACGCTGACTGCCATGGTGGTCACCGGTGACCGGCACTTCAATCGTACGACGTGTTTTTAAAACGCTTAAAATAAATGAACCTTAATACTAATATATTTTTTAATAATGTAATTGTCATTAGGAATATTACAAAATAACAAGTACCTCGATGAACTATCGAATATTTCTATTTGTTACGATATAATTTGAAAAAATACCCAGAATATCCCTAAACAGAGAAAACTGGTACAGCAGTCAACGTGTAAATAAGTCGTACGAAACGAGTTCTCTAGTAAAAATCATTATAGAAACTTTTACTTGTACGAAATTCACGTCTGACATTTAAATTTTATACAGGAGACGGTGACTTGAGATTTAATAGTGAACCGTATCTATTTGGGAAAAGCCTACCGACGTTTCGCCATTTTTTAATCGTTCATTCGACCAATTAAAGACCTGTGGTTGGCGACCAATGATCCATGACATGAGCATTGGTGCTTTAAATAGATGATAACCACAAGACACACATCACTAACAGTGTGTCATCTGACTCCCTTATGAAGGCAGCTATGCAATGCTGGCGAATCGTTGGAATGGCTTTTCAAATCAACATTTGTGTCCCACAAAATTTCTCAAATTTGTCTTTGATCTAAAATATTTGAACCAAAACTTTGAAAACCTCCTGTAAATAAGATAATTTGCAAGAAATTTATAGCAAAATTCATTCTCAACGAATAAGTAATGAAAACTAACCTCAAATTCGTTCATTTATTTACAAACGATTGTCGTGAAATTAATAATATAATTTGTATGTTTCAAAGGTGTGATTCAAAACGAGAATTACAAAGTAATAGCACTAATCTGACCGTCGAGAAGGGCAAATATTTACAATGTATGGATTCGAGACCAGTAATAAAAAAATAACGGTTATAGAACCTCAGAAATGTAGATTTTTCTTTTCCAGAATTAGTCCTTCGCGACTGTATAAAGAACCTACAATGGCTCAAAGTAAAACTCGAACACAATCAGTCAGTCCTGTACTTCATGAAGCAATTGGTATTGCAGGAAAAAAATTTTAACAGAAAATAAAGTTATTACTATTAAACTTTATTCAAGGTCAGTTAAATTTACTAAAAACAAAGGCAAAATTTATCTATATTAAGTCATAAAAAACAACGTTTCAAAAGTAATGGAAACTAACATCAAACTAAAACTCGAACAGTTGAAAACATTGTGAGTTTCGTCACCGGTAACTTTGTCATTTGATAACTACAATTGTTTTCATTTTATGTTGAATAAGTGTGAAATAAGCGATAGAAATATGTCAGTTTTTGTGAAACTTATTTTAATATATAAAAATGGTAATCTGAACAGATATTATTAGAAATTCGGGAGCTAATTATAAGTAATTTTAAAGATGGATTGTCAGTAAAAAATATTGCCAAAATAGCCAAAGAAGTAATTCTACAGTGGACGTAATTTTAATAAATTCATATAACCTTGGAGAAAGCTTAATAAAAATAACTTTATTTTCTGTTTAAATTCTTTTTTTGCACTACAAATCCCTTCGTAAAGTATAAAAATGTAAATGTACAAGTTTTACTTTGAGCTACCGTAAACCTTTATTGCAATAGTTTTCAAGTCCTGCATGCGTGCGCAGGAAACGGTATCGGCGCGTCATCGTTGATTTGTTGTATTCCCGGAGTGTACGAGAGCCTCTTCTCAGAGAGCTTCATCCGAAGTCAGTGAAGCAGCGTAATTAAACGGCTAATTACGAACGTGTATCGCAATTCCCGGAGATCCTGAACGTCGTGCCAAAAGAAGTCTCGAGAGTTCCACACGCTCGGCAGGGACAGTCGCGTTTCGCCGTGCGACAAATGACCTTGCGTACAGGAAACGAACGCCGTATTCGTCATAGCGTCGCGGCGCGGTCGCCGTTTTACCCGAGAACGTGCGCATTTCGAACGACCATATAGAGATACGCATAATCTTTTTTTTTTACCCCGTAAAACGAACGCCAAGTCCATGTCAGGTAGACCGGAGACGCGTTATCTTAAAGGTATATCCAGACTAAGACGAGCATCGCGAACGATCACGAACACGAACGCTTATCGTTCGGTGTGAACGGCACCGGGAGCACGAACGAATGCATCCGAGCAAACTTTAGTACAGTCATCTTTCGCTATGAACGCTGAAATATCTGTTCTTTTTTATTTAAATTTCTAAAGTTATTTGTTTCGATTTTCTTCTTTTTTCAAAATGGATCATGGAGGGTGTAACAGTATAATATTTTATATTTGCAATCATTTTCAAGAAACATTTTCAAGGCATGTGAAAGCGATTATTAAGACTACTTCAACCATGAGTCAAAAATGAAAGAAGTACATAGCGTGGAATAGTAGACGATATGCTATTAGAGCTATATATTTGCATCAGAAGCATTCAAACATTTCAGTTGTTGAGAAGAACTACCAATATCTATTTCAATAACTGAAATTTAAAAAAATCTTTATATATTATTTTTGTATGTTGCTGGAATTGTATTGGTATTTAGCACACAACCAACTTTTTCCATTCCCTTGGATTGACCCACTCGTTGAATTATTAAGTCCTTTTGCACACTGTATTAGCAGTTCTTAAAAGTGATTTACATACCCCAAGTTAGTCGCGGGTCCATGAACATTTATTTCAATTGCTTTGAAGAGAAACGTTCAAAATTTTCTAACATGTTTTTAAGAAACTAAATGAGAGATATTCCTTGTAAGCTTATTCATCCTATTTGTTGCATTATGTTAAGACTCTCAACACAATTTAAAAACGTTATTCTGAGAAATTCTCCAGGTGTACACATGTTCCAATTCTTAAAGAAATTGTAAAAGAAACATTGAACACTGTCTTAGTAAAATATTTCTATCAACATTTAAAAGTGTGCAAAACCGTGCAAAAGTCCCAGTTTCCATTCTGCAGTAGCTTATGATTTCTGTATATAAGACATAATAGTAAGCTCGGGACTTATTTTAACACAATGAGATAGTAAATGATCCTCTCCTAACAGAAAATAAAAAGGTTATACTAAAGAAATATGCTTTTGAATTTGTATACTTTCCATATTCCAATATTCCAAAGTAATTTGCAAACAATAAGACGTGGCACATGGAATGCCCACAGATTTAAACGAACAGTACCTCTGGTCCTTTCGACAACTAACACCTGGCACATATAGACTTTTATACAAACACAATTCTTTCTTTTCCCACAAATTTGCATATCAATAATCCTAGAAACGGAAGATTTTGTAGCGTGTTCAAGTTATCGCTGTCTTAGTAACACGCACTGACAGAAATAAGTTGAGTCAACAATGTCGTGCTCTGCTCTTAAAAAATTCGATTCTTGGCACTTGCACAAGACCTCAAATATTGAAAATTTCTATGTGCAAGTTCAGAGGTTAAGAACTGCTAGTATGTAGGATAGACTCTGTATAAGAAGGTCAAATAAGAAAAGGAATTTCTACCTGTCGGGAGTCATAGGCGTCGGAGTAGTGTTCAGATTCGGCTGCGGCGTGCTGTTGCTCGCCGACAGGGCCTTTTCGTCGATCGTCACCCACGTTACGATCCATTGCGTCGAAAACATGGACGACCGTATCGGACACACTGTCACACGTCCGATCCTCCGTCCACGGGGCAGGTTCCTCGGTTTTGCCCTTAACGAAAAGGCGCGAGATCGCACTCCACATTCAATGAAATCACAGCATCCGCGACGGTGGCAGCGACGATTCGTACGAACGGGTCCTTGTTCTCGTCATAGCCGGCGAGACGATGTTCGTTCAAAGAATTTCACGTTTACCCACGGACGCGCGGATTTTTCGCGTGTCACGGTGCCATCGGGCATGCACACGACTTTGTCCCAAAAAATAAAAGCACCACGATCGACAACGCGAAGGTTAGGCGCAACGAACGCGAATTTCCTTCGGAGTAAGGTTAGAGTGTCTCTCGGGATGGCTACGAGTTTATTATTTACGTTACGACACCGTCGTCGATTTTAGCCCCGATTGGCACTCTCGCGTCGATCCCGAATATTCACAGAAATTAAAACTGCACGGCCAGTACCAGACTACACGATGTTTCAAAACCCACGATAAACGTTCGACAAGCAGCGCCGAGTGCAGCGTTGTTAAAAGTCGCAGGAAATAACGCCGGTTAATCGCGACAAGACGCAGCAAAGGACGAGCACCGAGAACTAAGGACACTCGAATCGTATTTGCCGAGGACTCTGCTATTTTTGTCGGTAACACTCCTCGCGAGAGCGTTCCACAATCCACGAACAATGTGCGAGCTTCTCTATCGATTTTGCGCGAAACAGTGGACAAACCAAGCGAGGTGATAAATTCAAAGTTAGAGAAGTGGGTCTCCTTGATGGATTCGGGGACGCGTTCCGGAATAAGCCTCTTCAAGAGCCTGTGCGTCTTCGGTGGTCGATTCTCTCGATGAATGTCGCAAAACTGTTATTGGCACCTGCCAAAGGGGCGTACCTCACGCGATTTTGCTTCGTTCGCGTAGATACTGCATCTTATCGTTTCTCGAATCGCAGTTTCGCAATGTGTTTCTAACGCGATTCGTAGAATTCTATCGTATAATTATCCTGTGGTCCAGATATTCCAGGCTCTCGTTGACAGCGGCACGAATGCACACGAGAAGACCACGATCGTACACAGCACAGAATTCGCACTAGCACCATCCACAATTCGACGACTTTACGTGAACTTTGTCGCCTAATCGCCACGCCAACGTTCGTAAATCACGATCCTACGTATCGATGCGCAAAAATTCTCGAATAAGAAGAATTGTCAGCACGAAAAATCATCGTTTCGCACTAACATCGAGTCCACGGCACGTTCGCCGTCCATCGTGAAAACGATCATCGATTCAAAGCGAGAGTATCGTCGAACGATATATCGAGACGGCGTTCGAGAACGACGGCCATATTTCTCCCGGTCAAGTCGATTACATCTACCTCACAACGGCTTCATTAGTTTTGTGACGTGAAAATGTAACAATTGTCAATTTTTAATAAATATTTCATTAGTAAGACTCGATCTATCAAGAGTCGGAATATTTAAAACTCGTCTAACGATTCAAGTGGCGTCAATTTTAATTGTATTAAAATCGAGGATGAACGAATATGATTGGTTGAGATATAAATTGCACTCATGTAGCAAGCTCGATTATCGAATGGAAAAACATTCTATCGACAACTTGATTTTCTACGAATCAATTTTAAAAACTTTCAATAATTTTGCTTCGAATTATTTATTGCGAGAGGATTCTCGATATAGTACGATTATTTTTATAATAAAAAAATAATAATTTTCGAAGGAGTGCACCACCATCTACGACGGAACGTCCAAGTTCGTCGGGAAATAGTTCGGTGTTTTCGACGCTACATGACGCATCAAGCATGTGCTATACAATTTTTTGTATTTCGATCGTATACACGTGAGGCGCCATGTAGCGTCGAAGACAGCGAACTACTTCTCAACAAACTTGGACGTTCTGCCGTAGATGACGGTGCAATCCTTCGTAAATCAGCGCATGCTTTTTAAACTGTGTGCACGCACAGAGGAAAGTAGAAATTACGAATACCTAATTTATTAAATACATAAATAATATTTCTGTGTTTACATATCGTATAGTACACATAAATTATCTAATACTTTAATCCCTGGAATTCTCCTAATCGATAGTACTTATGAAAAGTACAGTTTTAGATTATGGTCCCTTATACGTAGTTCTACCTTTCAACGATTCGATTAACTACGAAAGCCACAGATTATAATTTAAATCCGACGTCCATATTTGAAGACAATTGAATAAGTATTTGTTTTTACTAATTTTAACATTAATTTACTCGTACAAATAGAAAATAATCTGTTACGGATAATAAAAAGTTATTCTGCGGGTGAAATACTCGAATTTAAGTAGAAGTAATCGGTGGCTAACATAATCAGATCACTGCTAGGCCTCGTTATTGCATCCAGTTATGGTTTCAAGAAGTTTTAACAAAGTCAGGAGTAATTACATTTTAATCTTTTTCAACGGAATAATAATTTATTAATCCAACGTTTTCGTTAAATAAGTTAATTTTATAATTTCCAAATTCTTGCAAAAGAATTCAAATTTTATTTATTTCTGTACAAGAGGTGAACGTTTAATGTCAGTTGAAGAACGTGATTTAACAATAGTAGTAACAAAGTTAATGTAATATTCGAATATTCGCTGTTCCTTGCATACCTTTCGCCGTTAACATTAAGAGAGAAAGAAAAGTTACTGAAAACTGTACATGGTAAGAAAGAAATTTGCACAAGTACGTTGTACACATTATATAGTATGTATTATAGAACGTATTTACAACGATATATTTACACTGTCATTACAAAAGTTGTGTTAATGATACCACAGACTATATATTCATCGATTTATTTTACCGCATACAACATTCACGCACCCATGGCTAAAATAAACTATGCTTCGTTCCCATTCACACGATTAACGCTCGTTAAAACTCCTTCGAAACAACGCTGACACATTACTCGGGTAGCGGCACGTTCCTATTACGCGTCGAAAATAATTTAAACTTTAATCTCACGAGTTTTGATTAAGTGACTATGAATTCCCGTACTCTTTCTCACGACTTTGTAAAAAATATAAATCTATACAAAAAGAAAGAAAGAAAAAAGAAAAAGGGATAAAAGCTGTACGACTACGTTTTAATTAATTAATATAAAGTTCTCGCTGTATTGCACGTAACGTTTGTTCCGATTAAAGATACGCACTCCGTCGTGATCCAGGATCATCGATGTTATTCGACGATCTTGATCCCCCCTCGTATGGTAATGACGATACTATTTAATCGTGCTAACGAACTTTCTACTTTCTACGTACACGTTAATGAGTGCCTTTACACATTGCAATATACATAGAAAGTAGAATTACACGTATCTGTATAATATAAAATGGTCCGGTAACGATTGTCGTCTTAACATAATCGAAATTCTAGGGACTCGGGGAGAAAGAAAAGTTTCTATGTAACGAAGATCATGGCGACGAAAATATAGTTCCAAGATGGCGGACTCTTTGTGAACAGTGTTAAAATAATTTTCAGACACGCATAGTTTCCCTAACTTTCGTGATCCAAAATAGCCGTCCGTAAAGGGTTAAATAATACAGTATCGATCGGAAATTTAGACACAAGCGTGAAGACCTATTTCACCTGTGATTTCTATTATCTACATTTTCAACCTTTCGCTTATCATTACAATATGTTTTTGCATCAATAACGATTTTCTGTTCATAAAACGTTCGATAAGTGCCTCCACGGTAGCGTTATTTCTCGAAAGGCTGGTTTCTGTGAAATTCTGTGCCATTATTATTTACACTATACTATTTACAACCATATGTACCTATAACAGTATAAAGAATGTAGATAAATAATAAGTATAGATAATATTTATGCATGGCAAACATCTATTTCGAACTCGTAATCAGTTATTAGGTTCCATTTTGTTTCTTTTTCTACCGAGACACTGAATTTAAAATCGTATTAAAGAAATTGAAATCTCTAAAAACTCGAGAATCGAGATATAAACGGTTAAATAAATTTTTTCATACGAATTATCAGTCGAGTTACTTCTAAAATTTTGCAGCGTTTTGCAAACATGTATTTCGAACTCGTAATCAGTTATTAGGTTCCATTTTGTTTTTTTTTTGTACCGAGAAAATGAATTTAAAATCCATATTAAGGGAATTGAAATCACTAAAAACTCGATTGTCGAGATATAAACGGTTAAATAAATACTCGTAATCAGTTATTAGGTTCCATTTTGTTTTTTTTTTGTTCCGAGACACTGAATTTAAAATCGTATTAAAGAAATTGAAATCTCTAAAAACTCGAGTATCGAGATATAAATGGTTAAATAAATTTTTTCATACGAATTATTAGTCGAGTAACTTCTAAAATTTTGCAGTGTTTTTTTTTTGTAAATATTGGAAAATGCGAAACTGCACGGATATTTGAAAAATATATTTGATAGTCCTGCCTACACTAAATGATAATTATCGAATTTTCTTCGACTTCCACAATTTCGTGTTAAAGTGGCAACCGTTACTACCCTGTAAAATGTTTCATAGATAAGTGGTGTTTCGTAAATCGAAAGATTTCTGATTAAAAATTGATTCTTGCTACTTTCGTACAACGGTTAACAACAACTGAACGGTTACGAGAATGCCAAGAATCGCGTCACTTTCGCTCGAGGAATCTTTCACCTTCTGGATTCGATTTACCTTATGAAACAGCCTGTACACGCACGAATCTGCTACGAGTATTACATACAATGTTCTTACTCACACGATGAGACGCTTTACTTACAAACATAAATAAGACTAATTACAAGAAATATTTTTTTTTTATCCGGCTCGCATAGATACCTTCAACGAGCGGGAAACGCAAGCACGCGTGTTTCCCGCCATAACAAAACAAGAGAGAAAGAAAGAGAGAGAGAGAGAGAGATGTTCTTTTTTTCTCGGACTATAATATCGGAAGTTCGAGTCATTAAATTAATATCACTAAACGATATATTAACCGACTGAACGTTTGGACGTTAGATGAGATTTTTGAGTCGATAACAAATAAAATAAAGAATTTAAGAAACGATCCGGAGTATTGATAAATGACCCCCGACTTTTACGTATATATGTATATTACAATGTATCCACTAAAATCGGATTGCACGTCGATTCATTGATCAGAATTCCCATCTCACCTTAGAAACACGAAATTATTACGATCGTTAGTACGGAAGCACTTGTTTCGAGAATTACACTATCTACTAGTCGAAATTTGGCACCAGACGACCGATGTATCTCTGCGTCGTTTAAATCCGCCATCGATCAACTTGTCGTTCGCGTCGAGCATTGGCGAACAGACATTGGAATTAAGTTCGATCGGACTGAATCGAGCCAATTCGATTAATAACGTATCGTTTAACAATCGACATTGGACGGTTCGAGCGATTGGCAACGCTATCGAACATTGGAAATTCGAACCCTCGATGTTCTCGATATTTCCCTACAGCAGATTCCCGTGTGACGCGAATTCGTATAAAACTAATTATAATTACACAATAAATTCTTTTGTTGGCCAAATTGTTTCTATCGTTGAATTTATATAAAGTGAAAATTTTTTTTTGAAATCAGTAGCTTACATAGAAAGTGCCATAAACATTTTAATTGTACTGTTTATTTTTAAAACCCCCTTGTTTTATAAAACATAGAAAATAAAAATTGACAATAATCATTCCAACCACGTTACTCTTATACTGTTCGTATTACACGAGGAAAATTCTTGGACCAAACAATTTCCTATAAGGCATACGGGAGTCTACTGTATTTTAAAATTAACGCGATTGAAGTTAAATCGTCTTCGTCGACTTTTACAACTTTTCGAACCGAAACGTCGCCGAATATTCTTAATTTCTTCTAAGGACAAGAGCGCAATTAAAGTTAACCGCGACATCGTCCCAATGCTCCAATTAAGTCCAAACATCTGCCCATAAAATTAACAACGTTGAACAATCGAGAGCAATAAACAAAAAAAAAGCTCGTATTTGAAACGGAGAAAAATGCTACGAAATCAACGCTGTCGTCATCGTTCCTTTTGGTATCAAAACGTAATTCGGGAAAAATGGCGACGGCGCTGAACCTTTAAATCTGTGCCTTCCAGATAACAAAATTTTATTACCATTCATTTTAATTCGTTCGAAAGAGCTTTTTAGAAAATATCTCGGTCCAAATTCAATTCCTGCACGAAATTTAGGTAAACGAGAGAATGTTTAAAGTGTTAGGAGAAAGATATATTTTTAGAGTTGTCAAACTCCGGAGATAAATGTATTAACACGTTGATCGCCACGGTGGTCACCGGTGACCGACACTTTGAATTCACAACGTGTTGCAATATCGTTTACCCTAATACTTCTAAAATTGTAAATAACATAATAATTTAAATTGAAATATTGTAAAATAACAAATTCACCATTTGAATTATCGAATATTTCTATGTTTTAATTTGAACAAATGTCGGGGACATCTTTGGACATAGAAAACATGGCAGTTAACGTGTTAATACATGGGGTACTCTAGTACTATTCCAGGGGATTTTAGTATTGTAATGATGTGTGCTGAATATGTGGACGAAATCTTGTGCCAATCATTCTTGAGACAATATAATTTCAAGTAAAACACGTTAAAAGATTTGTATTCTTTTCGTGGGCTACAATAAATGAAAGAAACTAAGATTTTGAAAACGTAAAAGGGAGTCGATTCTTCCAAATGTTTACGATACAATAAATAGTATAGTAGAATACCTCCTCGGATGTGAGAAATTTGTCTAACGCTTTCTTCGAGGCTGAAACTGAAGCATCTCGGTTAAAATTGATAAAACGGCCCGGCTAAGTTCGGAAAACACTAATTTAAACGATTCCCAGGAAACGTCGTGTATTAAGAAAGGATAATTGAAATATTGGACGATTGAAAATCGCTCGAGGACACGAATCGACGAGTTCAATAAATAATTCCGTTATCTAATAATAGACTGCCAGCGACGTACGAGAACAGAATCCGTGTTCCAGTAATATCATGATAAGTATCAAGTAGTTGGAAACGTTAGACATTCGGTTCTTCGTCGTTAAAGGTTACTCGATCCCTTCGCCGATCGAATGGATTTCCGAACCGATGGTTATTAGTCGATTCGACATGAAAATCCAGTCGAATCGGTGTCGTTTACGTACGTTCTACTCGATTCGAGTGCGGTGTCCGCGCACGCTTGCTAATCACGGGACGATCAGTGGCAACCGCAGCTCTTGACGACCATGTTTTTGTACTTCTTCAGTATAACGTTGCTTTCGTCGAGGAAATACAGCACGGAGATCGGTGAGAGCTTGGTCGGCGCGCAACATGGCTTTGGTACCTTACCAGGACTCACCAGGTGCACCAACGTTTGGACGATCGCGTGATTGGTCGCGTTCATGTGAGCGTTCAAAGGGAAATTGCATTCACCGCTGCAATAATATGCGTCGTACCCGTCCGGTGCTATGATCCAGTCCTGCAAAACAAATATTTATTCATAACTTCTGCCCCGTAAACGTTTGAACACCGTCTAAGCATCGTCGATTTTATAAGATACATCTAAAATTATCTTCGAAATACATTATTTTTAAATTAATTCTTATGATTATTCATTTATTAACAGGAGAAACCCTTTAGTACAAGAAGAAATAATATGTAAGGAAAAAGAAAATATAAATTATAGAGAGAAGATATTGTCGTTTACAAAATTTTGTAAAATAATTAACGCACTATACGTTCCAAGGATAATTTTAGACTTCCTAAGGATTGTTAAATTATATCTGTTTTTGCGCGTGTTAGCATGAGTGATCATTCTATTTATACAATTTTGAGATCCATATGTTGGTGGTTTACAGAATAAAATAGAGTGTGGTGCCTCAGATATTTTGCTGGGCATGAAATATGTTTTAAAATAACTTGTTTCTTAATCAGCTTCGCCTCCCTTTGTATTTTACGATAAATATTATAACACGTTATAGCATAATTCACCTGCCACTTGAGGTCCCTGAAGCTGACGTACAACGTTTGGATTTTGCAGGTCCTCGAGTTATACTGCACACCAGGATCTAGAAGAAAGATATCAATATAAATATCCAAAGATTCTAATCTTGCAACTCGAGTAATAGTCATAGTATACCAATTATTTTTCGAAACGTTTTTAGTTACAAAAGACGATTACAAACGAACGAAATAGGGCAGCTGGATGTAATAATGTATAATATTGGTACATCGGACGTTACCTTCCGGACTTACCGGTGTACGGATTATTCCGATAATCCAAACTCGAGGACTCGCTCTTTTTTCTTCTCCTGGCGTCCCGTTTCTGTCGAACCTTCGACTCCCTGATGCCAGAGCTCTTGAAGTACCCTACCATGAAGGGCTGTTTGTCGGGATCACCCCTGAATCCGACGATCCCAACGTCCTCCGGTCTCATTTCGTGCACTGAAACAGACACGACGAAGAAACTTCGTTAGAAGCTTGAAAATCACATTTTTAATCTTTGCTCGGTACAAGTACGCAGAATTCTACAATAATAAATTATAGATATTTATGACCGAACTCACTAGGAGAAAAGAAACGTCAGAAATATTGATTTGTCCAGTCTCTAAATAAATAATTTTTGCACAATTACGATACACTATCTAATTTAGCTTTGTTTCTTGAACACAGTTACTATGGCAAATAATTTAAATTTTATTAGTACGTTAAAAAATACTGTTTATCCAATCTGACTCAAAGATGGCCAAAATTCTGATCTAAACAAAGATTACGAATAAATGAATGTTAGAACTGTTCATCCATTACCCATCGGATAAAAATAAAAATTTCAATTATAGAATGGAATATTTTACGAACGAACTATATAAGGTTATAAAATTGTTTCCCGATTCTGATCTGATCCAGGATCAAGAAAGGTTGCGAACCACTGCCCCGAAGTTTGTGTCTATAGTTTATTCACACTCTGTATACGCAGTACAGAAATATTGGATTAAAACAGATGGGATTCCTGTTCATAAATAGTAGTGTTTACATTTGCAAAGTACTATACGCCTACAACGATTCTATTTATAACAGATTATAGATCAAGTCATCTTCTTTGGTCGACGCGGATACAACCAGAATCGATTAACAGAGGCTGTACAGGGGTCGAACGAAATGGTAATATGTATATAAGTAACAGTTACTCGGTAAACTTTTAACTTTCAAATTATTTCTTTTCTATTCGGAAGACTACATTAACTTTTTAATTTCGATGAAAATATACAAATTTCAATTACTCTCTCATAGTTTTGTTACGTAAATAAGTTCTATAAAATTGTGAAGGAAATATCAAACGAATGAAATTATTAGTTCCATCGCTATATAATTTAATTTGGAACGATTCTTTCAAAGTTTTGTTAAGTAAATAAGTTCTATAAAATTATAAAGGAAATTTAATAAAATAATTAATTCCAGCCCTATATCGTTTAATTTGGAACGATTCATTTGCCACTATGTCGTAAGAAACTGTTGGTGTTAGTTGAATTAAATGACCTTTGAACTAACGAATAAACCACGGAAACCCTGCCCTAACATTAAGTGGACAAAGTATTGGAATGCGATCGAAAAGAACATTTTAATTCGGTGATTCCTAATTAGTCACTCGATTCTTTAACATGTTCACGGACAGTAAAAATGTAAATCATCTGCAAAAATGGAAACTTACATCAATTGTAGCAGTTCTGTTTAATTTACGCAATGTGCTAGTTAAAAGAAATTTTTGAACACACAAAAACAAAATAAAATGAAAATACTCAATGAATTAGCCATTATTTATTTTGCTTAATGTTGATTTTTATCAAATTGGTAAATGGAAATCAACTTTCCCTCGAAGCATTTAAAAAATAATGAACTAAAAGGAGGATTACATAAATTTTTAATTACATTTTCATATATTAAATAATTATTAAACTGTATAATAATTTCAAAAAATAAAAACTACGTGGAATCGAATGCACGATAACGTGTTTTATGAATTTGAATGTTATAGCATTCGTGTAATTTTGCGTCACAATGCATAAACATTGAATTGATAAACAAACTAGCACCCTGCATCGAAATTCAGAGATGGCGGAGCGCGTTGAAGGGGTGTCTAACCAAGACGGAATGGAAAGGAAGATTTCGCGTTTCCTAATTACTCATTTGATCCCATAAGCGGAATGCGCGCAACGACGATCGGATTTGCGCGCGTGTTTATTAGAATGGCCTGACCAGGCCGTGGATTGGAATTATTAATAGCCAACCTTCAGCAATATTAACTATTTAAGAATCTCAACGCCTGTGTTAGACCGATACACACGTACCGAGCCGTTCACTTTGTCGATATAGGCGACAGTTCATGGTTTCCCAACGCGTTGGCCCTGCAATTAAGTTGCCGCTACACCGTTGCACGTTTAATTAATTGATCGTTCCGTCGGCTGGCATACCGATCGCTCGATTATTCTTAATTATCTTTACGCGGCATGCATAACGACACAGGGGATCGCGAGTTTCAGCGTTCGGTGCAAACGCGACAGATCGAACGTTTCGTAATGTAATCGGAACTTGAAGAAGTTGTGACACTTGTTTATTATAATTATTGAAGCCGCGTTAATATTCATGCCGTAATAATTATATTTCTTAACAGTATACAGTGCGACTACAATAGCGCTGATTTACATGCGTTAGCATAGTGTGGCGCAAGACGATATTAACGTTAGCAATACTACTTTAATCGTGACCCGATCGAACTTACAACTAATTCGGGGAACATGAATGATCGTTACAGCATAGCTTGCAGAAGACTTGAAATCCTTCCTTTTCTAGAGGATTAGAAAATAGTTGTGGAAGCCATAGAAGGCTCTTAACTTTACTGTGATTCGGCGATTATAGTAGAAACACGTTATTGTAATCGAGACAAAAATAATTTTTACTTGTTTTCAAGCATAGCTTTGTAAGGTTACGGAGGACTTGAGATCCTTCCATGGTTTGCTAGAGGATTAGAAAATAGTTGTGGAAACCATAGAAGATTCTTAACTTTCCTGTGGTTCGGTGATTATAGTAGAAACACAATATTGTAATTGAGACGAAAATAATTTGTACTCTTTTTCAAAACACAACTTTGCAAGCTTATAGAGGATTTGAGATCCTTCCATGGTTTTCTAGAGGATTAGAAAATAGTTGTGGAAACCATAGAAGATTCTTAACTTTCCTGTGATTCGGTGATTATAGTAGAAACACAATATTGTAATCGAGACGAAAATAATTTGTACTCTTTTTCAAAACACAACTTTGCAAGCTTATAGAGGATTTGAGATCCTTCCATGGTTTTCTAGAGGATTAGAAAATAGTTGTGGAAACCATAGAAGATTCTTAACTTTCCTGTGATTCGGTGATTATAGTAGAAACACAGTATTGTAATCGAGACGAAAATAATTTCCACTCGTTTAGGTACACAACTTTGCAATGTTATACTCTGTTATATCGCACTTTGTACGATCGTCTGCTTGGTCCTTCGTTAACAGGAAGTTCACGTATTCCGAAGAATGGCGATACTTCACGGCTAAAGGGAAGCGCGTGAAAACTATTCCAATGAACTATTCCGATAGGAAAACCAAGTTGTGGAGGATAAAAGCTTTCGTTGGGATTCGCTGTAAACTCATACTCGTTTGAAAAATGATGAAACGCGAATAAAACACAGGGCGTTATAATCGAGACAAGAATAATTTGTACACGTCGTGGAATTTGTTTTCATTAAATAATTCTCTTCTGCATTCAGACATTGTGCAATTATTTTGATCTTCCATTAATAGGAAGTTCGCGTGTTTTGGCGAATTTCAACGAACCAGAATACTCTTTCGAAAAAAGAAGAAATACTAAAACATTACGATCGAGAGATCTAATTGGAACATTTTTCATTAATTTTTTTCTGCATTAAACATTGGGCAATTATCTTGGTCTTCTATTAACAAGAAGTTCGCGTATTTTTGAGAATTCTAACGAACCAGAATATTCTTTCGACAAGAGGAGAAATATTAGAATATTACGATTGAGACAAGTATAACTTGTACACGTTATAGAATTTGTTTTCGTTAAATAATTCTCTTCTACGTCCAGAAATTATGCAATCATCTTGGTCTTCTATTAACACATTGACTGCCACGTCACCCATATATGGGTGATATGAATTTTCACTGATGAGCTAAAAAAATTATTTCTCAAAATTAGATCATAAAGAAAATAAATCTTAATAGGACACTTACATTTTGAAGATGCTGTAAAAATAAGTTCTACGACAAATTGTGGATATGCTAGTTTCCAATTGTTCAAAAAAAGAGTATCGTTTTCGTAGACAATTTGGGAAGGTTTGGTCTGGCAGTGAACGCATTAAAAAGAAGTTCGCGTATTTTCAACAATTCCAACGAACCAGAATACTCTTCCGAGAAAAGAAGAAATACTAGAATATTACGATCGATAAATCCAATTAGAAGTAGCCTGAAACATTTTTTCGTTAACACCGTGGAATTACGTTGGTCCTTCGTTAACAGGAAGTTGGAGTATCGCGAGGAATGTGTACACTTCACGGGTAAAGGTCAACGCGTGAAAACTATTCCAATAAAGAGTTAGGAAAAACCGAGGCGCAGTTGCGAATCGCCAAGTACGACGGAAGAGGATTTTCAACAGAAATCGATTCGCATGCAGCTCGCAGTTTTCGCGCAATATCGAAATTCGAACGAAAGGACATGCGTACGTGCGAGCAATTCAAACGGTCTCATTGTATCCTCGGTGACTGGCGACTCGTCTCTGCAGGCAGCGTTGCTGCGTATGCAAATGATCCGTCTTACGAGCACGACCGTGCCGAGTTCGAGAAAGCTAGTAAATTGGCTCGCAGGAATGCGCATTTGCCGTGATTGCAGCGGACACCTGCCGCTGCACTTTGCGCGCCGTTATAGAATCGACTGGCGACGAACTTCTCCACCATGTTACCCCAAGACGAGTCCACACCGCTAATTCGAACCAATCGCGCTCCGATTTCCACAAATTTCAATTACCGATTCTATTACATATTGAATTATTAGATATTAAAACGTGAAGCAATATTTTAAACACGTGATGGAATTTTATAAGAAACACTAAAATTCCGACGTAATAAATGCAAGGTAAAAGAGTCATCTGAACTTTGAAAGAATACATCAAAGAATAACTGCATCTATGAATCAACATTGACTCAATTATCGTAGCATTTCCATATTTAATATGTGAATTCTAAATTCGTATGAATTTACGAACATTTGTCAAGAATTCGCAGAAATATTCGTATTTCATTAAAACTATGGCCGGCATCGATGTTTTGATTGAAGCATAGAAGAAATTATTAACCTTTGAAATTGAAGTTGACATGCTGGTAATTGCTAGATAATTTTGTTAAACAAATCCTTGAAATTTCCACGAGAGCAATGTTAAGCAGAATTCGAACGTTTAAATGGATCGAACAAAATTAAAGTAACGTTGATTCTTAATAATGGGTTAATGAACAAATATGGGGCACATCTCTAGACGTATCGATGAAAAAGATGGAAGATAATACTTGTGAAATTGTGAGTTATTAAGAATTAGGTAAAATAACACGTACGCCATCGAAATGTCGAATATTTCTATTTCTCGGCATTACAATTTGAACAAATGTCGAATATTTTTATTTTTCGCATTATAATTTGACCAAATGTCGAGGACGTCTCTAAAAATGGCGCATTGAATATACAGTGGGGGAGATTCATTTGTAAAAACCATGGGACGAAATAAGATGAGAAACGATAGAAGGTGATTTTCGACGTGTCCTTTCTGCGGTCAAAGGTTCAAGGATGAAATGATTTCCTACAAAGGGGCAGTCCTAGATCAGGCGGCAACGGTTTCGCAATACTTCCGACAGTCAAGGACGTGGAACCGGTAACGTTATTCGTCTCGCGATTTATTTTAACTGGTCGAAATTATCTGGCTTCGAGAATAAGTAACGTGCTCCAAAATAGTTCCTACTGCAGTAAAATTCCGATTATCCGGCATACTCGAAACTGGGACAATGATAGAAAATCAAGTATGTCGGGTAAGTGGACTATACCTACATATGAAGTGATAAAAACAAGGAATTGGATCATTTTCATGGGGTTTTCCTCACTTTATGGAATTAAAGAACAACTTTTTCAACATTCTTAGAATTTCTAAGTATTCTTCGCCAAAATACGCGTTGTTTGTATTTTGAAGCCTTACAATCCTTCAATCCATTCAGGAGTTATGATTTTTTATATTTACGCATGGGAAATATTTCTGGTCAAATATTACACTTTCGGTAAAGAATTTTTTTTTCTCTGAAATGCGTAGAATTTCGACGGTATGTCTATTGACCAAAAATGATTGTATTTGACCCCTGTAACTTTTCAATTTCGCCGAAAAATTTAGGCATCTACCGTCTGTCGATTTTTTTTCAAAATTGGTTTCTCATTTTTAATAAATTTGTTTGACGTTATACGGGAATGTTGTTTAATACTTTTTTGTAGGTATCTATAAACTCTACTTCCCTACTAAATTTCAATGGAATACATTTACTATAGTAGGAGTTATGGTCGCTTGAAGATTGGACCACTTTTATGAGGTTTTTCTTATTTTACGGGGTCAAGGAACATCTTTCCGGAATTTCTTTGAATTTCTAACTATTCTTAATCAAAATACGCGTTGTTTGCATTTTGAAACATTAAAATCGTCCAATCCGTTCAGAAGTTCTGATCTTTTAAAGATACGTTTGAAACATTTCTGGCCTGAAATTATATTTTCGACAACGAATTTTTTTCTCGAAATTGAATAGGAATTCGGAGGTATGTCTGTTGACCAAATATGATTGTAATTGATCCCTGCAATTAAAAATAATTTTTTTAGAGTGATTTGAAATTTTTTTTTCGCCGAAAGATTTAGACACCTACCACCTGTCGATTTTTCTTAAAAATTCGTTTCTGATTTTTAATAAACATAACCATGGGTAATGTAGTAATACAATTTATTAATAAAGAATAAAATATATAAAATTCCTACGTTTTATTCGTCAACTGTTTACTATCGACATCACTGCTGTATGCATGCGTCTGTGACTTCTTTGTTTGTGTGAAATATGGTTCGTAACATTTACCGAAGAATAGTCGGGGTAAATATGTCGGATAATCAGAACTTTACTGTATTATTGCAGTTTATTATTCTATAGGAGAAGTTATTCCCTGTCATAAAAGAGCTGGACATTCCATTTAAGAAAATCAAGTTGGCCTTCAAATCTCCTATCGCACCGAAACTTTAACACAATATAATGCGTGACGCAGATTCGTTTTGAAAGTAATCGTGGGTATTACGTTGAACAGTTGAAAAATACAACTCAATTTTCGATCTGTTTAGTAAGGATTGTCTTTGTTACAAACTTTTCGATTACGTTTACGATTGCCTTTAGAAATTTAAAGGTAAGTGCTGTGTGCAAGAATGATAAAAAAAAATTTTCATAATGTAATATTAGCACTTATTTTGCAAATTGTCAAGTCTATGGTGTCGAAATTTTCGAAAGAAATTCGATTTGAACAAGTACTAAAAAGGGGTAAATAAAAGTGAAATTTTATATTAATGGTCGAATTTAATAGACGACCTTCGACTTTTATACAACCTTTTCAAAAATCGATCTAAAGTTTCGCGAAATTTCTTTGCTGCGCAACGCAGAGGACAGAAGTATATAAATCGAAAAACTCGTTATCCTTTCTTTTACTATTAAAAACATTTAACAACGATTTTAATGGCCACTGTACGTACTGTAAATGCATTCGAATAATAAAGGACGTATTTTTATGTCTCGAGGAAACGTTAAAACGACGCGAAAAATAGTTTCGCGCATAATCCTTACGGCGGGACGTGGATTTTCCAGACACAAGTCAAATACCTTTGTTACTGCCCTATTAGCATCCCGATAGCGACTCCATTACCACTGAATTAGCATTGCAATAAGTACGACTGAAGCACGCCAGCATTAGTACTATCGTCGCGATCGTCCGTCCTGTAGAGTTCCTTAGAGTTCGCGGTACAATCTCTCTCAATATCTTGATTGTCCAATAAAACGACGATCGTGGACATTTCTCTCAAACGGCGTATAAAATCTGCTATCTCGGCACGGAGAAAAGATCACCGGAAGAAGAGAGAAACCGAGCATGGTATTCTTGAATCTTCGCTAACCACAGCCTCCAGTTACCCATCTCCAGGGGATACAAAGATCCTCAAACACTGACGGACGATTAGTTTGGTGGCACATAGACCAACTTCTAGAAAACGCAATATTCTCATCCGTCAACTGTCTACTATAATTCTATAAATCTCACAATAATTAGTGTAAATAAATTTTCGAAGCAATTTCGATCTACATGTCACCTTTTTAATGCTGGGGCACTTATAGGGGGTTCGAACCTATTTCGTAGAGGTTCAAGAGTATCATTGATCATTTTCATTCGTCAACTTGCATACTGCTTACTATAATTGTATAAATCTCTAGTAGGATCGTTACGATCAGGAATGTTTCTATATGTATGTACTTCCGATAAGCGATACATGGATGGTTCCTATCGTGACAATGTTTGGCATTGCGACAACATTACAGATTTAGCGCACCGAGTAGCTGACGGTTCACCGATCCGAAGAGAATCGTTCCAGCATCGTTCGAGAAACTCGGGTGGCGAGGAATTTCGGACAGATTCGGTAAATCTCGAGGCATAATCTGACAAAGGTTCTCGTTTCGCGGCGATAGCGAGGTGTCGCAAGCCTCAAGTGAGCGAGCCAGCTGAGCAACACGCAGTTAGGCATGCGTGGGCGTATCACGCGGAGGTGTGTAGCCGGTCTTTAGAGGCAGAGAGATAGCCGGCTGGTACTTTCGAAAGCATCTGGTTTTCTGCAACCGGAGGAAACTTCCTCTGGCAACGGGTGGAGAGGAGCCCGCGTCCGCGTGACGGCGAACCAGTAAAAACAAACTCGAACGACTCTTAAGGCCTGTACAGACTGACAGACAATTGTCCACAGAAATAGTGATTCTCAGTTTGTCCTAGCTCCGTACACATTGACTATTTTTCACGAGTATCGTTTGGCAATAGACTCTAGCTAGAAATCGCCAAAGAGACTCTACGAACTTTTCAATCTGGATGGAACTGGGACAAACTGCAGACCACTATTTGCTTGGGACAGTCTCCATTCTGTTTTGTCTGTTGCTTGTATGCCAATTTGTCTGTAAATCAGTTTAAATAAACACAGAGCTATCGCCTCGTAGAACTTCTATCAAACAATCGACTTGAGGAATTATAAGTAAAAATTATGAGTAACTCGTCACATCGGATCTTATCTGGAATTATGTATGACAGAATTTTGGGAAAGTTATTATTATAGTCGCATCGCATTACTTGTGTCCCTGATCTTTCCTATTACATTGATATTTTTATAATATAATTCCAATATTTATGAAAATTTTAGTCAGTTCTTGCTCGACGAAAAACTGAACGTGTACGATTAACACATTGACTACTATGGTGGTCACCGGTAACGGGCACTTCAATCGTAAGTGTTTTTAAAACGCTTAGAATAAATGAACCTTCATACTTATAGATTTTTTAATAATGTCATTTCCATTACAAATACTACAAAACAACAAATTACACACTAAATATTTTTACGTCTAGTATAGAGTAAAAGATATTTATTTTTTAGTTGAAATTCATTGATATATTTTCAGTGTAATTGAATAATGAATTTTTAATAATAAACATTCGACCTAACACGTAAAAATGTCACGTACTCAAGTTAAGTCATGGCGGTCACTGGTGACCGGCGCTTCAATACCACATTTTTAAAACACTTACAATAAATGAATACTTATATATTTATTAATAATATCATTTCCATTAGGAATACTACAAAATAACAAGTACTCCATCGAACTATTGAATATTTCTATTTGTTATAATTTGAAAAACTACCGAGACTATTTTTAAACACAGAAAACTGGTATAGCAGTCAACATGTTAATAAAGAGTCTACTATATTTGCACTTAAACTGTTATAAATACTGCTAATTTCACATTGCACCGATTAATAATGCTAGACTAGTTTTCGTTCACGTTGAATCGAAAGTGTTTACGCACAGGAGGTTCCCTTACAATTCTATGTATATTAATACAAAAAAGCACTTTGAAAAATGAAATTCTACGTAAAACTCAAACGAACGACAAGTGAATAGCAGTTTGGTGGCTCGATGTTACGAGCAACGGCGCGAACTAGAGTCAAGCTGACTGCAAACTAAATGGGAATCATTTACTACGTAGGAATTTGTGCTTTGTACCTGTACACAGCCCGTGCACCTGAACCGTGTTTTCAGTACCTAAGGAGCCCAGAAGGCATTCGTTTATTGCTTTTAGCCGTCGATCACGGTAGGATAGCGAAGATAAATGCTAGAGGCAATAAAATATTTTCAAATTGGAAATTGTAAATGGCGGTCATGAAAAAGTGGAACCCAGATAGATTAGATTTTTAATATGCAAATGTACCTAATAGTTAACCAGTAACTTTTGCTACATTACTGTAACTCGTTTTAAGAGTGGATCACGTAACCCGCTCTGAGAACAGATCCCGTAACCTGCTAAGAGCGGATTATCCGTGTCCAGATGGCTTTGGGTTAGCCGGTTAGGCGGGTTACGCTATGTCATTTGGATTTCTGGACAGGCTGCAAGTGTTCTAGTAGTCCCAGAAACTTGGCAAGAATGGGGACCGTTGGGCATGTACCTCGATAAAAGAATCTTCTGTTTATATACAGACGATATCGACTCGAATTCGAATTTTGTTCGTATAAATGGACCTTTAACCGGAGAGAAGAGGCGAAAAGAGAGGATAAAAGGATCCCCGGGGCGGAGTATGCGAGCGAATGCGTGTGTCGCGAGAGGGACGCGTCTCCAGAGGGGGTCGGAGAGAGGTAATGAGACGACCGGACGAAGGATGAAGAAAGAAAACCGAGGGAGGAATTACCGAGGAACGGAATCGTGGTTTTCTGTGTACGCAACGAATACCTATGTACGTGCACGCGCGCGACGAGGTGTGCACCTCCGATCTTGTGTTTTATATTGAATGATCAAAGGTAAACCGGTTGTGCTCGCGAAGGAGAGAAGCAGAATCGTCGACGGGTTGGAAAGAGATGAGGTATCGGACGGGGAGAGAGAAACCGGTGAGGAGGAGGAGTACGAGGCGAGAGAGGCAAGTAACAAAATGATCTAGGCGCGGCAAACAACAAACTGTACGCTCACGTACACCGGCCACCGTCGAACACACACGCGAGCCCCTCGTTCTCGGGCTGAAACGTGTCTTGTTTATATCCATGATGTCGTTATGGCAGTCTCTCGGGTGTTACCGACGAGTATCGCGCCAGGATACGAAGATTACAAGCTGGACACGCGCCGTTCTTCGACGGTCGCGCGCTACAGGCGTTGGATGAATCGAATATTCGAACCTAACCGAGACTTCGGTTCCCGAACTGAACCGAGCGCCCGATAAACGCGAGCGGCTCGGGAGGACGTAGCTCGATTTACGATTCAATTTGCGATCGGTCGGACGTGATTGGACAGTTTCTTGCACGTCTAAAAGACGATGGAACTAGAAGCGAACGATTCAGAAATTAACGAAGCGATACATAGAGAATAGAGTTTTTGTCACCATAATTTATATCGAAAGAGACTTGTTAACCTTACTTGAATTATACGATTCAAACTTTTCAGCTAATTATTTCAACGATTAATTGCACCACACTGTAATTAAGAATGTAAATAAGATATCTTCGGTGAATAGTAGAAATTTTCTTAAGAAGTTTGTTTCTATGCATTTTAAAAAAATTCCTCCAATAATAGGAACATTCGTCCCAACTTGTGGGTCGCGGCGATGTTTGTTGAGATTCGTTGGAAGTCCGATGATCGGTGGATCTTGACGCTTTCCTGGCACTTGGGTACAACCGAAAACACGTGTTCACCAGGAACATTAGCTTCAGATCTCCACGGTTGGTTGATTCTTCGGCGCGTTATCCCGATGAGATTTAATCGGCCAAGGCTACCACGTTCCCAGGACAGAAACAATCCGCTAGGACGGTCCGTGGATGGCAACGAAAATCATGAATGATCTAAAGCTCGTCGGTTTGGGCCCGGGTTAACAGGTGTATCTTATCCGAAGGATCGAATCGAGGTAATCTTTCCTCGCGACGATTCCCATCTGAGATTCGGTGGCAGAATTGGATTCAGGGGTGTCTTTATCTCACCATCTGGGTCTCCGCTCGTTCATGCTGTCCTCTCTCCTTTCTACCGACGTCGTCTTGCTGTCTGCCTTCGTCTCGTTCTCGGACCGAATCCCACGCACGCAGATCTCGTATAGGAAGACAAGACGACGCCAGAGCTCGGCCTCTCGGCGATGATGTATTCGTGCCCCGGCTAGGAAAGACCTCGAGCGACGCACGAAAACTTTGACATGAAAATAATGTCGCCATACATTCGCGATAAATGTCTATTGTTTCTTCCGATTCGAGTCGAATCCACAAGCACGGCTAATTTTAGAATACAATACCTCGAAAATGTATCGCGTTTGTAAAAATTTTACAGGCTGTTGTATCTGTATCTAGAATAAGCCAATTTTTACAAAAATAGGTACACGGATTTGGAAAACCCCTGATCCCGAATTTTTCAAGTTTAACAAATATTAAAGCTTTCGAAACGTTTAATTCAGCGTTATCGGCGATGTTCTGAACCGACGGATACGCCAGATATTCGATATTTCTATTTTCCAGAAATATTTGAGAAAATTTCGAGGATAGTAAACGAGTCGATCGACGGTTGTTCCTTCTCTTCCCTATTTAAATACGCGCTAACGCTCGTTGCGCAAGTACTCCAAAAATAGCGGGCAAATATCGTTCGTCTGTTTGTACCTTTGTTATCGTCGGTTCGCGAAATTCGCGCGACGGCAATTAGGAAATAATCGACGCCGTTCCGACGTTTCGAACTGCAACGGAGAAAAGAGATGGACCGGAAAGGGAACCGAAGTCTTGGTACCAATCCATCGCTAGCCGATCGGTCGCATACACTCGAAGACGCCGTGTGCGAGCGAGGAACGCTTTTCAGCATGGGAGGGAGAACGTGGAACAGGTGTACGGCTCGAGAAAGCATATACCTATACGTCCGCGGAGGCTGGCTTCTCGGAGCCAGGTGTACGAGGAACGCCCGGAATTTACCGCGTCGAACTCCTGACCCCGAAGCGTTTATTAGTCACGATCTATTGCTCAATACAAACCGTGTCCCGTCCGCGTCGCTTGAACACCTCCACTGGAAACTAACCAAAACACTATTTCTCCAAGCAAATTCGACCCCAGGAATGAAGAGTACTCGAATACAGTCGATAAGACTGTGTGCGAAAAAGTGGTAGTGTTAGTTTTATTTTATTTAGTCGGTTATCGTTATTTATTTTAACGATGGTCGTCGATGAGGTGACCGAATGAAATTAGTATTGAAACGTGAAAAATAAAATGAATTCGAAGACACGAAACTGTCTTCAAGCCACCTCGATAGGCACACGCGTTTCACGTTTATTCTAATCTTTACGCGAACGAAAAATGTGTGCCATCTCCCGCGCTCGCCAACAGAGGGACACGCTCGACTTCCACCTTTCTCGCAAGTTCTCGAGTAGCCTCTGAATCCTACGAATAAGCTTCTTAACTGATCGTTGAATGTGTTTGAGGCGATGTTTGAGGCAGGGACTGCTGGGTTGCCTTGTCGATGGAGTTCACTAAAAGGGCCAGGACGAAACCCTTTATTCTCCTTCTCTTTGTTACCACGATCCAGAACGAAACACTCTACTCTCCATTTGTTTACTATCACCACCCAGACCGAAACCCTCTACTCTCTTTCCCTTTATTTAAAAGGACCAAGACAAAACCCTTTATTTTCCATCCCTTTGCTATCATCACCCAGAACGAAACTCTCTAATCTCTTTCCCTTTACTAGTGAGGCCAAAACGAAACCCCTCCATCTTCCTTCCTTTAATTGAAAGGGCCAGGAGGAAAGCCTGTACTTTCCATCCCTCTACTATCACCACCCAGAACGAATCCCTCTACTCTCTGTCCCTTTACTAGTAAAGTAAAGCCGAAACGAAAGCCCTCCATCCTCCTTCCTTTTGCTAAAAGAGCCAGGAGAAACCTTGTGCTCTGGTTTCCTTTACTAGCAAGCCAAGGACGAAATCCTTTACCCTCCTTCCCGAATGGAACGAATTACAACAATGTTAATTCTGATCTGAACAATTTGCAACAATGTAAAATATAAATTATCCCCTCACGTTAAATGAGACTCTACGCGGTTCCGAGTAACTGCACATTTAAAGCGGGAACACTGTAATAAGTTTTGACTCACCGGAACGATCCGCAGGATGTACCGAGAGATACAATCCCTTGTTTCCCTCGGGATTGTTCACCCAATGGGCGAGGGGCTCGCTAACATTTAAAGTCAACCACCCCTCTTTCCCCGTTGTCGTGTTAACGGCATCTACGTACTGCAACTCCCTCGTTCTACAACATAGAAACACAATTCTAAGCATACGCCTGATTCACGCGAGAATCTATTCGAAGATACAGTGATAACTCAGTGGATAGTTATCGAAGTGATCGGTATAACAATTATAAAAATCGAGGAGCCCGGTACAAGTGCCAGGAATCTCTTGGAATCTGCGCGATTTCAACAATTAAAGTACACTAAGTACTTGCAAAGGTTCGGAAATATAATATTCAATAATATTCAACATTTCCAAGGAGGATGTCGGATCCTCATCGATCTTACCAATATTTTACAAACTTATAGATTGATACGACAACCATAACCGGAGTTATAGCCGTAGGTGGACAGTTAGTTACGAAAATAATAAGTGTGAAATTTGGAAAAATCTCTTAGCCAGGTATAATCTAGTCGATTATAAATGTTACTCAGTTTTAATTTCGTTACTTAATCGCTTAAAGGCGACGGTTCTGGGTTAGAGTGCGTTGTAGTTAAAGGGTTAAGAAGAACCGTCCGATAAAAATAAACGAAGAGGGGGCTTTTGAAAGGAGGGTTTTGTCTCTGTAACTGGAATCGTTTCACAGTTTTGAATCGCACAGCACGTCGATAAAATCGATCGATAGGAAACCACTGAATCCTTACGTAATCGCTTCTAACCGAGATATAACAACACGAGAGGAGAGGACTGCGCGACTATTTGCCGCGATTCCATAGATTGTAGCGTCGTGACTCGACGATTCGTGCAAATCCATCCAGCACGTGACTCGCGCGTCAATAAGATTTCAGTCAAACACACTAATCATTGTTCATTGAGGAGATATGCTCACCTCTGATCCCCACGAACGAAGACACTTCTTAAACGACGCATTTATCTTTTTCCCGGGATTGATTACCGTTCTCGTAATTGAATAATTGAAAACGTTCAAATGTTAAACAGAAGAGATGAATCTCCGATGTTCCAGCACGCACAGTTCCCCGGCTGGAAATTGTGCGCACTATTTGCTAATGAATATGCATATTTCTTCTTTTTTTTTTCTTTTCGCTTACAGTCTTCCTATCTGAATCGTTTGATTTATTTGCTTCCACGCGAACGGCTCGGAGCCAGAGTCGCGAGGAATCACGATTCGATTACTCCGGGAATTGTAATTACATTTTGATTTAAATCGTAACTTTATATTTACAATTACATTTTGTAATTATAATTCTCGGAGTAATTCAGTTACAATTTTTAATTCAGATTCTGTAGTAATTTAATTGCAATTCTTAATTCACATATTGACGGATCGACGAAATATTATTATAATTCCTGGAGGAATTCAATTTTATTTACTAATAAATAAATAATTCGTACGATTTATAGAACTCCAAGTACACCATTTTCCTACATTTTGAAACATTTCGATTCGAGAATGATTTTCTTCCCGCAGAACCGATTAACAATTTTGTACGATTAATAGGAACTATATGTACGATCAAATAATCTCGCATACGAATTAGCGAAACAAGAATTCATGAAGCAGCGGCAGTCGCATGGTTGACAGTCGAGTTTCAGCTAATATGCATTTCAATTTCAAAACACAGCTGTTACATCGTAATACGCGGAACAATAGTGATTAAATGTTAGCAGTTTCTTAAACGCATATCTCCGTTCAATTTGTTCGGTCAATTAACGACTCGAAGAATATCAATAAGCCGTCGAGTGTGTGTTAACATAACTAAACAGGATAGTGCGAAACGAGTCTCTGCTGAATAAGCAATAACACATACCGCAAAGTAAAAAAAAAATAATCGTCGTTAATTTAATTACATCTTCGGCACGTCGAACGTTACGCTACATCGTATTGTATCCATAATTGCGTTTCAACATCATTATGCTCGCTGGAAAAGTAAAACTTGATCGATCGTTTTATAGTCAACAATAAGTTTCAATAACTTTATCGTCGACGGTCGAAATTTATCGAAGTAATTGAATATTCGTGATTGAAACATAAATACCGTCTTCCGTGACGACGATTTCGGTTCAAGCGAGGTACGAAACAGAGCACAACCAAGGATTTGAGGAATCTAAATATGTAGACATTACGAGACCTCAAAAGACCGTGTATGGTAACTTTTATGCGTCTAAATTGGTGTAAATTAATTAGTTTTGCAATGTAAATTTATTTGACATTTTTGGAATGTTTCTTCCTCTTTTAAGAAGTGTAGATTTTTTAACCCACCTAGGACGTTTTCTTCAATTTTTGTGAAACAATATAAGTTATGTGTAATTTACTACAATGTAAGTATTGGGGCTTTTGATCGAAGGATTCGAGGTCGATCTAGGAAAAGTAGTGTAATGTAATCGGTGCTTAGGGAATAATGTGTGTCTAGCGCGCTGAACGACCGTCTAATAAACGCGACCGAGAAGAAAAATTCATGAATCCCTAATTGGGTCTAAAAGCACGAGACCCTGAGGCTCGTTACGGCAAATGTCACTGTCTGACTTTCGTCAGAGAGGAATCTCGAGGGCCAGAGACAGCTGACCCGCTGGTGAATCCCCTACCAACGGGAACTCTTATGGAAACCTGCGCGCACACGTAAGAAACCAGAGCCGCCAGCTTGTCTCGGCTGGACCAGAAGGTGGAGGAGGATAAAGAGGTGGAGGAGAATGCGTCACGCATCAAGTTTGACGGAAGAAGCTCGAAGAAGAAGAGGAGGAGAAGGAGGAACAGGAGGAGGAGGTGGAGGACGAAAAAGAGAAGGAGAAGAAGGAAGAGGAGGTGGAGTTGATGCGTGCGTGTAACTGCGTAGGCACGGCAAGTAACTCGTGCTCTTAACTCCTTGCTCAGAGCCCGTCTCCACGGCTAATTTACCTCAATTTACGGAATAGCGTTTCCTGTCGGGGCCTGTATATCGGTCAGGTCGCGGTGCCAAAGTCTACGGAGGTATCCGTAGACAGGGATGGCTCTAGACAAGCTGTCGCCATCCGCCACATCCTCCTCGTCCCGGCACGCCGGGACACGAAACGACCACTCATAGAACGCAAAACTGCAAACGAACCGTCCAAATCGGGGGAAAGGCTAACTAATTTTCTCAAGTGTCGGAGATTGGGTTGTCGACATTCGTAAATCGACGAGGATCAAATTTGCAACTTCGAACGGAACGAAAATTTTGTCGGTTCAGGGAATTTTCGAAATTTTAAATATATTATATTATAAATTATATATATATATACAACACCAATAATTTAGAGAAATTTGAAACTATCGACACTAGGATGAACATTTTTGTTAGCTTTCCTAAACCACTTAATAACTGAAAATAAGAAGTGGAGCTCGAACAACAATCTTAAGATTTATTATATATATATTTATTCGTTTGTTAATACTAACTTATATTTGATCCATTTTAATCCTACAACTCAATAATAGCTATACTGAACCTATCCAGGCGCATTTCTTCAGTCGAATTCATTAGTATTAAAGATATGACGTTGAATTCAAGTCTCAATTGTGTTCAACTCTTTCACTCACCCAATTTCCTAATAAAATTTGAAAGATATTTTTGACAACACAGATGGCTAGAGACATCTTTGCAAACTTCCAAACTAATTTTAGCTCTTTCAAAAGACTATCTGAACCTTCCAATAAATTTCTTTCACTTACCCAATTCCCTAATAAAATTTGAATGATATTTTTAGCAACACAGATGACTAGAGACATCTTTGCAAACTTCGAAACCTTGACAGAAATACTTTATTGACGCGATAACGAGATCCAAAACTCTAACAATTTCCCTAAGAAATGGAATTAGCGAATTCCAGAGCTCTGTTAAGAATTATTTAGTCTCGATGGCACTAGACTCGAGCGTAGAATCTAAAATGAGTCTTCAAGTTGTTTACATAGAAGACAAATAGAGGGATCCACGTCTTTGGAAGCTTCCAAAATTCTCTAACAATATCTTTCTAATTAAGTACACTATAATAGTACGTTTATAACAATTTTATTATTATTTACTTTAAATCCCCTTTAATTTCCCCATCGTATAACTCAAAAATGTATTCTTGGTTTTCATTTGGATGGAACCCGGAGTCTGATCGAGAACGTTTTGCCAGTATTCGTGGACGGCCCTGGCAATGAATGAGAAAGGTAGAATCGAAAAGAAATGGTTAGTCCCCGAAGCTCTCACAGGTAGAACAAATACCTGAGATTTTTTCGGCGACTTAAGGACGGCCTAATTAGGGGCACGATGACGATGTCAAAAACCACGGATTCTGCCCGAAGGAACACTGAAATTGGTCTAGCCACCCACCCGGGAAGCAAACCTCGTCGAAAAGAGACAAAGATGGAGAGGAAGAGTACCGTTTTTCCTCTTCGGTCATCTTCTCCAACGGAGCGGCAGTTAAAGGTCACCTCGAAACTATCGGCCACCCCTACTCACTCCGAAATGGCAGCTCGAGCTCGCTGCAGGTAAAACTAATACCTGAAGAACTTTTCCGGGAACCAGGACCCTCTAATTGCTGACACGACAATGACATTAAGGAGTAGAATCGTTGCAAACTTGCCGAGAGAGAGAAAACACGCGATTCTGCCACCTATGAACACTACGAAACGATCAAATTTAACTTTGAAATTATTCCTTTTTTTATTTCGGAGTCAAGCTTATACGTTAATAGCTTAATTCTACCATAGATATTTCAATTTTAACATTTCGTATTCGATTAATAAGAGTTCTGATATTTTTTAACGAATATTTTAGAATATAAGAAGCATTATGCGGAGAATTGAAAACAAGATGAATATAAATGAGTAAGCGAATTTTTATTAAGTGTACATATGAATAATCCAATTTTTTCAGCCATATTCAATGTTTATTTTAAAAGAAAGTAAATTGAATTGTTCAATCAAAGTATTCACCGTTACTTTCTATAACTTTAAGCCATCTTTCAGGCAGCTGATGAATTCCATCTCGGAAAAATTTTACGTTTTTGGACCCGATAAAGTCGTCAAGCTATTTTCGGATCTTATCCACTGATTGAAAGTGCATATCGGATAAGGTGTGTTGCATCGACCGGAACAGGTGATAATCAGATGGAGCAATGTCTGGTGAATACGCCGGGTGCTGCAAGACGTCCCAGCCAAGACTCATTATGGTGTCTTTTGTATGGGAAACAATATGTGGCCTGGCGTTGTCATGCAACAATTTCACTGGACGTTCTCCTTTGCCAGTATACAGACGTTTTCGTTCCAATGCTTGACTCAAGCAGATTAATTGATGTTTTTAGCAGTCCGCAGTAACTGTTTCACCCAGTTCTAACAACTCCTAATAAACCACGCCCTTGATATCCCACTTAATGCAGAGAGGAACCTTCTTTCCGAAGCGATTGGGTTTTGCAACCGATGTTGATGCTTCGCCGGGATTTACCCATGACTTTCTGCGTTTCGGATTGTCATAGAGTATCCATTTCTCATCACCTGTAACGATTTTCCATAAGAAAGACTTTTGACAGTGCTTATTGAGAAGAGAAAGACACGCTGCCACTCGTTGATTTTTGTTGGTTGCAGTGAGTTCATGCGGAACCCATTTTCCTTCTTTCTGGATCTTTCCCATCTCACGTAGGCGTTTGGAAATCGTTTGCTAGGTTACTCCTAACTGTTCTGCAAGTTCTTTTTGCGTTTATACTGCATTCTCAGCGAGCAGTTGTTCCAAATCATCGTTGTCGCACTTCCGAGGGCCTCCAGGGCGTTGTTTGTCGATTAGACTGAAATCACCGCTTTTAAACCGCTTAAAACAAAATGCGCACACATCATACGATACAATACCTTCACCGAGAAAGGAACAAATCAATTCGCATGCTCTTGCAGCATTTTTCCCTTGTTGGAATTCGTAAAGAATGCAGTGTCGGATATGCACCTTATCTGTTGTCATTTTCGACTCTACTGAATTGAATACTTTTGAAAGTTATGTTGGGCCTTTCGCTAAACTATCTTTTGTTTTAACTAGCTATATGTCAACACTATATGACCGCAAAAGAGCGGGAAAATCTATTAACTTTAAACTTGATTTTATAACTGATGAAGATAATTTGGTTTATTCATTTGTACACCTAATATGTGTATAAACGTGAATTACGTTTTCGAATTTCGAATGAATAAAATCGTCGCAATCTTGGACAATGTGTAACTATCTTGAAAGTGACTATGTTTGAGAGGATTCAGTGGCCCCCATTTTCATTTTTCTTGGCCCAAAGAATACGAAAATGTTGTTCAAACGCATATAAGTAAACCTTGTAAATTTGACCGTGAACGATGTTGTAGTCTCTATGGAACAAAATTCTGAGAGAATATTTGAAAGGACGCGTTTCATGCAACACTCTCTAATTAATGGCGGCGGAAGCGAATGAATTCTGTTTGGACACTCACCCGTCTTCGGTTCTCAGGACTCGGTAGGCCGTGATCATGTACGATCCACGGTTTCTTCGATTCTTCACGTCCATGCTACGATAGAGCCTAAGCTCCGCACCGATTATGTGTTCTCCAGGTGGTACCTCGGAGACGTCGAACCAGAGCCTCTTGCCGCGCTCGTGCCTCACCCCAGGAACATGATGATCTACGGATCGAGAAAAATCGTCTCGTTAACCGGGCAAAAACGATACATAACGTGGCTTCGCAACGAACAAAGTCAGGTAAATTTTATTCTCGTATAACGTATGAAAATGTTATATGCTCGGTAAAAAAATTTGACTCTGACGACGGCATTTAGGCTCATTCGTTAGGAGTAAATCATCGGCTACTCGTTATCGTCGTTCGACGGCAAAAGACACACAACTTTTGTAAACGTTCGTTCATTTCCATGGCTCTCATCAAGCGTTTTAAAAAGGAAACTTTTTCTTTTTTTTATCGGGACCGATGCTCCTCTGTGATAACGCGTTAAGAGGGCTGTAAGTGCGAGCCGTTGGAGGAGGAACAAATAAATCGTCCTGTTACGCGTATGGGACTGTCCTGTACCGACGATAGCAACTCCTGCTGCCATTCGAAGAAGTAAAAGTATTGAATACTAAATAAACTTGTCAATTCCAAGGACAATTGTGAGGTAAATGTACCGATAACTGTATAGAACAAATAATATTATTAAAATTTCATGAATCTCGCACGTATAATGTTCCAATATTTGAGCATTGAGACAAATATTAATTATCATTAAGATATCGTGTGAGGTAAGATTTTGACTAATTTACATTATTTTGAGTGTACCTTCATTTTTTATTAACAATGTTGAGAATGCTTGTAACTAGTGTAGAACGATTAATCGTAATTATATAATTGTGTATACTTTCCATAATAAAAATATTAGAAAACTTTGAAACTCTTTATAATTTAATGGTCATTCGATCAATCATTAGGAATTGATTCTTCTTTTCTTAGGAAATTGTAGAGGCAAATAGTGCGATAAATTATTTTTTAATTGTTCTCAAAGTATGTAATCTAATGGTTCCGGTCGATTAATTTTTATATTCCAACGTTAAGTTGAACGACGCAATTATTTGCAATTGCCTCGTCGAAGTGTAATTATCGTAACGTTTCGAGTAAATCGCCACTACACGTTATCTCTATCCGAAGACGAAGAATAGACATTTCGAATGTATACAGCCGGTCGAAGAAGTATCTTTATAAACTGAGTAACCTATTCATTTAGGATAAATTTCAGACCAACGACCCAAACTTTCCTCTTCTAATTGTCTACCTAGATGTTGCCTGAATTCCTCGACAACCGTTTCTCTTTCGAGCTATCGATCCCGAGTTCGATGGAAATACCGATCTTCTTCTGACTACAACGCTTTCTACCGCCACATTCTGGGTCCATTTCGACCCTAAACTAAATTTTAATCCCTTGCCATACGATGACGAGTCTGACTCGTCACAAGTTCTTGATGTCAAGTTTCACAATCATGAGGCTACTAACTCGTCATCAAGTTTTATGTATTAAAATCAACACATTTTTACATTCACGAGGCATTCGTAAAACATATCTATTCCTTTCCGTGGCCATTCTTCGTACAAACAAAACAAAATGAAATAGTATACGTTTGAAAAGTTAATTGGTATTAAATCGTACATCAAAGGGTTAATAAAAGGGTTTCGATCGTGTCGACAAGCTATAAAATTATTTATCAATAACTCAGTTTGGTAAACGACCGTTGCATAATGCGAAAAAGCGACGATTCTGGATTAAAGTAAGCCGCCAGTCAAAGGGTTAAATACCGCTCGACGAAAAGAACTACGTATCCGGGACAAGTTAACCCGTTGCATTCGTATTTATATTCAATAATCAATCAACTTGGAATTTTTGTTCATATGCGATTAAAATGAAAACATTTTTATGGTAACATATTACAATTTAACTTGTCGGTTTAGTAGAAAAAATTAGAAAAATACACTTTAACCTATATTTCACCCCCTCTTGAACAGTGAAAATCTGTATAATATGTGCATATACATTTTAAGTTTTCAAAATATTTAAGAAATAAATAAAACTAATTTCTAAATTAGAAGGAACACATAGGGCACACAGGAATGCTAATAGTTAAAATAATGCTGTACATCAAATATGAGGCTTCGGTATATTTTCTATTACCAGCCTTTATGAGTGTATGAAATATAGTTCCCAATATTCCCCTTGAAAACACAATCTTGTATTACAATTTTTTATTTATTTTTAATGATTTTTTTTATAAACGAGTGACCTCGGGAACAAAACCAATTAGCCAGGACAAAACAGGAAAAATCTTTTATCTCTCATTTATTTATTTTATGTACAGAGTCTCCTGTGACTTCAGAGCTCGACAATTTCATTTCCCAAATCCTTATTTTTCATCGCGTCATGAAACTTTGGCATTTAATTTCTGAATAGTATTACTTTCGAGAAAGAAAAATTAAAAAAACATCGATTTTCTGACTGCCTGGTCAAAGAAAACTTTGTAACAAAGATCCCTAGAATGAACTACTAACGTAAATACGCGTATAATAATAAAATGTAGGATGCCGACTATACAGGGTGTTCGGCCACACCTGGGAAAAATTTTAATGGGAGAATCTAGAGGCCAAAATAAGACGAAACTGAAGGATACTAATTTGTTGATTGTGACTTCGTTAAAAAGTTATAGAAACATTTCCGGTCACACAGTATATTTTCGGTAAAGAATTTTTTTCTTGAAAGTGTGTACGACTTTGAGAGTATATCTATTCACCAAAAATGATTGCAGTTAACCCCCGCAACTGAAAATAATTTTTTTAGAATGACTTCAAAATTTTTTTTTTCGCCCAAAAGTTTAGACACTCTCGAAAGTTTTAGGGGAATGTGTATTGAGCAGAAATGATTGTAATTGACTCCCGGAACCGAAAATATTTTTTTCAGAATGATTTGGAACTTTTTATTTCCGCCGAAAAATTTCAGCACCTACCCCTGTCGATTTTTCTTAAAAATCCGTATTTGATTTTTAGTAATTTTTTTTGATGCCCTACAGAAAAGTTGACTAGTATTTTCTTGTAGGTATTCATGAGCACTACTTCAGAAAAAAATTTCATTAAAATATATTCACTATTGTAGGAGTTATGGCTGTTTGAAAATTGGACCATTTTTATGGCGTTTTTGTCACTTTATGGGGTCATGGAACAACTTTTTTAATATTGTTAAAATTTCTACACATTCTTCACTGAAGTACGCGTTATTTGCATTTTTAAACATTCAAATCCCTCAATCCGTTCAGAAGTTATGATGTTTTAAAGATACGCATAAAATTTTGGAGTGACATTTCTGGCCAGAAATTATATTTTCGGTAAGGAATGTATTTTTCGAAAATGGTTAGGATTTCGAGGGTATGTCTATTCACCAAAAATGATTATAATTGAGCCCCGCAACCAAAAATAATTTTTTTGTGAATGATTTGAAATTTTTTAATTTAATTTTGGAATAACTTTTTAACAAAATCTCAGTCAAGAAATTGATATTTTTAATTTTTGTCTTTTTTCCAGGGGTAGCCGAATGCCCTGTATAACGACATACGAGCGCAACGGTAAAACGTATAATGTCGCCTGTACGACGACATACGAGTTGAAAGGGTTAATATTTTCGAGAGTGTTTAAAAAAAGGATAATGGCCTCTTGTTAGCGTCGTAGAAGCGCTCACAGAGAAGGTAATTCCATCGCTCAGGGCGAACTGCCAGCAAATCAATTTTCCCCCGAGACAATGAAGCATGCTCGTTTCAGTATCTTAATCCTCGTTCGAAACTCATCCACCGTTAGGGAGGATCGCCGGTAGGTGGAGTGGCCGTAGCCGACACCGATAACCAGCTATCCTCGTTCCGGCACGAGATCGATAAGGGAATCGTTACCCTCGTAAATGAGAGGCCCCCAGAACGAGCCGTGGACAATTCGCAGCGTGAAATCGTCCTTTTTTCTGCCGCCAAAGCGAGCGCCTTGGCGAGCAAAGGGAAGCAGCAGTAGGTACCCTTCCTCCACGGTGAACCGTGGGCCCTTAAGTAATGCCTAATGCTTCTCCCGAGGAGGCCGACTCCGACTTCGGGGGTGGGGGGCTAGAATGAGGAGTAAAGCGAACGAGAGCCCGAAAGGAGGGACGGGTGGGGACGGAGGGCATAAAAATTTGTTTTGTTTTTCTCTCGGACGGTCGCATTCCAACGGCACCTGATTGCCGCGAGCCGAGCTGGACCCCTCGGCTCTCGGGGTGGTCCCGAATAGCTTGGGACCATCCTGGACCGCTCCACGACCGACTGGACTTTTGTTTTTTACCCCACCAACCTTCTACTTCTCTACGTCCTCGGTCCTCCTCCGACAGTCCTCTCTTATACACCTACAAACCTCTCCTCTCCTCCGCGCAACGTGCACGCGAGAACACGGAAAGAGAAACAGAGAAAGAGACCGTTTCTCGATCCTCTTTTCTCTTAAAACGCCCTGCTCGTTCTTGCGATATTTTCCTGGAAATATCCCTAAGCTGTTCCTCTCGGCCGTAGAACCGCCGATCGACGATCAGTCGATCCCCCGGCTCTCTCTCTCTCTCTCACACACACACTCACTCACTCACTCACTCTCTCTCTCTCTCACTCTCTCACTTTCTCTCTCTCTTCGACGACTTTCGACCGTGACTCCGGCCCCGGATTATTAGTTCTAAGTAAAACAACGGCCAGATGCCCCCTTTCGGATCATCCGAACACGTCCAGCGTGGGAATTCCTCTCATTGTGTTCCCTTAATGATCCATCTCCATCCCCGACACCGTGTCTCCATCGATCATCGATCGTACGAGACTTTAATTGACTACGCGTTCGGTCTCACCTATCCGATTTTAACGGGCGGCTTTATATTCGATTAATCGGGACCTGATCGATAACAACCGATAACAGCCTAAGCATCTTTAATTGCTTGGTTGACAAGACATTTCGAACATATATTGCTCTCCTGTACAGAATACCTCACGAATCCAGGCAAGGCTTCCAAATTGACTAAAAGAAGCTTTCAATAATACCGAGAATGCGAAAAATATCCTCAAATTCATCTATTTAATCGCCGATAAATAATAATCTATGTCACTAACGACCTCGTTGTCGTTGCGACGTTGAGCTTTCGATTAAAAAAGATATTTAACAAATGTCGAAAACGGTCAAAGAACAGAATTTTCGAAAAACGAAACACCGTTTCGAGAAGAGGATCCAACACTATAGTGGAAAGAGAGGGATATTAACAAATGAAACGGCGAAGAAGAACCGAAAACTCAACAGCCGTCACACGCGCGGGGCCTAATCATTAGTCTAACAACGAGGTTAGGAACTATGCACGGCGCATTCGCTACTTTTATTTAGCGCAGAAAGAACGAACGGTTCATCCATCTCGTTCTGGTATGTTCCTCTTCTTCGTGGTCGGTCCTCCCCACCTCTCGTCTGGCTCGCGAAGGAGCCGCTCTCGGCGGAAGATAGATAGATAGGGAGAGAAGGAGGATCCTGGGAATAAAGG
Organism: Colletes gigas; assembly: GCF_013123115.1. Classification (NCBI taxonomy): domain Eukaryota; kingdom Metazoa; phylum Arthropoda; class Insecta; order Hymenoptera; family Colletidae; genus Colletes; species Colletes gigas. Next base: position 773,783 of record NW_025106676.1, read on the forward strand.
AGCAAAAGGAGCAGCCAGGACGAGCCAGGGCACCCAAGTTGAGACATTTTTACCTGCCTGCGGCTTCACGTGGGGAGAGATATTGACTCGTCTTCCCCATTCGGGTATCCGCACGATTTGGAGGAACAGAGAGGGCGCACGGGGGAAACTTTGTATAATATATAGGCCGCGTCGCGAGTCCATTCGTCCAGATGCACGTACCGAAAGGATCGGGCCCCGGGGCGGGCCCATAAATTGGACCATACTTTTTAGGGATGTACGCGAACCCGTTGACAAATAGAAAGATCATCCGGACTAATTACGCGGGCAATTAATATTTACACGCCCGAAAGGTCTCGCGGAAGTTGTGAAACGGAAGGCGTGAATACAACCCCTGGCAGGAAGTTTCCGATCGTACACATTGATACTAATTTTACGAAAAAATGACGTGTTTTAAGATTATAAAATGTTATTATTGTATGTAATTAAGACCGATGGGAAATGTAAGGGAGTTTTGTAGGAAGTAATTAACTAGAAAATAACACAAACTTTCATTTATTTTCAAAGACAACGTAGGAGGAAAAGAAAATGTTACATGAGAAAAAATTTCCGATCAAAGGTAGCATTAATATTTTATTACATTACCTCGTGCTCGGATGACAGTTTCAATAGGCTGTGACATTGGTGTTATTAACTTTTTACAATTCATGGATGAAATTTCTTCCCACGATAACTTTATGGCTAATGGTACTAATGGTACTTTGACTACACTCAATTCATTTTGCAACTTTTCTCTGTGTGTTTCCCTTCTTGAGGAGCTCAATTATTCTTGTTTTTATATCTTTTGAATACAATTAACGCGATGGCGTATTGTACACTTCTGGCTTACTTGTTCATTGAATGAAAGACTACTAACTGCTGCTTCGGACATAAGAGCGTTTGTTTACATTTTTGTGGACTCGTCTTGTGTTTATACTTACACTCCACGGTTCAACATTCGTAAAACTAATTATTTCATTCATGATGTGAAACTTATTTCCAAGCCTTTCAGTGATCGAAAACTTTTTCCATGTAACACTTTGTTTTCCTTCAACGGTGTCTTTGAAAGTAAATGGAAGTTTGTGTTATTTTGTAGTTAATTATTTCCTTAGATTTCCCATCGGTCTTAATCATACACAATAACATTTTATAATCATAAAACATGACAGTTTTTCGTAAAATTTGCATCAATGTGTATGATCGGAGACTTTCTGCCAGGATTTGTATTAACTTCGTTGAAATCGATGTACAATGAACGAACAATTTTGCGTCCAACTGGATTTTGTAAATCAGGGGCGAGAAGTTCGACGTTATTTTAAGCATTTTTTACAAGAGCAAACTTGATAAAAGATTTCAGTAGCCAATGTAAAATGTTTAAACCGCCACTCGTAACGTTTAACGAAGAGAGATCGGACAAATTGAGAATCGCGGTATCTTTTTGCCACTTTTTGGTGGTCGATGGACGTGGTTGACGGTGGCAGGGTCGGTGAAAAAATTAGACGTAGGAGACTGGAGATCGGTTTCCAGGGAGTACAAAGAGTCGCGTCGTTCGCGAGGGTGGCAGAAGAACCGCGTTCGAACGGTTCTCGGAAAGTTGTTGGTCCCTCTTTCTCTTTCACGCTTATCTGTCCCTCCTGCTTTATCTCCGAGACGTCTCATGCCGTGGCTCGCGGTGAGAAACGTTCTAGGCTCTTCGACGCGATATGCGGCATGCATATAAATTGATACCCATAACCATAACTTATTCGACATATGTACCCAACCCAGTACTGGGAACTCCGGGCGTCCGATAAAAACCGGCATAAATTAAATTGCGTTATTACGTTATACGACGCTCGGCGAGTCTTAATTGATTGCCATTGCTCGCCCCGTGCCCCCCTTTTTGATCTTTGCTCTTTCTTTTTCGCTTGTCGTTTGCTCGTTGCGGCATTGTTTGTTACGCCGGCACCGAGAGTCGAGGCGAACTGAATCGGCGAGTAATTGTTTCGAGAAAAAAATTGATTTGAATGCAATCGGCCACCGCCGATCTGATCGCGGCAACCATCTCGGTAGCAGGATGGTATTATCAGGTACACCAAGGACATCGACGGTCGGCTTAATTAGATGAAAGTCGGATAACGTTTCAGCAACCCGAGTTTCTTGTTGCGGAGCACCGTGTATCCTCGAGATTCTTTTTTTTTTTTAATAATTGGCTTAACGACGCATCAACGGTTATTAGCCACGGAGTCATTGAATTACGCTGTTTGCTCGACGATTTTGGATTCTTCGACCCCTTTGGCACGACTTTTAAGTCTTAATTTTTACTTATTCTTAGACGAGTTCTGAGTTAATTCGATTGCTGCTATATCGAAATCGAACATTTTAAAAATATACCAAGATCATCGAGAGTCAATAGCTGATATAAAATATTGATGAGTTTAGGCTACAGTTTATTTTATATGTAATCAATATTGTGCTCTATATTTATAGTATATTTTGGGGTAGAGAAATGCTCCACGATACAGGTTAAGGTTTGCTCAAATTTTCTCGGGAGACGTATAAAATTCTTTTTCGAATGTATATAAAGGGGGATCGACCCGTTTTTTCCGTCGAAAGTACTCGTTTCAACGCTGATTTACGGGGAACCGATCTTCCATGGCGTTCTTCGAGACATTTTGGAATCTCCGGACCACTTTTATTCCGAGAACTACTTTGGAACCTCTTGTCACGGAAGAGGTGGTTTCCGGTTTTTATCTACTATCGCCACGATTTAGAGAAGCCTTGTTCTCCGAGCGTTCGGTTTTCGGGAACACGCTAATTTACAGTAAACTTGTGTTTCGATGTATCTAGAAAAACCTGAAATTCTTTTTAACCACCCTTCTTTGAACATACTTGGCCAACTTCTAACGCGTACAGTGGTTGCTATTTTTATTCAACCATCGATATGTGTATGTGTATCATTACTAAACTGCGGATGTTTATGTAATTTTAATTTTCAAAAAACTACAGAACTTCGTATGCAGAAATATGAGAAATACTTAAAGTAAGATACGAACTGTTATATTTATAAAAACATGAATTTGCATAAAGATAGAAAAATAGCCGAATGTTCGGTAGGTCGATATTCAACCCCTTATAGTGAATTTGAGTCACGATTACTTTATAATATTTATCTTGGTTTATTATAATTTCTAGCATTTCCAAAACAACGCAAACTCAGTAATATATATAATTGTTAAAGTTAAACACACATTGAAATTACCCAAATGTCAACCCTAATTTAAACCGGAATTACTTTGCCAGGAAACAAACGCATATGACTCTCATCCTCTTTTGTGAATAATTTTACGCCCTTTGCTCTCGCGATTTTCACGAAATTTTCTTACAGATACAAGTTACAATCTATTAATTTCCCAGCCTTCCGCGTTCGCTTCGTCGCTTTATTCATGCGACCTCGAACTCGAGCGAACGCTCGCATGTAAACTCGTTCGCATTTGCATCTTGATGTGCACCGAGTGCAGGGGGAAGGTCATGTAACGAAGATCCACAACTCCGATCGTCGATTTCGCTTCTCCTGCTCGTTGCAATTTTGTCACTTTCGCGTTGTCGCGCTTTTCATTCTACAAATTCCGTTTGCTTTAACTTATATCGCGAACGTGGCCCCTCAGAGCCAAACACGGCAAAAAAGGTTAAATGTACCGATAATTGACGAGAACAAATAATCCTTCCATCTATGCAAATATTAATTATTAATCGATTGCACCTATTTTTATCGAAGCCCATTTTTTAGTTTCTGTTTTTAGTTTTAATTAGGCTGCATTGCATCGATCAAAGTCAACGTAAATTACTAACATATGTTATTTAGGAATTCTGTGATTTTAATACGTTGATTGCCACGGTGGTCACCAATGACCGTCACTTTGACCTTACGTATTGCAATATTGTTTACAATGAAAGAATTCTAATGCTTGTAAAATTGTAAATAACACTACTTTAGTTTAGAATATTGTATTTCTATGTTTCAAGCTATAATTGAAACAAATGTTGAGGACGAAACGAATTTCTTTTTCGACACCTTTTGTAACAGATTATTCTTTAAAAAAAGAAGATAAAATTGAGAACTCTTTGTATTTTTAGCAAGTTAACGAATTTCGCCATTTTTCTGGAACCTTCCAATCTAACGCTCGTCTAGTATTTTTACTACGACGATTCTTATTTGAAACTTCAGAAATTTCGATTGATTTATCGCTGATAAAACTGTCGAGTTTGCCAGGGTTTACGGGAATGATAAATCTACAGGGATACCACGGACACATAAATACAATTACGAAGCTATATAAATAACGAAACTAATTGCGATAGCTAACGCGATAATCTCCATATTTCTTATTACGAATAGCGGCGCTGCCATTGATGTTTCAGTTACGAATGCGGTTAACAGTTTCGGTGGTTTATACGCCAGGTAAAAATCTTATCTTTGCCGAGATCTTCTCTACGACAGCCGATGAAACATCGCCTTTTCTAAAACGTATATTTCCTACCTCCTTCCCGGAGAACGTACTGTAAAAACTTGGAATCGAAAAAACACCTGAACATCGAAGCTGGGTCCGAAACCTAATTTCTAGCTTCGCGAAAACCGAATACGAAACTCTTTTTTAAGAACTTAACAGAATCGAAAATCAAAGTTTCATATATGATTGACTGTATTAAACTGCTTTTTGAACTGATTTAAGAACTTGACAAGACAAGAAATTTTTATTTTGTATTAAACAGCTTATTAAACTATATGCTAAATATGGATAGAATGCCTAAGCTGCACGTTGAAAAGGGTTTTAAAGGAGATAAGAACCGCGATCGTGCGAACGAAAAATTAATAGCAACGATAATCGATGGACTTCTATTACACGAACTATGAACCTGCTCGATTATGAGAACCGGTTGGGTTCGTATAAATGGAGTTTCATCGTATCGAAAATGTTTCGAACCATCGAAGTGTTTAAAGTGATTGAAGCAATTTCGAACGGTACTCGTGTAGCGACGTACGTCGAACGATTTCCGTTGAGATCCGTGGCTAAAGTTCCACGGAAAAAGGACGGAATCGCGACGAAGAAAGGCTCGATTCCAAGAAACACCTGTCCGTTCATTCACTCGTCAGAAATTACCATTCTCCGTACTCCGTTCGCGTCACGACGCTCGAACGCGAAACAATTTACGATGCCACTGTGGCGTCTTTCGGGAAAGGAGCTCTCCTCCGAGGCAGGGGATTCCCCTTTGCGAGGTTCGTTGAACCGAATGTGTCAGACGCGAGATTTATCCCGTATGAATAATTTGCTGCCGACGCGAACGGCGATACCTTCGGAACGACGGTGCCCGAACTGAAAACGGAAGCCTCCGGGCCGAACAGGTGGGCCCGTGGACGCTTCCGCCGGTAAAATGGCCCGCGAATCCACAGTTGGACATTTCACTTTTAGTTTTCTCGTTCACTACGCGATGTTATGAGGAGATACAAAATGGCCTGAAAGATTATACGAGATTATACGAAAGATTATACAAGTCTTATACGAGATCAGGAAATTAAGAAGGTTGGAAAAATATCGGATTTTTAGGCGAGAAAAAATTTAATTTCGACGGCTCAGATTCTGAAATTCTGTAAAATACTTCACAGAAAATTTCAGGGAAATTTTGTCGAAAGCGATATGCAGAAATGAAAGCATCGAGGAGTTTGGAAATCCAAGTTTCAAAAACTAGTTTGTAATACAAAGAATTAAATATCTGAAATGACTAAATTTCTAGATTTTTCTTATATATTTTTACTTTTTACAAAGCAAGTAGAGTTCTCGGGTGAATAAATTCGGTCCCAATGCTTCATCAGAAGAAAACTAGAATCCGAGGCGCAATTTCGTCTAATGGCAACAATTTTCATTTATGTGGAATAAGAATGGGTCAAACGTAACCCGAATACGAGTAGGTACTGTTGGGCTTCCAATGACGATTTCATCAAGTTAAATCTTATACGAGATCACAAAACTAAAAAGGTTGGGAAAATATCGTATTTTCAGACGAAAACAAATTTAATTTCGACGGTTCTCTGATTCTGAAATTCTCTAAAATTGTTCACAGAAAATTGAAGGGAAATTTTATCGAAAACGATATACGGAAATGGTATGCATCAAGGAGATTGGAAACTAAATTTTCAAAAATTAGTTTGCAACACGAAAAATGGAATATGTGAAGTCACTAATTTTCCAGATTTGTCTTATACGTTAAACATTTTTACTTTTTACTGTTTACCAAGTAGAGTTCTCGGGTGAAAAATGAAGAAAACTATAACCAGTGACGAAATTTCGTCCAGTGGCGATAATTATCATTTACGTGAGATAAGAATGGGTCAAAAGTGACCCGGATACGCGTACTGTTGGACTTCCGTTGGGCGACGGTTAAAAGCGTACCAGAAACGTGGCGATTTCACGCGTTAGCCTCGATTGACTCGGATCGTTTTCGTGATCACGAATCCGCTATAACCGGCCTGACGTCTCTTCGTGATTTCACACGTTGGGAACGTGTTCGAGGTGTCCTTGTAATTTATCTTCCTTGAACTTTCTAGAAGAATTCACGGTGTCTCGAGCGGCACGAACGTCCAATGAGACATCAACGAAAAGGATTCCGAGCGAATAGAAAGTTCTATATGTAGACGAGATGTATTTGCATAAGTCGACGGGCAACGAAAGTGGAAACCGTCTGTGTCCGCCGGTTTTTCGACTAGATCCGCACCGATTTCGATCATCCGTACGCGAGTGACATAACCCCGAAGAGTTATGGTCAAGGGTCAGCCGAAGAATTTCACAATGGGCGGTCCGCGTGAACAGTTACCGGTACCTTACAGGAAATCTTTTCACGAGTAGAAAGTTTTCCAGTACGCCTCCGCTTTCTGGTATCCCCGAAACGCACGAATTTCGACCGCCCTCAACGTAAATGTCCCGCTACCCAAACATTTAAGAAAGCTGATTAAACTGTACAAATTATTCTCCAACGATTTAAGTTTCATCGGCGTTTATCAGTATTTGTTCGGAGGGACAGAATCTGTTGTATCGATTGAAGCCTAAAAGGATGGATTACGAGGAAATAAAATAATTAACTGTACGGAGCTTGTTACGATCTGGGAATCAAATGTAATTATTAACGTGACAATATAGAATAGAAACGATACTGGATCTGTCGGGATCGTTTCTTGTCATCGACAGGCTTTGGCCAAAATAATTCATCGTTAATATCATATTTACTTCGAAGATATTGAATAACAACAAATAAGGAAAATCATACATTAAAAAAAATAATAATGTTTCCAGAGTAACCATTTTACCCTAAGACAAAATGTAACGTGTTAAACGCCTCGTCGAAAGAAATTTTGAAAAATGTTTAAATTGCCGCGGGTACGATCGTTCATCGCGATTTCTGCGTCGTATCGGATCTACGCCGCATCGATTTTGTTTTTAACCGACGTCCTGTTGGCTTTTCCAACGTAGCGCCAAAGCAAAAGATACTAGTCTCGAATAGCAAATCAATTGCGTCATAGCACGAAATTGAGTCGAATGTAGAATATCGCGTCGAAAAGTATAGTACAAGAACTGTCCCGTTCAGGCAACCGCAGGCCGAGGGAAATGCTGGAATTGGAGCTGAAACTGGTTTCTTAATCGGGCAGATTTGAATTCAGAGACTGCTTTGAAAATGTTTTCAGACAGATCGATATAATTAATGCACTCTGTATAAGTTTACTACGGGATTATAAATCGCTTTACCAACTGGATTCTACCGGTTTAGAAGCAGTTCTCGTGGGTGTGTGCATTCTGCGGCACGGAATGCTCGTCTAGCATTTCTTCGGTGACTTTGGCAGATCTTCGGCTCGGATCTCGAATATCATCGAGCAAACAACGATAATAATCGCTATCGAGATGTTTGCGCGGCTCGCTGAAATTCTACGACTTGCTCCAAGAGAGCGACGAATGTTAAACTAACGGAAAAATTGCAAACAATGGCTCGATCGTTCGAGCATCGGAGAATACCACCCTTACAAGTTATAGATAGAAATATAAATATTCAATGTTTGACGATTGATCGAAAAGAAATCCTGTTATGTCCTGAATTAAAGTCCTGATAATGGATCTTTTTTATAGATGGAACAAGGGTTTTTTAGGCCTCTGTAGTTCCCTTGTATCGATTTTTGTGTATTGGAGGACTAAACTTTCTAACATACATACATAAAAATGATGGTCCATTATTTTCAATGCAAAATGAAGGTGATTAATTTCACTTAGAAGTTATAGATAGAAATATAAATATCTAAGTTTGACGATTGGTCGAAAAGAAATCGCTCGATGGGAATTAAAATCCTGATAATGGATTCTTTTTATGAGTGAAGGGGCTTTTTATGCCTCTGTAGTCTCCTTGTATCAATTTGTATATATTGGAGGACTAAGCATATAAATGATAATCTATTACTTTCAATGCAAAATAAGGGTGCTTAATTTTACTTAGTGCAACTTCGAGTCCTTTACTTAAATGAAATTATATATTTTTTTAACGCGTCAACTCGTCCTTACACAAAACTTCTGGACCATTTATGACGAAAAATGTTTAAAAAGTGATTTGTGCTCGACTACGGTGGTAAACAAGTCTGCGAAACGTAAGATGTTTCTAAATATAACCCGCGGGAAATTCTAGCGATTTATTTCGATATCCTACGAGACTCTAGCAATATTACTAGATCCTACTAGTTTAAAAGTAGAACATCGATTTCCGCGGCTGTTCTGCGGGTTCTTGTCCCATAATATCCGACAAGGAATAGTAAATTGATCCGTGTTACGCGTTCTAACGCGTAAAAATATGGAAGGATTACATTGGAAATCTCAATTGCTGGCAAGGAACACTTTCCTTTTAATCCCAGAAAAAATCAACCGAACCAGTTTCACCTTCTATATTTTCCTCTGGAACGTTTAAAAGTGAAATTTTATTTCGAAACAGAAGATCTTGACGGAACGAGAAACTGTAAGTGAATAAATAACCGCTCGACATTTTCTAATTTTTTCTTTAATTTCTAATATTAATTTCTGCTCGTTAAAAATACTATGGGTACAATTTTATATTCGGCGTTTGTTTGTCGAGATGTATTCGTTTTGGAATGCAGTTTGTTCGCCGATTCCCGGAGGAAAGAAAAAGAACAGATTTACATTCGTCGAATCACAGTTTGCGTTCGAGAACTCGAACGAGTTTCTCGCGAATCTGTGCTTCCGCATGCATATTCATCGAGAGATCGAACAAGGCGAAATTTTAGAACATATCGTTCTCTAATAAATCGCAATGTCGCGCAAGATCTCATTTAATATCGCAAAGTGAAAATTTAATATTCCGTTTAACTCGTTTATGGAACTTAACGATCTTATTTGTGTATTGGCAATTTATAAAAATAAACCGTAATCTCTGCAGGTCCTCGTCTAACACGTGGCTTTTCAGTTCGTGTAATAACTTTACAAAAATAAATATAAAGGTTGAGCACATAACTGTAACCACTTTGAATAGACGAAATAAAATTCGTATGCAAGGCTTAAAGGTTAAAAAAAATGAAAGATTCCGGAGATAATTAGTCATAAAAAGAAACAATTAAAGAGTAGAGCAAGTAAAAAACAGAATACATGCAATGTCATCTGTTACTATTATTTATTATTGCAATTTTGTTTATGTTTATTAAAAGGTTTTGTAAAAGATTGTTAAACGTGTTAAATTTTAAGCAATTTTGAATAAATCTAATTTTTCATGAAGTAACATGTATAATTAATATGTTTTGTGTAATGACATGTCAATAATTACGTTTAATAAGAATTTATAGGGAAATATTAACTTGATATATATTTATACACTTGTTCGATAACCAGAGTGCCCGAAATCCGTTAATATTTAGTTTAAATAACCAGAGTTTACGTTTAAACGAGGTGATTCGATGATACTTTGGAGCAACGTCAGGAAAAGAAAGAAAACAATTACTCGAAATGAATCAATGAGTTGCTAAATACGTATTAAGGAAATCGTTTCTTATTCATTTATGGTGATGGGTTGTTTAACCAATTCCCTGATGCGTTGTCTAGTATATTTATGCATTATGCACCGAGTATAATTTCGTCCTAACAAATGGAGGTCCACTGAAAATTCCTTTGAAAGAGAACAAACCGTTCGACCGTTTTATTGATTTTTAATTAATTATGTTAAGTCCGATGAGACTCTTTACGAGGTAATAAACGTAAGATAAAAAAACTAAACTGCTTGAAAGAATATACTAAAGAGTAAGTGCACCTATTTCCAACACTGACCCAATTATCGTCACGTTTCCATATTTAATATTTGAATTCTAATTTCGTAAGAATTTACGAACATTTAGCAAGAATTCTCAGAAATATTCGTATTTCGTAGACTATAGTCAGTATCGGTGTTCTAATTAAAGCATAGACGAAGTCAATAACCTTTGTAATTGAAATTGACATGCTAGTAATTGATAGAACTAAACAATGAGATTTACGCAAGAGAAGGAATAGCTCTCTTGCATAGTTTTCGAGATACGTTTAATATTAGATCGTCCCATATGTTCGTTTTTATTTTAAATATATAATCAAACTTTCTGAAAAACAGTAAACCTCTCCTCGTTCGGCAACTCCTTCTCCTTCCTTTGACGGAGCCATTGTATCATCGCTACAAAACTTGTTTGACTTTTTATTAAAATGTATTTCAAACGTAGTTTATTAAAACGTTGACATTTTCAAATTGTTTACCCTCTAATAAGCCTGAACATTGTTGTATTTTATTTCTTATAAGTAGACTGCGGATCTGTATGCAAATTTATATTTTTATTAATAGAATTAACAAAATGGGAGCTTTGTAGAGGGTTGTCTCAATCCCTAGATATAATTATTCGTATTTTACTTAAAGATATTTCTTATATTTTTGTATATTGAGTATACTCTGTAATTTTCTGAAAATTTTAATTTCGAATAAATACAATAAATATCCACAGTCTATTTATGAAGTTCAGTTTTATTATATGCTAACAAAAATATTCGTTCAATCAGGCTCAAGCACGAACAAGATTCTAAACTTCAAGAGCTTTGACACTTTAGTATGTTTAAAATTTCAGAAATCCCTTGAACCAACAAATTCTGTTTGTTTTCTATTAAATTACAAATTTTATCCTTGTCAATTTCAAAATATTAAATGGTACAACCTAATATTTTACCCCCAAATTAAACATAGATTAATTGTAAATAATAAGTTTATTGCGTTTCGTATGAACTGTTTTATTCCCTAAATCAAGTCCTACTTCTAAGAACCTAAAAGCTGAAATTAATAAAGTTACGTACGGTTGAATCTCGACAATTTTATTAAACAAATCCTTGAAATTTCAGAAAAGTAATGTCAACCAACAGAATTAAATCGTTTAAGTGGATCGAACAAAATTTGCAAATGATATATTAATATCAATAAAAAAGCTGGAAGATAATACTTGTAATATTGTAAGTTATTAAGAATGCTGAAAAACAACAGGTACGCCATTGAAATGTCGAATATTTCTATTTCTCACATTGTAACTTTACCAAATGGCGTGTTGAAAGCTCAGAAATTCTCTGCACTGACACAGTTTGTTTGTTTTCTATTAAATGATAAAGTTTATCCTCGTCAATTTTAGAATATCAAACGACACGAACTCATAGGACGACCTAATATAACAATTTCATTGGAATATCGTTAAAATCCAGAATTCGGTATTTTCACAGAAAATTCCAATTATTCCCGTTATACCTGGGCGTTAGGTCACTTGGTCCACACTCTCAGGACCTGTATTTCATCCCCTCAAACCTAATTACCGCTAACGTAAGAAATTGCGCTCAGTTTTCAGAGCACCTCGACAAACGTGAAATCTAAAAAACTAGGGAGGGGGTATTAGTATTTACTAGGGGTGTGCGAGATCTCGACGTTTGAGACAAGACAAGTCCTCAATAGTATCTTGTTAATCAAGAACATCGAGAATCTCGGAACATATCGGAAATCTCGAAAATTCAGAGTTTCAATGAATGATAACAGGAATATAAGAAATAAATGTCAGGAATGTAATTAACTATATAATATTTTATTTAGAATTCACATGTAAAAGTGCTAATTGTTCTATATTGCCTGATAATAGCATATGTATTAGAGAATCCCAATAATTTATTTTGTTAAAATTTTATAAACGTTAATGTTTAACTATGTAAAATCCACGTTTGTAGTTCCTTACATATTACATCTTTTGTACTAAAGGGTTTGATCCCGTTAATAAATGATTAATAATAATAATAAAATTTCAGATTCTCGAGATTTTCGAGATTCTTGGCGTTCTCGATTAACAAGATACTTTCGAGATTCCCGGTATTCTCGATTAACAAGATACTTTCGAGGTCTCGAGAAATTCCCGTCTCGATATTTTCGAGACCTCGCACACCCCTAGCATTTACTAGTATTTAGGTAGTATTTGTCGAGTGGAATCCGGGCTTGGACGTACGTCGGGCGACGGTAGGTCCAGGACCAACCGAGGATCGGGGCTCGAACGCGATGACACGGAGCGGAGGTGGATCGAGCGAGACGAAACGCAGATAAAATGAACGGAATAATGACTTACTGTGCGCGGTAAAGGTCATGATGACGTCGCTCTGGTCGATGGCCCTGAGATCCTGACCGGTGAGGTCAAACTCGCCGGCCCTACGTTGCTCGGCGATCGGTTTCTCGTCTTCGTCCTCGCCGAGAGCGTTCTTGTATATGTCCAGGAGAAACTTGGGCGCCGACCTCTTGACCTGCGGCGGCCTGCCAGCCGTGGTCCTCGGCCGATCCGGCAGCCCAAGTAGATTCAATATCTCGTGCTCGACCTCGCGTTTCTCCCGTTGGCTGACCACCCTGTGCACCACCGTCTGGTCGAAACCGTTGTCAACGTAGAGGCCGCTCATCCTATCCGCGGCGGCGGTGCTCGTCAGCCCGGCGAGGATCGTCCCGAGGATCAGCAGGGGCGCGAGACGGCGCGGCGACATCACGCCGCGTCTTTCCGCTCGAGATCGACACGGCCCGGAAGGCACCATTCTATCTCCCGCCGCTTCCACCACCACCTCCACCAGCACCACCTTCCCCTACGCCACCGCCTCCTCCTCCTCCTACGTCGGCGCTCGCACGACGACGACGTCGTCGTCGTCGTCGTCGTTCCTATCGAACCACCAACGTGGACGCCGAGCGGGACCGCCGCCTCGGCGATCGAGCCGCGATCCGACCACGGGATCGATCGATCCGACGATCTCGCGAGGAGACACCGCACTCAATAACCCGCGTACGATCCCAGCGTCGAACTTCAAACACCACCCGACACCTTCTTCGGTTCCTGCTCGTTGAACCGTGCCCACCGACTATCTTCCACGTACCCAGCACGGTCGTCGTTCTCTAAAGTCTCGATCCTGTCTCTCTGTCACTTCCAAGCAACCGAATCCTGCAGGTTAGCACGACCGAAAACGGAACGGGCACGTTGCGCGCACTTTCCTGGAGCAGCGATTCGAAGGATACACGCCGCGCATGTTCGCCAAACGCGCACACGGCTGACTCTCGAGTCTCGAGACCGTCTCGGTGACCACCGGTGACCACTGCCGCCGACTCCCGCGATGCCAGTGCCAGTCTGTTTGTCTGGCCCGTGCCGTGCACCTCCTCGTCGTCGCTGCTCCTCCGCGAGGCCTCACCACCGCCTCCCAGGGCCGTACCGCTCCTCCGATAGAGCCACGCCTCGCTTCGCCTTTGCCTTTGCCTTTGCCTTTGCTTTTGCTTGCCTCGTTTCGCCTCGCTTCGCTTCGCCTCGCCTCGCCTCGCATCGCATCGCATCGCCTTGTCTACCCCTCGGTCACCTCGCCCCCCCCCCCCCTTTGCCGTGACTCGCCTTGCTTTGCCTCGCCTTGCTTCGCCTCGCTTCGCCTCTGCTACGTCGCACCTAGCCATCGTCTCGCGTCCTCTTGCCTTGCCACGCCGGTAGCCACGCGTACGTACATACTGATCCTCTCTTCTGTTACTCCGAACCATCTCCTCTCTTCCAACCCTCTTCTTCTTCTTCCGTCCACGGTGGCAGACCGTTTCGCCAAACGACGTATAGTTACCCATCCCGGGATTTCAAACGCTTCAAATTCGCGTACACGGTCGCCAGTTTCCTTTTTAATAGCACGTTTACGGACCTCGGATTCCATACTTAAGCACGCTCGCGGACATCGGAGATTTTAATGGACGGGTGATTTATTCTTTAGCCGTAAAACTATAAAACTATGTAGAATCGAATGCACGATAACGTGGTTTGTGAATTTTAATGTCATGGCATTCGTGTCATTTTGCGTCACTATAACAATTAATGCTACATCCGCGTGTTAAGGGAGTATTTTAATCTGGACCCCAAACTTCTAATCCTTAATAGCTATTAGATTAAAACGACTCTTTCGATCCAATGTCCTAGACTCTGTGTATAGAGAAATTGCAAGATTTTTTAGCCACGCTGCTAATATGGAAGAGAAGCACAGACGTCTTGGAAAACTTTCAAACGCTGACAGAAGTACTCTAGTAAACCGGAATTTAAATTTTCATAACAATGTCTTTAAGAAACGAATTTTCCAAACACTTGGGAACGCTACAACACTCTTTTAACGATTACTCTTATCTGCCTAATATAAATTACCCTAGCTTTTTAGAGAGATTTATCCAAGTTTTGAGTACATCAAGAGTTTCGACACTGGTCAGAAAACCATTGATTTAACTAATGTTTAAAAACATTACATGAAAAAGGCTTTACATCCATTAGGCTAAACGGTTAAGTACCACCGGTCCAGGCATTTTTGTACGTAATCTACATTCGATCAGTGTATAGCGGAGAAGAAAAACGCGTAGCAGCGGCCAGATGGCCATGATAAAGAGAGCCGCGAAAATGAAGGATAGTTCGCGCAAAGTGAAAAGGCATGCTCACGATTAGATTGTTCAACAAGTGTGCGACGTGTTGCGTAGAACGGTGCTGTACGCCTAATGCGGCATTTAAGGAATGCAGCGTGTAACACCGCGTGTTTGCAAGGTTCCGAAGAGGTTCGCCGACGTGTGTTACGACGTAAGTAATACGCAATCAAATACACACGGTGTAGTTGGGATTAGGGCTGCGACTCGTCAAATAGTTTACTATTCGGATAATTGACGAATATTCGACTGCTAACTATGCGATATTACTCTACGAATATTATTATTACCAGACTGCGGATGTTTATGCATTTATGAGAAATTTTAATTTTCAAAATACTACTGGATACACTTGATATACAAAAATATAAGAATTACTTAAAATAAGATACGAATTGTTATATTTAGGGGTTGAGACAACATTCTAAAAATCTCCCATTTCGTTAATTCTATTAATGCAAACATGAATTTGCATAAGGATCCGCAGTCTAATTGTTACCATTTAAATATCACTATTCGAATATTATTATCCAAACAATATCATTCGAATATTACTATTAAAATGAAAATTCGAATACTAATATTTGAATAGAGCTACTAGGATAGGAACGGTCGAACATCGCAAACATCATTCGTGTTTCCGACGAGATACTGAAAATCGAATCATTATATTAAGTCTAGGTACTGACGGTTTTCCAAATAATACATTTCTATACTGATCATTAATATTTAATTCACAATGTAATTTCTATTAACGTTAACGATTCCTTCCCATCTCGATGGCAAAAGAGTATTTCCGTCAAATGCTCGACCGAGTACGTAATTTACTATAATTTGTAGAATTTAACCAGCTTTCTTAGAGATTTAACTACCGAGACGTTTACCTTAACTGCAACTAGCTCGATTCGCGTACGTTTGTCACGGGAAACTACCCGTAACTGTTAGACAGAGTTTGATAAAGATTGAGGGGGTTGAAAAAGTGGAAGAATTTCCAAGTTCGGTCGGCCGCCATCGCACGGTGTTTCCTCGCCTAACCCTGATCACCGACACCACGTTAGAGAGTCGAGGATCAGGGCTGGTGAACGCCGCCTACTTCTTCGGCAGGGGCGGTCCTATCTCTATGACCCAGGGGCGTGCAAATGCCTTCGAAAATTCAGTGGATCGACCGATGGAAACTTTGATCCTCGAACCGCCGAATCTTCCATTTCTCTTCTCCGCGTATCAACGATCAACCGTACGATTACGTTCGTTTTATGGTATGCAACATTTTTTGCACACCAGTGGAAAGTTTCCTTTCGGAGTTTTAGAGTCGTCCCGGTGATCGTAAAACCGAACGATGAAAAGCGAGAACGAATAACGGACGTTCCCCGGCTTGATTCCACCTTCTCGAACAGTTTACGGGAAACAATCTTTGTTACGGATTTCTTACCAAGCGGGGAAAAAATAATTCGATCGAATTAAAGGAAAATAGATCGAGCTTCGGCGAAAAGATCTCTTTTGCTATATTGTGCTAAAACCACAGTTTAATTAGACGGTTCTACGATAAATTACACCATATGATGGGTTAATCGATCGATGGAAAACACTTTCGAAAACAGAACTTGTGGGAAACATTTTCAGAAATATTAAAATCAACACGTTTTCACGTTCGCGAGCTATTCGTTACACGGATCTTTTCTGTGGGCATTGAACGCACGAACACATTTAAACAGAATTAAATAGTATAGGTTTGAAACATTACTTGTAATTAAATTGTACCGACGTCACGAACGTTAAATCGTGTTTCTGATCAGGCCCGACTGTCTACTTATTGTATTTAATTATTCCTCTAATAAATATTCTTCCCGATGTATAAATTGAAATTATGCATGTATATAGCGTACGTTTCCAAAGATTTTGCTGAAATAAAAGGTATAATAAAGATGAGTATTTGGTCTGACTATTTATAGAATGTCAATTTGGAGTAGATATAACTATATAATATAAAGTTTTATTTTTTATTAAAAGGAAATTCTTTCTCACCATATTGCAAGATATCGAAACCATCAAATTTTCTATTAAACTCTTTTTTCGTGTCTTTTACACGTATATAAGATAAGGGGATGTTTTCACGAAAACACAGTTATGCTATTAACTTCGCTCGAAGTACACTTTTACAGTTTCAAATTTGTCAAATTTTCATCTTTTCCTTGTAAACACATTCACGTTAAATATAGAATATATTTTTTATCAGTCGAAAAACCTGTAAAACCAAAGAAACTAGTATTGCAGCTGATAACTTTGTCCTGCTAGATAACAAAAATTGGCCAAAAAGTTTAGAATTACGAAAAATCACTTTGGATATATATAGTTTATCTGTATCTTTTAAACGAGGGTGTATTTAAGTAACTGAAACTATAAGCGCACAGAAACGGAATATTTATAAACAGAAAGTTTCGAAACGCGCCAGATTACTTGAATAATGTATATATAGAAGTTATATTCCATTTGTGGATTACGACATTTCGAAAAATAACACACAAAGCTAAAAACTTCATAATTTGAAAGTTTCGAGATCTGTGGAATCTTTCGATCGAACGTGATCACGATATTTTTCCTACAGTCTTCCTCTTTTCGCAGCTTTTCACGTAAAACAGAGTTTCTTAAATTACGGTCCACAAACTCCTTCCAACCACAATGTTCTTCTTCTATACTCAAACAAAACAATATTTTTGTAAATATATCTACTAGCTAAACCATCCATAGTAATATCGATGTGGTTTAAGCATGTAATAAATAAGATTTCGTTTCTTTTTTTCGTCATTAGAGGAGATAGAGAAAAAGTTTACCTAACACCTTTATATAAAATTTAACAATAATAATACGTAATTATACTGCTAACTTATATTGATACAATAAATTACGATATTCCTATAGAAACTTCGTCCTCTGTAGGATATTTTAAAGCCTTTGTCGAGCTTACGCGCGTTGAAGTCACCAGGAGAGAGGTCTTCAATGACCAATGAAGCTAGAAACCGAAAAACTATCGTGCAAATCGCGAAATCGATGCCACCGATACGCGAACGGATCATTATTCTCGCGGGGAATTTTTAATAGAAATGTAAGAAGAAAAAAGAAAAAAATAAGTCACGTGTCATATTTATGCGCAACCGGCCATAAACGTAGAAGGGGCCGGGGTGGGCGGACGACGGTGAAAGCGAATCTGAGTCGGTAGTATCATTAATCTGCCAATAAAAGCCAGTACAAGGCTTATAATATCCAGTTTGTTGTAAGAAATATTTGTTTACTCGACACAATTTCCTTGCCGGCTGGTACACGTAAGCCGGAGGAGAAGAAAAAAAAATTCACGTTTCCCTCGGTCCACTAGAAAATGTGCAACCCGACGTCACGACGCCGTTGTGGCGGTTTTTTAAATAGATTTTCTCGTTCATGAATAATGTATGAGCAGATAGAAATTGGTCAGATATTTTTAAACATGATATCACGTTATGATATCATCGAGCCTCGCCAATTTCATCGATCTTCTATCACAAACTCATATACGATCCGAAACAAGCTATTCTGTTCGATTTAAAATTAAGAGTACGCAGATAGTATAGTAAATTTTTACCGCTTCAATATTACCCTCCAAAATTGTATGAACCTAACTGAAATGCCACTCGAGTATTGCTTGAATCGTTTACGGACAATTTCTTATTCGATTCGTTTGTATTTGGTAAATTACGACGGATGCTGGAGGCTACTATCTAACAAATGCGTTAACGATTGGCTTCACGATCGTGGTTGCATGCAGTGATCGTTAACTACGTACCGGGATTCTTGTCTTGGGTGACGAACGAAAGAGGACGAGTGGGTTATTGGCGCGTATTCCCTGGATGGTGGGTCTTAATTCCCCAGGGCGATAATCCTGAAAGCATCTCCGGAGATTCCATTATCGATGCATACCAGCTCACCCAATAAAACGTTCGTAGCTTACAGCCCTGGCTCGTCATTCTGCACGTTCGTGGATGGAACTCTGGCGAAAAATAAGAGATGCTGCAGTTCACTCTCCTTCCCTTTCCGTCTCTCTTTCTCGCAGCGTGTACTCTCTTTCTCTACCGACCAACAGCAACAGAATAAATAAAGTAAATAGAGGAATATAGGAGGTAAATAAAAAATGTGGCAGCAGAAGAGAGAGGAATGGACGGTGAGAGGGAAGAGAGGCAAGAAGAAAAAGAGAGTTAAAGGGAAAGAGGGAGCGGAAAGGAGAGAAAGGGAGAGGGAGAGGAAGGGAGAGAGCCCTCAGGGCGAATTCCCGTCGAGCATCGGCCGCTGCAGAATCTAGAGGTGCGTTCACCGGGGAAATCCCTCCCTCGGAGATTATCCTCTCGAAGAAAATTCAACTCCGCGCTTTGGTTTGCCGTCCAGGCGAGAGTGTTCATTGGTTCGCTCCGTTTTATTGTCTCCTTGATTAAAGTTTCTCTTTTATTCGGTACACGCGGTGAAAAACGACGCCGGGACGCGCGATTCGGAAAATCGATTTACCGAAACACTTAATTGCAAGGATTGTCTCGACGAAAAGGCAATAATTTGTTCGTTTCTACGCGTCGATGGTACAAAACAGGGGTTGGAAACTGTCGTTATATCGATTTCGGTTCTCGAAACAGTTATAGAGAACTTTTATTCGGAATAATCGTTAGAATCAATATTTACAATATCATACCGATTCCGTAATTTATTTTTTCGACTTTAAAACGGTTTTTCATAGCTATTTGAATAAAATAAATCTTTCGAGCAAGGATTAAAGAGGTTTCAATAATAACTGTTAATTATTATTCTATGGAGGTATTGACTAAAACAGTTATAAGGAACCGAAATTATATAACTGTTATGAGTTGTTGTCGATTGTAATTATGGTTCTGTAGAACCAATATTATATCAGTTCTTAGACGATTTTATATCGATTTTACAAAGGTTATCTCTAAATCGCCGACAATGTTTACAATGAATCGATCTCACCTAAACTGAGTTTCATCGACAATGTTTATATAACTATAGTAATCACCGACAAATTTTATAATGGACGATTTTTATCCGCAATGTGTATGTATTTAATATAATATTTACCGATTTTCAGTACCAATATTTAATCGATTTTATTAATGCTATATTAAAAACCATTATACAATACGTTAATTGTTATATCCTCATAAGGATTTAGTCCAAAAATTCAATTAAATCATTTAAATTAGCACGATCTGGCGCTAAAATTAATTTTTAAATAATCTTTCCACGTTCAGTTGCGTGGGAGAAAGAGCCAAAAATACCCCTGCTAATGCATGCAATTCTTGTGATTTATTTTTGTTATCATACCAATAATCTATTTCACACTTTACTGAATTACTCAACATTTTTTTTACTATTTACCAATTATTAATACTCATATTAATTTTTGTGGTAATCATGCATTTTTGAGTTATTATTAGTACAATACAACTGTGTTTAAATTTTCTATGCCCTCACTAAATTTGAAAGTTCTGAATCAGTTGGAATAGATTTTTTTGTGTTATCCAAGATGGCGTCGTTAAAAAAAACTAGCCCAACCGTAATTTACTTCTAATTCATAAAAATTGATACTAATCATAGGATATTACCAGAACACTTACATTTCTACGCAATAATTCTCTGCAAAAGTTCTACTTTTAAAACTTATACGTACAGTCGAAACACAGTATTATTTTACCATTAAGAACTTGGAAAACAAACGACTTATGCCATTTAAAATATACATTTTAAAATTGCACTCGTCAAAAATGAACAATGTTAATTGAAACTACAACCAAAAAAAATTGAAATCTTATTTTTGTTCTCTTTTTGATAGTTGTATGTAACTTTAATATAGTTCATAAGAATATATTACTGATATCTAAGGCGGGAACGGAATCCTCGTAATCCGAAAGGATACTACTCCTATAAGATGACATGAAAGAAAGATGATATAAAATTTCTTAATATAGTTCTAAATTATTATTGTTAATATTGGAAATTTAAAAAGGGTACCGTGTAAGTAGCCTTTCCTAAGCGTGTTGCAGTATAAAAAAAAGGTTAGGAAGCACTGTATTAGAGACACGAACATGCGACGAATATGCAAAATGGTGTGAACGCTCCATTCGGCTATTACCGATTTGATAAAATGACCGGGACTCGTGCGAACGGGCTGTAACAGAGAATAACGGAGATTATGTTACGGATTCGACGATTAAATTTCTGTAAACAGCTACTTAACTCGAAATAATATTTATTTTAAACCATCCATTCGCTGTATCTGTTAAAGCGAACAGAGGGTCACACATCGAACTAAATTCGAGGATACAACAAAAATCGGACCGGATCGACGAGGTTAGGTGACGAATTTAGCCGTGCGAAGTACCGATCGGTCGTACCGTAACGTACGACATACCTCTTCCCAGAAATCATCTCGAGGCGATCTCGGTGAACGGTCGTCTCTCTCTTTCTCTCTCTTTCTCTCTCTTTCTGTCTGTTTCTCTCTGGCCAGGTCGGTGCCAGGGAGTCTACCAGCGATAACCAGCTGCGCGTCGCACCGGTAGACTGCCTGCTGCCTCCAGCTGCTCCGGGGATCCTGAGACCGGTTATACTTGACCCAGCGGTTTACACGCGCTTGCCGCCGCCAGCACCACCGCCGAAGCCGGATCGCGCCACTACCGAAACACGTAAGTACCTACAATGCCTGGACAAACTCCAGCACGCTTGCCACTCTCTCTCTCTCTCTTTCTCTCTCCCCGCACGCACACACGCACACACAACAATCTCCGTCGGACCGATACACGGCTACCTCCATCCGCCTCGCCCCACTCCATCTGTCCTACTCTTTCCTTCTGTCGTTCCACTATTTTTACCCCTATTTTTACATACGGAGCACTTAACGACTTCTTTGTCAAGTTATTAGAACGGGCCCTCCTCGAAGCGAATCGCGAGAGTACACCACGGATCGTTCGCCTTCCTGTTTTTAACACCAGTTTTCCCCGTCTAGAGAGGAAATTTTCAATGGTCACAATGGGGTACTTATTATTTTGTTGGTATTATTTTAGATTTCAGACAGCGATCGCCAATGACCCGTCAACGGGTTCGATTTAATTGGTACGGTGCTTCGTACGTCTCTGTTTAATGATCATTAATTACAAAATGTTTGCGTAATTGAGTAACGCACTTACGATACCACGAACGGACAGAATTAACATACGATTTAATGGAACACGATCCCCCAAGCAAGCCGACCTTTAAAACTTTTAGATGTCACATTTTCGTACGGATTTTCAACGACAAACTTGTACAATTAAAAATGATAAAATCTAACTTAAAACTATGTACAGACAGAATATGATTTTCACAAGAATTCTTCACTTGACATATTTCTCCATAAATTTTCGATGAAATTCGCTTCTTAACGAATCGTTTATGAACACATCGTGTTTCTTCTTTGGTTCGGAGCGAGCACAATTTTTGAAAACAACGTCGTCGTCCCATCGACGTCTGACTTTCATATCCGTGCGTCCGCTCTGGGAGGAATAGTTTAATAAAGGATTCCCCGAGAGAATGTTTTCCATTCTTATTCGTTCCTCTTCCTGCCGTTTTTCCATTTCCTACAAATTAGAACATAATGACATATCAGATTAATAAGAACCAGAGCAAACTCCAGTTTAATTTTATCAGTTAACTGCCACTTAAGATGCCCTCAGTGTGAAACATAGAAATATTCAATAATTCAATGGTGTTTCAAATGCGTGTAAGCAATATTGGAATGCATTGTAAGTTTAAAATTCAGATCACTGGTAACCATTGTGGCAGTTAATGTGTTAATCAATTTAAAGAACTATATTCTTAATACGGAGATAGAAAATATAAGTAAATAGGGAAATACATATCTGAAGCATTTATCATTGTTATGAAATTTATATCTTACTATTTTGTCATATATGACTGTGTATTGCATATCAGTATCAAATGTTACCACGCATTAATAAAATATAAGATGTAAAAATTGTATTGTTTTTTTTTCACATGTATGTTCTACAAGATTATATCAAATATCAATAGAATAAAATAAATGATTCAAATACTATTTATTTGAATTTATTCATTATCCACTATTTTGTAAAAACGTATGTTTAAATTGATAAAAGTCTGACCTTCTTGGCTTGCTCAGCTGCTCTTTCCTTCTTAATGCGCTGCAATTCTGCTAAAAGAGCAGCAGTGTCATCTTCATCGCTCTCCGACTCTGAATCATCATCGTCTAGAGGATCATCCGCATCTAAGCTTGCTGTGGGAACCTGATCAATTTTTTGCCTCTTCGCACTGGTCGTAGAAATTTCTCGTGAAGGCTCTATCATGCGACGATTAGAACTTTTGTCTTTTTCTCTTTCACGTTCACGTTCACGATCTTCTAATTCTTTGCGAAAATCACGATTTCGCAACTCCTCTGTCGTTCCTTGACCATGTTCTCTAAACAGGAAATTCATAAAAGTATATACAAACAACGAAATCAATAGGTTATGTTCGATTATTTTCTAAACATAAAACAACATAATATTTTTAGGTACAATATGTACACACACATATTTCTTAAAAATAATACGAAATGAAATAAAATACCTGTATTTTAGTTTCGTATGAGATGGTAAGTCCCTGCTACTATATTGTTTTGATATTGCACTTAGATCTTTTTCGCCGCGTCCTTGACCACCTCTAGCAGGTTCGAACGTAGGTCTTGCGGCCGTAGTCATTGTTATTAAAAAACTACACGATTCGAGTTAATTATTTTTTCGTTAGTAAGTTTTACAAATATTTTCAAAACACAGCTGATCGTACAACAAATTGTATACTTTCCCTCGCGTTACTTAAATCATTCGCCAGAGGTCCTTCATGCAAATTATCGATCGATATTAGATTGTACCATCACAGTAGTTGGAAAGCGGGATTTTGCGACCAAAATTCAATTTTTCAACTTCTGTATTTAAACAAATTTTTAAAATATAATGACAAATACTGCCTTGAATTTTTATAACTCATTAGGCAATTCGAAATGCATTGTTTTCAAAATATTTCAATTGTAACTTTTTAAATGAACACCCAGCATAAAATAGTTCTATTTGAATATCTAGTTTAAGTAATGCAAATAAATTAAATAAAACTATTGTATTTCGTATCTAGAAATAATGTTACTGCAAAACAATGGTATATATTATTTGATAATAAAATTATTAACTTACTAACAAATTATTAGAGTAAAACAGAAAATGATAAATATATTGCAATAATATTTTTTCAGTTATTTATCATTTTATTATTTTAATCACAATAGAGTAACAAATACAGTGTTTCTATAATGGTGATACATTAATAATTATAACATCCGTGTATTTTAAGTTGCAAGTAATGTGTCAGTGTCGAAATAATGCGATGTGAAATAATCGGGAACATTGTGCTAGTACATTTTTAACTTATAATCCTATTACTGTATACATAAATTAAGGAAATTAATTGCTGAAATATTTTACAATACAATAAGATCTGCTTAACGCCCGTATACTATTGTTTTGCTATATTGCAATTTTTCTGTGGAAATAATCTCAAAGAATGACTATTCTTCAGAATAAAAAATTACAACTGTTAAGGTAATTAATAAACTGATGTAAATGCTTTTTTTTAATGTAGCAATTTCTACAATAATATTTCTAGTGTTTTCACAATTTTGCACATGTTTATCGTTTAGGTAAGGTTAAGATGACCTTGCTTAGTGCTCTAAATTTTAAGAACCTCAGCATTAAGCAATATCTTATTGTGTTAAAATTAGACAGAACTCTACATGCAAGGTAATCCAACAACATTACTCTTTAACACAAACACTAACTGAAAAATGTTACGTATCTTTACAAAATTCGTACACGTTTAATGAATATAAACTAAATTCACAAAGCAGTATTTACATTTTCAGTATTGCATCTCAAATTAGTTCGATAATTATTAAAATTAGGACTATATTTGTGTTACTTATATAATTGCAACATTTATTTTCATGCACCATCCATTTCTATTATTGAATTTAAACACGTATTATGCTTTTTCTCTTTCGCAAATGCGCGCAATTCTTATTATATTTTTCCGTTCTTTATAAAAGTTTAAACAATCGAAGTAATATATTTTGTGTGATATTGTTATGTTTACCATAGTCAGACTTATTATCGTTATTAAAAATGACAGTATTAGTTTTAACATATTGGACAGCATTCTGACTTTCATTTATTAAACCCTTTGCAACTAAAGAGGCACTGCATTTGAAAATACTTTTATTTTCAACTTTGCAAACAGAAATGCATTCAATAAATTGTTTATCATTCTGCTTTGTTAAATGATAGTTAATAAACAAGTATGAGTAAATGCAGAATGCTCATTTGATAAATTACAGTCGAAATATATTTTGAAAAGAATGCATTTTCGAGAGAAATATTCGAGACAAAAATGTCACGATTTCGAAGGAAAAGTTCAACTATCCTATTTATTTGTTATTTGACAAGTGTTTTCAGGGTTATTCGAAGGCCAACTATGTATTTTAAAACGTAAACGTATATTCTTTATTTATATTTTTGTCCCATACAAAAGTTTTTTTCTTTTTTCTCGTAAAATAGAAATATAAATTTCCTTTTTTAAAAAACAAAGTTTACCTTCGAATAATCTTGAAAACACTTAATAAATAAATAATAAATAGAATCGTTGCATTTGTTAATCACTGTTTTCGAAATATATTGATTGTAACTTTCCAAATGAATCTCACTGTATGTGTACATATAATACACAAAATAAAGCAATAATTTTTATTAAATATCCATTATTGAGAAGCAAATCCAATTGTAAAAGATCATTTAATCAAATTTATATTAAATTTTAGATGCATTTCAAAACATGATTTTTTTTCCTTATAGATTTGAAAGAATGCATAAATTAAAAGTATAATCATTGCCTCATCTATTTTTAGGGAGCTTTATGAAAGAGAGCTTCTAATTAATCAAATTGCAATATAATATGAATCTGACATAAGTTTGTTTGAATTAGCATAGGCATCAGCAATAAAGAACTAAACGTGTTTTTATACGTTTGATGTATAGTTATTTCTTAGAATTAATTTTTCATATAAACAATTTGTAGTTCTATTAGCATAACTTTCTCTATTTCTAACGGTATCGTTCATTACATTAATTGTATTAGTTGAGACAAATAGTAGCATATATTTCCACATATTCAGACATGTTTCTATACGATGTTTGTTTTGCATTATAACTGACTACAAAACAAAGTCTGAATAAAAGAAATAATATGCCATGGCACACAAACTTTACCACTTTCCTCAGTCAAATGTTATTTATATTATTTCAAAATTTATCCATTAACTAAATGCTACTAGTGTAAAAGTCTAATATTTTTAATTTACATATTGAAATACATACTTTTTATTCAGCCTTTTTTATTGTAGCATTATGACAGTAAATTGCTGTACATCAATTTTGCAGATTTTGAAAATGAAATCGCATTTTTTAATATTAATAATAACATAATTAACGCCAAAACTACTAAACATATTATTTCACGAATAAACTCCAAGACATTTCTTTTTAAATTAGCTAAATTTAAATTCATTTGTTATTAAACAGTGACAAAATCTAGATAAAAAATATCTAAAATAAAAAAAATTTGAATCAACCCCTAACACTGAATATAACCATAAGTATTTAATATAAATTATATTATTGCTTGCATAAGTATTATAAGCAGTTTTGTACTACTAAAATTGCAAGTGTATAAAGCAATTTTCAAATGGATTTATTCAATAAAACATTCCTCCAAACAAATTCTATCAAGTGACATATATTGCCAAAGATAAATAACAACATTTCGTTACTCGAACACAACATTCTATACATACTAATTACAATTATACACTCTGCTATACAAAAAAGCTCATCAAATTTGCAAACATTTTTTGCATAAAACCCCATAACAGAGATAAGATTTTCTTTTATACAAATAGTTATTTCAAAATTGTTTGATAAATTAACTAGGAAATAAAATTTCTATAAAATAGAAAATTCTATTCCGCTTTTTGTTTTAATTAGATATATTGTGGGCAGTTAAAATTAAAAGTTCTAAAATATTCATCATTTCTAATTCTAAATTTTACATGTACACTGTCAAAATTTCAGTATCTGTTATCTTATGTACATAAAGCTATGAAAAGAATTGTACAAAATGAAAATACAATAAATTATTGTATCTTATTTTATATGTATCACAACACAATTATATAAAGAAGTTAAACATACGAAAGAAAAATAATTTTTAAAAAAAGTTCATTGAAAGGAATATCATAGTTAAGTACATAATATATAAAATTTTGTTTTATCGTGAACCAAAATAAGGAGGTTCAACAATTATCTTAATTTCTTGTGATAAATATTCCGTAGGATGTAAATGTGCATTTCCATTTTAACTAAACTTTTAATATTCGTTACCATATAAAATATGTAAAATAAATTTCTATAACAATTTAAATGTTTGATATTTTAAAAGCGTTGCAACTTCAAAATATTCTCCCCTTCTCAGTTAATAATATTCACATAAATATAGAATAAATTGCTAGCTACATCTTCTTTACACAATAGATATATGTAGAATAAATTATACAAATATATACAAATTAAGGTCTACACATTTAACATATTCCAATATGTATATAAATCATTAAATTCTTAAATCAATATATACGCATATATAAATGCCCCTTTAGGTGCTTAACACCAAAATATACTACATTCAGCTAGGTTTAATATGTGTAATATTCTTAATACATAAAAATTGTGTACTGATGTAGACAATTACAAATCTTGTAGTTAGAAGAGATGTAAATCTTTCACGAAATTAAAATATCTAAATACTATTTCTGCAATTTACTTTTCTGTCTTTATAAATTTGCACTAAAAAGAGTATATGTATGTATATATATATATATATTAAATATATGAAAATATGGCAGTAGTCAAATTATTGAGAATCTTTGCATTAGGCCACCACATAATACTTTTATATTGTTTGAAGAGAGTAGTTCACTTCCACTGTTTATAATTTTTATCCTTTCTATTATATGAAACATTCAACACGAAATAGTTAAACAAAAAAAAAAAATGAGTATGTAAATATTACCATTTAGTGCATACAGTAGGAAAATAGGAAGTTCGATTATAACAGTAAAATTTAAATGTACTGATAACTTACTTGCTATCATAATAACAACAACCACTAATTCACAATTAGTAACAGAATTTCTTTTGTGCTTAAGTAAATTAATAAATACAATGTCCCGTTAGAAACAGGCTACCTTAATATCTTCGCTATTTTAAATAATAAGTATTGTTTACAGAATTATATGGTTTTGAGGTAGACATAGTTTTAAAAGTTAATTTCATTTTTTTAAATGGAACATCTAATTTTTCCAGCTGCATTTAATGAAATAATGGATGTAGTTGAAAATAGAAGTATTAATAGCTTTGAGACAGATATATACTTCAACTTTTAAAATTGACTGCTCTATCGAATTCTGCTGTAAAGAAACTACATAGACGTTCTATTTTAAAAAAAGGAAGTTGACCTTGATACTGTACCTGCGCTTACAAAGAATCTGTTGTACCATATTCTGCCTGTCTCAAAATCATGCAACTTTTGTAAACGATACTACTTCCTATTATATAAAATAGCGAAAATATTAGGATGGTCTATATTTAACTCTTTCGCCCCAGAATGTTTGCAATAAAATTAATATTCACATTACAATGTTGCAAAAATTTGTTTGTAATGTGAAGAATTGAATATTTGAAATCAATAAACCTAATGGTGGAAGTATTGATTAATAGTATTATAATTTTTATACTTTTTGTAATAATTTAATAGACTGTTCCTATGCAACTTTCTATACGTTGAACTGTGATATTTTGTTTATAATAAAAATAAAACAGGTTTCTTATTCTAACAATTAGTTTTTTACTTTTTATTATTTTGTAATCATTCGCTAAGTTTAATTTTATTATACTATTAGAACAATTGACTTTTTCAATTAAAAACGTTCCTTGGAACGAAAGAGTCAATTTGTACCATTTACTTACAGAAGAAATTGCTTTAAAAACAAAGCTAATTCAGTTGCAAATGATTTTGCATCGATCCTTGTCTTATTTTAGGCTGTACTTGTATGATTATTAGCACCACTAATAGCACTAAATAAAGCAGCACTATTACGTTTAAAATTACCAACTTGATCATCAGGCCAGATAGGTTCTCCGAGCAACGACGATAAATTTTGACAAAGTTTTTGATAATTTTCACGTAACACTTCTTGATATTCATGCTGATCAGACGTAATTAATTTACTATTTATTTGAAGCGCCGTGTAACATATCTTAACAAATTCTCTGAAAATAATATACATTATACAATAATAAATAAAAAAAGAAACGAAGAGAGCTTACCTAAAAACATCTTTCAGTTCTTCAACTTTATCATCTGGATATTGTGGTGATAATGCGGGATCTAAAAACGCAGAAGCGTATGCGAGCGGTCCAGCATTTACTGTAACACATATACTTCCTTGTAGCCTTAATTGCAATTTTTTCACATCCGTTGGGCCTATTAGAGCAACGTCTTCTAATTCTTGTACACGCTGTCGCATTTCATCCAAAGCAACTTCAATCGGGCTCAGTTCCATTAATCGTTTCTCGATTACTAAGATGCGTTTCTTAATGTACGGGAACGAATATTGTGCTAAAATATAAGTGTTGACATTACCTGTACGTTAAATTATTTCATAGATGGCGCGAAATTGTAAAATTAACGTACTTTTAACAATTGTTCTCCGTTTCCACTGATCTTCTGGATTACCTCTTGCTTTTCCTTCTTTAGTAAATGGGGTTTCAAACATGAAACACGATACATTGTGATTCTGTTCAAATTCTGTCTGTCGAACATCTAATTCAAATTTTTCAAAATAAGGCGTAACGTGCGTCACTTGAATATATGCTAGCTTTGGATCTAATTCAGTCACGTTGATTGGTACGGAATCCATTATCATTTTAACATTCTCCGCGCCAAACTTGTCAGAATACAAATGATGTAAGCGCTCTGAAATTTCTGATAATGATGTAATTTTTGGTTCTTTGTATATATATTCCTGGCCGTTTTCATCCTCAAAATACGCCTAAAAAAACATGTGCGTACAGAAATCAAAATAAAGGACTATTTATACATATAAGGTATTAATTTTTACTATTTCATACCGAACCAAAAAATGCAACTCTATAGAATCTTCCAAGAAGTCTTTTTCCAGATTTAGTAACCTCAACAATTTTATTACAGGCTTGCGCCAAATGCGAATAACAATTTGCTAAAGCTTCGTAATTCCGTTTTTCTTCGTACATGGGAACTATTAATCGATATAAATGTCCAAGAAGTTCAAATCGTTCCGCTTTCTCTAATATGTCTGCACAAACTTCTAATTGCTCAAGAAGTAGATAGTCGTTGTAATGAATATCCTGCACGCCTACAATAATGCCAACCATTATACAATTTTCTATCTATCAATGAAAACTAAAAACCAAAATCCATGCAAGCGTATTACTATCGAAACACTAAATTTAAACAACAATCTTTATGAACTACATCAGTAATTACTAAAGTAGGAAAATTATTTTACTACTTATTGATACAAACTAATTCGAATAAAGTAAATTCAATTCAACATCATGCATTGTTTAAGTGTATAATAAAAGAAAAGTTGATGAAATAATATAGTATAATACAAACATGTGCAAACATACAAATCTCACCAGCATCGAGTTTAAGGCTACATTCGTCTCTAGAAATGTTTTCAGAGATTTTGTCAAAAGCTTCTGCTCCCCACATGTGAACTTTCTTCAATTTTAAATATTCGGCCATTAATGCGGCGATATGTAATTGACAGCAAGCGGCCTGAAAAAACAATATTATCATATACGAATACTTTATTTTAAATCCGGGGCTTGGAACTTATTTTTGATGATATAACAGATAATTTTTAAGTATGTACCTCTGAAAAATTTCCATCCCTCGCATGGTTTCTAGCCATAGTTTCCAACCACGTATGTCTTAATTCTGGTGTGCTGGCATATGAATTGGCCAAACTATGTTGTAAATCCACCAACATTTCTGGGTCGTTGTTGTGTTCTCTCATTTGGGCTGTTGCCATTAAAACGGTTCGAATTCTTTTATTGAGATCTTTAACTTCGACCGGAAAACCAGTGCCTTTCATCACTTTATCGGATGAAGCATAACTATTTATCAATGAAAGCGACTCTTGAAATCTTGAGTTATTCAATCCAATAACGTTTCCAAGCATTTGGGAAACTGATATTATCACCTATTCGTAAATAAAAGGAAGTAAACATTATCGACCCGTTATAGTCCTTAGATGGTGACGTGAGTTTTTTCCATGGGCCGTGTAGTTCATTTTTACAATTAATCTGATTTCTTTTACAATACTTACTTGTAAGTGAACTCTGGTCAAACCTTTCCTACTAGTAAACTCAAAATTGCTTCTCATAAGAAGATAAAGCAAAGCACATGACTCCTGCCTAATGGAACTTAATTTACTATTACAACAACGTAATAGCTCGTAACACAAACGTCCACAAAGAACTGCGTTCCCTATAAGATTAATAATTAATTAGGATCACTGAAAAATCCTTAAATGTTTAATTCTTTCAATTGCAGTTACTGCATTCTACGAATATAATTATATGCTCGCTAGTTATCATTAGAGTTCATACCTTGGAACAGAATTATAGAATAGTTATTTAAAAAAGCTCTAAAACTAGCAAAAACATGGCGCAGCAAAGTTTCAGACTGACCAACTTGCAAGAATGACAAATATATACTGAAAACTTTTTGCATTATGGGATTATCTCCATCCGCTGCTAAAAGTACATCCTATAAAGAAAAAAAACAATTTACATTTTAGTAACAAAACATGTAGTTCTATGTGAATTATTTTATACCTTGAAATGAATACAGAACAATCCTAGACAATCTAACGCAATGAGACCAATTTCTGTTGCCATATTTGCTTCTAATAAAACTTGATGTACTTTTCCACTATCAGTTTCAACAAGATTTTCTCTAATTGTAGTGTTATGAGGTTGTAAAGTACTAGTAGCAGGTCCTTCGGTGGAAAAGTCGGGCGGTGCCATTCTGGCTGGCAATGTCATTGCTTTTACTGTTCGAGGTTTCCCACAATTGTTTGCGACATTTGTAGTTATTTGTCTTTTTCCAATGTACTTAAAATGGTGCAGACTCATTCTAAGAAAAGGAAAGAACCCCAATAATAAATATTCCATAGTATAGAAAAAGATACAGCATAATCAATAATACGTACTCTATTACTGAAAAGAAGTTTAAAATTTCACAATCGCTACATTGCTGCCACCAAGCAATGACCTGATGATCGCCTAAATACTTTATAACAAATAGGAAACAAAGCAATATGTCTCTAACTTCAGACGATTGCAATTTATCACATCTAGGCGATGATTGTGTAACACTCAAGGAACGTGAGTGTCTCTTTTTCTCGCCAGTACCGTTTTCGATAGGTTCACGGATTATAGTAGTTTCTTGCGATATATTTGACTGAGAGGCGCCAGACATAGTTGAGGTATCTGATTCTATACTAGTACAGGAGTAACCATTAACCAAACCTTGTCCGGCTATGGCAGCGAAGTATGTAGAATCTCGCAGATGCATGGACGCCCTTATTGGAGATTGCGTATCCAAATGTAACGTGAGCCTATGTATATTATTTTATATAAATTATACCATTTCTTCGTTTACATATATGAAAAATTTACCGTTATAACGCTGAAACACAAACCTATGAATTGACTTTGGAGTTCCAGTAGTTGTTGTATTGCTACTAGTATCCTTGTTTGCTAAAAATGAACTACTAGTTGATATTCTATTGGTACCATTTTGTTTAGTATCAGCTTTATTATCATGTACGGATTGCAGTCGATGTAAATTTTCCAATACAATACCCAGCCATGGTATGTAAATAGATGCTATTCTACTTAATTGACCCTACGATAATAAAATACATTTAATTACAAACCAATTTAATTAAAAGATAGTTGGTTTATAACCGCGTTAATTATGACATTGTCTTTTATTAGGAGGCATTTCATATTAAATTTTAATTATTATACATAATACAAAATGAAGTAGCAATTCCGTTTTCATCAATAAACATTATATGTTAGATAATAGAACAATAACATAATGTATTTGTATTCTTTTTAATTAGTGACAATTTAAAAACGCCTGTATTTAATATTTAACAAATAAATTAACCTTACCTTATTCTGATATCTATCATCAAGTTCATGTTTCGCTACTAAATCTCTTAACGTAGCTATCGCGACTTTTCGTATTTGTACAATTTCGCTTAGGGATGTTTTAACTTCTTGCATCAAGAGTCCAACCAGAAAGTGATGTTTACAGAAATCTTCGGATAAACAGTATTCGCTCATTAGATCTGTAACGAATAATTTAAATTAATAAGTTCGTTCTATTTAAATTATTTTTAAATTATATGAAAACAAGAAAATATGCACATACATAAGGGCCACCTAAAAACATTATAAATTGAACGAAATTAAAATAGCTTAAATGAAATTATTTAATAGATTGCTACAAACTCTTAACTATGTCATATGCAATTAATTTTCAGAACGAGTAAATAAAATTGTTTTTGACTGAAATTGTTTATTATTTAATAATAGTATAATTATTCCACTAATCGTACTTGAAATATTTGCAAGTTCGTGCAGTTTTTATTATATAAAGATATTTTCAAGAAGTAAACATCATGTCAAAATAATATTAAAAAAATTTGGGGCTGAGTAATAAAACATGGTATATAATAGAAAACGTGTGAATTGTGTGCGAAGACTATTATTTTATGCGAACGCTATGTTGTATAAGTAATAAATGTTTTGTAATTCCAAACACTCCACAGCCATCAGTGCATTTCAATGATATAACAAACCAGGCTTGCGTTGCAACAAATACGAGTACCATGAAAAATATTTGATAAAAATCTAGTGATTGATAGTGATTAATGTTAAGAAAATTATGTGCAGCTCCCACTCACTATGGCTACAATAACAAACCACAATAAAGACGGGAGTGAATGAACATGACTTAACATACCATCACATTCTGGATCACTCTCTGTATCTTCTGAATAAAGCACAAAATGATTATGTTATAAAGTTGGAAATACAGAATATGTAAACGGTACTAGTTTCACTTTTACCTCTGGAAGTGATACGCGATTGCATCATTGGCAAGTTGAAAGACGCATAATGCTCGTGGGAACATATTATTTGCAAGAACGTAAATTTGAAGTCGTGCAGCGTACGTTGGTCTCCGGGAGAAAAATTATCCATATACGAATTGATGAGACGGAACACAAACCCACGATCCATAAACGTAAGACATCGCTATTTTAGAATATATAAAATTAACATTTAAATGCATTAAAGTATATATGTATAATGCCATATAATTTGCTTACTTTTAGAAACTGCGCGAGACTTTTATTTAATTCGTGCGTTTCAACGGGCATTTCTTTATATTTGGTCATAAGGTAAGGCATAATAACTTCTACTAAACTTCGAATTTTTTCGTGGTATTCCTTAGAAAACCTTTCGTTCCTATGCATCTGTTAAATAATTTGGTTAAACCAAAATCTTTTTCATACATTATGTTCATTAATACATATTTCATTCAAATAAAACGTCACCTTTATTCTTCCCGTCGAAAGTAAATGTTGTGCCATACTTTTGATCATTATTTCGAAAAAGAAACTGGAGTGATGCATAAATTTATTTACTACTAAAAAATCGGTATTACTTGGCTGTAATAATGTAGGAAGATGTTTTCCTAATTGCTCGTGGACAGTTATACTGCCGTTTCCTTGCGAAGGCGATACAAACACAAACTAGAAAACATATTAATGTAATATTAACCATACCATAGATTAAAAATATATGTATAAATGCTGTTCTTTCTAATTCTGCAGTTTTCGTAGTGAAAATCGGCGATTAATACCGCGATATAAACCCTTGTTAGTATTATTTCGAAAAACTGAATTTATCAGCAAATCTTACCTTAATGTAAGCTTGAAGTGTTTCTTTTCTCCCAGCTTCGTGCACCATGTTTATAAAATGAATTAAAACTCTTATAATAAATAACCCAACTTCTTCGTTTGTAGTATGAGTTAATAATGTAAACAATTGGTTCAATATCGTAGGAAGAAATGTGATAACAGTAACCAGCTGTACTGCATGAGCAGCTTTTAATATTTTGCACGTTTCCGAATCTGCTGGCATTGCTCCCAGTTTAGTGTCCAGGATTCGTTCCATGTGAGCAAACAAATTATGCAAATGTACATCCCGTGTAAATACGGTTGAAATCAATTGAAATGCTACTGTGAACACTGGACGTTGATAGTCAATCCATATAATTTCCGGTCCCGCGTTCTACAGCAACATAAAAATCATTATTGGAACATTCAAAAATATTTTATGTACAATTTTACGTGATCTTATTCTTACCCCTTTTCCAAGCCCAAGTGGTTGTATTGAAAGATATCCTGGAGGTAAATATGTTGCTACGGGTAATGCTTGTACGTTTATATCCATATCCACGTTTAATCTATACAAAATATATATTCTTATTCTATAACTGTAAAGTCGTAAATTAAACTCTCTATACTGTTATTTCAAAGTCTATTATTTTACATTTCGTAGAACACATAAAGAGCTTAAGAATTTATTCATGAACCGATATTGTTGTAAACGCTTCGAGGTTTAATGAAAACTAACATAAACAAAGATTTTCACCTCTCGAATGTAAAGGGTTAATTCATATATTATCGAGCTAATTCAAGATACATAATAGATATTTTATATTAATTTGTGATGTAGGAATTTTGTAGAAACTTCTTTAAAATGTACATCATACCTTCCCTTATACAACAAGGGAGACCAAGCGTATCCAACACAGTTTTCCACTCCATTTTCTTTCTTCTTGTTCATATCACAACTTATATGATAAAAGGAAAAAAGTAAATGGTGCCTGGAATGAAGTTTCGTCGGTAGTCGTATTTTAATTTCTTCATACCAGGAAGGAACTGCATTATGATGTAAAACTGCACAACATGCACGTAAACATAAAAGTGGTGCACCAGGTCTTCCATATATACACTATTACAAGAACAGATAGAAAATATTAAAAATAATTTAACGATTTTTAAAGCAAATCAATTAATTACCTTATTCGATGTATAAAAAAAATGTAATACACGTACTCTTTACACATTATACGTACTCTTAAAGGCGTAGTATTTTCACTATCATCATCCCGTAATTCAACGATGCAAGCAATATTTCTAGCTCTTGTAAATATCTTTTGAGCGTCGAAGCAAAGGGTTTGCGGATACACATAAAGATGGTTAATATACGTTGTGTAAGGATGAACGTCTTTTTCGGAAGTACTTTCAAACTCTGCAACTTCAAGAATCGGTTCAGACGTTGGTGGTAATGGAAATGGCTTTAAAGCTGCTAAGGACGTGGACAGTGTATCTAGAAATGAAAAGAAAATTAATCGTTATATTATTCATTCGTTTGTAGATATGAAAAATATTTAATTAATTAAATACATACTGTCAGGTAATTCTGTAATTGACTCAATTTTTATTTTTAACCAACCAGGTATCACAGTCAATTTACTAAGTTTTTCAGGTCTAAAATAAAGAAAAATATTCATAGATATTTTTACATAAATTAATACGTGTTTTTTCGATACATACTTTCTGTACTCTGAAAGAAGTTTTAGTAATTCGTCATCTTTAATTTTATTTCCTTCCTGTCTATATATTGCCGGAAAATCTGACGATGTATCCAATTCATTACTATATAATCTAAATAACGGTCTGGCAGCCCATGCAAAAGGCATTCTGTAATTCCCCAGTCTAAAAAGCACACATCAAATTAAGCAGAATTCTCCGAACATTTATTATTTATATAATTTTCAATACATCTATAATATATAAGTACTTACCTTTGGCAACATGCTCTAACTTGTTTGTGCACTTTCAAACCTAATCGCGGATCTTTTGTAGCTCTCAAATATGGTTCCGAAGTTTGGCATATGTTCCCTTGTAATATTTTATCTATTCTTACAACCAAGAATATATCAGGGTGAGGATTACTAATACTAAATATGGCCTGTAAAAGTAACAAAAAAACTGTGATTAACAATCAACAAAACGCTAATGTTAATTATACTTAAAAAATTTTTGATAAACAAACCTGTTTTGGATATTTAATCCAATCTAATGGTATGTTTTTTAAATCGTCTGGTAATTTTAAATTTTCTGTAGATTCTGTCATAATACCTACAGGACTTAATTCTTTTACCATTCCCTGAACAACTTCGTGATTAATGTCAAAATGGAAGTTTTCCGTAAGTTTTCTACCATTTCTTGCATCATAAAGACTTAATGTTGTTTGATATGGTTCCACCTGGCACAATGATTCTTTTTCATCTATCGGTGCTTGTAATCTAAATTTAAGACTTTCACATTTTACAAAAATTCTGTGTCCAAATTGTTCTTTGTACGGATCGATATTCTGCTCGTTAGAATTACCCGATTGTTGCTTACTATGTGGAATATGAGGGTAAATACTGAACAATCTTTTGCGATTTTCACGTCTAGCTAATGCTATACTCGTATCGGTTTCGCGTGAATATTTAATCAACTGTGGATTCATGCTTTGCTCTAAGCCTTTTAATGTTCCATAAACCTGCGATTAAATTTAATTTTTAACAAATTTCATTTTAAAAACCGCTATTTACCACTTATTTTTATATTAAAAATACCTGTATAGGTTGTGGAGAAGGAGGGGGTGTATTACATGCTCTTTCTAACGAAGCAGCACGCTTTTCTTCTTGTTGTTTATAATGTTGTAGTACTGAACTCAATTTTAATAACCAATCCTGCATATCTGTCTCATTGTCTGCTGCTAAAGTATATGATTTATTATGAGTCCCGCTCATTCTTAACTCAAAACAATACCTTCCACGTTTTGGATTCCTAACAACTTCGGTGCAAAAGTCCATTACTATTGTTAACTTTGCTTCTCCTTTCTTTTCATCTTTAAATAGTTCAAGAATATAGGTGCCATCAACTTCTTGTCTGAGGTGACAAAATCGTCGTTTGAATGATTTTGAACCAATATTCGCAAACATACGATCGCTGCTGCCAATTTCTGGCCCTTTCATTAAATAGCCTTCTTTTGTTATTCCATTACTCTTTGTTAAATCCTAATGAAATTAATTAATTCGTTTGACTTTTTATACTTTACCATACTTGTTTATCTAATACTTCATAATAATATGCAAGGGAAAATGAAAATGATTAAAAAACGTAAAAAAAAACATTTTTAATAATATTGTAGGCTAAATTGTTTCTGTAAAAAGAACAACTTGTATAAGGAAGAAAATATAAAATCTATTTCTAGAAAGAACAATGTTCTACGATACATGTTCTAAGATATTGTAAAAGTACAATTTTATATCCTGCAAATAATGGGGAAGTCATACTCTATCAATACTTTAGGTGCCAAGCAAACCCAAATTTTGGCCACTTTCTACCATTGTCCTTTATATGCTTGATTTATACATTTACTATTGTAAATTATTGAACAGATATTGATATATTTGATATTTTAATCTATTGCTCTAAGCATGCAATCTGATAAACACTGCAGTAAAGAATATTAATTTTTACGCAATATTTAAAAGCAGAATATTTTACCTCATCAACTTGGTCTACTTCTGTATCAATTTCATACACTTCGTCTTTTAGATCATCTGCTTTTGCTATTCTATAAAAATAAAAATATACAAATAAACTAAATTTTACTGGAAACTTTAAATTTACTTAACTAAAATGTAAGTATTAAAATACCCTTTATCTGCCTAAAACATATTCCTCAATTTTAATTTTTAAGTTTCATGTAGAATAATTAAAATATTTATAATTGAATTTACTGCATAAATTTAATACCTTAAAACATGCACTATTTGTAAAAGTTTAATAAAGGCATTGTTTATAAGAATTAAATAATGATAGTTTACATCATCACTTGCAAGGAAATTCATATTAAATTAATATGAATACCCCTGCAAGCGATGATATAAAAACATACTTAGGTAATTCAAGATAAGTTCCACTATATGCTGAATATTTATAATGTATAAGGTTCCAATTAGATGTGTAACTTCGCAAACATTCTTTTGTAAGAAGATTTTCTCCTTCTTCCTCATTATCCGAAACCTGTGGTACTGTTGGTACAAGAGTACGATATCTTCTAGGCAATACCACTTGCTGTAGAAAAAAGGTATCAGAATGCTATGATTACTTTTCAAAACAATTATACTAATTGTATTAAATTGTTATTATAATTTATTATCAAAATCAACAGCAATCAAAGAAATTAACATAGTATTTGAGATGTTACATTTGTATAAATAATAATAAAACATGAAAAGCAAATGAATTCTACTATGATATAGCTATTAACATCCTGTATATGAATTCATAACAATTTATCTACTCATACAACGGATGCAGGTTCAGTGATATAGATAAGAAACATTAAGTTTAAACT
Source organism: Colletes gigas (assembly GCF_013123115.1). NCBI lineage: Eukaryota > Metazoa > Arthropoda > Insecta > Hymenoptera > Colletidae > Colletes > Colletes gigas. The sequence goes on from NW_025106676.1 coordinate 813,667, forward strand.
CACCGAAACATCATCCTGAGGATAAAGTAGAAGTTCTCTCTGTGGATCATTTTGTAATAAAGTTTTATTCTTTAATACAAAACTTTCAAAATCGATTGGTTCTACTAGATGTGGCTTATTCTGAAAATAAATGTATGTATTATAAAATAAATGATAATAAATCAACAAAGACAAAACATTCTGTAAAAAATAAAGGATCAAATTATAGATTTTTGTTACAATGGTAAATGGATCAAACAAGCATACCCGAAAAGAATACAATTTATCTTTAATTCAAGGAAATAATTAATGAGTCAAGGCATTACAAGATACCATAAATGGACATGTTTCAATGCGAATAACATTATCCTTAAAAGAAATGGAACTTTATGACCTCGAGTCTATTGGAAAAAAATGTAAAAATAACAATTTCAACAAGATATTTTAAACAAAAATTGATTAAATGTTACTCTGCTAAATCTTAGATTAAAAATATAATGGAGAATACATACTAATTATCATGAATAATGAATTAACGAATCCTGTAATAAATAATATGCAGAACAGCAAATATTCGTTGGTGTTAACTGTTGTTGCATACTTTGAAATACAAGCCAAAAATTGTTAGCTACTATCGAGCGGCAAAAGGTGTAGGGTTGAAGATGTCAGGAGACCTACCTGTACAGTGCTCTCGCGTACTACCTGAGAGACGGTCTCTCGTAATTGAGCGGCCATGCCTGGCTTACCCAAGCCACGAGTAAACTTTCTTTCGCTCATCTTTGCCAATGACACATCGATCTCATCACCGTACACCAACAAGGATAGTCACAAACATCACGCATACTCATTACACACGATCGTGGTAACCGCTCATTATGGCCGCGGCCATATTTACGCGGCTTCTAAGCTCACGTCGTAGCAACGCATGACAGCTCTCCCTATGCAGTTTGCAGAGCGTAATATAATCGCTGTAAACTATATCCGGTGACCCTATGTATTAGATCTGATATAATAAGCCTAATCGAGGCCTAAGGCAAACGACCTGATTACTCTCATTTTGATGAACTCTAACAATATTCTACTTTTCTTATTTATTTATCAAAAGCATAAATTTCTCCTTCTATTTATTATTAATTAATATTAAATACTGCAACTTTCAAAATCACTATTTTTAATTTCAAAATCGAATAACTTAACAATTAATGTTCTGGTATCTATTACTGCTTCTCTTAAAATGTGTGTTTGACCGAATTACTAACACCCCAATTATCATGAATTGGCCAGAACAAATAATGTCCCAATCTGGCCATGAATTCAAATATTAATTATTATTAAGTTCATGTAAAATAAATCAGGAACAATGTACTAAAAATTATATCGACGAATACCTTTTTTAAAACGTTTAAAAAGTTAGCGAGTTTTCGTTAATTCCTTACAATTTAGTTAAGGAGTAATTTTTGTATTTTTCTCAATAAAAATCTAAGGTTTTTGCTTATTAATGATTTAACTAATAATAGCTTATTTGAAGCTGCCAAAATTATTCGAGTTGTGACTTATGAAATAAAAACGTATAACACACTACAAAACCAGATTTGGGCAAATTTTATTTGCGATCAGCGAATATAAATTTTAAATTTGTTCGTAAACTAATTTCCACATACGTTTCATTTGTAAATTCATGAATAAATTAACAAATTTTTTAACCCAATATTCAGATGAACAAAATCGTGGGTAAAAACTAGTTTACGAATAAATCTAACATTTTTATTTGTTATTTATACAATTCTGAAAACTTCGCCTAACATTAAATTACGGCGTGAACGCAAGGGTTGTTCTATAGCAACATTTATAATTCGGTATCGTAGCTACACTGCTGTAGATGCCAGGCACTGTAAAAATTAAGTTCCGCTAAATACGATTTTTTAAAACATCTCGAACGAACGACCCGTAGAAATATTTTGTCGACTTATTAATGTAAACTGTATTTGCGTTTCGTGTTCGGTTGCGTCCACGTTTTCTCAAATTTCTACCAAAACTGGATTGATTCAAGGTGTTTTACACGATATATTATGGATGACGAGTTTGAAGACAGGATACTGTATCAGGTGACAGAAATAATTAATCCTAACGTTATTTCTTTGTTTAATAAAAAATCACTTTAGAATTGAAAGAGATTCGTCGTATAGATTTACAATTTTCGTGTCGCATAATTCGTATTAAAAAATAGTCTCATTTGGTTGCTCTCCTTTCCTTTTTTTTTTATACGATGCACATTTTAAGCAGGGATTCGAATAGATAAGACTTATTATTTGACAGTACAATGGTAGATAGTAAAATACAATAATCATAACAGATTTTAATATAATGGTATGTTGTACCAGACTAATATTTGCATTTTTATCATAACATTAACCACTAACAATAATTGTGTGTACACCTTTGTAATTGTGAAACAGACATACGTATCACACATGAAGCTAGTGTCAAAGTTTGCAGTGGGTATTCCTACTGGATTAAATGCTGGGATAAATACTCCATTGGGCTATTTTTGGAGGATTATGCGAGCTTACGCATTGAAGCCAGAAGTATTAATTTGTGGAATAGTTTTGGCAATAATTCTGTTTTACATACAAGCAGTTGATGTATGGAGTCGATCATTATTAGGAAGAATTCAATATACGCTTGGCCGTACTACATCAAGAGTATTTAAATTATAAAAATTAGTTAATAATTATCTTACTTATTTAAATACAAATATTTACTATAATTTCTTCATTTTTAATAGATATCAAAACTACAGTTTTTAGTCAATGATTCTGTAAACAATGGGGTAAAACTCAGTTGGGAATTAAAACAAGGATATATTGCTGCATATGCTGTACAAGGTCATAGAGCTCACATGGAAGATCGTTTTGTGGTGAAAGAAGACATGAATAACACAGGTGTATCATTGTTTGCAGTATTTGATGGTCATGGAGGAGACGTAAGTTCATAAATATTCAATAATATAATTTATTTAAGTATCGAATAAACTTAATCAATTGTCTAAAAACCAGATATATTAAAAAATCTATGTTTTAATATTAAACAATTCATACAACATAAATTTTCTATTGCCTTTTTATGATCTTATATGATCATTATCTTCCAAAATTACAGATAAAAAGATCAGGAATAAGGTAAAATAAGTATATTTAATAACTGTATAGTTACATGAAAATAATAACAAAATAGTGGCAATTAAATTAAACAACCATCAAATAAAATTATCAAATTCAGTGAGAGTATAATGCATTTATTGTATAAGTGTATTATTTTATAACTAAATATATTCATATTATTTACTTAGATTATACATGAACATACAAAGTATTCGCAATATTTTTATCTAGCAATTGCTTTGTTTAATCACAATTGCTTAGCTTATATAGAAAACTTAATGAGTATTGTCATAATGGTGTTTATTACATGAAATATTTCTATAAAAACATAGTAGTGCATGAAGTAATTTAGACAGATGATAAGATATTTATTACAAGAATAGTGTTTTACACTTTGCATACACTTAATAGATTGTTATAGTAAAAAATAGATATCAGTGTATGATAAAAAATTAATTATAGAATTTGTATTTTTTAATAATTCATGGTATTTTCAATAAAGAAATCTGTTTCTTCATACACTGATATCTTTTTAAGATATAGCAATATGTAAATAATAGATAACTGCACTATGAAAATTATTAAAATGATAATTCGTATAGTCAGTATTTAATTACAACAGAAAGGATTACAAAGGCAAATGATATCATTAAATAATATAAAATACATTAATATATTAAGTCATGCTATACAGGGTATTTCACCTAACTAGACCACCTTAAATATATCGCTTATTTTGTATGATAGAAAAAAAAGTCAAGGGGAGAAAGTATTCTGTTCGAAGGCGCCAATACGGTGATGGATCGAATTTTTTTTTCAAGGTCATTTTTTTCGAGATTTCAAGGTCATCGTATTTTTTTGAAATGGGACCACATATTTTCGCTACAACAGTCTTATAGCTTATAAAAAGACGAATCCAACGATGTACGATATGTTGACCTTCACGTGACCTTTAGCGAAGGAATTATGAAATGTTTGTCAGTAACTTCAGTACGCGTTCGGAGACGGTAAATGAAGGAATTTCAATTTCATTGAAACAGTCTTAAATTAAAGGTTTATTTTAGAAGGTGTTCAAAATGTGCACCATGAACCTGGATACATTTTTGGAGGCGGTAAATAAATTCTTGCTGAACACTTTTCAGTTGTTCTACAGTAATTGATCTACATGCATGTAGAATCCTTTGTCGCATGTTTTCTGCTGTTGTGGGAATATCATTGTAAACTGTATTTTTTAGGTGCCCCCACAGAAAGAAATCAAGTGGCGTAAGATCCGGCGATCATAAAATCATTTCCACTTTTTCTGCTGTAGTGTACATGATGGAGAATCTTATTACACTGCTATCGATACCGCAACTTGTTGTGTACGTCGCGGCTTTTTGACAACGCGCTATTGACCCGCTTCGGTCATTCCCCTCTTACAATAATAATGCTTGTAAACATACTTCAACCGTTGAAAGGAGAATATGAATATCTATTTATAAGCACCAGAAACAATTACACGGTACACTGTTTCAATGAAATTGAAATTCCTTCATTTACCGTCTCCGAACGCGTACTGAAGTTACTGACAAACATTTCATAATTCCTTCGCTAAAGGTCACGTGAAGGTCAACATATCGCACATCGTTGGATTCGTCTTTTTATAAGCTATAAGACTGTTGTAGCGAAAATATGTGGTCCCATTTAAAAAAAATACGATGACCTTGAAATCTCGAAAAAAATGACCTTGAAAAAAAAATTCGATTCATCACCGTATTGGCGCCTTCGAACAGAATACTTTCTCCCCTTGACTTTTTTTTCTATCATACAAAATAAGCGATATATTTAAGGTGGTCAAGTTAGGTGAAATACCCTGTATAATACTACGAATGTATTTGTTATTTGCAAGTATAAAATAGATTTAGAACATATTCTTTTTCACAGTTTGCAGCAAATTATGCATATGATAATCTTATTCCAAACATTAATAAAAAAGTGATTGAATTAAAAGATATGATAGCTGGTAGAGAACCATGTACATCGGAAGACATAATTAATGTTGAAGAAGAACAGAAAGATGAAACAAGCGATACAGCAATTCCTGAACGTAAAAGGTCTTTTCGCAAGACACTGAGCACATCATTGACAGATGAGTTTATGAAGAAGAGTGTCGGTGTAACTGATCCAGAGTTACTTGATAAGCTAGATAGTTTACAGAGACCAATTACGAGAGAAGTATGATTAATATTAGATATCATTTGTGGAAGTGTCAGAAAATACATTTTTTATTGTCATTTCAAGATAAGACCATGCAGAACAACGAAAAAACCACCGAAAGTAGATATTACGAATTATCTTGATGGAAATAAAATAAATTATGGTAAATTACTAACTGATGAAGTGTTAGAAGTCGATCGATTATTAGTCAAAACTGCTAAGAAGAACATGGATGTAGCTGGTAATAATTTATTTAAGACTCATATTATTTACCAAAAGATCAAAATAATTTTATAAAATTTATGTGGATTTAGGTACAACTGCCTTAATTGCTCTGTTAGAAGACAATAAATTGATTGTAGCAAATGTTGGTGATTCGAGGGGCGTAATGTGCGATGGAAAAGGCAATGCAATACCTTTGTCATTTGACCATAAACCTCAACAAGTATGTAGTTCTTATGCAAACCTCTGTCTCACATTATAACAAATTTGTTTCACCTAATATAAAAATACGTTTTCCTGTGTAATGAAAATTATTTTCAGGAAAGAGAAAGGAAAAGAATATCCAAAGCTGGTGGTTTAGTAACATTTAACGGTGTATGGAGAGTAGCTGGTATATTAGCTACATCTCGAGCTTTGGGAGATTATCCACTGAAGGATAAAAAACTAGTAATTGCTGATCCAGATATTTTAACTTTTGATCTCAGTGATCATAATCCAATGTTTATCGTTCTGGCATCAGATGGATTATGGGATACTTTTACAAATGAAGAGGCTGTGGCATTCATTAAAGAACGTATAAATGAACCACATTTTGGGGCGAAAAGTATTACCCTGCAAAGCTATTATAGGTAATATAAAGCAACATTACTATTATATTAGATGTTTATTTATAAAATTCGTTTACCAAGTACTTGGGATTTTTTAAATATACAGGGGTTCTGCAGACAATATTACTGTGGTTGTAATCAATTTAAGAGATCGTAAATACGGTACATCAGAGGCCAAAAAGAATGAATAATATTTTAATCTTACTACAAATTTAGAATGTTTTTCCAAAGATATTCTAGTCAATAATTACAAATTAACGATTATGTAAGTCTGGGAAAAAATAAGTGTATATACTTTAAAATGTATCTATACTACCGAAAAATGTGATGTTTCGACCATTCTTAAAGAGTCTTCTTTTGTAGAATGCAGCATCGCTTAATTTTATTAACTCTCCTTCAGCCAGAACTGGGTCATTTTAACCGAACGAGAGTTAAAAAGTTACTTGTTGCATTGATTGTATCTATGTATTATATTTAATATTGTATGCAATTGCATTCTGTAACTTGCTTCATTTATTAACTAATACTTATTAATACATTTATCATAAAGAGCAATATTACCTGAAACTTGCTTATACAATAGTGGAGTTGCGTTATATCACCGCATACCACGCTACAAGAGAGGAAACTTCTTAAAAATAACGATGCACTAAATGTCCTTCCCACGTAAAAATGAGCGTAGTAGATAGAATGAATCACTGCCTCATTAAGCTTACATTACCACCAACTACCGTGGTAGGAGAATGGCATTCACGTATGTGGAAATCCGTGTAAAGGAGAAGTCGAACAGACGGTGATATAACGCAACACTACTGTACTAAGTATATGTATGTGTACCATGCTTTTAATATTGTTTTCGTTCCCGAATATAAATTTTTCTATTTCACTTGCAGCGTATTTCTACAAGATTGTACGTAAAAAATGTGCATATTATGCATTATTATTGTAATAACGACGTAAATATATGTAGTGTAAATAAAATTAAATACTACGATGTGATTCTTAAATGACATGAGTTTTGTGTACAAACGTGACCACGACATTTATTTTTGTATAAACTGGAATGCATGAATTCTGTAAATGTGTGATCTGGTAGCTTACATTTAAGTACTGTGAAACCTCTGTATAATAACGAACGTTATACTTATGCAATTAATAATGAAAATAACCGATTTAAATGTAGGTTCTCTTATAATAATATGATACGGAATTCTAATCGTTAAAAGAATCCTTTGCTTTGGATGGGATTTTTTAAAAAGAGTTAGTGATTGAAAATTGTTTCCCCTGCTTTAACTGATTATAACTGTATTGCAAATTCTCTAATACTTCTATAGTAATTCGTGTAACTTTAATGCTTCGTTCTGTGAAAAGTTCATATTCGTTAATTTTGTTCTTTAACATTTGTGCAATTCGAATTATTTTGAAAAACTTTTCTAATGTCTTTTTTTTTTTTTACTGACCGCGGATACGGAGGTTTCACTGTATGTTAAATTGAATGATTAGTAAACATTGAAGTGTAATACTTTGTATCTACATAGCTAACAACATTCAAATGTAATAGTTTATAATTATATGTATTAAAAATGGTGGAAAATAAAAGTATAATGTAAATATGAATAAAACATATAATATTTAGTTCGTCATAATAAATTGATACGGTTATCTCAAAACATATCGAGGAAAATCATTATTAATTAATTTCTGCAACTATTAATTCTACTGTTTCGTTTATATTATAAAAATAAGAACTCTTCTTATTGAAAAATGCCTAGCGTGCACGATACCGGCAAAGAGTGGACTCTCATTTTAATTTATTAATTTTCAATCTTAAAATATTTTGATTTTGAAAAATCGTATTAATAATATACATATGTACGCTCATACATAGGAATAATAAAAAAAAATTCTTTTTTTTCAATAATTAAAATATGATCAGAGGGTCTCTTTACAAAATTTTTTTTTCATTATGGGTACTTTGCTTATGTGTACCTACATAGGTCGGAAAGTAAAAATGCCTGGGCAGTCGAGAATCCAAATCGTATGCCATTGACGGAAGGTCGGATTTCAGTTGGTTAGAGCGAGAAGGCAAATGTGAGCCTTTCTCTCTCGACTCCCACGAGGCGGTCCGAAATTACTTTGGACAGCTTCGGAGAATCGAGAAAGAGAGCATGCGTCAGTTTGCCTTTGTCGACTTTCCGAAACTACGAGCTCCCGTACACGTGATCTGGCACCTCTGGTGGCAACTGCTTCTACGCTCGCATTGGGAACGGATGCATGTACAGTTTGTAAAAATAAAGAGTTTTGTGTTCCACGTCCATATTGGACAACATACCGCAGTGTTTATTTAATTGAGTCATACTCTCCGTTCGACAACACATCATACATGTGTATAGTAGGCTACGCCCCTACAATTAAATTTCAAAAGTTCCGTTATTTTTCCGACATACTGTGTAATGCAAGCGTAAACGATATTTGAAACGTGGATTATTTTAGAAAAAATTCATAAATTAAAAGGTCATACGAGAGAATATTAATATACATATAAGAAGATATTACAAACTCGTAGATTTACAAGGATAAGCAACAATTCGGACGATTTTTTTTTAATGATACCAGGCTTAAATTATAGGGCTAATGAATATAAATGAACTATAGGATATTCGGTGTAGTTGGTCAGTTACTTTTACAACAAAAATAATGATAAACATTAAAATTTTCAAAATCGCATATAATTAAAAATAATTCAAAAGAGATTGATATTTTCATAAAAAACATTGGCATACAAGTTTTTCTTTTTTATAATTTCAATGTTTAAGGATATTTTTTATAAACTGGTAGTTAACTATACCCAATATTCTGAAATTTGTTTATCTAGATATGAACTTACTATTTAAATCTGGTCCTATTAAAAATCCATTTGTATGAATTCTGGTTTTATTACTTAACATGTATTATATTTATACTTTAAAGAAAAATAAATAAATTTATTTCCTTAGCATTATAGTTGATTATATTTAAAACAGATTATATAAAAAAATTATGTTATTTGTCAGACCATTTTTAAATATACATATAATTACCAAGTAATTCAATTATTTCATTTAGTTAGTATACATTAATATTAGTTTAGTTAGTATACAAAAGTAAGCATATACTTTATTGTATGCAAAAACGAATATTTCTTTACGAACAGCAGTTTTCTTGTATCAAAATTTGTATATTGTATTAACAATGCATAGATCACTCAAGTCCGAAAAATTTAAATATAAGTAATATATACAATATTTCAATTGTTTGGTATAAATTATTTTATTCTTCAACATCTAGTACCGGAATAGCACTAGTTTAATTCAAATATACGTATTCAATGAAAAGTCGTGTTTTAGTTTAATATGTGTATGAATGGACTGTCCAGACTATTATATACATGTTTCATATATCGCAGATAGATCTTAATTGATGATTAAATGTCAACCAAGCAGTTCAAAATCTTCATCAGAAGAATCACACTGTGGATCTATGTCTTCAAAATCTAAAACTACAATAATTTTTTTTTAAACTGGCTATTATAAATCAAATTTACTGAGTGTAACATTGTATAGCATCTTCAATCACAAAATGAAAAAATGAACTCTATTATTGAGAATTTAATTCATTTTAGATCCCCTGCATATTACAGTAGTGCCCACTTAAATGTCCGCCCTCGGGACCGGTCGAGGTCACTTGAGTAGGCATGGTTACTTCTCAGAATTCAACGGAGATAAGGGAAGAGGATAAAAGTGCGAGTGAGATACGATAGCTGGCACTCGAAACCATATATGTACCTACATATATACAATGTATCGATAACGACTGGCGTCAAGTTACGCTCGACATGCTCGACGTTCGAAGCCACTTGGCTTCCAAGGATTGGTGGGGATAACCGCGCACACTTAAGTGGGCAAAAGTGCGGTCAGTTAAGTGGGCACTACTGTATTAATAAATTATTTTAAATTCATAATAAAAAATGTCTTATTTATGGTAGAAACTTTAAAGTAAAGGAAATGTGCAAAATATTACTTTCTTTTCTACCTTATATGCATATAAAGTAACTTACAACTTGTTGCGGCTATTGCTTCCGAAGCAGCATCATCGGCTGGAGACCAGTGCACTAATCTCTCTGCACATAATTCAAGTAGGGGTTGCTTTTCAGGTGTGATCAATTCTTCTTGCATCGACTTACACAACGATTTAAAATCTTTTTCAGATGCGCAGAAGAAACACTAAAAAGAAAAAGAATATTACTTACCTACACCATTAAAAACTAATTCACCCATAATTAACAAGCTTAAGTATTTACTAACAAGTGCTACAGAAGGATCTATCCCTGTAATGGGGATATGACTAGCAGACTTGCAGTGATAGGTGATATCCATTTCAATTTCTTCCTCTTCTATTTTTTTTCCAATGCTACCTGATCTCTGTGTTGTGTGAGGATCTAAGTAAATTACTTCATTTTCTGTAAATAAAAATAATGTAAATATTTTACATATATTTTTATGTAGTTTGATTTATTAAAACAACTTGGAAAGTTGCACGTACCAACACATCCTATGAAATACAATGCAAGATTGGGTTTTCCTCCTATTACTCCTAAAGATTGTGGAATTTTGAATGAAGTCTGAAAAATTATAGGTATGAATAGAATATCCTTAATTTCATTCGTGTTTCAGTTCATCTCTAGGCATTCATGCAAGAACATTTATTTCTTTATTACTTTAAGCCCATTAATGTAGATAGGATTAATCTCGTTTAATCCGAGACGGAGCGGTATTAAAAGTAATAAAGGCTTCCATTGGCTAGGTGCTTTCAATGGTATATCACCATCTGCTTCTGCTGTTGTACCTCCTTCTACTCTACATTGCCTTACTGTAAATGTTCATGAAATGATAAGCATTTTGCCAAAATTAACATTAAATTTATATGTGTACTAAAAATTATCAAAGAATGTATACAACACTTACAGATATCGTTAACTATTATTGTATGGTCCAAAGCCACGTGTATTGTGATTGAGCTCCATTCATCATACACAACTAACTTTCTGAAAATTATGATCCAATAATATGACATTTTTACATATACAAGCATTTGAAATATCAAAAATATGTACTTTAATACTTGTGCTATTGTGTTAGGTCCAAACCATTGTCCCAGTTCTTTCCCTTCGGATGCTCCCATTAATGCAATTTGATGAATAGAATATGCAGCAATTCTTTTGTCTTCAAAGCGTTCCAGAATTTTCAAGTATGTGCTATTTTTTGTTTCTGAGGTCCATTGCCAGTCTCTACCTAGTTTTATACATATGTTATATAATATAGTACAAAGCCATTTTGTTCCTTAACCCTTTTGATATTATCTGTCACTATAATCACCAATTAAAATTTTGTGTGTATTATTAAACAATTTTTTAAATTACATTATTCTGATGAGCATTTATTTCTAATTCTTTAAATAGGAGGAATAAAATTTATAAAGTAGGAAAGATTTAGAAAATACTTGTCATATTTAAGCTTAAGTTAAATATGAATTACCTAAGTGTAATGTGATTAAGGCTTGGGCAAGGACCATTTGTCCACATCTTAACATGCAACCCCACCCTTTGTCAGATGTAAATGCAGAATTGTAACCACCAATAGGTACAAAACCTTTGCGATAAGTGAACCATAATTTAGACCGTATATCCCTACGAATCGCATCAAGTTCTGAAATTGAAAATCTTATACATCAAATTTAATGAAGATTTCTTTATTATAATTAACTATTAAACCTCTTATGGTATTGTATTTTTTCCCAAGAATCCAAACTGGCTCATCTGTTTGTGGTATGTCTTCTGGTTCATCCAAAATATTTTGTGTAAAGAGGATATCCATTTTTACGATTTACATAAAAACTATGTATATTATTAATCTTTTAATGTGACATATGGATAAAACGCTCTCTTACTCTATAAATACAAGAAAGGGTACAAGTTCTTATCTGCAAGAATTGGGAACGACTGAAATTAGGTTAAGTATTTTTAAAGAATAACATTCCATTTATACAATACGACCACCTTTAATTTAGAAAAATAGCATTGGTTCATCGATTAAAGATTTCATTGTTTTAGAAAATGACAAATATAGCGCTAGTTATTCACTTTATAAAAACGTCAACAATATCATAACAGTACCACAGCTGATTAACTAGAATCTTGAAGGTAACGTGACTGATAATCGATTGATACAGTGACCAAGTATAAACAATCCATATGAGAAACAACTATATGTTATTTAAACTAAAAATACTTCATTTAAAAGTAGATAACCCATAAAATATCATTTATATCGAATCAAATATATATTGATTGCCTCTGTTGAAATTTTTTCTGTTATATGTACTTCGTACTTTATGCATTTCAAATAACTCTTCCTTGCACTAGGTGGCACCAGTGTTACCGGACGACAGACCGGTACCTAGAGGAAACTGCCCCACTACTTACGTACACTAATAATAAGGCACGTGTAAGTACCCGAATTTCACCACTTCGGACTTCAGAGACTTTCGGGAATTCGAGAAAGATGGTAACTGTACCTTTTCTTCTCGTTCTCGAAACAACTGAAATCCAACTTGCGTCAACTGGCATACGATTTCAAGCCTCGACTGCTCAGGTATTTTTATTTTCCGGCCTATGTATACCTAAAGAACCATAAACGAGGTACAGAATAGACCTATCATTAAATGGAACTTCGTGGCACATGACTTCGTAACACCAACCTTGTAAAATATCAATGATTTTAGAGCAATCTTTTTATTTAAAGAACGGTAGCTTTAAATGTAAGGTAAGAAAGACTTATCTACATTTACTAGCTTTATCAATTTCAGTACTTCCGTTGGCTATAATTTCTAAAGCCATCGTACTTTAAATGAGAAGATTGCTCTAAAACCACAACGTTACCAATAGGTTATAAAATGGAACACAACAGTACAATCTGTGTTATGAGGTTTTGTGTTCGCAGTGAAACTATATTACCGATATATTGCCAATAAACATATTAGTTGCATTTTCCTCCACAATGTCGTCAAGAGGACAAGGATTTCTTCTCTACATATTTTTGTTAAATTATTTTATTTAGATAGTCTTTAGGCTTCATCCTTCGTTATGTGTATGTTTATACTTCAGTTTATTATACATATTTCATTAGTTGAATGTTATAAATAGCGTTTAAATAAGTTCTTTTACGTATGGGTATATATATTCACAAACTAAAACCGATATACTCGAAAATGTCGATTCTTCATAATAATTACTCAAAGTAAAAGTTCTCCATAATTTGAGAACCGAATCGATATTAGAACAGTTTTGAATTGATGTTCGCACGACTTTCATAATTACCGGACACATATCTTTACAAGAACACATTCTTGTCGTGTATCTAATTTCATTGGCTAAAAATTAAACAAATAATAATAAATACCTTAAGAAAGAATGAATTGATTCACGTGTCAAAACACTGCGCTTTATCGCGGTTTTGCAAGAAGCCGATGACCGAGAAACGAGTTTCAGTTATATCGCCACGTAATCGCGATACTACGCGAATATTTAAGGTATTACTCATAAAGCTGTGTCGACACGATGCATTGTATACAGGGTGTTTGGCCACCCCTGGGAAAAATTTTAATGGGAGATTCTAGTGGCCAAAATAAGACGAAAATCAAGAATCTTATCTCTGATTTTACTAGGCTAGCAATTGGAAATTATTGTCCCGGATACTATTGTTTAGAGTTACGCATCGCAGAATGGAAGCTCGACGCTTATGCGTTAGCAGTTAAAAGTAGAAATTCCAAGTCGCGTAAAATGTAGCTCACAGTATACAATTATCCTATTAATTGCGAAACGCGTAACGAGATGCTGGTAAAATGCCTACGCCACATTGTGCGTAATTACGGTAATTAAGGTTGATAATTATTATATGCAATTAATAATCGTGCGACCAAGTTCTGTAGAACGAAATTATCATAATCAACAATTCACTCAATCGATTAGTTTCAAATGAACGAACAAAGTAGATTATTTTTTAAGCCTGATTTTAATCTGTTCTTTAAGAGTAACTTTATATTATCTTCATTGCAGCGACTCGAGAGAACAAATTTCTGGGTGAACTGATTTACGAAAGAGTGAATATGATTTGCAGGAGGATTAATTTTATTCCCGGAGTCACGAGGAGCAGTAAAGCGGTAAATGAGACGTCCTGGAATTTTCGTCGGAGAAACATATTCATTATCCTTGGCCTCTATTTAATTCCATGGAAGGGTGCTCGAGAAGCTGACGCGTTTCAATATCGAGCCGCCCAAAAAACGAACTCCCGTTTACTTCGGACGCCGGCGTCAGTAACCCCGTCGCTCGTCTACGCGCATGCACCACCCTCTTTGAGGGGGTGTGTGTCAGAGAAAGAGAACAAGAGGGGGGTAGATCGAACACCGAGTCACCGACACCGTTTCTCGCAGTCTCCTTCTGTTGTTCGCGCGAGCACCGAAAGCATCTGCCTTCTTGCGCGGTTGTTACGTCGAGCGAAAAAAAAGACGGTCGTACCAGGCTCCGTAATTCGCAAGCGGTGTTTTCGCTTCGCAGTCCAGTGTCTTTCTTCCGCCTTCGCGCATTCTCCGGGAGGATCTAATGCAAAGGACAGCGTCGCGACGCTGGGAAGCTTCGTGAAGCCTTAAGGACTCGGCGTCATCCTCTGGGAACGTCACCAGCGGCACGTAACGCGAAAAAGTGAGTTCCAAGGGCTTAGAAACTATTAAAATAAAGATTTTTGTCCGCGAAATAGATAGGAAGAACCTAAGTTCCTAATTACAGTCCTGGACAAAATTAAGTAAACACATATAATTAATAAAAAGGAATAGATTTAACTTAACGATAGGATTACGCAAATTCGGAGTTTATCGAATATTTAAATTAGCAAACTCGATGAAACACCTATGAAAAAAAAGTCGTAACAAATAATCTTCGTTGCCATTTGCCTTTTCCCGACCAGTTCAATTTTCCACGGTATTATGTTGCAAATATTATTTATAAACTGTATTTTTCGATACATTTCCGCTATTTTTCCATTATTTTTACAATCCGAAACAATCAAACATCACGACTGAATGGAAATTTGTTCTCTTCTCTGAGATAAATATCTTCATTTCTCGTCATAAACGATGATGTCAATGTTTGTATACAACGTTTAGCCTTCGATGTATAATTCTGTACAACGTCTAAATGCTACCTAAGTAAATGAATGTAAGTAAATACTCATAGAAATATAATTTTCACAATTCTTTGTCCTAAATAGATTCTTCCAATATTTAAAAAATGATCTCATGCTGAAAATTTAGTGCGTGTATAATAATGAAATGAAACTATAGATTTTCCAAAAATTAGCGCTGAGACCATTTAATTTTTTCCAGAACTGTATATCGGTTTAAGTTCTTGCATCAGCTCTATAACTGTTAGATTTTGGGTTCTTTACAGGTTTTAAAACGGGATCTATACAATATAAATATTTGTTATCCTCATAGCTTGATTATCTTTTCAAGATATTTATGATATATATTTCTACTATATGTATAGATTCAAAATCTACATAAAATTTAAAAAATAACTGTTGTAGAACCTATGCAGGCTTTGCACTCCAAATTAACCCATTTCCAGATCACATTCACCTTTTTGCATATCAAGTTTTTAAGAAATTTGTTCTCTTAAGGCATTATAATAAAGATAAAATCTGATGTAGAGTTATTATTCCAAAATAAGAATTGTATTGCATGTCTGTAATAATATTTAAACAAAAAATAACATAAGGTGTCGATCGCCTTTTGAAGACTAGTTTGCTAATTACTAAGGAAAATTAATGGGGTTTGAATGTTGGTGTAATATACAAAGTGATTCAGAAAGAATAGACTGCAAAAACTTTCGAGGTTCAATATTAAAGTTAAGCGTCGATAATAATCAAGATAATACTTTTAATAGTGATTTATTTAGTTCGACGAGGGAACATAGTATTTGGAGCAGAGATCATGATACTTGACACAAAAAAAAAAATTTATTGCCTGTGACCTCGAACGCAGCGACAAGTACCTACGCTGTGTGTTATAGGGTGGCGCCGCGACGTCTAGCGTCGTATAGTACGCAATCTCGAGTGATTAAGATCACAAGCCATCGCATAGGAATGTTCCATCTAAGTTAAAACCTTATTAAAAGCCTATAATCATTCTTCTGAATGATACATTCAACTCAATGAATATAAATAATAATAATGCCCCTTTCATGGCGAAACGTAATAAATGAAATAAAGAAACATCAATTACGCAATATACTTATAGAAACAGGAAAAATAAATTTAATTTTGGATCTGATAAAGATGAATATACATATAGCACCTAACAGAAATGTCATACAGTTTGAGGCAACATTAACAATTTCAGGGTATTTCAATAACAAAAGAAGAGATACGTTAGAGAACTACTTTTTTAGCCTAAAAAATATTTATGTGTTATAATTATAATACTTCCATTATCTTCTCATTCGTAACTGAATATCAACAAATTTGTTTTTTAAATCAATTTGTTTAGTAGTTATAGGAATTTATATAATACCAATCATGGCAATACATTCGTCCAGCACTGTAAGTGCATTCACGTTTTGAAGCTTTGTCGTCGGTATTCTTCGAGTGGCTTTGCAAAGTTTTATTTATGCGACTGGTATTGCAATATTTATGCGAGCTTGCGATGAGGTGTACATTTCAATGAAGATGCAATAGCGTGTGTATCGAATAGGTATTGTTTCTGTGTTACTCGCCAATAAGTCGTCCGATCAATAAAACCAGAATCCAATTCAATGGGTGGGCAAAACCGACGTCAATTATTGGGTGGAATGCGAACCCACAATCCGTACGTACGCCACTCATGAACAAGGAAATTGTTATTCGATGGTGCATCATAGCGAGCCATTAATATTAATTATTTAGCGATCGAGCGAATCTACGCGAATCTGACTCGCGTTTCACGATTAAATATCCTCTTGAAATTATTGCAATTGCTTTACATTTCACTTTATTGCTACATTTTATTAATTACTTGGTATATTTAATATATTTTTAATTTTGTTTGCAGTTATACAAATTATTTTAAACGATAGAAAAATTATGGACCACGCATCCAGTTAGATGTTCTAAGAAACTGAACTATCATTAAATCGATCACGATCGAGGCAAATGGACGGCACAGAGCAACACGCAGGAACAACATATAGGGACGAGTGGTAGTTTTCAACATTTAATAATTCGAAAAAATATAATTTAGTATCGAAATTTAGACATCCTGTACAATCCTTGCATTTTCTTTTTACTCGGGCATTTACAACTTTGGCTTACATGTATATTATTCTCATAAATAACAGAAAGGATTCGTACGTTCATTCCGCGATGAAAGGATTTAAATATGGAATAAAATTTAATGTGCGACGAGGCGAAAATAGCCGCGAGCGAAGCAGTAAACGATATCTTTCTTCATTATTAATTCACAAACTTACGGTTCGCTGCCCGGCGTGTCTTTCGCGTGCTTATCGATGGTTTCACCCGCTGTATTGATACATTTCTAAACCGGGAACCTCTGCGTGGCCTTACTTAGTGGAGCCCGCCACCACGAAGGGTGGAAAGGACTCCGTCGTACGATCGATGCGTATAACACGTAAAAGAGAGGGAGAGGGATGATGAAAAATAAGGAAATGAGAGAACGAGAGAGCGAAAGAAACTCCCTCAACGCGGGAGAAACAGTCGGGTGTCACGGCTACTCCGTTATATGCAATTCTCGTTCCTTTCTCTCTTTTCCTTTTGTTTTTTTTTTTCCCATTTTTGCTTTTTCAAACGACAGTAACAAAACTTCCTTCGAGAGCTTGTGACGTTCACGGTTACATTAGAGAAAACGTTCGTGACCTTGCCTCGAACGACTTGAAAAATCATTGTCGCAATAATTTCTGTCTGCTCGTATCGGAATTGTAGAAAGAAGAAATGGTTTATTTACGTAACTAAGGAAGGAAACACATTATTATTAGTCTTTAGAAAATTTAGGATGGACGAATGCGGGGCCATTTTGATCTATAATAAAACTTTCATTGTATAGAGGTTCCAAGAAGAAATTTTGTATCAAATTTTATGTTTAAAGTATGTATAGGTGTAGTTTACAAATACGATGAACCAAATCGTTTCGTTGAATCTATTGGATTTTTCTAACGATATAGAATTAATCAACAGGCTGCGACCGTATTCTTATCACGTGGATCTGGAGTGTGCGACTATCTACAATCTTTTTATCGATCACGGGTATTTTACCAGAAGCTGAAGTAGAAATTTAATATGCACCAAGATTTCATTCTCAAAATAGACTAGTATTCTTTTTAGTTTAATTAAATTTATTTTTCTCTTAGTTTAATTTCAAATAAAGATTAACGTTTTCAAATTGTTGCCGTAGTTGACGAATATTGCGTTTTAATTATTAACTACCAGGATACTCATAATTATTAAATTTCGACGATGACCAAAGGATGCAGTAAGATTATTGAATAAATATTTACATTTTAAAACAATTACTGTTTTTTTATGGAGAGAGTAATAATATTTGAAATATTGTAATAACCTGTTCAGTTTACATAATTTCGTTGCTGAAATCGCTTGTGCATAAATGCTTGAGGGATTTCTTTATGGGGAGAAAATCGATTTATTATTCACACTCTACATAACAAAATTTTATTGGGTCAATCAATGACGATCGGGTCAATTGTGGAAGTAAACTGGAAATCGTCAGCAATCTTTGGCACTGTGCAGTAACCTTAATTTTACTCGAGGTTCTCTATCGCTTAGAAAAGAAAATAGGTCGCAATAATGTTTGAAAATAATAAGCAAATTGAGCGATAATTTTATTTATTGTACTCACAGTGACAACTGTAGCATATTTATCTAGTAACAATAGTTTATTTTATAATTTAATAACTAATATAATTAGAGTATAAATAGTTCTGTCTCCATTGTGAATTTAGTCTCCATTTTTCCAATCTCATACTGGAAAATTACGATCCCTTTTTTGTACATATTTGATGGGAAAGCCACGTAAACTGAATTTTTTCCCTTGTCATGGAACATCTCCTATTTCTCTTTGTCAGAACGTTAACCGAGACGTTAATAATAAATTTTGTTCAAAGAAGTTCAGTTAGATTTATCTCCGAATAAATTATTCAACATGCAAAAAGGTATTCAAATTAAAACGATGAATACGTTGATTCTAAAATAGTTACAGATCGATTAACTAGAATTGTTGGTTTTGTGCGAACCTCGGATAAAAATAGACGAAAACGTTATTTACAAACTCTGCTGTTAAGCGTGCCTTTAGAATGCTTTGGAAATCGAGGTAAACGGATGAGAAATCGGAAGCCGTAGAAAATAAGTAGGCGTCAAATAACAGAAGTAAACTACGGGAACAGTAAAACAGATACACAAGGTAATCCACTACCGGTTTCAATCACGAGGGAGCAATCGGAAGGAACGTTTTATTTTATGTTTGTTTTTAATAGATTACGACCTGTAACTTTTATAAAATGTTTCAGGCAGCAACATAAGGAATGAAAAAATAATATCCTCGTAAATTAAAGTTACTCGGAAACAAATAAATTAGAAAATTGGAGAAAAACACCAATTATTTATCAATCTATCTTTATTAATTTCGAGTTTTTTGTTACAATAGCTTTTTTACAAAATTTTACTTGATTTTCAGGCAAATTCTCAATCTATCTCAGATTTAAGATAATGAAACCAAACTGACCGAAAAAAGAAAGAGAAGTAAACATAATAGTATTCTCGTTCACACATGTGGTATATCCATTATTCATTGTTAGTGTTCTATAGTCTACGTACACAATCTACATTTACAAAAAGGGATTCGTAAAACCTTCTACAGTAGAGGACCGAGACTACTTTGGATAATCGAAAACTCGGATAATACGGATGGGTGTTCATAAGTCGCAAAATAAAATCATGAAGAACATTTTGATAATTTTGCACACATGCATTTAAGTTTAATTACATAATTATTTAATTCAATGAAGGTTTATTAATAATCTTCTCTTCTATTACATTCAATAGATGTCTTGGAAAGGAAATATCTCTACCATAAAGTTCAAAGCACCTCGGAAAATGCGGAAGCTCGGTTAAACGAGACTTTGTTGTACGAAGAACCGTATCATAAGGAAAGAGTAGTTTCAACATCTTTGGTGTTACTGGAATTTGTATTCTGAGAACTCGTGTTATACGAGAGTGTACTGTACGATCACTGTCGATAATGGACAGCCCGTGGACAAGATTACCCATAATGAGAAATTAGAAACTAAAAGTTAAGCGTTTAGCGACAAGTTGTACGCGGATAGAAAGACCGGCTAGGTTGGGAAGGTGGAGGTATATAGGCAGGTAGAAAGAAGGGGGAGGAATGAAATACCGTGGTAGAGGAAGGCGAGGGAGAGAAAGGAGAGCGGAACGAGGGTGTTGGTTGCGAGTCGATAAACCAGGGGAAACGCGAGCACCCTTGCGCACGGTTTCAACATGGCGGTCGGTGAGTCCCATTCCCTTTTTCCTTTCACGTTCGGGTAGGCAGAGGAAGTTAGTCGTCGCGATCGATCCCGTCACACATTTTGCAACGTTCCTGTGCGTTGAATCTGCGAGAATGATCCCGCGGGATCGATAAGAATCCCAGCCACGCTGTTCGCGTGTACACAAGGATCGTTCTTGAAGAATCACACGATCCTCTTCCGACTGTTTTCAGACGAGGATCCGATATGCGGCTCAGGGAGGACGTCGTCTCGGTACTGTTGCACCCTGGGGGACTGAACAACAAGTAAGTGCACATTGATCATAGTCCTGATCAAGTCATCGCGAGCCTACGTTCTGCTTTCTTGTCCCGTAGACGATTTGTTTCTTCGTCGCTTTCATCCTCGAGCTTTTTTTGCGAGCGACTTTTCCGCGAACAGCGCGATCCTACGGGATGTTGGGCTTTGATCGCGATTTTCGTGAACGTGCTGTGTTCCGAGAACCCCGTTTTTCTGTGAATGACGTGGCTGCCGTGAAATCTTTCTGTTTACTTTTAGTTCGACGCAAGAAAGGTGTGCCAAGCTTTCCTCCGAGTTTCATATTTAAGGTGTTCGCGTTAGCCAGTATTCTTTTTTTTTCTCGTAAAGTTTTGTCTTTTTGTGACGAACATAATAGTGTACATCAAATTTTTATATCTGCAATAAGTTTCGAGAAACGAAGGGGACTTTAAATTACAAACTCCATCTACGAATAACGAATGAATAATTTAGATTCGTTTGTAAGCTAATTTTTTATCATGTCTTCGCTTATGTCGATTAATATATTATAATTTTGCGAACAAATTTACAAATGGATCTAAAATTTGTATTCGTTATTCGCGAATAACGTTTGCCCAACATTTATTATCGCGAACCAGAAAATAATTACACGAAGGTTGATTTATTGGACATTCTTTTCGCTTACTTTTGAATCGCCATACGGTTCCAAAATCTTGGACAATTTTTCCAGATCACCCTTTGCATTTATTTTCACGATCAACGTCATAAGTCATTTTGTAAACACTACGTTCAACGATAGTTCTACAGCAGTGTTTTCTTTGACGAAGTTAACAGGAGTACCGTACTGGTAGAATTAGCTATTAGTTCACGTTCAGTCGCGTAGTTTCACTGAGATCTAGCATTGAGTTGCTTTAGATGTTACTTATCTAGTGTAAATTGTAGAATATTTATTCCAAACCTTATTATTAGCAATGCCAAGGCATTTAACTGAAAAGGAAAACCAGAAGGTTAGTGTTGACTCTAAACGGTCCCCTTTTTTGATACAATATGCCGTTTACACTAATTGTTATTGTTTCATCATGCATTCTAGGTATACGTGCTTCTTATGTTGTTTATCGAAAACCAATCCCCAAATCTACATTTTCTTTCTTGATGTATTCCATTTGTAAATATTTATATCTATCCTTTGTCGAACGCATCAAACAGCCGCACACACATCGCAACAAGTGATTGTAGCATGAAACTTCTTGCCACCCTACGACCACCTCTCTTCAAGACACAAGTTTATCGAACATACGATCATTGTACAGGTAGATTTATCTCGTTAGCGATACTCAGATTTCTTTTCTCACCGAACTCAACGTTCATGTTATTTTTATTTTCTGAAACGAAACGATTTCCCTTAGAAAGCGTTTACACGAGATTCTTGTTGTTAAAAATTCTTAGTGTGGTGTTACGTTTTGTTTCACTAGACACAAATAGCTTTACAATAGATTTACAATTTTACTTTCGAGTGTTTTAATACATGATGCTCTGTCTGCACGACGTCATGCGTGTTTTTGGCCATGCGACGCGTCGAAAGCTGTACGAAAGTTATTTTTGGGAACCGTCTCAGAATCTTCTAATTTTTATTACAAGTTATTGGGACAGGAATTCACGGGTTCTGGGCATTCCCAAATCTTCTTCAACGTCGTGCAATAAAAATTACAATAAAAAGATTCTTCGAAGATCATCAAAAGTGTCTTTTATCCAGCTAAACTGGCAACAGATCGCAATGTGTGCGAAAATCGAAATTATCGCATTTGCAAACTTTTGTACGCGTCATATGGCCATTTTAATAAATCCATCGACGAAATTGCACATTCATGCACTACCGAGTACCGATCGTCGACCTCGATCTCGCAAGCTTGACTATGTTTGCTGGATGTTTCGATTGCGAGAGTCAAGTTTAACGAACGCCTGCTTTTTCTCGTAGAAAGACTTCGTTCTTTTGCACTGATACTGTACAGTTAGATATGTATGTCTCTTTGAATGAATGCACTGTTCCAAACAAAAATGTATACGTTATGACATTTGAGCAGCAATATTGGAATAATGATGTTAGAATAGTAATATCAGAAATCCAAATAGTAATATTCGAACAAAGGTGTCGAAGTAATAAATAGGGGAGAAGGAGGGAATACCGACCACTTTTTTTATTATCGTCGTTGTTAATGTACTCTCAGTTATAATAACAGTAAAACCTGAAATAATCTAGGACATTGAAAAGTGGTGAAATTTTGTTTTCTAAAGTATTCAGTCTAGCAAATAACAAATCTAAAATAACAAACCACAAAATTGGAGTAGCAATAAATGGGAAAAAACTGAAAGCAACAAGATAACTACGTTAACCACAGACAACACTCTTTTGGATGCTGCGCTTATGATTCTCACAAGAGTTCTTGGAACACCTATCAGTAGTGAATCAATCCTCTATAGGAATGCTTAAGCTCAACCAAGAGTTTCAGAATTGGTAATTAAAAAGACTCCTATTATATGAATGTGCCCAGTTATAAGAACTGCTTGTTCCCCCATTGGATTCATATAAATGGAGTTCTACAGATTTGGTCCATACTTCCACCTTCTCCCCTAATCACCAGCCGCAAAAGTGTTAAATTAAGTATTCTTCGTGCTCGTCTGAAGAAAAAGAGTTATTCGACAGTCGTCTTCGATTAAAAAAAAAAAGAAAATCCCCAGGGATCAATGTATCAGCAGGAACGCTGAATCGGTTCGGTTCGCGATAAGAAAACGTAAACTCCCGGAATGAAAGAGTTCCCTCGCGGAGCAGTGGTGTGGGTGATCGGAGTAGCTCATGCTATTTCGCAGACGTCTTACGTAGGTGTGTTGCCTATATTTGCATCGTCGTAGGTCGTTCGGGCCGCGGCTAACGGAACGTATCGATCCACTTGGACTCATTTCTCTGTCTCGCTCGTAGTCAACTTCGTAGGAGCGACCAGCCAAACACAGAGGAAATCGGGAATTGCAACGAGACTTCCCCAACGAACACCGTCTCGGTGACCAGAAGCCCGACGTCCACCGACTTCCACGAGGACTCCGATGATTTCCATGTCGCCGAGGACACCACCACGTGGTCCTCGCTCGCCATTACACGCGACAACGTGCAGATCGATAGCTCGAACAACGAGACTGGAAATTTGAATAACAATCTATCGATACCGAGGATCCGCAGGAATAGCTCCATCGAGAGTTTGGCCGATTACGAAGGTAATATGTAGCGTCCATGTTTCATAATCGAAAAGCTTTATTTGACTTTTGATTATAACTATTTACAAAGGGATATTCATAACTACGACAAGCATCAGTTGCATATTGCAAAGAAAAAAAGTTTAAATTGTAAATGTATCTGTCAGTGTCGAAGCTCCATTTTGTACATTTCATTCGATTCAAATAAGAATTTCACACGATGATACTTTCGTTAATTTATTAATTTAAATTGTTGTATTCTGTCGCGTGTCGAAGCACGTGATCTGTACGGGACTGATTCAACGTATCGATCAATTCATGTATTTCGATGAAACGATCATGAGATCCCCTTGGAGTTAAGTGTCTGGGCAGCTGCGATGAGTCAGTGTTGGCGTTACGATGCCCGGATTATTCAGTATTCCGGCAATGTGCAACGAGCATGAAATTCCGCAGGGCGTAACTCCTCTCACGACGACTCGTCCCACGAGTTGACACCGTCCGAGTGGTCCGACTGGTCCGAGGAAGGAAATATACCGGCAGGTTGTCGCGGTATCGTCAACCCCAACTATCCGGGTTTTCAACACCTGGCGCCTTCTCTTCTGTCGGACACCGATCTGACGGAGGACGAGCAAGAGAGCTGTCCCGATTACATCAGACTCAACGAGATCGACGCACGGCCTGTCGAGAACGACAACGAGTACAATAATAACATCGAGGACAGCATCAATCATCTTTGCGGGCAGAAGAACCTGAGGAAATCCTTCTACGAGAAGCCAAAATTTAATATACAGGTAAACGCACGCAAGATTTACTCATTTTTCGAAAAAGAAAAGACGAATTTTTCATGGAAAACAAAAAGTTTAACCAATGATCTATATAGCCCATTCTGTTCGACTACATTTTACCATCTTTCAGGCGCCATTCATGATTCCGCAATCGATAGAATCTTTATCTTGTTCGGAGAAATAGCAGTTCCAAGAACAAATTGATATTTTCTTCAACGAATGTTTTACCATTTAACGCGTTTTGTAAAAAATGGATGATACCAGGCCAATTTCTACATAAAGCATCTTTATGCCTTAACACTAGAACTACCGACAATTATAGTGCATTTATTTGTATCAAAGAAATTAAGACGACAGATATTTGAAAAAATCTATAATGCAACGACAATAAATGTTTATTCGTTCTTGTATAGAAAGCCACGGTAACTTTGCAAAAATCCAATCGAGTAAATTTGTACCAATTTTGATTAGAAATTACGAATTTTGACCAAATGGATAGTTCTAGTGTTAATGGCGGCAAATTATAATGTAGACAATTATCTCCATTATTTTTGCATTACTTGCAAGGAATGATTTCCAATTAACAAATTTTGAGATATCGGCATAAAATTTGTAGGAAGTAATTGTAAGGAGCCAAAATTTAGAAAATGTTGTTTATAAAATCGATATTTTATTTAAACGAGCCAAAATCTTATCTTAAACTAGGCGAAAAGGCCGGTGAAGCTAATCGTTGGCGTGTGCTCTGTTTCTAGACCGTAACATCATTATACGAGTCAGTGGTGCCGCCGTCGGAGAAGTGTATAAACTACGTGAAGAGCGTGAAGGATTCGAGGACGGAGGAAAAGATTCTCTCGCCCGAATCGGAGATCGTCAACGGCGTCGTCGAGGCGGAGACGCATCTGACGGTGTTGGAACCGGAAGAAGCGCTCGCCGACTCGGTGTCCGAGCCACCATTTTCAGAGCCAATCGTGAAAGAGAAACAGGAACGGGAGGTCTCGGTCGAGGTCGAGATCGTCGAACTGACCACCAGCGTCAAGGAAATCCTCCAGTTTCCGCAAATCGAGGAGATTCCGGACTCGGGGAAGACCAGCGAAGTCGGTGAGGTAGGTATCATCATTGGTTCTTCCTTACACCTATGTTTTTAATTAATAAATGAGCCAAGTTTTCATAATCAGAGCTGAGCAAAGTGTGTCACGCGGTAATTATCGTTTAATCATAATTATAAATCTTTAAAACCTGATGAAACAATAATAATAATTCTTTATTTAACAAGCTGATTTCCCTTTGTATACTCTTAAATATGAACTTGTTTTATAAATGTGATGTATGGCGAAAATAAATTTAATTGTTTACAAAACTTGTTTACATTATTGTGAGATTTATACAATTATAGTATATTGTGTTTTCTAGAAGTTGGCCTACGTATCACTCAGGAGATATTATTCTATTATTTAGCATCTTACATTCAAGAATTAAATGAATGTTAAGTGGCTATAGTCTTATTTATTATAGCGTAATTACAGTGCGATTGCATGTATTTTCATCATGAAAAATGTAACGAGATTACACTTTGCCCCACTCTGGTCGTAATTGGTAATCGGTAATATTCCATGATTATTAATAAATTCTTCTCTAAAACTTCGTCGATTAATCAGCACGTTAATTATACATATAGTTTATATATTGTATGTTGTATTATTTGCACACAAGGGGAATCCCATAAATAGAACATATTATTATTGTTATAAAAATTACAATTTCAATATTTCAGTTAAGGAGAAGTTAATAGGCTATTAATAAACTTCAGAGTGAAAGTAAAACGTGTTGCGTGGATTTTATTTTATTTTTGCAGCGAATTACATCAAGTGTGAACTGCATTCATTTTCAAAGCGTGTTTAACGGCAACAATTTTTCACGCGGATTAGAGAGCATCTGCAATGTAAACGTATCTTCGGTGAAGCACGGACGATCGAGATTAACGAGAATTTGCTTTGCATCGACTATAGTACTTCTAATGCACACAAAAGGCTAACGACTGCATAGTAGACGCACACGCTCGTATGACGTATTAATGTATTCAACGATGTTCACGGTACGTTCCTCGTTTTGAAACAGCGCAACTCTCGACTGTTTCACGTCGTGTAGTTACTCGGCACGGTTAATCATAAATTTCCTGGACCTTTGGCCACGGTCTTACTAACAGTTAGTCACTTAATGTCAAACTATGAGGAATACGAATCAGCTTCTGTTCAGAAAATGACGTAAACGCATAAAAGAGTCCAAATTTAGAGTCCAAGAAGGTAAAAAAACTGTGTCATTTTAATTTAAAAAGGATCCCTCTTAACAGTATGTTTCACAAGAGCGTTGTCCAATATTATAGATTGACCTTCACAATCGCCTGATGCAAACCCTATAGCAAACGCATGGGCTATTATAAAGTTAAAATTACGTGGAAAGTATACATATTTTCATTGAAGCAATTATACCGTCGAATAAGGTGTATATATGTAGATATTATATGTTTACTTCAAACATATTTTTGAATTTTTTAAAAATACTTATTATTTTTTCGTGAAACATATTGTACACACTTATAGTGGGCAGTATTATGAGCCTCTTGACGAATGAGAATATTGTGTTCCGTAAAAGTTGGCCTACATGCCACTCAGAAAATATTATTTTGCTATTTAGCACCTTAAAAATCAAATCAAACGTTTAGTCTTTCTTGCGCCTCGCTGTAGTCATGGTCGAGTAGGAATTTCTGTACACAATATAAAGAACTGATTTTTGAAACACAACGATGCGGTATTCGCGATTTCCAAGCAGCATCAAGGAATGAACTAATCATCATTGTTTCTTTCCAGACAGAGGATATCGTGGTGGAGCACATCGACCTAATACGCGAGGCAAAGGAGTTGCCTCGCCAAGCTCGTTCCAAAATAGGCAACCGTCAGACCGTCACGTCGAACGGCTCCGCCGACGACGATTCGGAAAGTAACACGGACACAGACAGTTATCCGGAGGAGCAGCCCACCTACACAAAGCTCGAGGAGATCGATTTGCTTTCAAGCATCGGCCGGGATATCGGCGTCGATCTTGAAAAATACGTACAACCGGTGCCCGACGTGGTTGCCATGGAGGCACTGGATCCCCTGCATGTCTCCACGCGATCCTCGTGCGCCATGAACATGATGAAAGACGCCATCGAGGACACCAACAAATTGCTCGATCGCGATCTTCCGGAGGCATCGAGCGCCGACGCGAGAAAAAAAGAGAAGATGGCTAGAAATCAGGCTAAGAGGAGGCAGCAGCAACAGCAGCAACAGCAACAGCAACAGTTGAGAGCCTCGAACGTGCATAGACGCCCTGATAAGAGAAGGGCCGATGCGGACATTGGACCAGGTACGTTTTTCTGATCGAAAACAATTTATTTTTGGATCGTTTTCGTCCAAGTGTTGAAATATTAAAGCTGACTCGCTTAACGCTAGAACTACCAACGTTAGGATATACAAGGATGTTCCAATGTTGTAGTAAAACCGGGAAGTAGGTGGTTGTTGATGCGAAAACAAGTCGAAAATGTTGAACGAAATTTTGTTATTATAAGGAACAAAGAAATTGTACTGGAACCAATCTTTTGCTGGAATTAACTTTGCAAAGTAACTGTCTTATATTTATATGCAAAAACATTGTAACTAAATCCGTTGTACATAGATTTACAATTAACCGTGTACGAGCTACATACATATCTGTTGTAAATTTTCTTTGGACAGAAACGGAAGTTAAAGAAGAAACTCTCGTTACACTTTGCACCGCAGAAACGCGATTGCATTTAATTTACTGTTGCTTAATAGAAGTGAAATTTTACGGTGCAAGAACATGGAAGACAATAGCGCATACGAACCTAACCGTACATGGCTCGATTTCGATGCAACTGTGATACGCCTAATATTGGTCAAACTTGCCAAAACAGTTATTTATAAAACATTTAATCGAATTCACCTTTATGGAAAACGTTTGAAACCAAATATAATTGAAAAAATGCATCGAACACTACTAATTAATTTTTATTAGTTTCGCTTTTAAAATCTTGTATCGTTTTCTTCTTGTTAAAGGTGGCTTCGACGTCTACAATATCGAAACTGCGATGCCGAAGATCGACTTGGACGCGATCGAGTCTCACCTGAGAGCAGCTCGCGAAGAGGAACGACGGGTAAGTGAAAATCATTCATGTGTAATTGCATGTTACGGTGGTTAAACTAATGTGGGAAAGAGTACAATAATGTTTTAAAAATATTCCATATACAATATTGAAGTTGTAAATATTCACTATTAAAAAATGTCCGTCTGTGAAAGTTGAAGTACGAAAAAATGTTACATACAATTCCGAAGCGAATTATTCAATTAAAATTAGATTACACCACTATGTTTTCAAACGTTTTAATAGGCAAAGTTACAGAAGTGTTTTTAAGAAATGAAATTTTTTGTTTATTAATTTCTGTTTCACGAATGTATGTTTTTGTTGGGACTACGAAACGGTAAAATATCACCACGATAGAATTTTAAAGAATTATTATTAGTAGTAGTGGTAGTAGTAGTAAGTTTTAACGGATTCGTTAGATTCCTAGGAAAACCCGTTATTCAATCAAGTTTTTTCTTAACCTTGCCACTCGGTGGATTAATAAATACTCATAAACTATTGCTGGACACCGGTTTGATAAACGTTATCATTACTCAAACGAGTGTTCCGTAGAAACGCGCGCGAACGGAAGGTGGAAAGCATAATGGTGGCACTCGAAAAGAAAAAGTATCGTAATAAGCGAAGCAAGGAGAAATAACAATTTCCCATCCACCTGGCCAATGTTCTCACGGATAAAACGATACGATAAAACTGAATGAATAGCCACGCGACGAGATTGAATCGCTTTCGTCGAAGGCTATCGTATACGCAGGCTCATAATCATAAATGTTGCACGGCTGATAAACTCTGCCTCGAACGCTCTAAATTAAGCTGCAAAGGATACAGTGGGCGTATTCGAAGATAGAAGGAGAATGCATGAAAAGTCCAATTACCAAGGGCTAATTGATAAGGGAACGTAAATAAAAATATTAAGTAATATGTATACTATACAATACGTTACGTTCAATTAAAATTAATTTCTCTTTTTGCATTTTCCAGGGTTTGAAAACTGTTAGGGTATAACGATTTCGGTTTTTGAAATAGTTAAGAATCTTTACTTTGACTGAATGTCAGGAAAAATTGAAATTCCAGACTGTATCTGTTTAAGTTATGGTTTCTATATCAGTTCTCATATTCACCTTCAAACTATGCAGACATCTTAAAGTTTTTCATACAACATCAAGTACTTACAATGGAGAATTCAGTTCTAACAAGTTCTATAGTATTATCAAGTTTTCGAATTTTACTATAGTTCTTTTAATATAACATTTTTAAGATTATAGCATTAAGAAAATGTAAACAAAAGACATTTATTTTGCTTTCAAATTAGACAGACCTCTTGCCGTTTATCATACAATAAAATTGTATTGTATAATGCAGTTTAAAAACCTGTAGTATTGCCAGCGTTTCAAATTTTAAATTTGAAGCTTGAAAGAACCGTGTAAAGAAAGTAATTTATTGTTTTCATACCCAAAGCAGGCAGATATCTTAATGCACTTTGCCCGGTTGTGGTAGGAAAGATGGAGAAAATTCCCAGCTCGCGAATTTTAATTTCCACGGCGGGCAGAGAAGAGAAACAGCACTCCTTGTAATGACGACGAGATGTTTCGCGCGAGTGTTTTCTGGATTATTGACGCAGAAAATAAGGTCGACGAGGTTTACGACCCCGTTTCGGGATCCCGATAGCGAGAGTCTCATTAAGTTGTACATACGATCTATATTTGCCAGTGCAGTAGCCATTGTATGGAAATAGGGGAACAGGAAACGGATGCCGGCACGGAGACGATCAATGCAACTGTCAGATATAGTGTGACACATTTCGACGCGTAAGATTCGAAGGGGGCTTAACGTCGAACAATAATAATCGCTAACGAAGAGGCACACTTTTTTTTTTCTCAATTCTACGATCTATACACATGGTATTGGGCTGCAGAAAATGAAAAGGAAATCTATTGGACTTGGTCAGAAAGTAAATTTGTTTTTGTAGCAGAATTCAAATTGCTAATAAACAGTACTTATAGGTTCTGTAACCGTGAGTATGGAATCTGAATATAAAATTAATTGTTTATCAATTCGGGTTATATTAACAATTGGACCGACTTCAAAGTTCCACGGCAGTTTAATTTTTTTATTCACGTTTCTTTGTCAATTTATTCTAGCTTTGCTTACGGAGAATATTAATATACAGAATGTCGTTATATTTATGGAAAGATACAGTTTTGAAAGAGCACGGCTGACGCTTGTAACATCTTGAGATTACGTATCACTGCACCTTAAAAGCCAAAGCAGCCGTAGGTCAAACGATTTGCATGGGCGGCCAAGTGAAACACTTTGCGTACAACTTACGAGAGATACAACATCTCCAGCCGCAGCAGTTCGAAAACGAGTTTCGAAGAAGTATTTTAGAAACGATTCCGAACGAAAGAGGCGAACGTAATTGCAGCGCCGAGAGCGACGGGGGGCAAACTTGATCAAGTTTTCTGAAGTCTGACTAAAAAGTAAGACATAACAATTTTTTTAAGCGACGCTATACCGTTCCAATTTTAATTAGAGTTCGCCAATTTTCTCTCACACGCGTTACGTCAGAGCCGATATTCCCCGATAAACGTTTAAAATTAAACCTGCACTGTCACTCGGAAATTTAGAACACCCTTCGATCTTTAGCAATTTTATTGCTTTATTTAAATTGCTTAGGTACAAGATAAAAAATTGCGTATCTTAAATATTCTATGAAATAACATGAAATACTGTGTTTAAACTATTTTTTCTAAGCTGATCGATTGTCTGCTGAATGCAAATTTTCAGAGATAAAATAGAAGACCGGCTAGAACGAAATACAGTACCGAGTTTATCAGCTTAATATTCGTTTCTCTTTAAAATAAAATGGTCAATCACTGACAGATGACCAACAACTGTACTGTTCGAAGACTACAGGCCAAAATAAGATTCTACAGGCCAAAATAAGACGAAAATCAAGAGTATCAATTTGTTGATTAAGGTTGTTCGTTAAAAAGTTATTAAAAAATTAAATTAAAAAATTTCAGATCATTCACGGAAAAATTATTTTCGGTTATGGGGTTCAATTACAATTATTTTTGGCGAATACACATACCCCCGAAATCCTACGTACTTTCGAGAGAAAAATTCTTTACCGAAAATTTACTGTGTGACCAAAAATGTTTCTATGTATAACTTTTTAACGAAGCCTCAATCAACAAATTAGTATCCTTGATTTTCGTCTTATTTTGGCCTCTAGAATCTCCCATTGAAATTTCTCCCAGGGGTGGCTGAACACCCTGTAGGGTAAATATTGATTCAATAGTTATGAAATATTTGAGTCACAGTAATACAAGAAGATAGATACAATAAGAATCAAAAAGTTCTGGACATAGCGTTAGTATATTTTTCTTTTTATAATAAAATGACCGGTAGATAAACAACTGTTTACCCGCCAATTTGTTTAAATTTAACAGAATGATCGCGTACCTCAAATCGATAAACGCGCGTCAAAAGGTGGCCAGCCACTTTCACCGGGGACTGCGAAAACCTGAGCTAGTCCAGCCTCCGTAGACGGTTAATAGCACCAGCTCCACCACCTCCTTCGAGCAGCAAACTATACCGGAAGATCGGTTCGCCGCTCACTTGACTCGCTTTACGCCAGTCTCGTGTTGTTCTCGTCTCGCGCGAGTCCGTTGGCAAAAACGCAAGTAATCGAGGCGCTTTCGGTGTACCGCGGCGTGAAAAGGAGGAAGCCCCCGTTCGTCAACGACAGTGAATCGCATAAAAAGTGAAGATATTCTTTGAGAAAGTGATTGCCGGATCGAGAATCCTTTCAGTTTTTCGTTTATCGATCAAAGAAACACGTTGATCGATTTACTATTATAGAATCTTGCTCGAAACGCTCCGGTAATTCCATCCTTTGCGGCTTCCGAATGTAAGCTAAGTCCATTGTTGGCGAATCGATGTTTCGTCATCGTTGCGGTCAGTTTTATCAGGGTCAGAGGAGACATCGATATCCCTATGGCGATACAGGGAATCTCGTATAACGACGTTGTGGCGAAGATATCTCGGATCGCCAGCAATTTAGCGTTTTCGTTGGAAATGCTATAATTTAGAATTTACGCTTTCCTTCCCATGGAAATAATTGATTTACAACAGAATATGGTAGAGACTGGAGTCTCTGAAAGACTTGACTTCCACTTCGAGAAGTACCTCGCACCAAAGGCAGGCGTAATTAAATCATACTTCCGCTTCATTTGCGTCACGGACACGACCTCTCGAGACATCTTCCTCGTGTATTTTATTAACTGAAGAGACACAGAGGCCTGGAACATGGCAATTTTTTGCGAAAAGTACATTTTTGAATTTGGAGAAAATTTGTTCCACGTACCGATAACCTTTGAAAGCTTTTAAAACCGAGATATCGTATCTGCTAAATAACTATAATTAAATATAATTATAGAGTTTTAATTCTCTTTAAAAAAATATTAGGGATTAAGAAGGATTTTACAAAAATGGTAGAATATGTTAGACAACAGGTTTGTTTCGTGTGAAAGCTTTGAGGATTGCTGGAAGAAGCATACAAGTTTTGGCTGCTACTATGTGCTACTTGTAATTTTAGCCAACCACATAATAAATATCGTATAAATAACTACACGGTTTTCCTTTCACGTGTGTGTTGCCATCGCCAGGAGTAACTTTAAGGAGACTTGGAGAGAAGATACTGTGCAAATGAAGTGAAAGGAAAGTGTACGTTGTTCGTAGTATTAAAGAAATTGGCGAAACAAACGTCGAGATCCTAGAAAGTGGACGAACTGTAGCGAATCCAAGAAATATGGGCAGCAGGAACAAGGCGAAAAGGCATTATAAAAAGGATTCCCGATTTCTCACGGACCTTTACACATTCACATACGATGACTTCGATCTCGTAAGATTAGGTTTTCACCAACAGACAAATGGCGACAGAGTGTTTATTCAATATTTGTTCATTTCTTTTATCGAGTTTCATCAATATACATATATATATATTTTGTAAAAACTAAGAAATCTAGTTGCTTTCTTAAAATTAACTTCTTCGGCAACTCACGCATCAATACCAAATTTTATATATTCCCTATGAAACAAATGACACTCCAATGCGCGTGAACAAAAGTTAGACAATGTCAACATCGGTGAGGCCGTGAACCTTCCCAAACGACCCTCGTATTGTGGAACATTGGAAGTATGCACAACGCGTCTTTTCGACAGGGAGTCTGTTTTTATGATAAGATATCGGCAATGAAAGCGTGACCCTTCGTTGACTCTGTCCGACAAATTGTTTCCTATGCTCGATGTTCCATGGAAGGTTAACGACCCAACGATGATTCGATACATAGAACGGGAAAAGTGGGTCGTGGCTGTACAGGTGCCGGAAAGTTAATTTTGACATTCACGCGCTAGTTAATTGCACCAAAGGTAGAAGAAAGTTTCGAGAAATTCGCGAGACTCGATTGTAAAAAATGATCGAAGAAGCTCGAATCTTGTTCCTTTATCTCGTTCAACAATCGTTTCTTCGATGAACTATGAGTTCGTTTGTCAGAACTAAATGATAACAGTGGCTCTGAAGGATATCTTTTTTAGCATTTTTATATCCTTATTATTTACAACACTAAATTGTATAAAAAACATTCAAGGAAAGAACGTCCGGACAATGTTTCAATAAAATATTCGTTGGAAAGATAATGTCACGAAAAAGCACCCGGTACGGATCCCGGAATACGTAAAAACTTTTATCGCATAGTTAAACGTAATGACCAGGAGTGTATCGTGAAAATTCGAGTTACGGATCGTCTTTCTTCGCATTCACAGTTTGCTGAAAGAAGATGAAAGAAAGTTGTATAATGGAACGTGTTGCGAACGCCACATAATAGTTCTGTCATTTAAAAAATAATATCTCTGTCGCCATTCGAGCAATGTAATCGAGTGTATCGATTACCTTGCTTTCATTTCTGGGGCATTAGGACGACGATAAAGAGCCGGCCAAGGAACAGTCAAAGTCAGGAGCGACCATGCTTGCGTTGCTCCAGAAATCCGACGAAACGGAGGAACTTGTAAGGGAAGATCTGGTCGCGCGATTCGATAGAGTCGTGCGGGGAAATCCGGATGATACTCTCCAGGTGTGACATCAGCCGATCTTTAACACAAATATTTCAAAAATCTATTAATCTGAACAGCGAAAGAAAAAACAGTATATTTATGAGCATATGTATATTATTCAATTAGGTCTAGATCAGCACAAACTATAATCGAAGAAATACATGTTAATTATACAGCGTTTATTATAGTGGCAACGTGACTGTTTTGTTTGTATCGTGGTCCTACTTTTTAAGGGGCAGTTATTTCCAAAAAACTGAATATTCAAATACTTCTCTGGGGTAGCTCTAAGTGCTGAAAAGTAAATTTTTCAGAATGGAAATCCTGTTGTCGTTGAATTAAAACGAAATCCATTAGCACCCACGTCATAATTCGTAGCACATTACGCAGACGTTGTCAATCTCATTAATGATATCACTCCCACGCGATTCCGGTAGAACTTGAGGAGAGACGAACTTGCAGGGGGATTAATGCACCGAGGGGGTTTCCAACCCCTTCCCCTCCCCCCTCTCCACGTGTAACGGACGATCACACACCAGATTTCTCTGTCCACAGCGACGAAACGACCGCGAAGAGATCAGAAGGAGGTTGGCGATGGGTCCAGACGCTGAAGACTTGCGCGCTGAACGCGGAAGAAAGCCGAGCCTTCAGTCGCGGCTACAAAGCGGTTGGTATCGCTCCAACCCTTAACACACTAAGCACACTGCGCCCGCAAAACCATGCCTCCTTCCTCTAACTCGTAAAAATACCCACTCGCGATCCCATTGCAACAGTTATCGTTTAACGTTGGAAAGGTACGACGGGCAGTATGGACAATAACAGTTTGCGATTAGTTTATCAGAGTGAAATTTTAAAAGAAAACAAAATACAGAAACATAGTAAACTACGAAAATAATAATTTAATAGGAATATTAGAAAAGATGACTTATTGGTGTGTAATCGTGAAACTAAAAATTTTCTGGTGAACACAGAAATACAGTGCGACGACGACGCAAATTCTGTGAATATTAATTAATTGGAAATTTATTAAAACAGTAGTTTTTACTATCGATCTCTTTGCATTCGGTCTTGCGACATTTAATTTTTACGAGAACTAATATCCTTCTGATTAAAAATATTATTTTAATTAGGAAGTATCAAGAAGTGCACTCTTAATCGATGTTTGAGTCTAAGCGGATTTAGAAAAATTCATAATAATCACTTATTTTTGCAATCAGTTTACCAGGGTGAAATCTTAAAAGGAAAGAATAAAAAGTTCAATATATTTTCATGATAATTTCATACGCAGAAAATAGTCGTTTAACAATCAGGAACTAATTATAATCTAATGTTTCAAAAACCTTACTCTATGATTGGTTTTCCAAGATACCTTTTCAAAAATTTCTATTAGTCCCCATATTCCAAAGGTTATAGAGGTTCCAATAAAGCCATGTTTCTGTGTACAGTTTGAACAGTTGACAAAGTGTTAAAGGAATAAAATAGTTAAAAATTCTAATAGAAGTCTCGTATCTGTTTAGGAATGAATCTTCAGATCTGCTTCATGAACGAAACACCCTCGGACACGGAGTCTCCGTGCTCGGAGAACGACGCCTCGCCTGGATCAACGCCAATCTCGAAGCAACAACAGAAACAACAAACGCCCATTAGACCTCAGGTGCTCAGTCTTCCTCCTTTGAGGCTCGATACAGGCTCGAATTCAGCACCGATCGACGAGGCCGACTTTTTCGCCAGGCAGGCCAGGTTGCAAACTGAGGCAAGAATGGCCCTGGCACAGGCCAAAGAAATGGCGCACATGCAAATGGAAGTCGAGAGGCAAAGGCTGAAACAAAGTCCCATCACGGAGATGGTGCGATCCAGCCTTGAAAAAGTGAGCCCTTAATGTTGTGAAAATAACTGTTTCAAATCTACGTTAAATCTCTGGCTTAGCCAAAACCTGTTCCAAATCTTAAAAATATAACTTGCAACATGTTTTTCCGAATACCTTGGGAAAGAGTTATACATATTCAGGTTGCATGGATTTGACAAAATATTTTCTTTCAAATCTGATAAATGGATCTTAGTCTACATAATCACCATAAAATAACTGTCTTTTAAAGATTAATGAATAAAATTGGAATACCCAGAAAATTATTCGAAACTAAAGGAACACTTGTATTATTTTTTCCAGGTCGGTGTTCAGTTAGGTGAGGACAGACGCAGATTGTCCCGAGTGCTTTTAACAGAACTAAACGTCGCACAGCTTCAAGTAGTAGCAAATGACTTGCACGCCAGAATCGCAGCCCTAAACGAGGCTCTCGTCGAGGGGCTCCTGAGAAGGGACGACTTGCACATGGAACAAGATTCCATGCTCGTCGATGTCGAAGATCTCACCCGATACCTGTAAGTTCCGCTCGTTCGAAGCGATATCATTCAACTGGGTTCCTTTTATTATTGCCCCTGTTCGCGCGGCTCCCAGCTAATTAAAATTTAAAAAAAAAAAGGTGAATGTTCACAAAAAGACGTATGGCCCCATTTTACTGAATGTAAAGTAGAACGAGGACTCTCGACACAAAAATCGATGTTTTTCCGAGC
This sequence comes from Colletes gigas, assembly GCF_013123115.1. Lineage (NCBI taxonomy): Eukaryota > Metazoa > Arthropoda > Insecta > Hymenoptera > Colletidae > Colletes > Colletes gigas. Next base: position 851,655 of record NW_025106676.1, read on the forward strand.
TTGAGCAACCATACTTCGTTTTTTCTACCATTTAACCCCTTTGTTCGACGAATTACGTTCCACGTGAATTACCCCTGTCGAAAGTGCACATTTTTTTCTCGACCAAAATTCTGGAAGCTTATTGCGGTAAACACTGTGGTTCTGGAGTCTTTTTATTATTATTATTTTAATAGATACGGCTTATTGTACATATTTTCTATTATTACTAATCGTGCAATTGTTCAATTTTTCAGGTTCTTTTGTACATGTTACAGTGAAACACCGAAATCTGGAGAATGTTGACTTTCACCGGTGAATGTCAACATTCACATAGTCGCTTAGTGTATGTCCGAAATATTTGCTAAACACCCTTATTTCTGACTTACACCGGTAAATGTTGACATTCACCATGCACTAATGGTGAGTGTTGAACATGTTGGAGATTTATATTTTCTTCTCCGTAATTCAGTCGCTATAAAACGTCACAAGGGTGACGTAACTTTTTCGCCTCTCTTTCTGAAAGGATCTAACCCAGAGCTAACCCAGACCTAACCCAGACCACTCTATTATTAAATAGGATTTTTGAGTCATATAAAATTATTTCATAAGAATTTTATTGTATACCAGGTCTGGGTTAGGTCTGGGTTAGGTCTGGGTTAGAAAAAGATCACGATTTACTGCAGTATCCATTTAGTATAAATTAGGGTATCGGAAAAAAAATTAAGAAAACGTTGCTCGCGTTATCAAAGCTTGCATAAGACTGACAAAGCTGATTGACTCCGAGCAGAACAAAGGATTTGGCGGGAGAGAGCCAGTCGCTTGTTTGTTGACTCTTCTATTTTGGACCTCCACCAGAGCATATCTGTGATTGTCGACACACACCGGAGAGGGTCCGAATGTACAACAATGTAATGAAATATTCGATCTTTCACCGACGTATTTGGTATCTGTTGACATTCACCGGTGAAAGTTGACATTCTCCAATTTCGGTCATTCACGGTAACATACAAATAACTTAGAGATTCGAGACAGTATTTTAAAACAAGGTCTAATAAAATATCGTTTTTCGTTTCCAATTTACACGCGATTATATTATAAAACACAGACTGTGCCAATACTTTTGTTCGTTTAGATAAGCTGTTATTCGTTCAATGCGAAATTATTTTAATCGCTACTTTTATTTACTGTTTCTTGTTTTAAAATTTTATTTTATAGTATTCATGTGTCTTCTACTTCTAAATTCTATCTACTAATCCAATATTTTCCAGCTTGCCTAGAATGTGAAGACGTCTTTTCACTTTTTTTTCATTTATTAATCATTTTAATTTGACTTATATACTCCAAAAATAGAGATATGGTGTTTTGCCAACACCTTAAACGTCCCAGTATCAAGTCTTCAACCTTATCAGAAACCTGAGTTAATTTCCTAATTTTCTACGTTCCTTTCACAGCCAACTAGTCTCCCATAACAAAAATTAGAATTGTTTAAACTGAACGTATTGCAGTGTATGGAATCTCTCTTCGGTAATTGTAAATTACCGTCGTTTTTCGTAAGCTGTTTCTCTTTACCAGTATCCCCCTACAAACTATGACAAATGTTACAGAAGTGGCCATAGAAATCGCACCGCCTTAAAAGTAATGTAAATTAAATTTGGACTCATCCAAAAATATTACTGACTAATTCACATATTGTTTTGCTCATTCTAGATGTTTCTTTATTATTGCGGTCAGCAGAGACTTCTTAACAAATCCACGTGCATTTAGTCCAAAATTTTGAAACCACCTCTTTATTGTTTTAGTACTTGCTTTTGATCCAGAATGGTCATTGATCCTTTGGTAACCAGTTCCTTGTTTTTTATCAATATTTCCGGTTTCTCAATTTTTATGACGAAGCCAGGACACAGTTTCTGCTTGCTATATCACGGTTAGATAAATTTTACTTATTTAGTGTAACAATTACACTCTTCTTTCAAGGCGCGAGCTGCTTATTAAAAACTAACTGTTAAAACATATGATATAACTCACGGCTGACTCTGTTTCGCTTCAGATTATGTAATCCTATTAAAACAATGGTAAAACACTATAGAGAAACTGATAAGTTTACAGTGTGTCTACATATTCGATAAACAGCATTTTAAAGGAGTTGTGCAATTTTTATGGCCATTATATTTCACGGTCTGTCGTAGTAATAACACAATGTTCCCATACCCAGAGGTGCCAAGCAGGAGTCCATGAAGAAGAAGCAGAACACGAGAGAGCAACAGACGGCCAGCAGAAATCATCAGCAAACGACAGCCGCCCAGAACAAGTTGACCATGAAGCCGAAGCTAACGCACCGCGGTCTAGTCTCCCTGGTGAGAAAATAATGCCTGGCCACGAGACTGCGTGGTCTCGTCGGAAATTAAACGAGCAGGAAGCACCGAGAAGACGCGATTAGTAGGGTAGATCACATCGAAGCCAAGGTCGACGCCAGACTCGACGGGAAACGCATCGGGCGTCGATGACTCGGATTTTCTCTCAATTGAGTCGGCCCGTTTAAAAATTTCTATCTCGTGGTAGACGAGCGCGATTCTCTTGAGAATGAAAACGAGTTCTTTTCGTTCGCCTGGAAAAATAAACGAGAGTATGATAGAGTCGTTTTCGGTTTTGCCAGAAGGTTCGAACAAAAAAGGATACCGCGGATCCTCTTTCTTTTCTCCAGGCAACAGTCAAAGAAGGGACAGAGGCTTTCCCAGAATTTCCAATGTTTTTACAGCTTCGTCGTTACCAAGTGAAAGTATAATATACGTACGTGCATATATAGATAGCCGGACAAGTAGCAACGAGCCAATAACCTTTTCCTGTAAGTCCTAAACGGGACGAATCCCTTCCGTTCTGGTAATATCCTGCGACCATGCATGCATGTGTTTCCCGAGTGTATCGCCTTTCTATGATAGCGTTTAAACGGTAGGCAGATCTCTTCTCTATGTTGTAAATAAACGAACGCGGTTAGACCAGCGAGTCTGCAACACGCGTTCTTCCGTCGCCGACAGAATTCGGGTTCTTAAAATTATTAATCGGATTAAGGGATTATCGCCGATTTCTTGGAAATTTTTGGGAACGGAAAGCTTTAATTCTACATTTCAAGAGTGTCTACAATTTTCTTTTCGTACAAAAATATACAAAATTGCAAAAGTTACAACGAATCCAGTGAAGGCCTTAAAAAATACAATTGACCGATTGGATTCGTTGTAACTCCTATAATTTTTAATATTTCTGCACGAAAAAATTTGTGAATACTCTTGAAACATAGAGGTAAAATTGTTTTTTAACAAAAATTTCTAAAAAACAATTAAAAAATTTCAGTCATGGCGGAAAACAGCCCTTTAAATCATACTCCGTTTGATTTAGTTGAAGGGGTATCTGATTTCTGATATTTTCGAGAATAATTTATATTAATTTTTACTTTGGTTTCTCTCCTAGTCGGGTGAAATTCGTTTACTAATTTAATACAAACTCTTCAACGCATCGTTTTGAAGATAAAACAAGACTAATAAGGAAGGTTTTTTAGGTGTCCGCCTCCGATTGTTCTGAATTTTGGATATGTTTTAAAGGACCGAAAAATAAAATATACTAAAGTTTCAGCTACAATAGGCTATATCAAAAACTATCATAGATAGAAGAAAACTTCTTAAGGAAAAGTTTCATGGTTTTTTATGTACATATAAATGCTGGTCATCAATTTTGTAAAAAATAATTTGTTTATAACATTATTTTAAAAGAAATCACAATTTACATAATAACAAAAAAGAACACAATTTCTTTTCTGAATCCATTGATATATCACATAGTATGTTTGCCTCTTACAATTTTGCGTATTTCAATATTATACAGTGATGCGCACAAACATCGGATGGCGGTCATACCAGATATAATGTATGGTTAATGTTCATTATAATATCTGGTGTTTACTATGTATACTAGGCACTAGTAAAATTATTTATAGCTTACAATATTAATAAAAATTACTTTAGTATTTACGTATTAATATGCGATACGTACATATGGTAAGGAATATAATTAATATAAATTAATTTCCGGTACTACTAACATGATTGGTGCAATTATATTTCAAATGTATGTATACATAGTATACATTTATCACCTGAATTTTTTACATAATGTATGAAATTTATAAAATGATTCACTTAATATTCAAATTTGTCTCAGAAGTAATATTCATGAAAAAAATGTTTTAAACAAAATGCTTTGTTACACCAAGAACATCTAACTATCGGTATTTCATCACAGAGTGCACATTTCATTTTTGTGTTCTGTTCGAAAGCAAAGTTTATAGGATTCACAAAATCTGATTTTTCTTCTGTATACCCACTTTTGTACCAAGCATACTGGAATAGATTTTTATATCTTGGTGAAGACAGTTGACTGTGTACAAGTGATTGTAATTTAATTACATTATTCCTTAAATGAAGATTAACGTCGTAATCACGTAACAGTACATCATCGGAAAAACGTCGAACATAATTTTTCCACACCCTAAATATATAAACATCTAGAGGTCGGATTCGTCCAATGGTACCCTTTGATATCGTCTTAATTATAATTTCTTTACCAGTTGGTTTCGCATTACGTACATCTTGCTTACAGTGTCCACTCCAGGAGTCTAATAGCAAAACAGACGTTGTTTTAGTATTGGTGAAAAAGACCTCTTCCAACCAGATTTTAAATGATTTCAATCAAAGATAATTTTTAGATACTGGTTACCAGAAGTGAGTTTCCCAGATTTTGATGCAGTCTCTCTCTCTCAGACTTTGGTCTGAATTGTACAAATTTTCATGTCCGTATCTCGTAATCAAAGGTTTTACTTCATTGACAAAATCCGTAGCTTTAACTTCCAATACTTCATCGTCTTCTATTTTCTTTCGTGTTACAAATTTTGTTACTTTTCGAGAAACAATACGATGAGCTTTTTTAAAATTATACAGCCATGTTTTGGAAGCTTTAAATGTCATATAATCGTTACCTTGTTCCTTATATGCTTGTAAAGCCCATCGTCGAATATCTCTATCATGCAAAATATAACCGGAATCAATAGCTCTCTTCAAATTTGTTATCACGAACTCGGAAATTTGAGCCAATCTTTCTTTTCTAGTTCCTCTTGCTTCAATTTGATGAATCCATCTTCGTAATTGTCGTTCAGATGAAACAAGTTTAAAATTATGATGAACGGTAGCATGTCTACGTCTTTTTTCTCCACCTTTCCAAAACGCAACTGCATTCCGTTTATAAACAACATCAACGTTTTCGTCACGCTGCGAACAAACTCCAATATATGTCTCCCCAGACCAATTTTCGTCTGCATCATCTTCATCAATAGCCTCAACCTCACATTCTTTAAATTGATCCAAAAAGTCCAATGACAATTCAGAAACTTCAATTTCATTATATTCAAATATGCTATCGAGCAACATTTTTAAATGATTTCCTTGAGTTGTACTTCCTCTCTTGTTACAGGAGTATCCATTAAATACATTGTTTGAAATGTTGCTAATAGCAAATTAATCACATTCATCGGATTGATAATCATTTTTAATCACTGTATTACAAAATGAATGCTGTGAGTGATCACGTCGAACGCTCGTATATGACTTTACAACTAACCAATCATCGAGGTATATGTATATGTATGTATAGAGCACAGCTTCGCAAAAAATAACTCATAATTTGATACACTGCTATTGTTCTTGAGATAGCCTATCGTAGCTGAAATTTTAGGGGGTCGTTTCACCCCCTAAATATGAAAACGGGCCGATATAAAAAAATACGTATATCTTATTTTTCGGTCCTTTAAAACATATCCAAAATTCAGAACAATCGAAGGCGGACACCTAAAAAACCTTCCTTGTAAGTACAAAAATAAAGAAAATATTTGATTTTCTTAAATATTTTTAATCTGTGGGGAAACATGAAAGTATAGTTTATTCTGAAAATATCACAAGTCTGGAACATTTAGAACAAGGGACAAATAAAAACCAGACACGCAGTAAGCAAGCATAACGCAAAACTTATTTAAAAGAATACTTACTTTGCATACGAGAAAACGTACATTTTGAACAATATCTTGACTAAAAACAGACGCAACTATGTAATGAAATCCGCGATATGGGTTAATTAATTAAGTACACGTGTACTTGAATGATATTCAAAGTTCGAAAACGAAGCCTCCCACGCTATTTCGTTCTTATTCTGAACCATAAAATCTGTCTGATTCAATTTGTACCATGAATTACGGACTCATGCTGTGTATACATATATACAGAAATCTAGAAATTAAATGTTAAATATCTTTGTAAATAATGAGCACTGGGGAAAAAGCTTGGATACGTGTCTGCTCATTTTTGCTGTAGAAACACCAGAAAAATCAACGACCCCACAGGTGCGACCTCTTCTTGTAAATTTCACCCTTAGACGACCACGGGGGTCCCCAGTCGCATTATTTCGTTAATAACTAATTGACGAAGTGAATTAATTCCACTTTAATTAATCCTTTCGTTTAACCTTTGTAACGTTATACCATTTCAAAATAAATAATCTTAAACCGATTGAAACGAAATAATTCAGAGCTGGGGTCGATTAAGGATAATTACAAATAATAGTTGTAGAGAATAAATTAATAAATACGTATGTTTCTAGTCACTCGTTTACGAAGCACACATAAGAATTCAGTTTTCGCTTTTATAAATATCTTTATTCTCGAGCATTTGTGATATTACTTTTTCTAATGACCAATTTGTATTGATCCGTCGTCTAAGTAATAAACAGATTAATATTGACGTTTGTCAAAATGAGACCCGGCATATGAAAACCACGTGGTCGTCTAAAGATCAATGAAAAGCGTAAACGAATGGAAGTTAAACGACATTGTGAAAAATGCCAGTTTTGCGTAGAAATTACTGTTACGAAAAAAAGCAGCTTCGATCGTTTGTATATACACGTATTATTTTGTAAAAACCTCTACGCGTCGGGGAACAGTGTCGTTCGATCATTTCATGCGTTTTTTCACAGAATTTCCCACTCGCGAACCAAACAGCGTTTCCTGCAGATCTCACATTTTGTCAATTGTGTTTCATGAACTCCGCTCTGTACAAAACATACAGTAGTGAGGAACTATCGGCATCGAATATTAGTTACTAATCGTATAGTAATGAAATGTATTTAAAAACAAATCGAATTGTTTTAGAAACAACGGAAATCTATCTAATATTATCGTTCTATTTATACTTACGGAAATCAATACATAGATTTATCGATACCTGCTCACCTAATATTACCAAAGAAACGAGTACATTCCTTTTATATCTTAAAACAACGCAAACGAGTACGTCTTATTTAAATACTCTATTTATATTGTACCGATGATCGTTCAATCCTTGTGATCTTATTTCATTATTCGTTTAGTAAAGTATTTACGATCGTTTGAGTGTTTCGTCTATTTAATTGATAAATTTCAGATGAAACAGTTCTTACTCGCTCCTCTGTAAATGCATCAACGTAAATTCCAGAGATGGAAGAGAACAAATACGCAAAAGGAAAAGAAAAAATAACGATCAGTACACGAACTAGCCTTAAAAATGTATTCGAGATTCAAGTAAAGGAAACGGACTGATTAGACGATTTTGAGTAAAATTCCTTTGTCAACTGCCCATTAAAACAACCAAGACTTAGCAAAGTAATCAAAAGTATATATGTATATATATACTTTTAGGCCCTTTTAAACAAATACCAATAAATACCAATGAAAGTTAAATGATTAGAGTATAATTTGTTTAATTTAAACAGCTTTTTTACAGGTTTAAATACTGGGACATTTACCTTAACACGCAAATGATGTCTCTTCAGTATTAAACAACAATTGACAACAGTTGCCACGCCCACAAGGAATTTTAATAGATTGTCTATTGTTTTAAACAAATTTATTTACAGATATTTATCGAGGATCTATCAAAACTTTTGTACCGATCCAATAGTTTTAGAAAATGAAATAAAAAGAGATATCGCTTTTTTGAAGGTTCTAGATTAGAATACCCCCTTTCATGTTTACATTTGTACAAAATAAAGCGTCGTATTCATCCACGTCGCACAATCGTTCGTGAAGAGGAAGAGAACGGTGATTAGATCGTCGATCTCACAGTCAGGAAATAATTAAAAGGTCGTCGACGCGTAGCAACGGAGGACCCTTTCATTAATTCGAGACATCGCCACGGCTCGTTGATGCATTGTAAACGAGCAAGAGCCGCTAATTAACCATCGATCGTATTCTAATTAGAGATCGTGTTCTCGAAAGTTCGAAGAAAAATAGACAACGTTCGCAAGGGTGATTTCTTTCGTAAACAATGCAGGTAATTTGCATAGAACAGAAGCTGCCGTTAAAGTCGGTTCGTCGGAAGTTCAAGATCTTCAGAAACAATTTTTCCAATGTTTATTACAATATCTACAATCGTGGGATTCACTCAGGCTCGGTCTCGATGTTGGTTGTTCGCACCTTCTGCCGAAAAAAAGAAATAAAACATTCGATTGCGAAACATTTTATCTCAGGACTTTGATTACAGACGAAACTAAACATTAGATTCGAACGTAGAAAAATGTAAATCGTACGGGGTATCATTTTGTACTTAAATCGATTACGAAGAAACGAAAGATAGAGTAAAAGAAAAAGAAAAAGAAAAAAAAACGAGAATTATAAAATAGAGGAGAAAATATCACTGTATTCAGTATTCGCTAGATGCGTGTATAGGTTGAGTAGAACGTACGGTATATGTATAGATACATATATATATATATATGTATATCTATATATATATATATATACATATATATATATCTAACAATAAAACATTTAATCAAAATCATCGCATAGAGCCTTTGTACTTCTACATAATCTGTAACAGGTCCACGAGATTGGTGCGTTCGTTGCATAAAAAAAGAAAATGGCAGTCGAGCGTTGACTCTGTTTTGTGTATTGTCTTACCGTTAGTATTATAAATATACATATACATATATATATATATTTATAATATATGTATGTATACAGGGTATTCGGCCATTCCTGGAAAAAATTTTAATGGGATATTCTGGAGGCTAAAATAAGATGAAAATCAAGAATACCAATTTGTTGATTGAGGTTTCGTTAAAAAGTTATTAACGTTTAAAGTTTCGCTTGTAGAACGGCAATCTGCGAACAGCTGTGTGCATGCAATAATGGTTCTCACTCAGCATGAGAAACACTAGTTAGTGATGTATAGACAAACTTATAATTTTATGAGTGAGAACCACTATAGCTGTTCGCAGATTGCCGCTCTACAGACGGAACTTTAAACGTTAATAACTTTTTAACGAAGCCTTAATCAACAAATTGGTATTTTTGATTTTCGTGTTAATTTGGACTCTGGAATCTCCCATTAAAATTTGTCCCAGGATTGGCCGAACACCCTGTATATATACTATATAGAGACGATAAAATATCGATCGGGGCCCCTTCGCGAAGGAGAGAGGTCGCCGGATAAAAAGAGATCGCGACGATATCTGTGGTATCCGGCGACGAAAATTCATCATTCGGCAATGATGGAAACGTCTAGACTCGCGTTATTATCTACAAAATACTTTAATCGTAATATTAATTAATAATATACAGATTGTAAATAACTAAACAATAATAAAATATGCTCTAACAAGTTCTTCCGCTTCTTGCTTCTGTCTCTTTCGTTATCTTGCATTGTCAATTTATTTTCCAGCCCGCCGCCGGGAAAAATCCAGACGGAGGAAGCCAGAACGGGGAAGAAGGCACGGGGCAATAGTCGAAACGATGTTCCTATTTTCATGATCGATTCGTGCATCTAACTCTCGCAAGCTTCGTCTGTTAAATCGATGAACGACGACGTCACGAGCTTCCTTTCAGCTTATGAAAGCTCCCTTTCCTCGAGAACCAAAGAAAAGAATGATGGGCAGGAAAGTGTGGGGGGGGGGGTGGGGGGGTGGACAGAGTTGGGCAGATTTTGTTCACCTAACTTCTATGGTTTCATTTATAAATTAAAATCTAATAACGAATTTTTTGAACCAATGTTCAGATGATTTTCACGAACGAATCTAATATTTTTATTCGATATTTAAGTATAAAATATGTCCAACTCTAGGGGCAAAGTAGGATGGGGGAGGGAGCACCATTTAAAAAGACGTCTCACGCGGGAACACGTAGCGACCTACACACAGAGGGTATGGGACGAACAGAGATTGAAAAAGTCATACAGGGTGCCCCGTAACACGTGAGATCCGCTTCAGCAATGAAAACAAATAAAAAAAGTTCGTATAAACATATACCCTATTGCACCTTGCTTTCGAGTTGTAAGTTTTATGTTGGGGCCATTCTATTGAAAGAGGCCTTTTTAAAGCATCATTCGTGAAGATGAACTCGCCATAACTCGAAAACAAGTTCAAATAAAACACACGTTTATAAGAATGTTTTGTGAACGTTTTGTGTTTTCTCATATGTAGAATTTATTGCTGAAGCGTTTACCACATGGTACGGGACACCATACATGAAGGTTCCGCTTGGAACCTTTATAAGAACCATAATTATGCTATAATAGTTACGAATGCGAAAAAGTTCTGGTCCAAATCGGTCATGGGCTCAATAATAGAGGTGCTGCTATCGATAATATCGTTAAGATATCGATAAGACAAATTTAAACAAGAATAAATATATTAATATGGTAGAAGTACCTGTATGTTTCATTTTGCTAAACGATCACTTGGATCTATCAATTTTCTTTATTTATCTATTGCTGATGACAAAAGATTCCTCATTTTTTCTTTAATCATTGGAATATCGATAGCAGCGCATCTCTACTCTACAACGTTTTTCTCTGTTGGTTTTAAAATGGTTGTGTATCAGTTCTATATCGGGATCATATCAATTCTAAAATTAAGTCTATCACGACAATTGAAGCACTTCATATCGGACAAAGTATAAATAATGATACATGCATGTATATGAGAAGAAAATTCTAAACTCTAATTTGCTATTTACAAATCTACATTTCAATTTTTCAATCGTAATTATAACATTGCAATAAAAAATGCTGAAACAAGTGGAAATGGGAAAAATCATTACCAAAAATTGCTAAATGATAGTTCCATAGAGACGTAATTTTTTAAGACAACCACGTTTAAAACAAATATTTTATCATTTTGGGATATCGAATTGCATAAAATAGTTTTGGTGCTTTTGGGCGTTCTACCTACGTAGGTCACTGTGGAATTATTTTCCGCAATGGTATAATTTATCCTCTAAAATTATTGTCAATTATTCATTCGATTGAATTATAATAAGACTAAAATAAAAACTCAGTGATTAGTATTAGAATAAGATAAGATGCTGTACATTTAGTAATTTATAAAGTAATTAATAAAGTAATTATAAATTAAAAAGACCCAGCGGATGCCGATTTAATATTGATACCCCCAAGACACAAAACTTTGACAGAATTTATATACATAATTTCAAGAACCTGCGGAAACGGTACACAATTGACATAGAAACACTTTGGAACCAATATACGGAATATTACTTTTAAATAATATCGGTATTTATTTTGGTATTCGGTAGTATATCGGTTTCGGTATTAAATAAGTATTCTTTGTCTTTTTATTTTTATTACAATGGTTTAAGCGAGTATTCTAGTCTAGAACTTTCAAAATCCGATGTTTTTTTAACACATAATAGATAAAGCGGTTTTAAAGTGATGCTAAAATTTTATTTATCGATATTTTTGCACAATTTTAATACCGATTATAGCCACCCATATATTTGTACTGAATAAAATGGTTTCCAGCCAGAAAGCATGTTCAACAAGTCTCCATTGTAACAGCTGGTATCTTCAACAATTTTAAATATTTTTATATGAAAAAAATTGTATATATGTACTTCTTAAATATAGAACAAAACCATGCGACGAGAATCCGAGACAAAAATATCATAGTTTCCTTGTTATTAAATTCTATAGAACGCATAAAAGATTGACGTAGACTAGAATACCCTTTTAAGTAACCGAATCTATAGAAAAACTTGACTTTTGCAAAAGGATTAATTTGGAGACCAAAATCTATAGAACTGATATAGAACCGTTTTAGAATCGATACAAAATGCAATTATAACCGATATGGACCAGAACCTTTTTTACTCGTAACCGTTACAACATGATTTCGGGTTCTTATAACCAGAACTGATAACTGTTTTCGATCCCTGAAATTTCGTTTCCCGTTCGTCCCGAAGCGACGTGGCCGATACACGTCACTGAGGTACCATGGTAAGAACACAAACGGCGACGACGATTAATAATACGTTCTCTACGCTCGTTACAGTTTGTTTTCTTTACTTTCGATCAATGCCTTTCGCTTGCGAATTCTCTCACTCGGCACCGACAACAAAACACCTTAAGCCTCTCGATTATGCGCGTTTCCTCTTTTCAAGATAATAGCGAATATCGTACATCGTATTAAAAATTCTTAAATTACAACTGTAAATATTATCTCTACTATACAATCAAGCTCATTCGTGGCGCTGTTCCTTAGTGTTCACCGTTCTACGACTCATCCATCTACGTCCCGTCCACACGGTTTCGTTCACCGCATTTACATTTTACAAATACATGGCAATGGGGAGGAGAATTTACAATGTACAAAAACACCGGTTGAACCTTCGAAACGTTCTGAAAGTCTTCCAATGTAAACGAACAAGACGTTCGAGAATGAAAATGAAAGAGAAGAAAGAATTGCCGAAAAGTATAGAAGATAAGAACGTGGAGCACAGAGTTCCTTTGTTCGGAAGCTTTTTTCAGACTTTCACGAGTCTCAAAGCTCAATTAATATCTCCCATTGGTAAATTCTTGGTAAAATACTTTCAATATTCAGCGTCCTACGCGGTCGATCCTCCTCTTAAGGCGGTACTTTAAATACTTTAATCTCGAAACGTATAAAAATAATAATACTATCGATCTGGCGTAGTAAATACACAGTATTACGTATTTCCAAAGCGCACTTTTAAATAACCGCAAAGAGCCGAGCAACACATCGTCGATCAGAGTCGGGCAAATTTGATCAATGAAAAACGGATAACAAATTTTAGACTCGTTCGTAAATTAATTTTTACAAGGAATCCTGTCAACGAATTATAATTTACGAATAATTTCATGAACAAAACGTAAATGGATATTTCACGAACGAATCTGCAATCTTTACTCGTTTTATTCTTGAATACAATTTGCCCGAGTCTATCGTTATGTTCAAAAAACGTCCATAACTATATCACCGAATGCGAAATAATTGACAAAAAACAACGGTTCGGAGAAAGTAAAATTGTCAGTAATAAGGGCGGATATTTTAATTACTGACACCATTTTAAATAGAATTATTCTGCATTCGGCGATACCGGTGATTCGACGCAGTTTGTTTCCGGATGCAAATGGGTTAACCCTTCATGTATAGCGATTTCAAATACTATATACCAATCCACAAATCTTCGTTGATCTATTTTTACAAATTAAATTTGATCGCTCAAGGACGTCTATCTTTTTTCGGGCCCCATTAAAATCGACACTATTTTCAATTACAAAAATTGTTTAACATTATTTAAAAGGTTAGCCTAAACCAAAGTACTTTTTGTTTTCTCGCCAGAAACTGAATTTATTATCGTCGCATTAATTACCGAATCATAATTGTTTCAACTCTAATAAAACAGATGATTGTTATATTTTGTTCAATTTATTAACACTAGAACTACCAAAGCAGTCAAAATGACCCATTCATAATTTCTAATAAAATTTGTACAAAATTTATTCGACTAAATTTTTGAAAATTTACTGTAATTTTCTATAAGAGAATGAATAAACGCTTAGTTCCATTGCATTATATATTTTTTCACGTATCTATCGTTTTAATCACTTTGATATAAATAAGTGCACTATATTTGTCGGTAGTTCTAGTGTTAAACATTTTCCAGACCCACCAAAAAAATAAGTGGTCTCATCGACAGGTATGCTTTCCTTATTTCAAGCGGGTACTCGAGTATTTAGGGGAGGGGATGTTAGACTTGTTCGGTTGGGTCCGTTCCCAATCAAGAAGTCGTCGCGGATTAGTATCGCGTCCAGCGTCGTTCACGGTGTTGTATTTTCGAGGTCGATTCCGGTCTTCATTCTGATTGTAAGAACGATCATGAATATTTAGTGAAATCGTGACTTTTCCAAAGTGAGTGATTTTAACAATTATGATATGGTGTAGGAAAAATGAAGTGATTCGTTTGAAAAATTCAGATTTAATAATAATTTGTTATCAAAGTGGTCCTCTTCTGGTCGACAAATCAATCAGTTTTTTAAGAAGTACAAACAGTAGTTAAATTTTGAATTTATTATTGCCGGGAAAGTAACGTTAGAACTTCCGTCTGGTTCATCTACAACGGTAAGTACTCATTAAAATCTAAATCTGTCCCAAAATTGTTAGATAGACAAAAAGAAAAGAACCGAATTAAACAAAACAGAGTTGATGATTTCAATGGGGTCCTATTTTTCAAAATCTTTCCCGTGCCATAGCTCCTTGAAAAATCGCTAGAATTTAAATAAAAAATTTAATCGATTAAGGTAAAAAGTTGTGCCATACCTGAGGGGTTAAGAGCTTCGCGGTGTCTTATCTCCTCTACGCAATCGTTTCAAAAGTAACGAACGAACTGCTATCGACTGAAAACAGTTTAGTGTATGTACAAAGGGTGGAAATCATATTTAAGCGTCTACGGAAAAAGTCACTATAAAAACTCGATTCGATCTCTCGTGGAAAAAGACATTTAAAAAATAACACGGTGATCCTGGGAACGCTACACGGATTATCGACGGACACGCGCGTCGAACACGACTCCGTACAGAGTCCGGCAAGTCCGAGGAACACGGGCCACGTTCTTAATTTATTACGACCCCTATGCTCGTTTGTAAACATTATTATCAACGACTTGTAAATAACAGCTGCGCGCTTTCGCTCAATAAAATCGCCTGTCTTCCTTCCTAACGTTCTCGTCTATAGCATTCAGAACTTTTACAACATCCTAGCGATCACGTTTCATCATTGTGTACTGGATGTTCGTATTATTAATATTGTACATGTCTTTCAATTTCATTCCTTTTGACATTACAATATATATATTCGTTATGATTTTGTTTTCCAAATTATTTCTAGACTTCTTTAATGAAATATGAATTTATTATGTATAGTGTACGATTTTATATAATCGTATCACGCTCAACATTGTAATTAAATTTTAATATAGCGATTAAAATTAATTATAATTATCTAAAAAGAGCTGTTGAGTTTCCGTTCTTATGATGCTATTCGCTCTCCTGTCTTCGCAAACAGGTGGATCAAATCTACCACTGTACAAAGTATCGTTAAAATGACTAATCTCGTTGCGTTTTCCTTGTTGATGGCGACGAGTAACTATAATAATACAAAAATCCTGTACACGACATTCGTGCACGATGCTGCTAAGGAACTAACTGCAAATAACGATCGATACGAATAGTATTAGCGTTTTCGCTCGATTGATTCGCGCCTGTCTTATTTGAAAGCGGATTAGATGCTTTCAAAACGCACGAAATCGAAATTCAAGTAACTAATATAATGTACTCGCTCAACTGATCGTTAGGAAGGACGTCGAAGTAACGAATTCCAACCAGGTATTGTCAATGCTAGCTAAGGTCACTTGCCCATGCTGGCATTCGCTGGCAGAGTCGCGGATCGTTGTTGCACCGATGAGTATGGCTTCAAGGTAGATCTCGTAGACTCCCTGAAAAATAACGCTATCGATAAAACACGGCCACGCGATGCAAAATAATTGTACAACTCGTCTGAATGCAAATAATATCAAAACATCAAGTGTGTGAATTAATGCAAAAAATATAAAGCTCCGAAAGCGCAACAGCGGGTTTTTTAATTTATGAAAGGTGTAGGAATAAAATTATGAAAGCCCCATTTCAATAAAAAAAGCGCCGAAAGGAGGATGATGAAAATGGACAGATCTTATGCCATATTGTCAATGAAAAAGTTTATCATAATTCTACAACCCCTTGCAAACAAATTTCCAATCATGTATCACAAGCTAAAACGAAAACTTTTCGTTGGCACTATGATCAAAAATCGACCTATTTTTATCGCTCTTCTTTGTTGATTTCTAGATTAGTTTACAGGGATTACTTTCGGAACTGTTCGGATGGACAAATATTTATAATACTCGTGCAAGTATAACAATTTTTCAGTTCTTTTTTAACAGAATATGATTTAAAATTTGTTGATCTGTGATAATTAGACTAAAAGGTTCTTTAATTAAAAAGTAATCCTCGTAAATGAATTGAAATCACTATGAAATCCGATATTTTACCGTGCATACTAAACACACATCTTATTGTTCAACACGTTGCATTCCACAATCATTAACATATAATCTGCCGATACAAAAACATCACACAAAAAGCTATGCAAAATCACTTAGTAGTATAGCACATTACGAAATGCATTTTAAATAGAGGAAACAACAGATATCAATTAATTATTACTTGTACTATCGATTTCATTTTTAAAACTTTCTAATTTTGTTAAGATTAAACCAAAGCAATTAATAACTATAAATCATCGCTTGATGGACTAACTTGAACTTTCTGAAAAAGTAAATAACATTATAGTAACAATATAAGGTTATACGTATATAGAAAGGAAGTGTGAATTGAAAACATGTTGCCTATATTTAGTTATAAACAATTTGAAACCATTTCTTCTTTGTTCTCATTATGTAAGATAATCGTCTTTTTAAGAAAAAAAAAAAATGACTATAAATAACTATATTTTATTACAGAAAACATTTCAATTAAGAAAGATCGCACACAATAATTTTACTTTTCTCTGTGCGTTATTACACTTTAATTTAACAAATATGATTTCTTAAAATTAAATTTGTGTTACTATCGACCCCCATACGTTGTTACAACCGACCCGGAATCTAAAACGATTGTAATAGTTTCTCAGCTTTCCATTTTTTATTAATAACTTGGATACTGTTTCATGCGCAGAAAAATGGCTGTGACTCGATAACATCAAATAAGTATGTAACATGTTCGCCTAGAAATTGTTGTTGTGAATGCGATAGCTTTTGTATGATCGTATTCTAAAATCAAAGTGTTACTGCCATCCCCAGTCACTACTACAGATCGGTATCACGTTTTGTGTTCTAATGTTCGATAAGAGAATCGAGCGTCGATTTTATGTGGGAAAATGGAAGAGCAAAAAAAATCAAACGGCTCTAACCTCGCTACACCCAATCATGCGATGCCACAATACAAGAGATCTACTTAGTCTCTGGTTAGGTTGAGTCGCATGGCTACGCTACCTTGGCGAGACACGCTGCCCCGTGCCGTCGACATGCGAGTTCGCCTTGTAGCCACATTTTTGTACACGTCTAGACAGTCTTGCAACCCAGTACTTCTGCTCGTCAGGACTACCAGCCAAGATTAAAAGTTCACGAGCGCTGTTCGGATCATAGTGCAATTTACACGGCGCTATGGTATCTTCCTTCTTGTCCAAATGCTCCTTATGCACTTTTATACGACACCCTGAACAAAACATGACAATTTAATAATGTGACTACGTTGTCACGGCCACTGAAAAAAGCTAGAGTCTTTAATTTCTTACAGGAATCTTAAATTTATTTATTTCTTGAGAATAGTACTATTCGTGTTATTGTTCAATACTTACTTCGACACTCGAGAGCAGGTGGTGGTCGGAACATATGCCACAGTTGTTTTGAGCATACCTCGCAAGTTGTGGGCATGTGATACGATATTGAAACGAATTCGTGGCCTTTTAACGATTGTGTTCCTGGTTTATCCGTAAGTTGTGGCAGTTCCACTCCAGGCAGTGTGTTTCCTTCATCGCCCGGACGCCTTGCTTCGCCTTCACCAGCGTATAATAACTGTAAACAAAGAAAGCATGCAACTGAGTTAGCCATTCTATAAGTAGAGTGATGCAGAATTAACCTAACCTAACGGTGAATGTTAAAGAAGCGTTGCTGTATTTATTACTGGGCATTTTATTTACCTGAAAAATTCTCGGAATATCTTTGGCATCGGCTCGGATGACATCACCCTGAGTAACAGATCTAACGTGGAAGACTTTATTTAAATCCAATATCAAAACTGGATCCGCGTTTAGTTTATCGTTTTCGCTATTGTAAAATATTATCTTCTTCGAAGAGACAACAACGTATTGCTTCTTCCAGCCGTGCCTCTTAATGTTTTGTTTATTTGGCACATTTAACCAGCCTTCCAATCTCCTCGTACCATGTTCCGACAAAACAGAATCTTCCCCATCATTTTCTACGGATGAGACGCTAGCAGTTTCCGAGTTCAACGACGCGATCTTCATTTGCAACGTTTCTATCTCTGAATCTTTTGAATCTAGTTCCATTTGTAACCTCAATTTCGCTTGATTTTCTTCTACCAATTGTGCCTGTACGAATAAATTAACATAAAAAACTATAACTATTTGTAAAAATTAATGATGTTAACATTTTATTTACTTGTAAATCTTGCAAATCCTTTTGCCATTTAGCTGCCAGTTGTCCGTATTTTTCCCTCTCTTGAGTAAGCTCCTGTTGTAAACGTCTGCAATCTTTCTCTTTCTTCCTTAGATCCGCTGCAGATGCTTTGTTCTTAGTCTTACCGCTTGAAGATAAATCTTTCCTGTTCATGATCTCTGCTAGCTTATTAACCGCCTGCTGTTTCAATAATTGCTCAGTTTTCAGTTTACTACTGAGTTTTTCTATTTCTTCGGCATTAGATTGTGCTTTAGTAAGTTGATCTTGCAACTCTTTAAACCGCTTACTTAAATCTTCCTTTTCTTTAAAGTATTGATCAACATTCTTCTTAAGATCACCTTCACTGTCTTTAAGTCGATTTATAATTTGTTCTTTTGCATTTAGTTCTTGGTGATGTTTGGCTACTCCGTCTTTATATTCCAACTCCTTCATTGTTCGTTCTTTTTCGAGATCTGCCACAGTTTCTTCGGCTATTGATCTTGCTAAAGCTTCACTGTCTCCTCTAGCTAACGACAATTGTAACTGATGAACTAAAGAACTACGTTCTTCTTCTAACTCTTGTTGCAACCGAATTTTTTCTTCCAGCTCTTCTCGAAGTTCTTGTGTCTGTGTTTTATAAAGAGTCTGTAAATAAAAAAACGATATAGAACAAAGTCATGAAACGGTCAAATAGCCCCAAATAGAACATCAGAGTTAAAATGCAAACTTACCGAAAAGTACGCTTCTGCTTCCAACTGTTCTTGTAATTCCTTGGTTTGCAACTGGTCCACATTTCTTTGAGTTTTCAAGTGATGTAGCTCTTCTTCTATTTGCCGTTTAGCTTCTCTGAGCTGAGCAACCTCGCCAACTAACTGCTGTTCCCTGGCACGTAACCGTCCTGCTTCGGATGACTGCTGTGCCAATTCAGTCTGCAGAACGTTTCTTTTCTGCTGTTCCTGTTCTACCTGACCCTGTAATACTTTTACCTTTTCTACCTCTTGCCTATGCTCACCCTCCAGTTTCTGTAATCGTTGTTGTATCTGACGATAATCCACGGAGAGCATAGAGGTTTGCCGCTCCTTCTCCTGCGCGAGCAATTCAGCACGTTGTCTTCCACTTTTTTCCTCGTTTAGTTTTGCTTGTAGCGCTGTTAATATTACATCAACGTATAAGTATAACTTTGCCTCCTAAACAATCAATTACAAGTGTACAAATTCAAGTACAGTAGTGTACATACGTAAACAGAAATACCATTTAGCACGGTAAGCGGAAAATTTAAAGAATTGCAATTAGTAGTAAAACAATATAGAAATAAAAATGTAATGTAACTGTATAATATGTACGTACATGAGTGCAACATAATTTGCAAAAATCAGGGTCTCGGTAACACGTGAGGTTTATGTTGTTATTTAACAGTATTCGAACATATTATGATATCACATATACGCATGATGTAACATAATTTACTTTATATAAAACAACAGTTAAAATATCTTTTGACAGTTATTTAGAGTAAATGTATAAAAATGGCATAACAAAACTATGAATTTGTAAAAATTAGTGTACATTACCTTCAAATATTTTATTCTTTCGCTCTGTTATGCATATTGGAATAAAAATGTATAACTTATCAAAATTATGTTATTGCGGCTACTTAATTTAAAATTAAATTAAATTACCTTTAACAACTTCCAAATTAGCTTCCTCTTTTGATAATATACGCGAACGTTCCGTTTCTTGATGCGCCACCACTTCCTGATTATACCTAGCTTGCGCAGCCTTTAATTCAAGAGTCAAACTAGCAGCTTCTTTTTCCAACGCCGAAATTCTTTCAGTCAATTGCCTGTTGTCCATGATCACTTTTTCCTCTTTTTCGCGACTATGTTCGAGTTCAAGATGAAGAGCAGAAAGACGGGTTTCCAATTCAACGGTTAAAGATGACGCCTGTGATCGTGAACTACGCTCCTTCGATAATTGCCCCTATATTCAGAAAAGGTAGATTTAGTCGATGAAACCTATAATATTGAATATGTATAATGATCAATTTGAAACTTAAATACACACTTGTAACGTTGCCACTTCTTGCTGTAAGTTATCTCGTTGCGCCTGTAGCTGTGCTCTTGCTACTTGCAACTCGTTTGCCATTTGTTCTGCAGCTTGACGAGCCACAGTAATCTCTGTAGCTTGTTTTCGTAACCTCGTTACGGCTTCCGTTTCTCTTTCTAATTTTGATTGCATTTCTTTAATTTGTTTTTCTAATGTTGTGACGCGTTCAGAAGTTTGTTGCGAATTGCTTGCATCGCGCGCTCTTTTTGTTTGTTCTTCGTCAAACTTTTTTTTTAACTCCACAAACAACGACTCTGCTTTTCTGCGCGATTCTGTCTCATGTTCTACCCTACGTTGTGCTTCTTTGTAGTTGTGTCTCAGCAAAGTCAATTCTTTATCCGCTCTACCTATCTCTTCGCGCAATTCAGTTTCTCGACGCGTCATAGCTTCTAACTGTGTCGTCAAAGCTTTTTGCCTCGATTCCAAGGATTCTACTTGTCTTTTCTCTCGGTCCAATAAATTTTCCAATTGAGAAATTTTAATATCATCGCTTGTACCATTATTGATATGATTTTCTAATCCATCTACCGATTCTTTACCATTAGAAGCCATTAATTGATAATCTCCCGAATACGTAAAACCAATAAATGGTAGATGATTGCCAGAAAATGCTTTTGGTACCGGAAAACTCTCTTCTGGCCCATCCTCCTTATCAACGTCATCAAAATTACTGGTATCATCATCGCCAGAAAGTTCTGGTACTACTGGCGGCACACATTCTCGTAAATTTTCAAAAGTCCACTGATCATTTTTAAAGAAAGGGTGACTTTTTATTTCGTCTACACCGTTTCTTCCTAAACGTTTAGTTCTATCCGTAAGAAAACCGCATATCAAATTCTTGGCAGAGTGAGAAATATCAACTTCTTGAGGAAAGTGTAATGAATTTCTATGATCCATGATCTTTGAATATGTTCCGACTAATGAATCTGCATAAAAAGGAGTATCACCGACGAGCATTTCATACAAGAACACACCAACTGACCACCAATCGCATTCCCTTCCATATACACCTTCACCGCCTTGAGACTGTAGTACTTCCGGCGATATATAATCAGGTGTACCCACTGCAGTATCAGATCGAACAAGTCCGTCCTAAAAAATACAACATAATGATTGAATATTTTACTAAATAAATTTGACCGAAAAATATATAAATATACGTACAACATCCATTCTCATACAAGTGCCAAAATCTGCAAGTTTTAAATGACCGTGCTTATCAAGTAACATATTATCCGGTTTTACGTCTCTATGAACAAATCCCATAAGGTGTATTGCATCTAATGCAAGCACCACTTCAGCGCAATAAAACTTCGCCCATTTTTCTGGCACATCATAATTTGACATTAAGTTTACTAAATCACCACCTGGCATATAATCCATCACCATATAAAGATATTTTTGATCTTGAAATGCAAAATGAAGTTGAACTATCCATTGGGAATTGGCATGTGCCATTATATCACGTTCTTCCCAGAAAAAAGCAGAATCTGATCGTTTAATCTACATAAAAAAAAAAAGATAAACAGGAGGAAGGAAATATACAAAAGTGTAATTGGTTGTTAAAAATTACATATACTTCTTACCATTTCAAATTTACTGAGTAATTTCATAGCATACACTTTTTGGGTAGACTTATGACGTACCAACTGTACTTCCCCAAATGCCCCACGACCTATCACTTTTATTAGAGTGAAGTCATCTGTACGCATTCGCATTTTACTAATATCTTGAGCCACTGAGTCATCTGAAATTATAAACAGTTTTATCTAAGTACTTGTTCTTAGAAAATCAATGCTGTCATCACATTAGCATAACAAATGTATTCAAATTTTTGTTTTATATTAGTAATACAAAATACTTTCCAAAGACTGGTGGACTGATATTTAAAACATTACTTTTATAGTATTATGTACCTTTTTTTATACATATTTTCATTAACAATTGATTAAATACTTACATCTATTCATATACGCTTCTATATTTTTCATACGTTTTACACTGGGATGCTCGCAATCAGCCACCAAAGCTTGGACTGTATCCAATAGGCAATCAATATTTGTAACGCTCCTTGGATCTTTTATACGTTCCTCCAGCCCTCTTAGGCGCCTGCGCCTGTCCTCATCTCGTACTGCATCCATTTCTCCTATTAGAAGCTAGGAATAATTTGCCTCAAAAATGTATTGTTCCTCTTCATGCATCAAAAGTAATGCAAAACAAAAGGCTACATGCAATGTAAGCACAATTTATGCACTGTTGCAATACTGGATGGGTAGTCCATGTTTCCTAAAATGACAAAAGTATATTAATCACATTAACTTTTTCCATAAAAATATTTACATTCATATATTTAAATACTAAAAGACTATTGCATAGAAATAACAGTACGATTATTTTTGTATAAGTTAAAATAAAATACACAAGTACTTTAATAGATAGTAATTACAGAAAACAATGTACATGTACATAATTTATTGTATGTTTAAAATAATTTAATTACTAATTTATAGCATATGTTTGTATTACTTTATGCATTATAAATATAAGAACAAATTCAAAATATCATAGAAATAAATAAAAGAACATTAAATTAAAAAGCTCACAGTGAAAGCTCAAAATAAAATTGTCTCTCACCTTTTACTAAAAGAAAAAAAATAGGTATAAATAAAACAAAACAAAGTTGTACTCAATAAGTATAAAAAAATTTGTTGAACACTAGAATACATGAAATATATAATTATTAAAAACGATTTATATATAGGAAACGATCGTTAAGAAACAATTACTGAACTATTTTAAAAAGTGGAATGTTCCAAGTAATTCTTATATATCTAGTTTTCATTTCAAATCGAATATTAAAACGCAAACAAAAATTTACTGTTTTCTTGTCACTTTTGTTGAAAGCATTTTTATATGAAGAATGCCAGTCACAGAAACTATTAAACAAAATCAAAGCTGAATAGTATTTCTGCGTCTTAGTATTTAAGTGGAAAGTGACAAATTTATAAACTGACAAGGTGAAGAAGTCTGTCAGGAAGCTCGTAGAGCTAAGGTGGATCCCATGCAGGTGCTTCTGAACCCGTCACAAAAGATTCTCTACGAATCCCGTATTTTCCAGGATCGGTTAATTAATGTCAAAAAAAATCCACTTTAACGTACCTAATATCACGAATACCATGCCCCAGTACTCCGTCTAATTAGATAAAAATACTATAAAATACATTATTTTTCTACGTAAACTGGTCGCGATTGCACACAGCTGAGCCGTGCATGCGCCATTAGGAAAATTTACAACGGTCATCAAAGCCAATGAAAAATCCGCGGAAAACTTAAATCATTCGACACGTCTTTCGATTCGTGTAAAATGACGATGAAGAATCTTCAGTTTTTGTTGAAGAAAATTGATGTCTATACCAGACGCGAACTCTCACGTTATTCGATTTTAAAATCTACTAGCATCTTCGAGGATATTTTGGTTATTTGCACTGTACCCTACACCGTTCGAATGTTCGCTATTTCGAAATTAACAACATACAAGTCACCCTTCTCTACATGAATATACATTTATTTGAATCAGATCAACCTTAGAAAGTACCGCGCGTATAATCGAAAACTACGTTAAAGTTGTTGAGACGGAGTATCAACGACTTCAGAAAAAACGATGTAATGGAGTGCGGGAATAACCAAGATGGCGTAGCATTTCACGCACCGAACGAGATGCGTGTTTCTACACTTGTGCAATCTGCTTGTTGTTCGTTATTTCTTTAATTAACAGAAAAATCATTACCAGAAGTGAAATTCTGAGTGAGCTACACAATTGAAATACACACGGAATGCTACATGGTTCTGTAACATAGTAAAATCCTTAGTTTCCCGCGCGTATTTTGATGTTCATTGGACCATTCTACGAATTTTTTTGGCACCGTTTATGTCATATTTTGTATTTATAGCGATAATACGTATCGTAGAGAGATAGGTATGTATGGTTATTAAGCTAAATACGTCAGTTTATTGCTTTAGAGATATTTAAACCTTCGTTTCTAATATATTGTTCTTTTACACCTTTTCCCATGAAAGTTTTGTATTTTAAGGGTTTGGCTTCTTCTGTTCCTTGCCTGCATCATTATAATTTTATTCTGCGTGAAGTTTACGAATCTAAATTAATTTTGTGTTCCAAATTCTGTGAAAATGGGTCTGCCTTATGATTGGCAGATAAATAAACAAAAGATATCAGAACGCATCCAATATTTATTGGAGACAGGACAATGGTCAGACTGCAATTTTATTGTTGGGGAAGAACCTCATCAACAAACACTAAAAGGACATAAATTATTTTTGGCTATGTCTAGTCCTGTGTTCGAAGTGATGTTTTTTGGAGGCATGGCAGAAAAAAATGATCCGATACCGATACCAGATATTCAACCAGAAGCATTTAAGGCTCTGCTAGAATATATATACACAGACCGAGTTGATTTGGGTTCTTTTGAGTTGGCTTGCGAATTATGCTATTGTGGCAAGAAATATATGCTTCCTTCATTGGTAGAAGAATGTACAAAGTATCTATGGTCTGATTTATCACCAAAAAAAGCCTGCAGAGCTTATGAATTTGCTAAGTTGTTTGAGGAACCTGTGCTTATGGAAAAATGCCTCCAAATTATTTGCACAAAGACATGTGAAGTTTTAAAAGAATCTAGTTGGAAAGATGTTGAATTAGGAACTGTCTTAACCGTATTAGAACAAGAAAATTTACAAATAAATTCTGAAATAGAATTATTTTATGCTATGGAATCTTGGGCAAAAGCAGAATGCGTAAGGAAATCTCTTGATGCCAATGATGGAAAATTTTTAAGATCTGTAATTGGTAATGCTTTATTCGAGATTAGATTTTTAAGTTTAAGTCCTCAGGAATTTGCAGAAGGGCCAGGAATGTCATTATTGCTTACTAAAGATGAATCTTTTGCAATTCTTATGAATATACTGTGTACTAGTAATAAAGCACCTATGCCTGAAGGATTTTCTACTAATGCACACAGTAGAATTAAACCATTAAAAATGCCAACTACAAATAAAGAGTATGCATTGGTAAGTTACTGAAATATTCCTTGATTAGTCTAATGATGGGCAAACTAAGGCTCATGGGCCAGATGTGGTCTGCCTCAAGGTTCTATCCAGCTCACTGCAGATTTTAAAACAATTGTATAGAAATTTTCAATTTCAATGTTTTAAACAAATTCATTTAAGGACGTTCCATTTTTTGCATATGTAGAAATTTCCATAGAAATTTGAATATTTTTTGTATATACAAAATATAGCTGTGAATATTTATATAGAAATCGGGCCTAAGAAACATGCATAAAATTATTAAAATATACTTATTTGCTTTTATGTTTAAATTAAAAAAAAAAAAAATAGAAACAAGATTTTGGAAGAAAAATGTATTGCTTTTTATACTAAATTATATTGGCCCACCAAAATTTTTCTTTTCTTTTTTTGATCTATCCCTAAAATAGTTTGCCCATCATTGGTTTAGACTTTGCATTTTCGATATTCTGTACAGAATTTTCCTGTATAGAATGTACATGTAGGATGTAGGATGGAAGGACCAAAGTACTGTATGAGAAGTATACTTCAACAAACAGATTGTGCCAATGCAGATACATTAGATTCATCTGTTACTTTTATTGTAGATAAAAGTATTTGTATACTGGGTGTACAAGTACCAACGCAAATTATGGGTGCAGTAAGTTCCATGTATAAAAATTAAATTTTATTAGATTTTATTTGGTATTAATTGCTATATATTATCTACCCGTTACAGGCTAGTAATATGAATCATGTTGTTAATCGTGATACATCATATACTGAAATTTTGTATGCTCACCTACTTGATTCTGATGGTACTCGTTTAACTTATACACATTTATCGACAAAAGTAAATATTAATACTCTCGTGGAAATTACGTTTAATCGACCTGTTTACATTCGGGAAAATACGGTACATGTTCAAAAATTAAATCTTATAGAAGACTATTAATTTAAAAATTGTTTCTGAAGTTGTTTCTGTTCTTTTTTCAACTATAGGTTTATCGAGTTGGTGTCGTTTTTAACAAAATCGGTTGGTACCCAATGGGAGTCTGTGCTCAAAATGTAACCTGTGATAATGTATATTTCTCGTTTGGTATCGGCGACAATGTAAATAGTGTGCGAGATGGTCTTATTCGATCTATAGTATTTATTCATCATTAATTGTTGGTATTACATACCAACAATAAAATTGTCTTACATAAAAGAATTTTAAATACGTATTTTGAATTTGTGATAAGACAGAAGTCTGCAATATGCATTATTACTATTGTATATTATATTATTAGTGCATTATTTTATTTTTCAAATTATATTGGTGCTATCCTTTATAACAAATTTAAACTAAACAACTGTACAAAATTATACTCATTGGTTCTAGTTATAATGAAAGTCAGCCCTGTAAAAAACGAAGTTCTTAATTTATATAAAAGTATTAAGGTTTGAAAAACAAATAAGAAACCTGGATTTTAACAATTAAGTGTCTTTATTAAAACTAACATTGCACATTAATATCATATGTATCTACTTCTGTTTCTCCCTCTAAAATTATTTATAAACTTCTAACAATTTTATTATTTTACAAAAATGTAATTATCTATTTATCACATATCATATACTATTTACTATTCATCTGTAATATTTCATTCAATATATAAAAACACAGGTGTAAGATACAAAATTTTTATTATATTTATGATTTTATCATATTTGATTTATTGGACTTTTAAATATAAATTCTGAACGTACAAATTTTTACCAAATTATATACATTTTGTATTAAACATTAATATATAACTATCATAAATGTTACAGATTTTGTGCTTAACTTTATGTATTATTCATATAAAGACATATATTAATTAACAAATAGATTAAAAAATGTAACCAGTCTATGTGATTAAGTACCTACTTTACAGTACAAAAAATAATAAATCTATGTCACCTATACTTGTATCTTGATAATGTAAAGTATATCCAATAATAATTAAAATTTGTGCATCATATACTACATAGACAAAAATACATATATCTTATTGCTATAATATGATTGATACACTTTAAATCAAACTTTTCGATACAAATAAATAACAATATTTAAAATATTTTAAATTTAAATAATTTCTTACGTTTTATGTACAATGAAGTCCCATGTATCTCGCCATCTTAACTTTAAAACTTCCTTAGCACTTAATGGTGTTGTCCCATAACTGAGTACAGCAAACTTATTAAATACATAAATAATACAAAATATCCATATAAAAATACTGCACTTGAATGCATATGATAAAAACTTTTGTTGGTATCGAATTCTGAAAGTTGAAAGAAATGAATTAGTGAACTAATCTTTATAACCTTATTTAATAACGAGAATTGTATGTAATGATTTTTCGACGTACGCAATTAAGTAGTACAGATGTTCTATTGTTGCAGCTGTTAGTAATAGTTTAAAAATGAATGCCGGTAAATAATGATGAAGAAAAAGAGTTCTTTCGACGAAATTGAAGGGTAAGAAATGTAACAAGTATCCAGCTAATAAGGTTCTTCCAATATTAGAAAATCTGTTCCATTCTACATGTGAGATATCAAAATACATTCGTCTCCTTCGTAACATGTAAAATATTAATAGAAGTGTGTATATGACTATACAGACTGTTCCAGAATACCAGATTACTATATTTCCTAAAAGGTGTACTTGTGCCTGTAATAAAAACGAAACATACTAATACTAACGAATATTACGGAATTTGAAAAACTTATATAAATGTAATTAAATTTCTACTTACATTACTATCATTTGAAACCCAGTATGCAATTCCTCTAGACATTAGTGGCCAATCTAAAGGACTGCTAGAATACATGTGACTATTTTGCCCTTCTTGACCACTGAAAAGCATTTTTATCTGCAATTCTACAAACTTTTCCCAAAAACTTAAAGTAGTAGCTTGCAATGGAATCATTTCAGCATTGATCAATTCTCTTTCTCTTTGTTTCTGATCTTCGCTTCTAGTGTACCTATGTTCTTCAACATTCCATATAGAGTCTACTTGACCCACAAATTTATCTGCCACTACTTCATGTTGATTAAAACCCCAATCAGGTAATTGTCTTCCACTAAATTTTAATGCATAATCTGTATTTACGTGTATTAAACGCACTTGACTTTGTATTGCATACCAGACATTGCCAACATTATCTTTATTAGTAATTTCTACTCTCCAAAGATTTTGAACACTCATGGACACATTATAATCAATGTAACAAGACACCTCTTGACTCTGAGGTGTCATTGGGGCTGCAACATCATGCGAATTTAATGCTCTACTTGTAATTCCATGCACCAGTTGTATCACATCTCCGTGTTTTATTGGTTCACTAGGTTTTGTAACAACTAAATCATTTCTATCTGGCCTTTTTACAATCCACCAATTGTTGACATCTTTAAAAGAGTAACATGTAACTTGTTGCTGATGTGAACTACCCCTATTATCTGCATATTTTAATGGATAGATATGATTATGACTATGAAGCCAGCAAGCTCTCCCATATGTATGTCTTAAAGTAATTTGTGACCCATGTGTTACTTCTAAAGGTTGGCCTTTTGTAATGCTAGCAAGACCTCCATCCAAACTTGCTTGAAAAGCACTTGTCATTATTGCATCATGTGGTCCAGCTTTAGAGAGTATTGATAAATGAATATAAAATACTGACAAATAAATGGTACAAATAACACCCAATATTACAAAAATTCTCAATATGAGATGAATATATAATACTGTGCTAGATAAAGTCTTCCTTGGTATTAGAGTCCAATAATCATAACTGATTAGAAATACAGCAAGGATTAATGAATATAATCCAACATATTTTACACTGAAAAAAAATCTTTTAATGTTTACTATAATAAACCCAAGTATCAAAATTGCATAACATTTTTAAAACTGTACCATAATGCACATGTTAAGTTTACAATGCCCAAAATTAACCATATCCACCAGGATAAAGTTGTTGGTCGATCCATTACTTTTCTGAATTTTATAATACACATAAATCCAAATAATGAAAATTGCATTAGAATACTTTCCATCAAGATAAATCTTGATTGTGTTAAAAGTGCATTATCTAAAATATAATAATAAACAAACTTAGCTTGTTCAAGCATGCTGATAACTCTACTGATACACTCAGGGACAAAATGATAGCACACTTAACTAAAAGCTTGAAGTATAAAACAATTAATTAATAATACTCAAAGCTTAATATTTTATAGTGCCTCTACATTTAATAACTGCACACATTTAATCTTTTTCACAAAGATTTATATAATTTTACAATATTTTTTTTGCTTTAGATTTCACCACACATCCTAAATGTACTGTTTAAAATCATTAATATTTTTTAATTATTATTGATAAAGTTATGATTGGGAGATTCTGTTGGCTATTCTAACACATGAATGTTTTAGAAGAAAAGTACAGTGAATCCTCGAAAATTAGAATAAAAATTTCAAAGAAAATTCAAGCAAAAGGACAAAAAACCAACTATGTCCAATGAGCGAGATTCCAACAGAGAAGATAGAAAAACAAAAGAACGTTCGTAACTAAAATCATTAGATCCATTCAAATCAAGCAACAAAATATAGGATGTGCTATCTTTTCATCCTCAAGTGTAATATATAATATAATGGATTACCAAATAGTAGTAATATTCCAGCTAATGCAGCGGTCCATTGTTTTAGACCTAATTCTGAAATCAAGTAATAAGCTGTTGGAATTAGAAGGCTGCCACATAACGCAGGTACTAATCGTAATGCGAACAAAGGAACAGCATCCGTATACGGACTTCCTATTCTATCAAATTTGAATTGTCCATCAAAATCCGCAAAATATGCAGCTGCGGAAAGAATCTGCTTTCCTAGAGGAGGATGTGAATCGAAAAAAAACGTCTTCTTCATGTAGAGTCCCACATATTTTCCATAATGCAATTCATCAAATCTGTTTCAAGTAAAACCGATTAATATTTTCTTTTAATTCATTTTATAAAAAGTTATATTTACTACAAAATTGTTTTTAACTTTTGTTATTTTCATAAATGTCGGAAATTGCTTACACTATACTTCGTGGTTCCTCTAAACGATAAAGGCGAGTGATAACTCCAGCCAACAGTAAAATAACTGAAATTATATCAATCTCGAAGCTTATTTTAATCCGGGTTCGTGCTCCTATATTTTCCGACTGTTCCTCCAGCTTAGATTTGTCGAACGTGTTCGAAGCAATTTCTCCATTTTTCTATTAAAAAAATAATTAATACATTAATGGCGATGTAAATATAGTGAAATTAAAAAAAAAAGACATAAACACCAAATAATCATTATTAAATTGTAGTAGGTATTAGTTAAATCAATTCATTTTGTATCGAAATATCGAACAAAATGTGAAAATGTAAACTTTGGAGAAGCTATAAAATGATAAATATAACATGTCCTCATGTTAGTTTTTTAATTAAACTTTCACCTTGTCTCGTTGAATGTTTTCGGCAGATTTGGCAAAAGTACGGTCATAATCAAACTTGGCGCTTTGAGCTTGCGACTGTTTATTATCTTCAATCTTTGTTCGCCTGCGTCGAACTTCCATCGCGAGAATCAACAGTTATTAAAGTAGTGCGACCAGAGTTGGCATAATTGAGTGCATCGACGGCGACACTAGTAATGACGAACTTCCTTAGCATCTAACGGAATGATAGGGATTCGTCGCTTCTATAGAGAAAATATTGTATAACGGTACCGTTACCGAAAGTCCATCTTTATCGTCCTTCTTGCGCAACACGTGTAGCTATCTTGTACTTACAACATATCCTTTCACAAAGTAAGAAGCTTTTCTAAGTTAAATTATATTAAAAATCATTTAAATGTTTTCATACGCCAAAAGACTCCAAATCCTTCTTTTTGATGTTTGTGGCTTAGTCTCATAATTATTAAATATAATTGTGTTTATACGAATTGCGTCTGTTACAGATTTAAACATGAGCAGTGATAAAATTGCTTGTCCTATATGCTTTAAAGAATTTTCTTCTTCAACGATAGAAGGTCATGTTAGTAAATGTTTATTTTTAAACGAATCAACAAGCAATGAATCTTCAACATCCTTTAAAGATGGTAGTCCTATTGGGAAATTAATAAAATTAGATGACACAAAAGCAAAAAGGATTAATTTAGGAACAATGAAAAGGAAAAGCAATTTAATAGAATCAACTTCAATAAGCACAAATGATGAAAGTTCAAAAATTTCGTCTAATAGCAGTATAAGTAATTACATTTTTTCGTTTCACAAAATAAAGAATTATGATATTTGAATCTGTAATAGTCATTAACAACAATAATAATTACTAGATAGATACAGAAATTAAAAAGTCATTTGGAAACGATCATGTACCACTTGCCGAACGGATGAGACCTACAACACTTACAGGTTATGTTGGACAAACGCATATTCTTGGGCCATCCACTATACTTTTTCAATTATTACATAAATCTGAAGTACCAAATATAATTTTATGGGGCCCACCTGGTTGTGGAAAGGTACTTAGAAAATGCTATAACTTTATTTACACAAATATATGTACAAATTCATTTATTTCTAGACATCTCTGGCAAATGTCATAGCTCATATATGCAAAAATAAATCAAATGGTAAAATGAGATATGTTAAATTGTCTGCAGCAATGGCTGGTGTCAGTGAAATAAAAGAAATGATCACCATAGCATCTAATGAATTAAAATTTAACAGAAGGACAGTAATATTTATGGATGAAATACATCGTTTTAATAAAGCCCAACAAGATGTATTTTTACCTCATGTTGAATCTGGAACCATTACATTAATTGGTGCTACAACAGAAAATCCTTCATTCAGTCTAAATTCTGCACTTTTAAGTCGTTGTAGAGTCATCGTTTTGGAAAAACTAACTGTACTTAATTTAATATCTATATTAAATCGAGCTGTATCCTCAGTAGATGGAATAGTATACAAATCATCAGAACCATTAGAAAATGCTTCAAAAATACCAAAATTTATTATAGATGAACCAACTATAGAATGGTTGGCAGGAACATGCGATGGCGATGCTCGAATAGCTTTAGGTGGTCTTGAATTAGCAATACAATGTAAAGTATCAGGAGAAGATTTTTTAAAAACTGGTCCTGTGACAATCACATTGAATGACATTAAGGAAGGTCTTAAGAAGACTCACATGTTATATGATAAGAAAGGTGAACAACATTATGATATGATTTCTGCTCTACACAAATCTGTTAGAGCAAGTGATGAAAACGCTTCCCTTTATTGGCTGACCAGAATGATATTAGGCGGCGAAAATCCGGTTTATATTGCACGAAGATTAGTGCGAATGGCATGTGAAGATATTGGTTTAGCAGACCCGAAAGCACTTGGTAGTATAAAATTTTAATATGACACTGATTGTTATGTAAAAAATTGTTTAATACATTAAATTATTTCCAGGAATTGCTGTACATACAATGCATGGTTGTAAAATGGTAGGAATGCCCGAGTGTGATGTTCTTTTAACACAATGTACAATATACTTGGCAAGAGCACCAAAATCACGATTAATGGAAGATGCTCTTAGAGCTGCTCAGAGAGTAGTAGCCGAACACAAAGGTTCTCAACCAGCAGTACCCTTACATTTAAGAAATGCTCCAACAAAACTGATGAAAAATCTTGGTAATTGATTTATGTTGTTCATTAACATTAAAAGGACAAATATTACACTATAGAAATGTATGTATTTCATATAAATTTTATTTTAGGATACAGTAAGGGTTATAACATGAGACATAAAGATGAATCAGGATTAAATTATTTACCAGAAGGATTAGAAAATGTAAACTTTTTTGACTTTGATGAAAGCTGTATTGTATGAATATTTTCATTTGAATGAGAATATGTAAGTTTTTGTTATATTACATATACAGTATTACTTAAGAAATGGAAAACATAGTGTATAAACTGTACTAGTTATCAAACCTAAACAAAAAATACATATAAATATAAGTATAGTTTTTATACTATATGTAATATAATATTTAATAATGTGAAATTTAAATATTTTAAAACAACACCTAATGTACTTAGTAAGTCAGGTATAGTCAAATATTAATTAATACTTCGGTTACATGTGCATTTTGTTCATGTTGGTGCAGTCTTATTCTTGATTTAGCACTTTTTTCCATATAATAGTTTTATTATTAGCAGGCATATCAACAATGTCTATTAATTGAATACCATTTTCTTGTGCCAATTCTTTTAAATCTTTAATGTCTCTAAGACCCCAACTTGGATCTTGAAGCTTCAAAGATTTATCAAAATTAATATTACTTTCTGGCGTTATTTTCCCATCTACAGCATATGGTCCATATGTAAACAGGTAACCATTGTTCTTTAATAATTTACCCGCATTTTGAAATAAACCAATAGTACATTGATAAGGTGAAATGTGCATCATATTTGCATTGTAGATATAATCAATACTTGATTCTTTAAAAATACCATTACCCCAAGTAAGAAAATTTGTGGTAATATCTATTTTCAATGCATGATTTATATTTATTAAACCATGTGCATACATCGCGATACTTTCTAGCAATCTTCGCTCATATTCCGAAGGATAAAATGTAATATCTGGAAAATGGGGGGCAAAATGGGCTATATGTTGTCCAGAACCAGATGCAATCTCCAAAAATATTTGGTTTGAACCACGTTGAATATATTTTTGAAGAACCGAGAGTATTGGATCCTTGTTACGATCAGCTGCAGGATAAATAAGTTTTTTGGCAGCCATAATTTTAGACCTTAAATTGAAGTCAAATATATTTAAATTATGTATACCGAAATTTTTTATTTACTTTAAAATGAGCTTTGTTTTGTTACATATATTTGTTTAGAAAACTTTTAAGGATAAAAAGAAAAAACAGTACAAATCTTACCTGTGAGTATTAGCACATTGGATAATTGTATTCATGCTTAATTGTTACTTTGATTTTGGTTTCTACCTGAAAAATTCAAATATGAACATTTTGCAATCTTAAAGTGTATATTATTAAGAAACAAATATAACTTCCATACAAATTAAATTTGCATGTATTATATGCTTTAGTATTAAATCTAGCATAATTCTAAATAATATTTCTAATTTAATACAATGCAAAAAAAGGTCTTTGCATAAAATACAAATTAATTTTAATCAAAACTTGTACAGCTATTGTTTATTTACTAGATACTAACAGCATTACAAATAATATTTGCTCATTTAATAATTTCTTTTTCTAAATATTTAATTTAGACAATGTATAACACATTTTGTATTTATGGTACAAGAAAACACATTGATTTGTAGGATACGTTTATTGATCAAATATCCTTCACATTTCTTTAACAAATAAATGAAACTACAATAGATAAGTTCTTTAAGGATTAACGAGTTTGTTTGACATTATTTACTTTGCATTTACTTGATCTTTCTTGATTTATTTTCATTTTCACTGTGCTCCGCGGAATTTATAGTGGTTAGTTTTTTTCAAGTGTTCAAATAATTTATTTTGACTAGGAAATTCAACTTTACACCTAATACAAATATTTTTGCTTTTACTTTTGCTGGTTTTTTCTGTTGGTGTACCTAGGTTTTTTACATTTTTAGATTTTTTGCTTTTATTTTTTTCATCAATTACGTTATTTTCTTTTAAATTTTCTTTCTTTGTCTGATCTTCAATCTCTTTTTTGTCATTAAACACTTGCTGATTATTTTCTATAACTTTGCTTAATAGTGCCTTTTTCTGCTGTTGTTTTTTACGTTGTTTCTTTGATAACATTGCATCTTCATTAATACTTGTATCTTCTTCTTCACTAGCCTGCTCTGTTAATGAATTCTGAATGTTCTTCTTTCGTTTTTTCTTCTTCTGTTTCTTAGGTTGAGGAACTTCTTCATCTTCTTGATCAGAAATAAGCTCATCTTCAGAAGTTACACATTCATTGTCATTTTCAGTTACCTTATGTGGGATATAAATAGCACTATCCATTTGAGAATCTACTGCAGCATTAGTGCTTTCCGCGTAATATTTTTTTTGTTTAATTTTTGCTGGGTTTTCAGAATGCTCATCATCATCGTCATCCGATATTAACTCTTCTTCCGAAGTTTCTTCCTTGGTATTGTCTTCATTATATGACGAACTGTTTTGAACAGGATTTAGTAGAAAGTCAGGCATTTGTGAATCTGTTGCTAATTTTTTGTTACTTTCTGATGCTGATTGTGAGCTAATATCACTGTCTTGAGAACTTTCAAATTCTTTATCATCTTTTATCATAGAAGCCTTCATTGTAACAATATTATCTTTATGTTTTTTGGAGTTTTCATGATTTGTATATGCTTTATGTGTTTTAAATATTTTATTACAAGCTACACAGTAAAGAGTATTATCATGTACAGTGTTTTCATCTTCTATGTCTGTTTCTGAAGATAAATTTTCACCAAATTCACGAGCGAGATTAGCTTCTATATTTTTAAGTTCAGCCTCTATGTTCGAAAATTTCGACCATTCGGATTCTGTATGTTCTCTCAGTTGTTTTTGTCTTTCTAGTAATTGTTGTTTTTTCCGTTCTTCTACTTTCTTTAAATTATCTCTTGCACGTTCAGCAAGTTTTTTTGCATGAGCTTGTACACGTTCATCGCGTTTACGTACAAAAGCTACTAAATTTCTTACTTGTTCATTCCTTTCTCTTTTAGCTTTATCCCTAATTATTTTATTTTTCTTTTCAATAAATCGTGCAACTTTTCTATTAGAAGCATTCCTTACATCGTAAGAATCTAACCAAGCAAACGATCTCTTCGTACTATAACTTTGCCAATATGCATAAAAATTATGTACAACATTGGTGTATGAACTTTGAGAATCTCCAAATCCTGGAATTTCATCCGAATTTCCATCTTTTGCAAATTCTGCATCTTCAGCTGTCAGTTTTTCAAAAACAGTGCGATAAACAGTATAAAATCCTTTTTCATTGTCTCCATACCCTTTGAAGCAAGTGGTTGAGAAATATTGGAAGAGATCGATAGAATCATCTTTGTAATCTTCACCAATGCCACCTTTTAAGATGGCCTCATAATGATTATCATACCAAGCACGTTCATGAGGATCACTTAGCACTTCCCAAGCTTGTTGAACAATTTGAAATTGTTCTTTTGCTTGTTCTGCAGTGTCCAAATTTTTGTCAGGATGCCATTTCAGTGCTAGTTTTCTATAAGCTTTTTTCAAATCATCGTCAGACGCATTTCTTGATACACCTAATACCTCATAATGACATTTCATTGTGATGAATAGTACTTTTTACTCACGACGTTTAAATTCTCGTGTAAACTCACGTAATACAAAGTAATATAAGTCAGGTGCTACAAAAAATAAAATTAACACGTGAATAACGAGAAACGTTTATGTTTCAAGCACGAATGTTATATGCGCGTACAAAAAAAATTTTTTTCTAAATTTTCTCAAATCGCACATAATCTAAAACTTGTTTAAATAAGTAAGTTGCATATTTATCTTACCAAAAGTCACTTAGCAACTATTACTTATTATAATCTGTAGTGTCAGTACATTCAATCTTAACAATTCTTATAAATGATTTACCTACCAGAGGTACATTTTACAAAGTGAAACTTTAACTTTCAGGTTATGCCACACGTAAGGTGTCACTCATAGATAAGTTAACTACCATACACTTGTCGCATTTATTTAGAAACTTTTGACCTATATTTAAAAAATATTTAAATAGGTATAATTTATAATTGATGTAATGTAAAGAGACTTACCTATATTA
Source organism: Colletes gigas (assembly GCF_013123115.1). Lineage (NCBI taxonomy): Eukaryota > Metazoa > Arthropoda > Insecta > Hymenoptera > Colletidae > Colletes > Colletes gigas. The sequence goes on from NW_025106676.1 coordinate 889,365, forward strand.
CTCAAATGCATCAAAAGGTTTCCGATTGGTAGAATACGAATCATCAATCGCATTCTTTCTTTCAAAAATCAAGACTTGGTCAATGTAATTCATAACAGTTTCATAGTAACATCAGTGATTGCAAAAGAAAATAATAAGTTGAATCGATTGGTGGATTAACAAAATTAAGTTGACCTCCATTTGTCCATCTAGAAAAATCTTACTTAGATTACGTGCCCCCTGAAACTATTCAACTTTTATTTGAAACAGTTTTTGGTATAATCAACAGTTTCGAAAATATTTGATTGAATAAATTTAAATGAGTCATCCAAAATAGAAACTCTCTGTGCATAAAATATACAAATTAAGGGTGTATTTGTATTTAAAATGATGATTTTGATGACGTGTGCAAAGAATAGTTATACTCTTTCGCTAATAATGAAAAATCACCGTGATTGGGGACGAACATGATCAAATCACGAGTAATTCACAAGTAGCAGTTAGCAGTTCCAGCCATCTCTAATTCTAAGATTCTAGTTACTTAGCGAGGGCCATGATCAGAGTAACAGTTGTTACTTTTTGCCCATGTGCCATACTGCCATATTAAACAGAATTTAACTATCTAGGAACCTTTTGACGTGGAACAGCTGATTGTATGTGTATTCATCTATTCTCAACATCAAGATGGCTACGATCGTGAGAGTGCAGTAAGGATTGTATGATTTTTGGCATAGATCGCCAGTTACGACGTTTGGGGCCATTGTCATTAATATTCAGTATTTTCGGTAAATATTTCTTTGTTTTGTTAGATAGGACACGCGTTGATTTGCTGAAGTAATTGCATATAAATGCGATAAAATCAAAATACTGCAGATTGTCAGTGACATCTCGTGAATGTGATGTAGCAGACGCCTCTAATTGCTTTTAATAGGTTTTCTTCGAGAGCCTTAGTGTATCGCGTTGTTGCGATGGACTTTGTGGTAGATGCTTGTCAAGCCCTTTTTACTACGGATGAAGAATTGATTTATTATCAACGAAAATACCTGCTGTTAATATCGATGTAACGCTGATTATTCTTCGACTACTCTATAACAAGGTTTTGTCATTTATTTATTACGGGATTATTTTATTGCATTGTTAATTAACAGTTTATGTTGGATTATATATTTTGTTGAATTATTGTTATTTCATGTGTCGTAAGAGAAACGTATATTGTAGCTGCAATTTCCATCTGTATATCTTCACAAATGAAACATGTGCTTAGCCTGTATATGTATTGCTGTATTGTCAAAACAAACAATTTGTTAACAAATCGATAAATCGAGAACAAATATTTCAATCACATTGTAAACTAAAAGTAATATGTTGTTCTAAAATGAGAATAAATGAACATTATATAATAAGAACAATAATTACATATAGAAATGTTTTTATGTTAAAGAGATATTGAAATGTGATAATAATATTATGTATAGTATTGTATGTATTTGTAATACATATAATAATTGCTTGTATTAACAATGTTTAAATGGTTTGGCATTTATTGAATTAATTAGCCATTAGATGCATTTATTAATAATATAAAATAAATGAATTAATATAAATCTTTTAGGATTAATGTGTATTTACAAGGTTTATAAAATAAATTATAGGTTGAATTTTAAAAATGACAGCAGGTACAAGCCTGGTAGTACCCATAGTGCTATGGGGTCGTATAGCTCCAACTCATTGCATTTCTTGTATTTATTTATCTCGAGATCAAAAAACTTTGGTAACAGGATGTTACGATGGGCAGATATGTTTGTGGCAAGTGGATCCTGAAACACTAAATGTAAATATATTAAATGTAAAGTAGGGAATGTTTTAAATTATATTAAATTTAAATAATTTATCTGTCAATTATATATTAAGATGACACCAAGATGTTTGCTTGTTGGCCATACTGCTCCAATACTGTGCCTAAGTCGAGCAAGCGTCATTATGGAACAGAATTATATTGTCAGCAGCAGTGAAAGCGGAGAGATGTGCACTTGGGATTTAGTCGATGGAAAATGCAGAGAAGCTGTAAAACTTAGCAGTGTTCATACACAGATGTTGCCTTATGTCTCAGCTGATGCAGAAGATGTTAGACTTTTTTGTTCTGGGTATATCAAAATTACATAATATTCTTTTGAACAAATATATACATAGTTTCACATAAAAGAATATTTGCTTTATAATTTTAGGTACTACCCTGAGGTTTTAGTGATGGACCCTTTCAGCTTAGAAGTTTTGTTCACCTTAAGTTCGCGCGTGAATCCTGATTGGATCAGTGCTTTGCACGTTTTGCGGCCGACCAAACGGAAAGGTCGGTTCTACGTGTATACAAGTTAGTTACACTCCATCACACCTACACTTTATACCATAAGCTACCACTCTCTCTTTTTTCTCTCTCTCTCTCCCTCTCTTTCTCTCACTCTCTGATTTCTCTACCAATCTATATTGTGCAAAAATTTACTACTGTAATAAAATAATATTTGTCATAGTATAATTTACTCAATTTAAATTTCAACTGACATTTAATCGCACAATATGTTTGGTATTTCCTGGTTTACCAATGTTTTGTAAACAACCTTGTTGTTCGGAACGTCTTTTTTCAAATATTAAAGTCATTAATGTAGTATGTTTTCTTGGGGTACTTGTAGTTATAACGTTTATAGATTTTCTTCTCGCCTTTTGGTAAAGTATTTAACAGGAAGGTCTATGTATATAGATTTTATATTGTTTCAGGGTTTTGAATTGTCTGCTAGTCATTTTTTAAGCAATTAACTTAAAAAAGCTTTGTGGTTTGGGTATATTAGGGACTTTACATCTAATTAATTCTCTCTGTAAAGGTATTTTTTGATAATAATGTAATTTGGTAGTAGTACTAATAATAATAATATACTTTACTCTCTAATGATAATAATTTATACATTATTGAAATCTTAATAAAAGTTACATTGTTGCAGCATGTTAATGAATTACATGTGAAGGTACATCAGAATTATTTCACTAGTAGTCAAGGCTGTATCATTTCTTTCATACCTTCTTCCTCTTGGTCTTTTAAGTTTTTATTTTTTTGAACAATAAGTCAAATCAAATGAACAGCCATTGTTAATATTTTAATTAATCTTCCTTTTTATACTAATTCCCTACACTTGCTTTTCATATCACAAAACTCAATCATTAAAGCATACATTGCATTTGCCTACATTCATTAATCACATTCATACCATATTACTGTAAACTCATGAATGTTTAAAATGTGTTCAATATTTGAATGTAATGAATGCAATTGATAGTGTTTTTTTATGATTTCAAAAGGAATATTGTTCAGTTTTGTGTTTATTTATTGTTATAGCAGTGTGTTCGATGTTTTATGTTTTAATCAACATGTAGAAAACTTTCATTTTCAGTGTTGCATTTTAAACTATATGTTATTTAATCAAATTACATATCATATTTGCGATGAGAAATTTTCTTTTCCTTTTTAGAATTTAAATTTTAAAAATAGTTTTATTTATATAATAGGTATAATTGTAGCTTGAGTGAAGACATATATAGAAATCTTAGGTATGTTAATTTTTAATATGTGGAATCTTTTAAGTTTAGTACAAAATTCAATATGTCTATATTTGGAATATTAACAATTATTCTCTAAACTTTCAAGATAACTTGTGCATGATTCAAGTAAGCATGAATCGAGCTCTCCACGTGGATATAATTATTTCATTATTATAATATGAAAGGTCTCATTTTGCATGAAATTATAATATGTACTATGTTACATGGGTTTATTAATTACAGCTATAATTATTTCGAATATTTTTTCCCCCTTATATTAGTGTATTTATTTGACAGTATTACTTGCAAAGAAATTATAATTTCGAGTGCATTTATAATACTTGTGAAGCGTTACTTTACTCTTTTACTGAAAATTTTTTTGCTTAAAATGCTATGACACTTACTTGGATGTAGTTAACGCGCAACAGGCGCTTCCATTCATTTAAAGACGATGTTGTACTGGCACTAACAACAACCGGCACGGTCAAGGTGTGGACTCTTCTCGGATATGAAAATCGTCATTGTGAACCCCTTTATGAACATGAAAGCAAACAGATACGATGTCTAAATGCACTTGCAATGACTTGTTGTCCATATAATCTAAGGACAGTATTAATTGTGTGTTCCAAAGATTGGCAGGTAAATTTTCTTATTACTATCATCTTTCTGATGTTGTTTAAGTTTGCTTTTATTAATGCATTATTTAAATCAGATATACGATGCTGGTGATTTCTCGGTCCTGTGTTCTATTTCTGCGCCGCGCGGGGAACGTTGGATGGCTGGAGACTTTCTAGCTGCAGACAGAGTCATTTTATGGAATGACAAAGGTCATGGTTATCTCTATAAATTACCAGCTAAGTACGTTTTTAAATAAAACGCTATTCCTTCTTGTTACTCTATTTTTTTAATCATGGATATTTTACACTTTAGAAGTCTTACGAAATATTCCAATTTTATTATTTCATTATATAGTAGAAGAGCTTGTAAATAATTCATAACATCAAATATTTTTAAGACAAAACATTCGTAATCATATTATCCAATACATCTTACTTATAAATTTATTAAATAGATTATTCATTTGTTGCTTATAGAATTCTGGTACACCTTGACAGGTAGTTTTTTGAAAATTAGTATTGTAAATTTTTTCAGATTTCTAAGAAAAAAATTTGTGATATTTAATTAAGAGTTGCTTATTTTTATGGCATAGCAAACAATACTAATATACATATATTTGTTTGCTCTAATTTGTTGTAATCAATTGTTATGCTAATTTAACAAATCTAAAACTAAGAATATAATAAGAATTTGTTAATTACATAGTTTAATAAAGTAGCATACAATATATTCAATAACATATCATTTTAAATACATGCTAGAAATATGTTTGTAATAGTTCAATATATAGCATTTGCTAAATAACTTCAAATTAAAAACGAGATATCATTACAAGTGTATCTGACCTGAAATGTAACATAGAATACACCTAATGTAATTACTGTATCTTTACAAATGCAATTGCAGTTGTTTAATGTTCTTTTTTCGATACATTTTATTTAAATACATACATAGGTAAATTCATATCAGTCAGAAGCACCAATCTTTAAATTAAGCAAAGGCTTTAATTTTTAAGTCTGAATGCTATTCTGTAGAGGCACTTGCTGGCAATGCACACATTTAATATTTGTTCTCCTTATGTTTCTTTATTCCATTTTTCATGAACATTCATATTTGATCATTATGTTGAAAATAGAAATTTTAATCTACCTATTTTACACAGAAACTATATTAACAAAGTTTTAACATTTATAAAGAAATATATATTATTTACTATATTCATAGTACACACTTTATGAATTGTTATAATATTGATTTTTGTAAAATATTTAGTACATTTTGTTTCTAACAATTTTATACTTCTAGTATGAATACGTGAAATTTTAACATATATTTGTTACGTTGTCGATAAACAAAGTTCATGTTTAATTGTTTTAATCATTCCATTGATGAGATCGAATTTAATGAGTTTTCTTAATAAATGAGAAGAGAACACCAAAAGCAGTGTATCTATGATCTAAGTAAAATTGTTATTAAAAGTGTGAAAATTCTTATATTCGAGAACAATTAACATATAATTAACACTGCAACTTGTTTTTACGGTGATGTGTCTTTTTCATATAATACACATCTACTTCATTCTACGGTGGATCTGGTGTTCTTCTAGCAAGCTGAAGGGCAAGGCTCTCAGCAGGTAACACTGCATTATCTTTATTACACACTCTTGTTCTTGTGTTCTCCACTGTAATTTCTCTGTCTCCTTACCTGCGTTTTCTCATGTATTCGTTTTGTTAATCATATTGCTCTTCTACTGATTTAGTTTTCATCGTCAATTGTTCCTCTTCCTACTGAATGTCATAAATCAGGTGCCGTTTTACATATTTTTATATACGTGTGTAAATGAAAGGTAAATACAGTGAAATATACTTTAAAAATGCAGTAACTCCTCAGTGGTTGATCATTTTGTACGTTATCTCCTATACATTTTCTAAATGAGTCACAGACCGTTTATAAATCACGAATTAATTAACACGAACAGCACAGTATAAGAATTTCACTGTATTCAGTTTCTGGCAAATAGGCATGAATAGTGTAGTTTATGATCAAGGATTAGACTATAATTGAAAAGTTTCTAGACTAGAATATTAAACACAAAACAAAGATTTAATAAAAAGGAAATATTCTACTCCAAATTTTATGTTTCTGATAAAAATTGTACTTCTCTAGTAGTAATAGATATTAAAAAGAACAACAATTTATTCAATTTTCGTGTACTGTCTACTTATCAGTATATACATCATATTTTATTTTCTACATAACATAATTATGAAAAGTATCATACAAAAACATATTGAATGAGGACATTACAAATAAGGGCAATATGCATTTCAGTTGCTTTACATGTATCAATAGTTTCTGGATTAGGTGAATGGTGAAAATAATTATTTAAATAAAAAATAGTAGTGTTATGCCAGCTTATGTAGTTTTAGTTACTCATGCTAAATTTTGTTGTTTGCACTCATCATGCAAGTAAATCTTTGTAATTAAAGATTTTGTACTAGATTTACATCTGACTTAACAAATTTACTATACTATAACAAATTACTATAAAAGATATATGATTATACAGATTGATTTAAACAAATTGTGCAATGCTTTACTGCTTAGTTATACATATCTTATTAAATAAACAATCAATTAAGCTGTTAAAATTAATAAATACATGTGAGCCTCCACCAAATATGATAATTACATACTATTTATGGACTATATTATAGAACATTTCAATTTCATAGTTTACAATATGTTATATTTGAATCTGTCGTGGATTAATGTCCATAAATGGTGTTATGGTAGGGCAAGAAATTGAAAATACTAACATGATATATTATTCTTGTTTGTTTTGATTATATAGTAGTGTAGCAGACAATAAAAGTTTTCATACCGCGGGTGCTGAATACGATCAACCTTACTTATACTGCACTTTAACGCAACCTGGAGACAAGGTAATTTTAAAGTTTCTAATCAATAAAACTAGTTTTAAATACATTGAACAAATCAAAATTATCAAGTACTATTTTACTTTTTATTGTAGCCTCTGTCGTGTCCCCCAGCAATGCGATTAGTTACAGTTCAACGACAAAATGAAACGTTAAAATATTTACTACGCGGTGACAGCGAAGGTGTTGTTGTTCTTTGGACAGTACCAGAAGTAACTACTCAACAATTGTCTCAAATCTGTCAGAATGAGCACTCAATGCCTGTTTCATTGTCGCCGGCAGTAAAAGTAAGTCTTATGGCTGCTTGGGCACAAATGAAACCACCGCCGGTTGGAATATTAGATCAGTTGGACAGTGGGGACGGACATGGTATAAAGTTAACAGCTAGTATTTATTTACCACAACAAAGTCGCCTAGTTGTTGGTCGTGAAGACGGCAGTATTATTATTGTTCCTGCAACGCAAACAGTCATGCTTCAGTTACTTCATGGCCATCACCAACAATACGATGGTACAATAAATTTATACCTCGGAACTTTTCTATCGAATAACAAACTTATACTACATTTTTCTCTCTATTTTATTATGTGGTTCCATAGATTGGCCTCCGCACCAAGTACTTTTGGGTCACTCTGGCCGAGTGAATTGCCTGTTGTATCCACACGGAGCGGCACCGCGTTATGACCGAATACATCTTGTTTCTGGTTCTGTTGATTTTGCTGTATGTTTGTGGGATCTTTATGCCGGTACACTAATTCATAGATTCTGTGTCCATGCTGGTGAAATTACACAATTGATGGTGCCACCTGATAATTGCAGTGTACGCTACATTTTTTAATCGTTTACAGCAAACAGAATGTTTTGCGAAACAACTGTTATACTACTTCAAGTTTCAATGAAAAAATAGTTTCTTTCTGAGTGTTAGATTGTTTCGAAAGTTCGTTTCACTCAGTCTGGCCGATCTTAGCTGGTTGACGAAACAATTCTGAAGTGTTTCATTCATATAAAAGATTTGAAACAAATTTTCCATACAACCTAATACATTACCATTTAATACAATTTTGTAACAGTTATTTCATAATATATTTTTCATAATTTTATACTTTCTCATTATCCATGCATTTGTAATCTCGTCTCTTTTCAGCCTAGAATACAAAAGTGTGTTTGCAGTGTTGCATCAGATCATAGTGTTACTTTATTGTCGCTAACAGAAAGGAAGTGTGTTGTTCTTGCGTCGCGACACCTGTTTCCAGTTGTCACGATAAAGTGGAGGCCATTAGATGATTTTATGATAGTTGGATGTTCGGATGGAGCTGTGTACGTATGGCAAATGGAAACTGGTCATCTAGATCGTGTATTACATGGTATGCATAATTTTTCAGTTTTCATATTCTTTTATGTATTCGTTTAAAGTCTATTATGCAAGGTGTCCCAGACAAAGACTAAAAACAGCATGTTTTTTTATTAAACCTAATTAAAATAATTACAGGTATTATTGCAGAGGAGGTACTTTACGCATGTGATGAAAACACTATAGCTGCAGCTGGAGGATCGGTCGCTGGTGGCGAACTGGGCTTAGCTAATCCTGCTGTACATTTCTTTAGGTAAATGAAATCTTGCAACATGGATGGTGAGAAACTTGTGTGAATTTTAGGGAAAGGTTCCTGAAAAGCAATTCTTCTTCTTGATCATATTTGTTGTATTTTATTTCTTCAGAGGTTTAAGGCATAGAAATCTCTCTGCTATAAGACACGCGACGCAAAGAGGGTTGCATCAGCTGCAACAACTTCATGGTGGACAGGGACCAGATCACGGAAGTCAAATAAAAGCGAAGGGCGCCCCTTTATTAATTCAAGGCTTCAGAAGTAATCCTAAAGACCCAGAAAGTCATATTTTATTTTTTGACATAGAAGCATTAATAGGTACTTGTTACTTCTGTTTTGTTTACAACGTATGTAATAACAAATTGATAGAGGCGTTTCTCTTTTTCTTTTATATAGTACAATTACTTAGCGACGAGTATGGAGCTATGTCACCAGGTTCTTTGGAATCACAAGGTCTGATTTCAGCTTCGGAGTATCAAAAAGTTGCAGCACTGACGCAGTCTGCTAGTCCAGATGCACATAAAAAAATTGCAGGTTAAGACCAATTTTATTTTTTCCGTAATATAAATAAAAATATTGCTTTTGAACATTTTAATATGATTCGAATTAATTAAAAAAGAAAATATATACTAACATGCCACTTTATAGACTTTTTCGGTCGCGTCAAGGATAAGGCAGGCGACGTTGAACGAATTTTAAAGGAAAAGGATCGTCACGGTATTGTTCTCTGTTATTGCTTCATTTTATAAATTGTAGTTTGTTTCTGGTTATTTATTTGTTTATTTTTTATACACCTTGTAGAGTGAAGGTTTAATAAGGATCTCATGCAAGATCATTAGATTTTCTTTATACATATATTACTTATTGCACAAGCTATTCATTATTCAATCAATGCACATATAAAATTCTTCTCGTGTGATTGCATGTGCACAAACGTAGGTGGTTTTATGTATATTTGTGAGATACAATGTACAGCTCAAAGTCTATACTGAGCGTTCGGAAAGTTTTAGGCAGTGTTAATTCGATTTAATTAGTATTCCTATACACCTGTTTGATCAATCGAAATTTACTTCATTCATGTTCATTCGTTAAACACGTTTGAGAGAGAAGCTTGGTATAGTGAATCGATGTTTTGTGTTCTTAATTCTCCTAACGCTTGATTACATTTCTGTTATACTGGATACATTGTTTCACGGATATAACTCAAGTACGCTCTTTCTTGGAATGTTTATTTCATATAATACTCATCACAGATTTCATAGTGCCTGTAATCCATACTTCAGCTGTAGTCGTTAGTTAGAAGACTCGTGTTGAGAACGTATTCGTTTATTGACATCGTCTAAAGCAGATTTCTTTCTGTAGGTATATTGGCTAAAATGAAGGAGGGAGCAGAGAACGTACACACTAAAATTCAGGCCAAGGTGGAAAGCGTTGGCCTCAAGCCGTCGACTCTCGACGGTAAAGGTTAGCCACGATTTAAGGAGGATGGCTGAGTCATTGTATTTTCTGTTGCTATAATCACATCGCATGGTTTTTTTTTCTTTTGTTAGTTCAGATTTGTCGTTCCGCTTCTCAGTTTCTTCATTTTGTATATAAAATGCATTTATTTTTTATTTCAATTTTTACGATACAAGTGTGATCGCTAACTTTTCTTTTGATGCACTTACACATCGATTTACAGTTTGAACAATCGTTCATTTTTATACAAATTTATTTCAGGCTATTATTCTATAAATACACTATATAATGTGGTACTTTTATGTACAAAAGCGAGTTATAAATGAAAAATTTTAGTATAGGAAATGTAAATCATATTTTAGGGAATCATTCGTGTTTCTCCTAATTAATTTCTTTCGTTTATTTTGTATGTTATGTACATACATTTTATACATTTCAGGTTTTTGCTTTATATATTCATGTTCTTATTTATAGATTCCTTATCTGTGTATGTTATTGTAAGACTTTCCACATATCTTACACAATGAATATTTAAGAAATGTATTAGCATCTGATTATTGAAACATTTTTCATATTTTTATTTTAGAAAATTCTTGTACAAATATGAAACATTTCAAACATTGATGTTATAGTTTCATTTCTCTGACGCACATTTGTGTAAATTAAAAATTCTCCTAGTTATAGTTACTCAAGAAGTTTTAACCCTTCACAGGGGACCACTGGAATAACAGCGATGCTGCAAAAAACAATTTAAAACGGAACGGAACTTTTAACGAACCGAATGCAACTATGGAAGTTGCTCAGCTTATATTGAGTCTATTGCATGCCTGGGGCATGGACCCAGATTTAGATCGTGTTTGCGAAGGAAAACTGGGTTTATTAAGGCCCATGGTTCCCGTTTCTTTTGGCGTATTGTCGAAAGGAGGTATAAATAGAAAATATCAGAAGACCAATTCTACTGTTCATTGTATCAGTATTGTTAAATCAACATTATTTACCATAGGTTATATGTCGTTGTTATTACCAACTTGGCAAACGCAATTGGAACCAGCCGGCGAACCTATAACACAATTGGAACAACGTTTGCCAGTCGAATTAGTTAGGCAAGAAAGACTCACCAGAGCGTTCACGGCAAGAGCACATTGGGAGTTGTCTACCACATTAACCAGTAATCATTTATTGGCAGTAGTCGCTTTGGCGAACACGTTAATGTCAATGAACAATGCAACATTTGTACCTGAACAAGAACGAAATCGAAAACTGCATAGGTCAGTCAGCTATCTTGTAGAAAAAGTTAGGACGTAGGATAGATCTTATTAATATATTTAATGCAGGCCGGGTAACAGATCGGCGGTTAATTGGAACAAAGCGGAAGAAGAAAACGAAGAGATTTATACAGTACAGCAAGCACAGATTAAACAAGGTTGGTCCCTCCTGGCAACATTGCATTGTGTGCTTCTCCCTGATAAAGTAGCTGTACAAGGTGGTGCAAAAACATTCAAACGACCTTTAGTCGAAATGATGGCACGGCGATGGCAACATCAATGTCTTGAGGTTAGCAATAGCATGCAAACATACATAACTGTAGTTAAAGACACATACGGACACGGGGGGTTAACATTATTGTTCGGTGACTTTTAGATCCGCGAAGCGGCGCAAGCTTTATTACTCGCTGAATTGGGTAGAATGGGTCCAAAAGGAAGGAAAGCATTAGTAGATAGTTGGTCGCAATATCTACCGATGTACAGCGTTCAAGAGCCTATTGCACCACAAGTACAAAACCAAAGTCCTCCAGCGTCCAATAGTCCAATTCCACCAACCGAATCACATCCGGAAGAAGAAGATGAAGAGGAGGAATTAGTGGAAGGTAATTTATGTATACAATTATACTCGTATATGTATATTAGGTGTGGAAATTAATTCGTTGCTTTTATGGTGATTTGGAAATAGCAACAGTAGACTCTAAGGAATATTAAAAGAATCGATAACGCGACATAATTCTTCATAATAGCAGCAAAAAAATGTCTTTCAATAAGGAAATTATAACATTATGTTCATAAACTTTGAATTTCATGAAAAAGCATCTGAATTAATTTGCACACCTAATAATTTTAGGATAAAAAGAAATTGTACATAATTTCTATCGACAAAAATAAATGTAGCCAGGAAACCATCGAGCGTAGCGGAATTGAAACAGAAACAAACGACAGCAGTCGTATTATTAGGCGTGATAGGAGCCGAATTTGGGCAAGACGTTACTACGATGAATCAAAAAAGGGATAATGAACAGAGACGAAAGAGTTCGATTGTAGAAGGTTTTGGAATAGGAAATAATAATGTTGCCAGGCATACTAGTATGGCGCTTACACATCTACTACATGCGCCACACTCTCCAAAATTGCCTTTACACACAGCATTACGAAGAGCGGCAATTGATCTCATTGGTAGAGGTTTCACCGTTTGGGAACCCTATCTCGACGTATCAAAAGTAAGAGAAAATTACTATCTTAATGAACTGATCTTCATTACCCTTTGTGGTATTTTCTTGCATCATATAAATTATTGATCTCTTATCTAAGTTATATTGAACTGATTTAGTTAAAAAAAAATATTTATTAATTTCGTGATATTATAATGTAGGTATTATTGAGACTACTGGAAATGTGTTGTGATGCTGATAAATTAGTACCAAGCATGACGTACGGCCTTCCACTTACGCCTCAAGCCGACACATGTCGTACAGCTCGTCATGCATTAACTTTGATAGCAACTGTCAGACCCGCGGCATTCATTACTACAATGGCACGAGAGGTGGCCAGATTCAACACACTGCAACAAAACGCGCAAACACTAAATGTAAACATAGGTGCAAGTGTTCTTGCTAGGGCAAAACCAGAAATACTCAGAATCGTTGAACAATTAATTGATAAAATGCAGAGTGAAATGAACGATCTTTTAGTCGAGGTAAAAATAACAGTATTCATAGAGATCTGAGAAAATCTGAAACACTTTTGCACGTATAATGTAATAAGTATTTACAGGTCATGGATATTATTTTACATTGTCTGGACCCAGGTCATCTTAAAACTAAATCATTGAACGATGTATTTCCAGCAGTATGCAGATTCAATCAAGTAAGTCAATGTATACTGGTAGTTAATCAAAATTAGTATCTAATAGGATTGATTGTTCTTCAGTAAACGAAGAAGGTATTTTTACTTGCTCTTGTATATTAATAAGAAAGGTTTAGCTACATATATGTATACAGGGGCTATCCGTCCATAAATGAGCAAGTAAAAGTGTCGTTAGTGTTAAGTATTAGCTCGTAATAAATAGATTATTTCTTCAGGTAAGTCATTGTCCAGCAACGCGCAGGATAGCAGTAGGTAGTCGTAGCGGTCAACTCGCTCTTTATGAATTGCGAGGAAACGTTAAATGCCAGACAGTACCTGCGCATACAGCACCTGTGACCGCGTTAGCATTTTCACCCGAGGGCAAGTTCCTGGTTAGTTATTCTTGTGCGGAAAACAAATTGTGTTTCTGGCAGGTAAGAGATTTTTTACCTCGTTAACGCTGAAACCTTTATAGATATCAACATGTTTTTAAAAATATTGTATAATGTCTCAAGCATCTTCTAAACTATTAACTGTACAGTAGACTCTCTCTTAACCGGCCTCTATGGGGCTGGGCCTCTGGCCAGATAAACGAATGACCAATTAATCCGAAATTATCAAACAGGACCGGATAACTAGGAGTCTACTGTATTTCTACATAACCATTCTATCGCTGTAGAAAGCTTGTAAAATGATGCCTTATAGTTATTTTATGTGCCTGGTGGGGTACAAATTTGGCACTTTTTTAACATCCTCCTTTGCAGTTTGACTATTTCGATAATATTAATTGGGAACTTTAAAAATTTTCAGCAAACAAATAGCGGTATGTTCGGCCTAGGTAATTCGCAAACGCGTTGCGTTAAGTCGTACAGTACCGCGCCGATTAACGACGTGGCACGATTAAACCCAATGCGATTAGCTCGATTGATATGGATAAACAATCGAACGGTTACGTTAATGCTTGCCGATGGATCTGAAACACGATTCAACGTCTAAACCGCAGATGACCTCTCCTATTCCAGTACTGGGCAAACAATGATAAAACTGAACAGTACAGCAAGTGGGATCAGTATAAGCAAAAAACGTGGAATCATCGTAGGCAAAAAAAATAACCGAAAGTGCCGTCGTGAATGTTGGTGCGTTTATTGGTACTTCATAGTGCTAGTGCTAAATAATCGGATACCGTATCGTACGGAATATGTTTGAGTGATGAATTTCATCGTTCTACGACGCAGGATATGGCATAGCGATTATCGTCGAGTATGGTACGAAAATTTGTTCCTTTTCAATCTATCTCATCTTTTTTCTTTCCATTTATGTAATTGAAATTTTTTCGTTTCTTGGTTCCGCACGGACACGCTCGATTATTTGCGTTGCTATAGCACTCAGAGATAGTTGAATGTCGTAACGCATTAAGAAAAAAGTATTCTTTTTACTCAGTAATTTAATTGCACTATCATTTGATTATTAACTACGTAGCTATCTAATCTGATTTCATTCAAATTTTGCGAGTCTAGGTCGCAGTTAAATATATAAAATGGAATTTTGTAATGAAAATGTTTCTACAGAAAAGGATTTGTATGCCGTACTGTACATTTATGCAATGTTACGCAACCGCGTGTGCTATTTAAGCCACGTTTTCATTATTCCTAAAACCCCAATATAATAGTTGAAAGGTTACCTTACGGAATCTCGCGTTGAAAGTACATACATGTGTATATATACATACCAAAAAAAGAAGAAAAAAAATATGAATTGTCGCCCAAGGATTTGTACATACATAATACAGTGGCGAACCCATAGGTCAGTGTAACAATTTATACGAATCGTCTTATGTTTAATCGGTTTATGTATAGTTAAACGCTTCAAATGAATTCCTGTTTTACGAATTTTACACGTGTTTATCTGCCACGTGATTTTTACCATTTAGCAAGTTAAATATTCCCGTGTCTTGTAAGACACTCTCTATAAAAGGAACTGTGTATCGAGATCCGTTCATAATCACCACTCGATCGCACATGTTTAGTATTTATGACCGGGGATTGAAAAAGTTCTGAAAATAACTGTTATATAGTTTATATAATACCATAACTATATTGGGAAAACGGTTCTGATGTAATATCAGTTTCGGTTGAAGTATTTTATAGATATTTGTACTCTCATCATTTATAAAAAAAATTTGTTGAAAAACCAGGCGTGTAAGATTTTGCAATGAATTTTTTTAATATAAATGGACACATATAAAGATTATGTATACTAAATTTTAACAAGATTGAGTAATTAATAGCAAAAATATATTAATTTTAATTTAAATAGAACAAAAGCTAAGTTCTTGGGTGACTCTTTTAACACCTTGTGCCGTTGCGCGGATTTTATATCCTTCGATGATTTTGCATTTGGATGATTATAAAAAAAAAAACGTATATTACAATAGTTTTATTACTTAATATTTCGTCAGTCTACCTTGATGCTTTAATCGATTTTGCATATTTTTCATTCTGAGGTGTAGATAAATAATTGAGAATATGATAAATGATTGTAAACAGTATTTTTTGGATTATTATCTTATTGAAAATAATAATTATCTTGCAGGCTTAGTTTCATTACTATTACATCAGAACCGCTATTTCAGTAACAGTTATAAGATTATTTCGGTTCTTCTTAACTGTTTACGAAACAGAAATCGAAATTGCAACAATTTTCAATCCCTGTTTATGGCTAAAAACGAAATGACAGTGAAGATGAATGGTTAAATTCTTTAGTGAAAGAATCGAAAGTGTGTAACTTTTGTGACAGTTGTCCGAGATTTCAATACGCTCTGTAGTTACCTAATGGTTTTTATAAATATGCCACGCGAAAACAATTATGTAATAATATTTATTTCATTGTTTAGACTCCGAAAAGTGAGGGATTGAATTTAATCTGTAGTCGTCCAAACGTAAAATGTAATTCCTTTGTTATTTTCGATTTCGAAGAATTAAGATGTCTCCATTTGTAAAGCAAACGGATAACGCGATAAAGATTTGTAGATGATATCAAGTTCATTTAGCTTAATTTATTATCGTTATTCCCTCTTGGAAATTTAGTGCAATGTTTTATATAAGCATGGTAAACATATACGCGTATGTGTGTACTGTTTTGGTTAGAGAAATGACGACTTCGTTGTCCAGATTCTTACAGACGCGTTAACGGAAGTATGCAATTGTGTGTTTAAACATTGCAGTTTAGTTACGTCTATCATGGATCGCACAAAATCACGAGTGTATCTTCCAACACATGACAAATTTTTGGATGTAATTAAATACCATGTGTTTAGAGTCAAAAACAAAAGATCTTACAAGGGGATTGTGCAACATGCAGGTCAACGAATTGGCTCAAATTTGATCGAATACAGTGAAAACATAAACAGTGCTATGGACTTAAATTTAGTCATGCGACTTTTCTTAAGCATACATTTTTTTTTTGACAATTAAAATATCAGTGATTAACAATAGTTTAAATAATTTATACAGAAATGTACACTCTGTGCAATAGTTAAGCCAAATCAGTAGCACGAATGTTATGCAGTTCTCATATCAGGGACGACGAGTTGCGTTAATCGAGCAGAATATAACAAACGTTAATGCCAAAATAATTTTTATTATCGATACTTCGACATGTTCATCGAATTCATTCGCTGTTATTCCTTCTGCCTCTTGCAGTAATTGCTCGAAACGTGATAACTGTAGCAGAGAAATTTTTCTAAAAAGGAATGGTGCAAATTTACCACATGATACTTCAAAAGGATAGAAATTTTATAAGTAAAAGAACTTCCATACAAAAGTTTGTCCTTTTTTGCGTAGAATACGAATCTGTAAATAAAAATATAGATTTTCAAGTTACCCTTGAAAACGTTCGACAAATAAATAATAAATAAACCAGATACACACCTATACACGAAAGTATTCGAATGCTTATATTTATAATATTCATTTATTGTAAACATGTACCAAAAGTAGCTTACAAAAGTATATGAACATGATATACTGTTGAATTATTTTCTAATTTCGTTTATGTGATCTTAGAGCCCATTCCTTGTATTATATTATATCAAATATCAGTTTCACGTACGTATTCCGTTAGTTGAATGTTATAATATTTTCGTGTACGGGTGTAGGTAGGCGAATGGATTGGAAAATGCGAAATCAAATCTTATTGATAACAAAATTTAAGTGATATTATTGTTTCGATTATCGTGAGAAGGAAGAAATATTAGTACCGCAAGAATATGTCACGCAGGCGTGTCTACGGCCGGTATCGAAACGAAATACTAGTAAACGCAGAAAAGAAGTATAAGACGACGGATCTGCTCCCCGACATAGCATCTCATCGTGGCGAATCGAACGATTACTATGCGTTACTTGTATCTTGTATATAAAACCAAACTATGCCTAATTGTATCTATGTAATTATTTATGTGTACATTATGTACTTTATCGTGCCCTGCTTATGGTTAAATCAATCCTGTCCGAAACATACTCTTAAGAGCAATCGTATCTCTCTCCGATCAGTTACCAATATGAACATCACATAAGTCAATATTCTGTGTTATGTATACGTGCCTAATTAAGCACAGTAACGATACGACGCGTAAACAAAGATAACATCTCGTAAAGGACTCCACCCATGGACAGGATTGAACTACACGAAACTCGATCGAGAAAATGGTCAATGATGGATACTCGATATTTCAGTCTTCGAAGTGAATCAATTTTTGGAAAACTTCGAATAATTCTATCTTCTTAAATCAAGTAACATTTTCAAAGTTCAACGAATATGATAAATGTACTTTTGGAATAAAAATTGTTATAAAAAATTTATTTCTTTTTGAAAATGATAATAAGCTAAATTTCCTATATTTCTCTCGTACGAAGGCAACCAAGAAAGCCTACTCGTAAGTGCTTGATTTCTTAAGAACTACATAGCGTTCTAATTGTTTCGACTAATTGATCTCTCGATGTTTTCCATTGTTCACTCGAAACATTTCGAGTAATTCTAGATTCCATCACTAACAGTAATGTTTAATGCAAAGGAAAGTATACCGCACGTGTTGTTAATCGTTATGCAATAATCGAATGTATTTAAATGTAATCAATGTCAAACGCGTTGCGTTGAAAATCCGATAATATATACACAATGAAGACGAAAATCGTTTCTACCTTGACAAATTTTACTAACTCAATCATTTGTATTAGAGAAAATATCAAAATTTTTATTTGTTATACCAAGAATTATACAATAAATTAGATATTTTTTATTAGTATCAGAAGACAAATGACACAGATATAAATTGTAAACTTGATTAAAGCCTTAATGGTGGAAATTCTTATAGATAAAACATGATACACGATATTTAAATAATAAATATTCAATGTCGTGTTTGTAGGAATTGTTCATAAACATATACATATAAAGGAACTACCTGGGTAAGGAGATAAACTACATTATTAATGCAATGACAAAACTTTTTCAGGTTTTATCTTTTCATGCAATTTTGTTTAAAATATAGCTACAGCCGACTCCAGTACTAGCCATGTTAAACGAGAAACAATAAAACCGTGAGAATCTGATTTTGCATTTGATAGAAAAAGTACGCGGTATTTGTGCATCTCTGTCTATTTAGTACAAAATCGGATTCTCATAGCTTTATTGCCTCTTGCTCAGCATGGCCCATAAGTCAGTTGTGATAAAACGTCACTGATGTATATATAGACTATAAAGATCAGTGGGTAACGTCGCATGTGACACGGCAATGCATTCAATGATGGATCTATGCTGTACCTAATCTATGCATATGCTTCTCAATTTACATATTGTGCTTTTTAAATTATTATAGAGTATTTTTTAATATTCTATTAATATAATTTTGATTAATTATCGTTTTAAATTACAAATATTTTTGAAGTTGCCTTTTCTTTTACAAAATTTAATAAAAAATAAATAGTTCAAATTCTGACTGTGAAGGACTCCAACTCTGTGGAATTGCTTTCTTATTTCAAGATATAATATTTATAATTGAGATATCATGATTAACGTAAATATAAAACATTTTTTAATGTGGTATAAATGTATTAAACAGTAAATATCACAAGTATTGTCAAATTTAGTTTATACTTATAAAATGTTAATATGAATCTCTTCTATGTAATTTTTTGGTTAAACATGGCAACATTGCATTAGTATGCACCAACCAATCACGAGATTTTGTCACTAACCGCTTCAACCAATTATAGACTTTGAAAGATTTACCGGATATGACGACACATAGTGGGGGCAATTTCTCTAGAAGGTCTCCTACTTGGCGGTTTCGTTCTCTTCGTTGTCGAACGCCATAGTGGACGCCTCGTTGCAGAGGACGGTCGAAAGTGAGCCAGACTCGTTGTCTGCGAAAAGCTTGTGGTCTTTGTACGCAGTGGTAGAAACGAGTATACGTACATTTTAAGCGAACGATGGCAGGAGCCGATTCGCCAAATGTAAAACAGGAGCAGCAAAATCCGACAGTAGAAAATAGTAACGAAAATGCACGAGAACGAAATCCACCGGGTGGCGGAAACCGTGGTCCGCGTGGTCGAAAAGGCGGCACACGATTTTCTGGTGGACGCGGTGGCGGAATGGGCGGTGGAAACAGAAATAATGATGGACCGGTGAGAATTTTCCCATATTATCTTTGTAGAAATTGTAATACATTTAAACACGCTTTGTCTTTGTCCGCCATTTTTTCTTCAAACTGATGCGTAATACCTCGAAGTAGTTTTAAATTTTCATTTTCCGTCCTCGTACAGTTTTTTCCCATAAAAAAATCCAAGCTTTGAAGCTTTAATTTATTCCCCTATTACAAACGAAGCAAACATAATTTTCAATATCTTTATGATTCATCATATTGTACTCTCGCAATATGTATTGTTTTTCGATAGAATTAAACTATACAAAGTAGCAATTTTACTATGCTGTAAAGGAAAAATTTTAGTGTTGTAAAATAGGCCAATGTATTTATTATTAGAATTTTTAAATATGCTATTTCGTGGCTATTTCATAGCATATTTATTGGCATTGTGCATTAAACGATTTAATATCTGTTACTAGCAAATATGAAATTAACTGATGTTTTTCGAAGGAGTAGAATAAAGTTTAAGTTTATATTTCGTTGGGTTTATTAAAAGCCACAAAAATGTTTAATACGCGTAGTATAAGATTCAAAGGTATATAATATATATTTTCATGTATGTATATTCATCATGAATAAATATGATACTTGCTTTTTAGTGTAAATTCCTAGAATTCCACACGTATTAAGAGTTATATTGCATGGAGTTTTATTTTAACATGAACCGCACTGTAAAAGGTTTTAGTAAACGTATCGATTTTCCCTACAAAGTATTACAAAATGGCGTATACGGAAAGTAAAATGGCTAACGCGTATTATCGAACGTAGGAACACGTGGCGTTCAAAAAATGTTTGATGAAATACTAATATATAATAAAATTTATTAACGATAACCTATCGTAAACCATCATAATAATAATATTTGATAAAAAATACAAATTTATTATTTTTTGTCTGCGATTTTGAGGGAAATTAAGTTCTTGTAATTTCTAAGTATTATTGGACTTTTTGATTTTAAATGTAGCATCTACAAATTGTGTATATATACGTATATTGATAATCATTTTTAATTGAAACTGCCAAGCATATATTTTTTTCTATTAATTAAACTACATTACTGAGTACATTAAACTGAAATTTTTTTTTAATGGTTAATTTGTCTTGTTATATATCTTTTATATTTGAGTTTAAAACAAATTTGTTGTATTTAAAGTATTGAGTCCTGCAATGTTTGCCAGCGATTTATATTTTAGGCTTATAATGCAATGAAAATCATGCCTGTATTAATTTTTCCCTCTTTTTTTATTCTTAATTCGAAAATAGAATGTTAAAAAAGATTGTTGTGTGCCCATTCATTTATACTT
Source organism: Colletes gigas (assembly GCF_013123115.1). Classification (NCBI taxonomy): domain Eukaryota; kingdom Metazoa; phylum Arthropoda; class Insecta; order Hymenoptera; family Colletidae; genus Colletes; species Colletes gigas. Next base: position 910,667 of record NW_025106676.1, read on the forward strand.
GTAATTGTATAGTTAGAAATGATTGAAAAAGAATCTGAATTTACAAATTTTAATATTTATGAACGATTTGTAGATTAATCAGTTCTTCCCATTTTTGTTATACGTTTTTTCTCAATTCATTGAAATAATGATTTATTTATAAATTTATCAATTTTATATGGATTTCATATAGGATTATATCAGTTCCATTATTTATTGAACATTTATCAGTATTTATAAGGAAACAGAAAAATGCACCAGAAACTTATAAAAGATACACTTGCAACAAAAATTCACAAATTTAAAAGCTTCTAAATTCTGATTTCTAAATCATTAATTTAAAATTTATAATTTTTTTTTCAATTTGTGAATTTATGAACAATTTAAAAAGAATTTAGAGATTTGTGAAAATTCTAAATTTTATACATTACTAACCAGGATATATCACATGATATAGCTTTGACTACTTATGCATATATTGTTTATGTTAAAGTATAATTATCACGTAATGGTAGAAACAGAAATCACGGTCAGTTTTAGCATAAAGTCGACAACAATTAATACATCATTCGGATATCTTTTACTAATAAACGTGGGAGAAACAGAGGTCAGTCGATAGTAGATGATATACGTAAAACGGGAAATATCTGTTTCCATTATTTTACGTAGAAAAATTAAAATTTTAACTAAGTGAAGTGAAAAGTACTCTGTGATCCAGGTACATACATCTTGTGTGATCGGAAATGAAATACGCGGAATAACTTGCTTTTTTCAATACGTAGTAATTTAAATCATTTAACTCATTTTTATAAAATACTTTTTCCAAATTCTATAGATTTCAACATTTCAAAAAACGAATAAATATTTTTACAGATGAAGATGAGCGATTCCATGGATGGTGGAATGGATAACACAATGTCTGAAGGAATGGGCGGTGGTATGGGGGGAGGAATGGGTATGGGGCGCGGGGGCGGAATGCGAGGTAGAGGTGGCCGAGGAGGTGGTGATAGAAACATGGGAAATCGTTCTCAAGATGTAAGCAATATTTATCTGATACAAACATATATAACTATATCCATTGACATGTTCCATTTAGTATACTAAAATACGAGTTGTATTTATTTAAATTACTATTATTATTATTTTCATGTAATTAGGATCGTTTAATGGAACGTATTATGGCTATTAGTGGACCAACTCATGATTTGCCAGTTCAAGAAACTACAGAAAAGAAGTTCAGTGGTCGAAATCGTTTATATATTGGAAATTTGACAAATGATGTTACAGAAGAAGAAATCCAACAGATGTTTCAACAATATGGAGAAATATCAGAACTTTTTGTCAATAAAGAGAAGAATTTCGCATTTCTCAGAATGGTAAATTGAAATTTACATTTATTAAGTTTAATATTTTATTCGTATCAAATAAATGATTAAAACAATTACCGTTTGATAGATAATGATACTAATTATTGGCTGCTATTTTTTTTAGTAATGATAAACTATTTCATACGTATAATATTGATATAATATTGATTTGCAAACTTAGTAAATTTCTTATTTCATAGGATTACAGGGTAAATGCTGAGAAAGCAAAGCACGAATTGGATGGCACAATGCGTAAAGGACGCGCGCTTAAAGTGCGTTTTGCTCCACATTCGTCCACAATTAAAATTAAAAATCTTACACCTTGGATTTCAAATGAATTGCTTGAGAGATCATTCAGTGTTTTCGGTGAAATTGAACGCGCGATAGTTATAGTGGATGACAGAGGAAAAACTACCGGTGAAGGAATCGTAGAATTCTGCAGGAAACCATCAGCCCAACTTGCTTTACGAAAATGCACTGAAGGATGTTATTTTTTGACCGCGTAAGTTCTTATAGTGAACATAAATACCATTTACCCCGAAAATACGCCACGCTTGTTCGATGCATTTAAATAATCAACAAGTGCCAATTTAATATGACTGGGGGAAAGAAATTAGTTCCCAATGGAAGCATGGTGCAATAATTATTTGTACTGTGTGCCGAACAGAGGAATACAATTTAATTTTATGTAAAACATAATCGTGTCGAGTAAGTAAAATTTATGTGAAATGTATTTGTTTACAGTTCTTTGCGTCCAGTCGTTGTTGAACCATTCGAACAACAAGACGACGTTGATGGTTATCCGGATAAGAATTTACCTAGAAAAAATCCTGAATTTTTCAAAGCTCGCGATATTGGTCCCAGATTTGCACAGATAGGAAGCTTTGAACACGAGTATGGAACAAGATGGAAGCAACTGCATGAATTGTACAAACAAAAAGAAGAGGCACTAAAGAGAGAAATGGCAATGGAGGAGGAAAAGTTAGAAGCTCAGATGGAATTTGCACGTTACGAACACGAAACGGAATTGTTAAGAGAACGTAATTATTTGATTATGCTTAATTTTAAAACTTATGAGGTAAAAACAATTTACTTATAAACAAGTTTCGGTTTGTTCCAGAACTGCGTATGCGTGAAGCAGACCGAGAGAGGCAAAAAAGAGAATGGGAAATGAAGGAAAGACAAGCAGAAGAGCAAAGAACACGAGAAGAAGAATTACGAAGAAGGCAACAGGAAGAAATGGCAATACGCATCAGAAGGCAAGAAGAAGAACTTCACAGGCGTCAACAAGAAAATAATCTATTTATGCAGGTAATTAACTTAAAAAAATACGTTTTGAAAAGAATAACCAACCTTTAGTGTTTTAAGGGATTTTTTGCAACAATCGTTTTTCAATAATTTAATTCTTTTCCATACAATTGTTTCTTGTATAATAGTTAGCGTATTTATGTTTTGTATAAATTATTCTTTTTTTTTTCTATTTATAATTTTAGATAACAATACTGCACATCTTAATAATATTTAATAATTACTTTATATTCATCGTTTCTTAATAATATCTAGGGCCATGTTCCTTTTATATTTAAGGAGCAGGCAATGAGAGGAGGTGGTGGTGGCGGCGGAGGTGGAGGCGGTGGAGGTGGAATGGGAGGGAAGAATTACGATTCCGTTAGTAATAGTGATCGCGATGGATATGGTCAACCTGATGGTAAGTTCAATATATTTAAATAATTGCATATTAATTATTTAGCTTTTATTGACGTTTATACAAAATTCATTCGTGTTTTTGTACCGAAAACTGTATACTGTAAAGAACATGTTAATACCACTACCAGTGGAAATCATACCTCACAATATTTAGCAAAATTTTTCTGTATTTTTTTATATTTTTGGTTCCCTAAATTTCACAGTTTTGACTTTAAAAAGACAATCCGTTTGTGCGTAATGTACTAAATAATTAAGATATATCTATTCTGTATCCACAAAAGTACGATAATTATTTACAAAACAAGTCTATCCGCCGATTTCAATAGTTAGTTTTACGTTCAAAAGGAAAGGGGTGCCTTATTGCAGCAGACTCTTCAATTAGTTTTTACATTAGAAAAAAATGTACTTCCTCCAAGATGTTTATCAAAACAATAGTAATCGGCGGATAATACTCTTTCGTAAACACTTACCCAACATACTATTAATCTATTAATTGTGTTTTTTAAACGTTAGTAAATTTATTTATTTTAAATATGTTGATTTGTAATACTGTGGTGTTTCTAGAATTAGCAGTAGTTTTGGACCGCTGAGTGCCAATTATGAAAACACGCGATTCTTTTCGTGGGAGCAATCTACCTTTTAGAGTTCGCTCGACTTCGACGACTCGAACGTTGACTCTCATGTTTTATCGTTGATGACAAGGAAAGAAAGTGTAAGACTGAGTGAGGACGAATGAAAAAGAATAAGGGTGAACCGAAGGAAATAAGAGTGACTGAGATATTTATTGACTGCTTCCATCTCTTATCGCTGTGCTCATTCTGTTGAGTGGGATAACAATCGGTCAATTCTAGAGTAGTACGAACTGCTAGTTCTAAAGACAACACTGTATTAAGAAAAACTTACACATATTACAAATATTAAATGGATACAGATCTTCCATATTTAGTTTGATATAAAATTATTTATCCAGTGACAGTTTTTAATTTCAGAATTGTGCTTCGTTACAGGTGGAAGCGGCATGCCAGTGGTAATGTATCCCTTTTAATTATTATTTTATTTAATTTTAATTTTAATTTTTCACAACAAAAACAGTTACATATTCTTTTCCAAAATATTTAATTTGGACCTTTCATTTGTATACATATTTCTATGTGGTGGTACTCCGAAACTATTGGGTCCATATACGAAAATTTTTACTAGATGAATCGAATTGTGTTCTTGCATGTCGAAAGAACCAATGTCAGTGAACAATTTTGCGAAAAATGCGCGAAAGGGCTTTTTTTTACAAATATTCCCATGCAGCATGCTTTCCAATGTAGCAGAGTTCTTATGTCTGCAATAATGCCAACTTTTAATTATATATTTAATTTTATATCTATACATTAATCAAACGATTCAGTTTTATTCATTTGGCTATAACATATGGAGGTGTCAATGGGCATATATCGAAACATTCTGTTTGTCCTTAGTTATCTTTTAGTGATACTTTATGGCATGGACAAATGTTACAATATAAATTTGTGGCTTACGCTGCCATAACTGAAATAAGGTATTTTAGTCACTGAGAGGATGTTTGTATCAGATCTTTGGTTGCAAATTTTTCACACGTATTGAAATGAAATATTGCCATGAGTTTTCATCCATTGTCATGTTGTCTTCGTTTTAAATTAATTGCAACCGTACACATACATGATATCTACTTCTACAAGCAATTATTAAGGTATTATTTTATTTATTTCTCAGACTTGATCTGATATTTCATAAAACTATCTCTGAATGAGCATTCTACTCGATCGAAAGTGGTGCCATAAGTTTGAGATTCCTTCAAAACATACATCTGTTGGAGGATCTCGTCATATTGACTATCTTCAATATTGTTTAAAATTTCTGGAATTATCCTCGGATGATTGAGGAATAACAATGCAAATTGAACTAAAAGTGTTAGTTTAAATTGTGCTCTGTCAACGAGAAATTTCGAATAATGAACTTTCTTACAATTCGTACACTGTGTAGGGATTTTAATATAAGAAAATACGTAGGTAGGTTGATTTAATTTGATAAATTCGTCTTCATGCATTTGAACTTTCCATTTGTAAGGAATATCCGAAATTTTAGAGCAAATCTTTGGGGAGAGGAATCTTGCAAAATTACTCTACGTATACTTATCGTTCATTGTTCATTTATACCCTTAATTTATCTATTCAACAATAGTACAAAGTTTTCATGGTTACCTTAAGAACTCTCTTATTGCTTTTATCAACGATATGCTTTAACTGTAGAGGAAAGCGAATATCGTAAATTCATTAAACACACAATAAAACAAGAATAACTTGGTTATTCAATTTGAATAGTCTTTATAAATTATAAGGAACTGAAAAAGTTGTTTATGTACTGTACAGATTATTTTCTGTGGGCATTAACATACGAAGTGGTTATAACCAAAACTATATTAATACTTTGCCACATTGATTTCTCCATGTGCTTGCAGACAGGAGGCTCTGTCTTCTATTTTCTCTAGTTTCATTAAGGATTAGGAGTATTATTTATTATGGAACTAACATATTCATACATATTTATAAGAATGTTACGATTCCGAACATTTTCTATATGGATGTTATATTCTTACTTCAGTAGTAGATTTTTAACTTCTCATTAGATAGTTCCATGGTAATAATTTGATATTTATTGACCAAGAAATGCCCAACTATTAAATATTACTCATACATAATCAGCTGTATTCAGAAACTGCTTTTATTTGTAAATGCGATATTATTTTATATGTTGGAGTTCATTTTGAAACGAAACGTCAGTTGAAGTATAGTTTCTGAATACAGCAACATCCGTTCGAATTTATGAATGATTTATATAAACATCCGAGCTTAAAGTGATTTTTATTCTATGCATCAAATTTGGGGGAAGTAACATAATAGCATTTATGGTGAACCTTTCTATATGCATTATTCTTCGAAACATCCAAATATATTTATCTAGTATGTATATAATTCTGCAGTACGAGTATTGTGTAAAGTTTGCTCAGAGACCTTGATCACGCCTCTTTGCTGCTTGTATCGCAATATTTATACTTCAAAGTCATACAAAATTCTAACATTACCTCGATACTCGACTACAAAATATGTTGAATAATATTGTCATTAAAAAGTTATGAATACGACTAATTTGAAGTATTTATTTGTCGTTATATGACAAAAATACATTATACATTTATAGGATTTTATGAGAATATTAGGCATATATAGGTTATGAGAAAATAATATGAGAAGCTTCTCAATTGCTTCTACACGTACTCTATACATTTTGTATATAACAAAATTTGACATACTTAGCAATATTAGCAATGAAATATTTTCACGATATCAAGCTTGATGTCGGTTCGTACGCTGAAGACTTTTCAAGGAAATAGTTTGAAAGAATTTCTGAGAACTTGACAGCATCGAATGAAACACCCCGTTCTATTTAAATCATTTCAACAGGAACCTATTTGTATGTTCGCGTTTATAAATTGGTTCCGAATTAAAATTCCGAAAGTACCACTATGCTATATAATTTTGAATCTTTGATTTAACCCAAATATATAATGTAACGGGAAATGACGACTGATTTAAGAAGGGCGGACTGTGTGCAACAATTTTGCATATTAAAAAACACGTTCTAATATTCTGTAACAGGTGTACTGATATCCGATGGTGATTTATCTTCGACAATCTATATGTTGGGCATTTGCTTGGTTAAATAACGTTATTAATCGATCTCGAGAAATCTGCGTATTCTCAAGCCACTATGACATTTTATTCGTATAAAGTTTGTTTTAGCGCGTGTATACACGCAAAATCCATTCTAATGTTGTTCAATGCAAACAACATCTAACATTGTGTTTTCCCCTTTCTTTTCTATGTGATTTGACGAAAATTGACGATGACCTGTGCTGCTGTCAAACATGGATGGTCGCCCTGAACCGTGAAATGTATTTATGGTACATCCAAAATCTACAAAAACACCGTGTGTGTGTGTGTATGTGTGTGGTCACCGTGTTAAACGGGAATATCGTGGCATTTACTTCAATGATTATCGAACACACTCCCGACTGTTCTGACTTGAAATACCGTGTTACTTTATGCGCGATATAACGGCTCTACCTTTTGTGATGAATAGGACCCAAAATCTTTCATGGATGCTTATAACAGTATGGATCGTGGTAGCCGTGGGGGTTACAATGATGATCGTGGTCAAATAATGGATTTGATGGACATGAGGGTCGACATGGGCAACATGGGTGGCGGTCGCGGTGGTAGTGGTGGTGGTAGTGGACGTTGGCAAGGTGGAAATGATCGAAATCGTCAGGACGATTATCCTAACAAGAGGAGACGCTATTAAAAAATATCGCAGTATTAAAACAGCCTTTTTTTTTTTAATCGATCAAGATGAAAATTTATATTTCCTGATAGTTCGCATTGTATTCTTCAGTCATTTTTCCACAACTTCTGCTATCGATCGTCTCTCACGTTTTATATCATATAGGGGGCGAATATTGACAAAAATTGAATGGGCAGAAATGGGAAGGGGTTAGTAGTGATTTGATATCTTCCGTGTTAGATCTGACATCGTAACCATCGTGCACCGTTTGCGGATACGAGACTGCTGTGTTTTTATACAGTTTTTAAGTTATCAGAATATTACCGAACTTGCGAGCGCAATTAAGTGCAAAGAGATATTGCTTCGGATGGATTATAATACTAATTATACATTGACGAGAATTCTCTTCGGGCTTTGGTGAAACTTTCCCTGGTGAAATATGAACCAGAAATCGATACTTGAAGTACAGTTAATGTTGGCCACTAAGAATCCAATCATATATCGTTTTTCAATCATTTTCTTTTAGCATAAGAAATATTACATTCAAATCGTATATCATTTTTTTTTATTTCTCAGAGTCTGTTCTTTTCTAAAGAAATAGAAATGAACTTCGAATTCACGGTATCTCTTCTATGAACGCTGTCATGATAATATATCATAATGTAGATGCGAAGTATATTCATTGTCAATTACTATTTAATGAAAAAACATCATGTGGGAGTTTGATTTCGTGAATAACTGTAAATATTCAAAACGACGGTAATATATTAGTATTTGTCATTTATTGTATTGTCATAGTATACTATTCATAGCTTAGCTTATCGTTCATTTGAATCAATAGTTTTCCAAGATGAAAGTAATAATATTATACTCTAATCGTACCTTTCGCTTTGTATTTCACAAATACAAAAAAAAAATTAGAACATTAGTTTATAAGTGAGATTGCGTTACTCTGAATGAAATCAGTATCATTCACTCGGCAATTTACCCTTCTATAGGAAAAGTTACGCAGATACGCCTGTATTAAAGACAATTTTAGCTAGTGCATTATCGGTATTCGTACATTCGTGTTTTTACGCTAATAAATGGTGTAACAATTTCACCATTGAAGAATATATACAATTTCCTCATTACTTGAAACTTCATAAAAGTAATTATGCTAGAATAAGACGTATATCAGCAGAATAATCTGCAATTGTGTTACTGAAACTTTGTGAAGGAACTTCATTGACAAAAAGTAATTTTATGAATAAAGGTCTATATATATATGTATATGTATATGTATATGTATATGTATATATATATATACATACACGCATCTATATGTAGAGGAACTATTTATTTAAATAATTAATATTCATGGTTGTGGAAGCATTCCAAATATGTGTGCTTGAAGGATAATGCGAAAATTTATGAAGTTTTTTTAGCGCTTCAGCGTGTAAATTATATCCACTGAAAACCAATCGGAAGTTTGAATCCAATATCTGTCATACATTTACTGAAACATTATTCTTAGGGGTTTCAAGTTGCTTATTGCGTGGAATCAAATTATTCTTCGCATATAGACAGTTTATATTTCTGCAGCAATTACATATTAATTTTTTTTAGGAAGGCCTTTTCTTGTTGATCATTCATGATGCAATGTAACGTTGGTTGAAATGAACACTCAACCAATGAGTTTGTGATTTACATACAATATAATTTCTGCTATTTTCTTTGTATAGTTTTTAAGCAGAGAAAGTTTAAGCTTTTCTACTTAACAAAAACTATAGACTGAAAATTATAGAAATATGTTGACAAACTACTTAAAACTGGTTTATTGGGGAACATTGAACATATTGACAGAAACATTCCGAATTTCTGATGATTGTATTTTTAAGCATGCAAAAGTTTAACATATTAAATTAAAACAATAGATAGGGGTTTAAAAAACATTCTCTCGTGATACGTATTGTGGGTATTAAACCAATGGTGGCCAAACCTTCTATATACAGTCTATCAGAAATATTTTAGAAGTTGCATCATCTGTTAGAATATATATAATGCTATATTAGATTCCATTGTTTATATTTACCTCTTACCCTACGATTTAAGTTCTGATGCCCCAGCCATAGTTAATACCAAGATTGATCACGCGTCGAGTCATTTGTTTTATAGTTTAGCCGAGTGTTCAAAGTTGCGCCAATTGCACACGTTTTACGATGTATTTTTTAATGATGCAGTCATATTTTATCGTTTTCAAAATTGCAAACTTGGTACATACTGTTTTACATTTGGCCTGATCGACATATTACTATTCTCGCCCATAATTTTTATGTTTGGCCCGATTTCTTTACTCCGAGTCTCATATATTCTTGTAGACGAAGGGGTTAGTAATGCATAATTTTTGTTTGTTTTTTATATAAATAATTGTCCAGATTTCATAAATTGAATAAGTATACGAGAGATGCAATAATTATTTAGAAGCCACGATTTGGTCACCGTTGGTATAAACTAAACGAAAATATACTTACGTTGACATATTTGTCAAATGAATATCTATGCTTATGAATAGTATAACTTTATGTTTAAAGACAAAGCATAATTATCAAAATTTACAGAGAGTTACTTTTAACATTACTAAGTTAATTTTTATATAATATTATTGTAAAATAGAACATACTTCATAAGAGAACTTCTTTCTTTTTTAATTATTTTTATAATACTTAATACTTTATACTTCTTTCTAGCAAATGGCAAGTGCTTAAAATATTTAAAGAACATCTTTAGATGAACTGAAATTTGTAATGCGTTAAGAAAAGTAATATTTGCAAAATTATTGCAAAGTTAAATATAATTTCATGCTATAAATCAAAAAACTAAAATATAATTTTAATTAAAAATCTTGAAATAATGCAGTATAATAAATTAATTAGTTCTTTCAAGGCTTGAATATTAAAATTTGAAAAGGTGTTCTATTCAATGTTTTATATTGCACATCTATAATTGTCAAGAATCGCAACATTTTTCAGGGAGTATTAAACATAATAACAGACCTAAATACGTTTTATTATTTTTGCAATTTTAAGAATTCTATATCTATAGAAATTGGGTGAAAAGTACTTGATTAAATATATAGTATCGGGTATTAGTTCAATACAACTAATAGTTACTTTCTTTTCGTCAAAGAAATGTTAATATTTCGCTTGAAAGCTTAAAGTAAATCAAATCGCGGAACATTTTTAACAAAGTTCTCTTTTAATAACTCGCATTACTCTTCAACGTATCTTGCCTATCCAATTTTATTCTATCAATTGTCTAAACTTAATTTCTCTTTTTCATACAATTCTATGAAAATCTCCCAACGAATTCCAAATTAACTTCACCTACAACTGTGTGTCTGTAGTGTAGATAATTGTGACGATCACTATTTTATAATGGTGTATAATATGTATTACATTATATTTATCATTAGGTACTTACAAGAAGATTTTGTATTCGTCGAATGAAAATCGATCCTTTTGATAGGATGTGATAGAACATTCATTCAGCGAACACTTATAATACCCTGCACACACATTACAAAAATATGTGTGTGCATTATATTTAACGCATACGGTTTGCGTGTGCCCAAAAAGAGTTCTAATAAACAGGAATCTTTACTTCTTTAAATGGATTTTTCCTGGCGAGTGAGCGAACAATATAAATATATATCGGCACGAGCTACTAAATTGATTATGAAAACGTTATGGTCTGACCATAATCGTTTTCAAGAATTTCTATGTGGACCATTCATCGCAGATACCGTTGCATACGTGCATTTCTCACAAAATCTTCTTTCTTGAAGAAAACAACTACGTTCGAGTGTACGCGATTGCCTGCGATCGCGAAATAATGCACAATATAAACTAAACGTTTATTAATCAAGAGTCTTTTAACGGAGGAGAGACAGCAATGACAAGATATAGGCTTACTTACTTGAAAACTACTAGTCAATGAATCTACTGGTACGAGGTGAGTAGATTTTGTAAAACTGTTATTATGCGTAATTCTATTTTAATCTTCGGGTGGGACGTTTATACAAGCATTTGGTAAAGATTATAAAAAAAGCATAAATTCATTTTGGTTAATACCGAGTCGCAATTTCATTTCCGATAGACGAAAAAATGTTATTTCAATAATTTACAATAGTATTTGTGAATTACTTTGACCATATACATTTTATACAGTTCCAGTTATTTTTCTTTTTGTACCATTTATATAATGGGTAACTTCGCATCAATTTTGAAGAACTCTGTGCTTTTTCAATTTGTTGTTTCGCAGACATTCTAATTTGTAATCTTTACCATCGAATTTGAATATGTAACGTTGCAAAGCTTCAGGCTATTAGCAAAAGAAAAGTGCACAATAACGGAGCTATAATCCACAATGGTTTATTTCGTTGACTGAATTTGATGTACTTTGACTCCATCCTGGGATTTGATATTTCTGCGTAATTATACGAACCTAATCGTTATATTACACAGTTCTACAAGAACTAAATACTTGTGTGCAAATTTACCAGCCTAGACTGTTTTTTACCTACGACAACCAAATGTATTTATGTATCAACTTTAGCAAAAGGTTGTCTAGGTTCGCTATTGATATCTAGGCTGTTATAACTAATTACTACCTTAACAACAAAACCTTGGAATTCTTTATTAATTTTACTTGATCTCTGGGTGGTAATATATTTGGGATACCTGAATCTTCTAAGCATTTTTATACGCATAACAATTTATTAAAATTGCTACAATATATATATAATATATATATATATATATTAAAAAAAATGATCTACTAGAATATTGAACACCTAAAATTCGGTAGGCCACAAATGCTCTTACAAGCAATTTTTCACTCCTAAGAACCATTATAATTATTTAAGCAAGTTACGAACAGTTTCTTCCGGACTTCATTCATTTGTCGAAAAATATGTACAGTGATGAGCAAAACTGGACACACTTTATGCATTTTTGTAAATATAATTTTGAAACTGTAACATTGTTAATGATTACATTGTAATATAAAAATTACATTGTAACATAGATAATTGATAGTTTGATGAAACCAGTTGATGGTTTATTATATTTCTTATGATGTAATTACCACAGATATATATTGTACTCAGTTTTGCACCCGTTTATTCAGATCTTAATATTTTGTCCACAGGCCTTTTGCTTCTTTGGGGTATATTTTTTACTAATTTTTACTTGCACAGTGTTAATTACACTGGTCAACAGTAAATACATATTCTTTATTTAAGCAATCAATTTTAATTTATATTATTACTTTAATCATGAGAACAAAATTTAAATATTAACTCTAGTTTCTCTAATACACAATCTAAAAGTAGAAATTTTGTAATAACTGAAGACTTGCGTTTTATATCCGTCAGTCTTTTACCTGATCTACAATTTTAGCAGATTATTGCAAACGTAGTATTTTTAGCTGCATTATTTTGGTAAATTTATAATTTTATAATCTGTGATAGGTTAACAGTCATGAAAATAATATAATTTCGCTAATTTTTTAATGTTCTCAAAACTCCGTAAGAAATTTAAAAATTGTATTATTTATTAGTGCTTTACAAATTTCAAACCAGAGTCAAATAAGTTTTTTTTTATTTCCTACATATACATAAATAAATAGGAAGATAGCTTAATCGTAAAGAATACAAACTATTACTTATAATTCGTTGACCAGCGTTTTTCGAGGGATAAAAGTTTGGTTTTTTATGACGTAACTAAAATTGCGATATTTTATATTGAACAAACATACTCTTGGAGTTTAAAATTCTAATAAAATACGTTACTAATAATAGTTCCCAAATTGATTTTATTTAGCAAACCTCAATACGTTTGCAGTTTTTATCGATCGTCACTTTATTGATTTTCACATTAAAAGTTGAAGAATCAATACAATGTTATTAAATGAAATACTTAAATCGTTTTTTGTGATTACAGATACTGATAGCAGTTGGGGGCTGAGAAAACTAATGAAACTCATTGGAAAATGAAATGGTTAGTTTTAATAAACATTATCGTACTCGTTTTGCAAAACTGTAACAAAATATTTAATACAATTGCAAGAACTTTCACCTTTTTGACAATAGTTTCTTTTTATAGCTTTGAACTTCCACCTGTATGAACTGAGACATAATCACGTGTGAACCTTGGAGTAATAAAGGTTTGTTTCATTTACCTTTTTTAAATAGTAAATATTAATACATTTTAATATATTTCTTTATACGATGATAACTAATAATAATATGAGTTCTCGATGATAGACCCAACGTGTTCTGAACATATTATTTAAAGAATGTGTGCACGTTCGATATTTGCATATAATACTTACAGAAAATTTGTTTGATCCGTAGACGGAGCAATTTCGAGGATAAAGAGAAACCAGTTTTCCCGAAGAGATACATGAAGTTATGCATGCGTGAATATTTGATTTAAAATTAAACGAAAATCATAAATTAGTAATTAATTCACTAACGATGGTTTGACTTTAAATTCTTAAAATTTTAAACAGCCAATTGAATATAAAAATATAAAATCAGATATTCAATTTTGCACTTTTACAATATACTACTGCTATTGGATCTTCTTCATTTAAGGTAAGCAATTTTTTAAATTGTTTCTTATTTAATATAAACTAAATGTTCACATATCTGATTAAACATTTTTTAAATACATAAAATATTTAATGATGATTCTCTTTCGGGGCTGAGTACTTAGTGACGAAGCTTAAAAATTCCAACGTACCTTTAACTGATACACACACAACGATCACTGTTATAACTTTCATTGATGTGTATTCTCTTAGTAAATAGATATAATTCTTCTTTCAGAACTTCAAGAATCAATGCGAAGAGGAGTCACTTTAATTTCAAATTATAATTTCAAGGTGATTGACAAATAAAATTCATTATGATAATATTAACATATTTTACTCTTAACATCAGAATAAACTAAAAGCTGAAATTTAAAAAATAGTTCAATACTTTACACAACTTTTTTATGATGATTTTTCGGCTAGAGTCCTGAATAAAGAGATGACAACTTCTGTTTATATATATGCTGATATTTTGAATTAAATAATACAGAAAGTAACATGAACGGAATTTTATAAAAAAAAAAAATAACATTTTCTTTGTTATAGTGCGTGCTGAATACAGATATCAAATTACACATAATTTAATCTGTGTATACAAATAAGTTTCTTCGTTTATTTTATAATATATTGTTTATAATTGTTCTAGTATATATTTATAATAAAAAATATTACTGCATGCATTAATTAAATTTAATAATAAAGAACAAAAAATTTAAATTTTAATGTGAAACACTGTTAATTAAATTAAATGATACAAAAATTGTTTAATTTTTATTCTTTTTTGAAAAATTTATTTTTCAGTTTCAATGTTATCAACTTGTAATGTTTGTTTATTCAGATCTTATGTTGTGCCCTTATTATGGTATCTGTGCACATACAATTCTTTATAATAATCGCACTATCCTCACGTGCTTCATGTATCTACAATGTTGATATAGAAAATTATGTCGAGCTGTTCATATCAAATCGATCAATGAGTTCTCTTCAAAAATAATTCATAGTTAATAAGTCTCCTTAGTATCCAACAATACGAGACTGACTCAAATTAGTTAAATCTGACTCGAAACTAGCTTGTTTAAATTCGTTTTCATTTTATCAACACTGCGAAATTAGTGCGGACAACATTTTTGCAAATCGCTCCATTTGGAAAGGAAAGTGGAGGGTTTCGCTGTGGGATCTACTAGTGGGCTCGTCAATAAGCAACCTAGTAGGCCTTACGGTAGACACAGAGACATTCGATGATCCGAGGAATGTAAAAATTTAGAATATGCATAACACATGTTTGCGCGCCTAGTAAAATAAATATTCGATAAATCATTTTGAAAGGGTACAATTTTATTGGATCACCTTACTGAAAGTTGCTGTTAACATAAATAACAACGTGCGTTTGACTGATACTGATAAGTCTAGAAAAGAACAAGATAACAGCGCTAATAGAACAACAGGAACTATAATTGAAGTTAGAGATTTAATGACTTTTCTAAATTATGTTTAGAATTATAAGATTTAAGCTGTAGGACAACAAAAATTCATTTAGATTGTCTAGCATTTACTAATTTATTGCTAATAGTATAATTCAAGAATTAAAATTAACAATTTTGTGCATGAAATCGATTACATAACACTATTCGAAATCACTTCGAATTTTGAAACCATTTAAAAACGTTTTTTTTGAGTGACCTACCCCTCGATCCCGTACTATGTTTGACATGGTGAGGCGGAAAGAAGACATAAATAGATAATCATAATTTGTTTTTGGTAATCAGCTAAAAAACAATAAAAATCGAACGAATTTCGTAAATTACCCGTTTGTATTCCTTATGAGATTTGGCCATGTTGTTACTTTGGTTTATAACAAGACTATATCTCTGTCGGATATTAATTATACATATATTTGTTTCTAAACTTCTTGTCTTATCTTAACACACTTTTCTCTGTTCTCTCTATAATTTTTCCTTACATTCGTTCTTTTTCCGTCGCTTCTGTTCGAGCGTCTTCTGTCTTTTTTTTCTTCATAGGTGGCACCACTCATCCACTCTACTCACACACACAGACTGACACAGCCATAGAAACAGAGGGAAGAGAAGCATTATATCTTTAACACCCTCTCTTAATGCTTTTCTTCTCTCAGCAGTCTAACAAAAAAAAATAAAACTTTCCAATAAAACATAATGAACATTTGTACTCTTCTCCCTCTCTGAATCACAGGTTTCAATTAATACTCTAAGGTACATATATGAGTTCTTATCATCACACATTCGTAGTTTCGTACAAGTCTAATCCTAATTCCTTTCGCAGTTTATAATATGTTAGTTTAGGTAAACCTTTGGTAAGAATATCAACCTCCTGATCTTCGCTACAGACATACTTGACTTGAACAACGCCTGCTTTTAAATACTCGCATACAAAATTGTACTTAACATCTATGTGCTTCACACGACGATTTTTCTCTGGGTTTCTAATCAAAGCTATACAGCCTTGATTATCTTCAAGGATGATGAAATTATCAATTTTTGTATTTAAATCCTGAAGTAATTCTGTTTCCTAGTACTCCATGCTACTGTGTTTCCGAATACTTTGATTAGACATCCAGAGACCGATTTTCTATCGGTAGGGTCTCCTCCCCAGTCAGAGTCCACGTAACACTTTAATGGACTTCCCTTGTCTCTTTCTTTCCTATACATCAAACTCAGACTGACAGTTCCTTTCAAATACTTTAATACCCTTTTAAGATAGATCCATACCTCATTATTAGCTTTGTCTTGATATCTGCTGAAATAGTTAATGGCGAAACTTAAATCAGGTCTCGTCCCCAACATCAGGTACATGAAACACCCTATTAGCTCCCGTACCGGTTTACATGACTCTACGTCTTCTCTCTCAAGACACAATTTAACTTTCGGATCTATCGGTGTTGGACATGGTTTTACCTTTTCGGCATTAAACTTTTTCAGCAGTTCCATTGCATACCTTTCCTGACTAATATTTAATGAGCCCTTGTCACGATCGTGCTTTATCTCTAAACCAAGGAAATATTTTAATCTCCCTTTGTCTTTTACTTTAAATTCCTTGGTCAGGTGACTTTTATATTTATGAATACTTTCTAATGTTGGACCCGCTAATATCATATCGTCGACATACAATAGTAAATATATTCCTTCCCTCTCTGTCAATTTTGTATATTGTAGGAGGCAAAAAAGGGCTTCGAGGAAGCGTTGCCGAACGCTGACGGTTAGGAGCAGCGTAAGAACGCGTACAAAATCAGCTGTTAGGACGCATGTGAAAGTCGCTCGCCTATTGTCAACGACCGTAGTCGTAAACATGACCGAAAGGCGAGCGACCGCGAAAAACGAGTGCGAGAGAGAGACCATGTGTGCGAGAGAGAAAACCCACGAAAAGGCCAACAGCCGCAAAAATCGGTGTATCGGCAAGCGTGTGTGAGATTTTGTATATAAATCGAAGCGCTACGAAGAACGAGAGATTATTACGTACAAGCAAGACAGCGAGTGTGAGTAAAATATATGAGTCAGTGAGTGCAAGTAAAGTATATATGTATATATAATAATTTATAACATTAAACTACTGTTACTTATAATTTACCTCTGTTGAATTAATTTAAAAATCCCACAATATAGACAGTAGTCATTCACCGATCTCTTAAACCCTAAATCTTCCAAGAAGTTATTTATCCTCTCATTCCAGCACTTAGAGGCTTGTTTTAGTCCATAGAGAGATCTGTTTAATTTTAGCACATGACCCTTTTTACATTCTACTCCATCAGGTGGATATATATATACATTTTCCTTAAGCTTACCATTTAGAAATGCGGTTCTTACATCTAACTGCTCAAAATAATAATCATATTGGTTTCCCACTGATAGCAAAGTTCTTATAGTGCTCATCCTAGCCACTGGAGAGTATATCTTACTATAATCAAATGTATCTCGTTGAGCAAACCCCCTCGCCACTAATCTAGCTTTATATCGATCTTCTTTAATTTCCTTAAATGGTTTAAACGTAAATACCCACTTTGTATCTAAAACTATACTATCATTAGGCATTCTCACCTGCTTCCACGTGTCATTCTCATTTATTGAAGCTAATTCCCTCTCTATTGCACTTAACCAAAAACCCTTATCATCCCTTTGCTTTATTTCTTCAAAGCTTTCTGGGGTTTTCTCAACGAACGATACCGCATCGAAAGCCATGTACATTTCATAATCATTCAGTTTTTCAGGTAACTTCCTATCTCTTTTCCCCCTTCTACTTATACCTTTAGTCTCACTCTCTGTTATACATTTATCTACATTTTCTATCTGTTGTTCTACAACCTCATCTACATTTCTAGATTCTAATCCTGTTCCTGACTCGATTTCATTCAGCACTTGTATGTAATCTTCTGTTATACTCATTGGTGCTTCCTGCACTACTACGTCCCTAGATATAATTATCTTCCTTTTGCTTAGATCCCACAATCTATACCCGTTTTGAGCATAACCTACAAGAATACATTTATTTGCCTTTGAATCAAACTTCCCTCTCAACTCTTTCGGTACATGAGAGTACGTTACTGATCCAAAGATTCTCAAGTTCTTCACATTTGGTTTATTTCCATACCATACTTCTGCTGGTGTTACATCTGACAAGTTTGCGCTGGGACTTCGGTTAATAATATACGCAGCTGCCCTGACAGCTTCACTCCAAAAGGTTTTACAAATATTCGCATCGTTTATCATTGACCTAGCTTTATCAAGTAGACTCCTATTAAATCGCTCAGCCTTACCGTTTTGCTGAGGTGTATATGGAACAGTGTACTCCATACTTGTTCCATTTTCCATACAGTATCTTTTAAACTCTTCCGAAATGTATTCCCTTCCATTATCACATCTCAGCACGGATATTTTCCTATTAAATTTCGCCTGCGCCATCCTTGAAAACTCTTTAAACTTATCAACTACTTCGCTTTTAAATCTAATTAGATATATGTATACATATAAACCCGGAGTATCCATCAATAAATGTTACAAAGTATTTACAGCCATCGTGCGACTCTGGACTGATTGGGCCACACACATCCGAGTGCACAATCTCTAGTACTCCCTTACTCCTGGTTCTTTGGGAAAAGCTCGATCTCGTCATCCTTCCCTTTATACAAGACTCACAAACCTCAATACTACTTATCTCCACATTTGGCATACCATCGACCATATTCCCCTTAACTAATTTACTTGGGCTTGAGTATCCAATATGACCATATCTTCTGTGCCACAAAATTGCTGCTGCGCTCTCTTTTTCTATACTCAAACACTCATTCTCTGTCAACTCAAAGGTAATATTATATAGGTTGTCTCTATAGCCTACATCGATCAGTCCCTTATCATTCACTAGCCGCACTTGTCCTTTCTCAAATATAGTTTTCACATTAGACATCTCTAACTTCTTTACCGATAATAAGTTTTTCCGCAAATTAGGTACTGTTGAGATATTACAATGTCTATCCTCGACCGTTATAGTTTTCTTATGTATGTGTGTGCTGGAACGTTCTCGTCGATATATCGATCGGGGAACCATGCAGACGGAAAGTCCCCGTTAGGTTTTTGTTTTCCAAATAAGGTTACCGGGCGGCTGCAGCGTGGCACGCGCCGGCAGTCCTTCCAGAGCCTCGAATGTGTAATGATCACGGTCTTTATTTTCTTTATATAATTAAATCAAACCTTTTACCTTTCGGTTCATTTATTTAATATCCTAACCACAACAGGTACATATAAAACATTTTGAATAGTACATTTAAAATACCTTCCATTCACCTGGCTCAGTACATGAATATTCTCTCTACCTATCACCTCCAAATAATTCTCATCTTTTGCAATTGCTATTTTTATAGGTTCTTTTAACATAACTAAGTTTGAAAAACACTCCTTCCTATTCACTAGATGATCGGTGCAGCCTGAATCAATAAAAAATGTAATTTTGTTATAACTTACAGTCTCCTTCCAATCTTTAACATTACTCATAAAACATATGCTGTTATTCTCTTGTTCTTCATTCCCTTGGATCTGTTCGGTGTAGTTTCCCCTTCTTATATTTTGATAACCTCTGAACCTTCCTCTCAGATTCCTTGGATAGTTATGCTGATATCTATTTGCACTGCTCCCCCGATGGCTTGATCCCCTAAACTGACCTCTTGAGTGGCCATTTCTGGTTGTTGTCATTCTTCCATAGTGTTCGTACCTCCTCGGCTCCTCTGCATGCTGTCGCTTGCAGTCTCTCTTGAAGTGTCCTCGTTCTCCGCAGCCATAGCACACACTCTGTCTATTTGATATAAATGCAGTTGATTCTGGTGTCCCCCTTACATTACTTCCGTGTCCTCCAGCCCATTTCTCCGCATCTGCTCTTAGTCTTGATTTGACCATATTGAATGTAAGATCCTCAGTCGGCATATTCTCCAGTACTGTTACAACCGTTTCATATGATTTGGGTAGTGTGAGAAGTAGATTACATATTGCGTCTTCATCATTCACTTCTGCTCCTGCAGCCTTCAACTGTTGCAAAGTGTTTTCAAATTTTAGAATAAATTCATCCAATTCCTCACCCTCATTCAACTTCATTCCCATGAGTTTCCTTTTTAGGAACAACTGCCCTGGCAGACCTTTTTTCTCATACATTTCTCTCAGACTTTGCCACATTCCATATGCAGTCTCCTTATCTCGAATAATATCAATCTGGCTATTATCAATGCATTGAACAATAATTGATTTGCACTTATTGTTTTTCTTTCTCGCCTCTTCCCTTTCCGGGGTCGACGTGTAGTCCCTCTCGTCGAATTCCTTTTTTATCATTTCGACTACCTCTTGTTCGGTGAGAATTATCAGTACTCTGAATTTCCACGTGTGGTAATTATTTCCCACCAACGCACAGTGGTCCCAAATGCCGAAAAGTTGGCCAAAATATGAAGGAGTTCTTCAATTTAGCTAAAAATTTGTAGGTAGGGGTTATCGAGGTCGCTGATTACGAATCAAAAGTCATAATTTAAAAAAACAAAATGGCGGCTCCGATATAGCTCACACATATGCGAAAGAAATGTCGGAATCACCTGAAATTTGATGCATAGTTACTATAGAGGTTGCTGATTACGAATTAAAGGAAAAATTACAAATAAATAATCAATTGCATTTATTAAATGAAATGACTCCAAAACATCGTACGCCAATTACATATACATATACTGCTAAGTTTCAAGCAGAATCATCGGAATCATATTCATTATCAGATATGTCGCTTTCTGTGCTGGATTCTGTTATTAACATTGCCGGTTGAACTAATAAATTTAACGCCTTTGCACAGTGGTCCCAAATCCCGTAAAGTTGGCCAAAAGAGTATCGAATTTTATTACTGATAGTTTATACGTTTAATTACAAAGGGTAGAGGGCCGAGCGCATCTACCTGCATTGGTATGTCAATAGAAAATTGACTTTCGTTTCAGCAATACCTAGCTCGCAAACCCAGCGAAGAAAGACTTCATTAAAAAAACCTGTAACTTAGTTCGTAGTGCATCAATTTCGATTCGGCAAAATGTAAAATACAGCTGAAGGTAAGTAGAATTCACAGATACATTGCAAAGATTAATGCTTACAAAGCACATACAATAATACATACAATACATACAAAATACATATAATAATTTAGTAACGCTTTTTTATAAAAATTCAAGTAAAGAATGACGTCGGAATTTACAATAAATGGAAAAAGTTTATGAGTTAAGTGGAGCTGAGCTAAAAAAACCAATTGGAGTAAATATTTGACACTGCTATGCAACAGAATTAGCAAAGAAATGCTGCCCATGTCTGCCTCTCGAGTTTTAATAAATGTTTAAAAATGTAAATGCTCGTGTTTGTCGTTGATTCCTGTGTGTTCGCCTCTCTCTCTCTGTCTCTCAATTCTTCTCTCCCTTTCACTCGCCATTTTTGTTTCCCTTTTTCATACCTGCTTACAAATTACAAGTCGGGGAGAGGTCAATATGCAGGTATACCTGACACCCAAACACTAATTCCGAAGTACAGTTAAGCAAATAAACGTTCTGTTTACGAATATCCAGCAATAGTTTTTTCATAACTTTTTATGAACATTGAAATAGGCGTCACACAATTACTATAAATATTATTAAAAAAATATAATATATATCGGCCTATGAAATGTAACATTATGAATACAAGATATGTTGATACGTTTGTACGTGCGTGTACATTACGTTGTTGCTGGAAAGATTAAACTGGGGTAAAAAATAATTTAGGATTGTGGCGGCGACAAGCTGGCGCCACGTCTCCGCCATGTGTTTAGTTTTAGTCTAAGGTATGTTTGAATGAATGGATCGGGTTGCGTGCTGTGCGCCAGCGTCGAGAGGATGTTTGGACGATTGGGTCGAGTGTCGCGTAGGGTGAGTGTGTTTGGTTTGATTTCGAGTGAAGGCGAACTGTGAGTGAGAAAGAATGATTTTCGTGAGAATGCGTGAGCGTGCGAACGATGAGTTTGGTAAAGAGTTCAGTCAGGGATTTGGTCGAGAGCGGTCACGCGGGCTACGCGGGTGTACGACCGTCTATCGTGAATAAAGAAAGTCCGGTAATGAATTGTGCTTCACGTTCTTTTTTGTTTCCCGTCACAACCACCTCAGGATGATATATACAGTTAAAGTGGTCATCCCTGAACAGAATTTCGCATTTTGCAGTGACAGATACGTATAGTTGCGTAATCATTTATTATTCTCCTTCCTCTATTATTTCAATTCTTGATTTTCCCTTATATTTTAGGTCTAAGCGAAGAAGAACAGCAGAAATTTGTTCATCTTCAACCGTAGAAGAATTATCCTACGCTACTCAAATGAGCCTCCGTGCTTTAGGGAAAGTGGACGCTGCAGCTGTTATAAAAGAAATAAGGAGTTCGGTTGGAACCGTGATACTGAGCTGACGTGTTTGTCAACACCGAGCGTGCTGTGAACGCGAGTGCCAAGTACAGTGCCAATCAAATCTTATAGGTATTCATGATAGTCTGTGTTACTGTTGATTAGTGAATATTACTAAATTGTTATAAACCAACTTCTTAACCCATTTCTACGCCATTCTCGGTGCAACCTATTCACCGAAATGGCTTCTGACCACGGAAATTTGGTACCCCAAACTGTTAATAATGATTCTAACGCACCACGACGAAGCTACAATAAGGTAGTACAAAGTGATTGCTTCCCCAAAAAAGATCAAGCGATCATAATCGAAGCCAAAGATGGAATTCAACTAAGAGATTACGCTCATGCATTAGGCAGAATTACCAATCCAGCGAATATTAGATTTATGTCAAGAGTATCCAACGGTAGAATTTGTGTCTTTTTGGCGAGTAAGAAAATCGCGGACGACCTCACCGATAAATATAAACACATTAAAGTTAACGGTATCGATGTAACCATAAGGCTGTTAATCAGCAAAGCTCAACGTATAATACTTTCAAACGTTTGCCCAACAATCCCTCACTCAATAATTGAAGGAATACTTGATGAAATTGGAGTAAAAAGAGAATCAGCTGTATCATTCCTAAGAGTTGGCATGGCAGAAGAGGGTTTTACGCACATCCTCAGTTTTCGTCGTCAATTATATGTCCATCCAGATGACACACACAAAATCCCAGACTCAATCAAAATTGAATATGAACAAACCACATACTGGATTTATCCTTCCACAGATACATTAAAATGCTTCATATGTAATAAAGAGGGTCACGTCGCAAAAAACTGCAAAACCGAAAAAAACCAACCCTTGCTATCTGAATCTCCACAAACAAGTGTCTTTATAAAACCTCAAGACCCCAAAATAGCGCCAATAGTATCAAATATTGATAGTACAAACATGGCAAAAGAATCAGAAAACCCTAGGGACAATACGGCAACAGAAACCATGGACATAGATCCATTGATCAGAACCTCAAAACGCACAAGATCCGAAATGACCGACGATTCAAGCCTCACCACAGAAGGAACCAACGATTCAAACCATGCCACAGAAAAATCAATCAGTCTTCAACAAATCCTGGAAACTGAATCGAAATGCAAGCAGCCAAAGAAAAAACCAAATGTTGCAACAAAGAGCGATAAAAGCATAGATGACATGTTGCAACCAGTTAAACACGTACTAGAAGAACCTGGTAAAATGTTAAACTTCTACCAACTTAAAAGCTTTATTGAAAACACACTTGGATCTCCCAACACTAGAGAGATTGCAACAGAATACACAGACGACGTAGAAGCTCTAGCGAATTTTATGAAAGAGATATACCCTTACCTCACAGACCGTTGCATCAAAAACAGATTCACAAGAATCACGAGAAAGCTAGTTAAATCTACCAAGGCTGATCACTCAATGAGCTCTCCTACTCCTTCGGATTGCTCAGATACTCCTCAGTGCTCCGAAGACGAACACACCAATTAAATATCAAACAAAAAAATACCGTTCAATAAGTATAAATGCTAAGGAAGATTATACAATGGAATCTTAATAGTTTCAAAGCACGTTTTGAATTCTTACAAAAATTGCTCCAGGATCATCGGCCATGTGTATTATGCCTGCAGGAAACCAATTTCAAAGCAAATGAAACTATCAGTATTAAAGGTTTTAAAGTAGTCCAAAAAAATAGAAGGAATGCCTTGATCGCGAGCGGCGGAGTAGCAATCTACATGAAACAAAGCCTAAATTACACAGAAATACCGCTAAACACTAATATTGAAGCAATTGCGGTCTCAATCATTCTATATCAAAAAGAAATATGTATATGCAACGTCTATATTCCAAATAACCACCAATTTCAAGAAGCCGAATTAATCAACATTATAAAGCAACTCCCCAAACCTTTCTTATTAATGGGAGATTTCAACAGCCATAATACAATGTGGGGATCTGCAAACACAGACACTAGAGGAAAACTAATTGGAAATATAATACTCAAATCAGATATCATCTTGTTGAATAATTCCGAACCCACTCATTTCAACATGTCAAATGGCTCTTACAGCTCAATAGACCTAACCTTTTGCAGCCCCAACATTTTCAACAGCACTAAATACGAAATTTCAACCGAGTTATATAACAGCGACCACTTTCCCATTATCATTGAACTAATAGACAATAATGCTGATAACCATATAATACAACCTAGATGGAAATTCAAAAAAGCCGACTGGCCGCTATACCGCCACGAAATAAATCAAAACCTTCCATCATTACAAACGCCTGATGCCTCAAACTGTACGGAAATAAACCAAATATTAAAAGAGTTTGAAGAATTAATCATCCATGCTGCCACAAAATCCATACCTAAAACATCAAATAATACAGAGAAAAAAAATATCCCTTGGTGGAATGATGAATGCTGCAATGTAATTAAAGAAAAGAAACATGCCTTCAACGTATACAAAAAACATAAAACCGATTTCAATTTAATAGAGTTCAAGCGGGCAAGGGCCAAAGCAAGAAAAGTCCTTAAACAAGCAAAAAAGAATTCGTGGATAAATTACATCGCATCCTTAACAAAGACCACTCCATGTGAACGAATATGGAATAAACTGAAGAAAATTAATGGCCAGAAAGTAAGTTCCCAAATTACTGCAATCAAGAGTTCTGAAAACTCAATTACCATAGACGCTAAAGAAATTGCCAACCTTCTAGCTACTACTTTTGCAAATAATTCGAGTAATAAAAATTTCGACCCAAACTTTCTCAAAATTAAAGCTAGAGTTGAAGAGAATTCAAGACACGAGCATATCATCTCTCAGACGAGAAACCACCCCCCTTAACATGAAAATTCTGCCTACAGAATTAAAATCGGCGCTAAAATCTGTTAAAAATTCCAGTCCAGGACCCGACAACATTCCAAATATTTTTATACAACAACTACCAAAAGCAGGAATAAATTATTTATTAGATATCTACAACTGCATATGGCTGAATGGTGTCTTCCCTACCAAGTGGCAAGAAGCAATAGTAGTGCCCATTCTAAAACCTGGAAAAAACAAGCTTCGAATCGACAGCTACAGACCTATCGCCCTGACATGTTGCCTATGCAAACTGCTAGAGAAAGTAATCTGCAAAAGACTGCGATGGTATTTGGAGACCAATAACCTACTAGGAAAAAATCAAAATGGGTTTAGACAGTATCGTTCGACGATGGACAACCTTGCAATGTTAGATATAAACATTTGCGAAGCCTTCCTTAGAAAACAACATCTAATAGCAATATGCTTAGACATTGAGAAGGCTTACGACATGCTTTGGAGACACCGAATAATACAACAACTTATAAAGTGGAACATAAGTGGAAGCATGATACAATTTATATACAATTTCCTAAAAAGCAGATCTATATATGTCCGTGTCAACGGCAATTTATCCAAGAAAGTTGAAATCTTAAATGGGGTACCGCAGGGATCTGTACTAAGCGTAATTTTATTCTTGATTGCAATAAACGATATCGCTGAAGTCTTCTCTAAACCAGTTAAATACACCATATTCGCTGACGACTGTACCTTCTTTATAACCGGGAAAAGTCTAAGCACCAGTCAGCAAATCCTTCAAGACAATTTAGATAGACTCCAAAAATACGCCCTACAAACTGGATTTAAATTCTCAAAAAACAAAACCACCGTTACAGTTTTTTCAAAACAAAGAACAACACAAAACCACCAACTACAGCTACACTTAGGCCAGCACCAACTCTTGATAACAAGCACTCCAAAAATCCTCGGTCTAATTTTTGATAACAAATACACTTGGACGCCATTCCTTAAAAAGCTCAAAGAAAAATGTGTCAAGAGATTAAATATATTGAAGGTCATCGCTTCGAAAAACTGGGGGGCTGAATTCCAAATTCTAATTAATACATATAAGGCCTTAGTTCTGTCTAAACTAGATTATGGATCAATCGTCTACGATTCTGCAAAACCACGCGTTCTAAAATTATTAGCACCTATACATAATGCCGGAGCTAGAATAGTCACTGGAGCTTTCCGAACGAGTCCGGTAAATGCAATTCTATGTGAAGCTGGTCTAATACCACTGGAAACTCGAAGAAAACAACTGAGCTTATCGTATGCAGCAACCAGATTATCAACGCCTTCAAATCCTATCTACGAGAAATTAACTAACATCGCCCATTTCAATGAATTTAAGGAAAAACCCAAACTTCCGGAACCGTTAAATAGTAGAGTCAAAACATACTGGCAAGAACTAAATATGGATACACCAAAAATCATATCAAGAATACAGTATCAAATTCCACCATGGACGATAGATCCTCCTTCCATACTCGATAAAATTCTGAAAGCAGGCAAACAAATTAACCCAAACGTTCTCAAAAGTCTATATACTGAATTATCGAATGAATACCCGTACCATACGCAAATTTTCACTGATGCTTCAAAATCAGGACAGGGGACTGGATGTGCGGTATGCACTCCCGAACATGAGATCCTATTCAGGCTCCCGGAAACATTCACAATATTCACTAGTGAAGCGTTAGCTGTTCTACAAGCCTTGAAGTACATAGAAGAAACAACACACAATAAATCCATCATTCTAACTGATTCTAAAAGCGTCCTACTCGCCCTACAAAATTTGGAAACAAACAACACTGTAATCCAAAACATTATTGAATTAAATGAAACACTTAAGCGAGACAAAAGAGAAGTGTTATATTCCTGGATCCCCTCCCATATTGGTATTGAAGGTAATGAAAAGGCTGATACAGCAGCAAAACTGGCTAGCTCCAGTACAGCTATAACGAAATGTGAACAGGCAACTCATCAAGACATCCAAAAGCATTGCACCAAGGCGCAAACGGAAGTGTGGAATGAAGAATGGAGAAATAGCAGACCAACTAAGCTACATAAAGTTCGAAATAATATACATGACTTCAATCCGGCGCTACTACTAAATAGAAAAGACCAAGTGAAAATAACCCGACTAAGAATAGGACACTCGAACTGGACACACTCATACCTTATCACAAAAACCGAACCAAATTCCTGCGACACCTGTAACGTACGAAATAGTATTGAACACATCTTGACAATCTGCCCTAAATACAATATGAAGAGGATCCAACACAAGTTACAAAACTCACTAACGATCTTACGAGAAACAGATTCCTGCAGAAAAGTTTTAAACTTCTTAAAAGACATCAATGTATACCAATTGCTCTAAATATGATTAGCCCCACTAAGTAACCCAACTGTGGTCACTAATAACCTAAAAGGTGCATGTGACCTAAAACGCTCAATAAAAGAAATAACTTTAGGAAATCAAATGAAAAGTTCTAAATACAGAAGATGTGTATCATTCATTGAGGAAACGACTCTTTCAAGCGATTCAGCTCTATCACTTCTCATTGAACAAAAATTGTCAAAGAGACAATATCAAGGACTGCGATCTCTAATTAAAGAAAATAACTGCAAGTTGTATCCACCATACAAAGCTGTGTTACAAGCTAAGAAGTAGTATCCAGATAGAAGTAGTATTGCAATAACAGAATGTTCTGCCGAAATGAAATTGCAGGCTTTATTTGACCACACCGCAAAACGAATTTTGCACACGCAGAATGATATAATTAAGAATTTGCCCTCTACGGCAGTTAAACAGATGAGCCTGATTTGCAAATGGGGTTGTGTTGGAATTTCTGGATAAAGCATTTATAAACAAAAATTTCATGCTGATGATGAACCAGATGCGAACATCTTCGTTACGTCATTGGTGCCATTACAACTTATATCTGTTCATCCAGAGACAAAGGTGGAGATTATTGTTTGGAAAAATGCGAGATTTTCATCTCGACAATTTTGTAGGCCATTAATTTACAAGAAAGTACAGAGAACACCGTGTTACAAGTTGAAAATATCAAACAGCAAGAAGAAAAGCTTGTTCCTTTCGACACACTTATAGATGGAAAGGAAATTTCAATAACGCCGACACTTGCCTTTACAAAGGCAGATGGCAAAGATTGCAATGCTGTTACCGCTACTTCATCAGCTCAGCGTTGTTTTGTATGTAGAGCAACATGAAAACAATTTAATGAAATAGATAAAATGTTACAAATGGAAATTGATGAGGAAAATTTATGTTTTGGGCTATCCACATTACACGCATGGATTTGCAGTTTGGAATGCCTCTTACATTTATCATAGAAGTTAGAAATTAAAAAGTGGCAAGTTAGCTTCGAAGAAGAAAAGAAGGATTTTGAAACCAGAAAAAAAATAATCCAAAAGGAATTTCGTTTACAATTGGGACTTCTTGTTGGCCAACCAAAAGTTGAGTTTGGAAGCTCCAATGATGGCAACACACTCCGGCGTTTTTTTGAAAATTCATCGACGAGTGCAAGGTGTCGGCCAAAAATTTAATTCAACGGTTTCACGTATTATTGCAGGTAATATCACGTGGACATGAAATTAACGTTGAGAAGTTTAAAAAATATGCCATACAAATAGCAAGAAAATTTGTTGAATTATATCCATGGTATTGTATGCCTATTTTAATTGACAAAATTTTAATCCATGGACCAGCCATCATAGCTTCTACATTATTACACATCGGACAGTTATCTGAGGACGCCCAAGAAACATTAAACAAATACATAAAACGTTTTCGTGAAGACTTTTCACGAAAAATGTCGAGAATGAAAACTGTGGAAGATGTGTTCTTTCGGCTGTTAATTGCATCCGATCCATATATCTCCAGCTTAAGAAAATTGCCACAAATCCACTTACAAATAAAACAAAACTATTAAAAAGTATCATCTGAACTTGATGACACATCAGTGTCATCATCGGTACTTTCTTCAGAGGTAATTGGTAGAAGTAATAGCTGCAGAGCGTCCGGCGTGAATTTCTTGCATTTTTTTTTTATTCTTTTTTTAAATTTGATATATATGGATCTGATGATAGTAAGAGCCGCAAGAATACATCTTCCATTGTTTTTGTACGAGAACATTTTCGTGGAAAATCTCTCCGAAAGCTTTTAATATATTTGTGGCTGTGTTCTTGTGCTTCTTCAGACATTTGTCCAATCGGTAACAATGCGTAACTTATTATTTCTGGGCCGTGTATTAAAATTTTGTGCACCGAAGTTGGCATGTAATACCACGGATATAGTTCGACGAATCTTGTTGCCACTTCAACAGCGTACTTTTTAAATTCGACCAAATTTACATCGTGGCCACTTGAAATTGCTTGCAGTATTGCGAAAAAACTTTTAATTAAATCTTCATCAACTCCAGTTATTGATGCCGATATTTGGTAGTTTTCAAAGAAACGGCGAGCCGTATTACCATCATTGGTGCTACCAAATCCAGGTTTCGGACGGTCTACTAATAGCCCCAGTTGTAGTTGAAAACCTCGTTGAATAATTTCTTTACGGTCTTTCACTATCTGTTTTTCTTCGGTGCTGCGAGCTTGCCACTTCTTTGTTGGTAGCTTGTATGATAAGTGCAGACAACATTCAAAAAAGCGTATCCATGCATGTAGCGTTGACAATCCAAAGCGAAGATAACATTCATTAATTTCTTGTTGCAGCATTTTATTAACATCATTGAATTGTTTTGCTGTTGCTCCGCACAAATAGCAGCGTTGAGTGGACAAGGTGGATGAGATCGCGTTGCATACCTTACGATCAATCATGGTTAACGCAAGTTTATACGAAATTGAAATTTCTTTCCCATCTATTATCGTATCGAAGGGAACAAGTTTTTTTATTTGTTCTTCAATATATTTTGTTTCGTTTATATTTACTTCCGTGCTTTCTTGAGTAAACTGAATCTTGATGGGCCTACAAAATCGAGGGGATGATGGCTTTGCATTCTTCCATACAATGGTTTTATCTCCAGATGTAAGTTGTAGTGGCACAAGTGATGTCAGAAAAATATCTGAATCGGATTTTCCATCAACAGTAAATATTTGTTTGTACATACTTTGACTGGAACTTCCATCACATCCCCACTTGCAAATCAAAGTCATTTGTCGTACCTTTGATGGGGTCAAAATTTTAATAATGTCATTCTGAATTAACAAAATCCGTTGAATTGAATGATCCAATAAAGCTTGCAGTTTTACCTCTGCACTATATTCTGTAATTGTAATATCCACTGCGGACGGATAACATTTTCTTTTGGCTTCTAATACCATGTTGTATGGCGGATATAAATTGCAATTATTTTCCTTACTTGTAGTCCGCAATCCTAGATATTGCCTCTTAGATAATTTATTTTCAATTATCAGTGACAGAGCAGCATCACCGGACAGTGTTGTTTCAACAACTTTCTCCACAGATCTTCTGTAAACTGTAGCTCTTGATGTATTCGGTGAAGTTATATCTTTTATAACTTTCGAAGCGTCTACTTCTCCTGCACTTCGAAGACTCATCTGTATAGCGTAAGACAATTGTTCGGGAGAAAAGTTTCTTCGAATTTCCTCGGTTTTTCTTCGTTTAGACCTTTCACTTAAGCCGTCGAATTGTGAAAAAGGTCGACCAGGTCTCTTTTCAGATGATTCTGTAATTGCGGCTGGTATGCGGATCGCTAGTGAAACACTGAGCCATTCTGTGTTTTTCTCCAAAAAAAATTTCTCGCATCTACTTGATTTGATCCATTTCTTCTTCATGATAGAAAATAGTTTGGCAAAGAAAGAAATTCTTTCCTTTTCGATTATTTTGATCATGTGTAACGTTTTCTGACTTAGCTGCTCCTCTAAACATTGAAGAATATCCCTCGTTGGGTGATTTAAATGGCCTTTTACCATGAAATAAATTTCTTTTCTGGTCAAAATTATTTCACTATTGGAAGATGCTGTAAATAAATAAAATTACAATATATTATACATAATTATACATAAATTACAATATATTTAAAACACACTGTTCAAGAATTAAAGCAAAAGCTTTAAGATTATTCATTGTAGGCTATTTTTTGCTTGCTCTCTATTGGTTTGCTATATAGGGTGTTCGGCCATCCCTGGTCAAAAATTTTAATGGGAGATTCTAGAGGCCAAAATAAGACGAAAATCAAGAATACTAATTTGTTGATTGAGGTTTCGTTAAAAAGTTATAGAAACATTTCCGGCCACACAGTATATTTTCGGTAAAGAATTTTTTTCACGAAAACACGTCGGATTTCGGAGGTATGTGTATTCACCAAAAGTGATTATAATTGAGCCCCGCAACCAAAAATAATTTTTTCAGAATGATTTGAAATTCTTTAATTTAATTTTTTAATAACTTTTTAATGAAGCCTCAGTGAAGAAATTGATACTCTTGATTTTCGTCTTATTTTGGCCTCTAGAATCTCCCATTAAAATTTTTCCCAGGGGTGGCCGAATACCCTGTATAAGTAAAAAATCTAAATGAAAACAAAAGGAAGAGAAAACGAAAGGCAATACCGCACAAATGTTTTATGTCTGTCATAAAGTCAGGCAGGTATAAGGCACAATTTACAGCTTACAGCAGTGCCTTCATATTATTTGATTCTTAGTGCTTTTACATGGCAAATGCGAAAAAATGTTTTAGTTTGGAATTCTCAAATTTTATTAACTATTTTCGAAATAAATAATTTTTCATGTAAATAGTTTAATGCAGATTTATAGTCAATAATGAAGTAGATCAACTGGTTCATTGAAAAATATACAATATTTAATAATGAAAAATTATTTATGCATTAATTTAAAAATTTATTAAATCTAATAATAAGTCCACCCAAAATTATACATTATTTATTTTAAAAAATTTGTTGTATCTGCCACAGTTTCCAAGAAAAAACCGCGTGATTTAGTAACTCGGTCACCCTCCATTATAAAATAGGGTGGTACGACGTTACTTGCAAAAACTTGCAGTGGGATCTTGAAGGATGAGCAACTTTTTGCCTACTTGTTTGCGATGCATGCATGAAATTTTACATTTTATTTTCAGTAATGAATGTACCGGTTTAAAAAATTAATGGATAACAATTTTTAATATGTTAGTACTCAGAAATGTTCTACTTACTTCCAGGAACAGCATCCATTTTGCAGAATTGAAATTGATGTCTTCTAAAAAAACTTATGCACTTTTCACTCTGTGGTACGAATTGACGCTTACGCTCTCGACAAATGACTGACTTACGAAGCCGAAGTTTGGATCGCAATTGCCATCCAGGTATAAAAATATGACTCATTTCATTTTCCCTACCCTAAAGAGACATCCTTAAACTGCCGATTCCAACAGGTAAAACCTCCATACCGTAAAATTATTTTTTGGGGTTTTGGCCACGATTTCACGATTTGGGACCACTGTGCAACGGATCAATATTAAAATAATTTTTAATGTTCACAGCCATTTCCCCGGCTTGAAAGAAACTTTCCACCCGTCTTTTACTTTTGCGTCGCCACGCGGTTAACCTCAATTTCCATCCACTCAAATCGGGCAGACTGGGCCCATAACCTGTTGTTACTTTGGTTTATAGCAAGACTATATCTCTGTCAGATATTAATTATACATATATTTGTTTCTAAACTTCTTGTCTTATCTTAACACACTTTTCTCTGTTCTCTCTATAATTTTTCCTTACATTCGTTCTTTTTCCGTCGCTTCTGTTCGAGCGTCTTCTGTCTTTTTTTCTTCATAGGTGACACCACTCATCCACTCTACTCACACACACAGACTGACACAGACATAGAAACAGAGGGAAGAGAAGCATTATGTATATCTTTAACAGGCCATTTTAGAGTCTGGTATCGTTTTGCGAATTGATGTCTGGTAGTTAGTTCGCAAGTTATACTTTTTCGTGGCCTAAGTTTCTTCCCAAAGAGAGCTTTAACACGCTGTTTTGTAACTTTAATTTTAAACAACACATTAAAATGAAATCTTATTTTCAGTAGTAGGGAAAGGAAGGAATAAAAATAAGACACGTGTTACTGAACATAAGTTTGCTAAACATTTAAACATATTTATAGAGATTTTAGTTCTTAAAATATTCTAAGCTAAATACATTTTTGAATCTTTCAAAAATGAATGAACAATTTTCTCTCATAGGAATCTTATGGAACAATTCTAAATTCGTAGCCATAAGCTCGGTGTTACCCATGAAGAACTTTTTTGCTGCGAGCGAAAACAAAGTTCCGAAATCAGGTAAGTTTAGATTATACATATTAATCAAAATAAACAATTAAAGTAAATCGAAGGAGGCCATCACTATTATTTCTAAATACTTTTGTTGAAATCGAAGCTGTACAATAAATTTTCATAATCGATTTTCTGGGAAACAAAGCCTTGAATGAAAAAATTTATTTTTTATTTTTGATTTGTTTTTCCATGTAAAATCATCCCCTTCTCGGTTGTACCATCAGTACTGGAATAACCCGAATAAATATAATTAAAAACGTTTGGTGACATTTATCTTAGCAAGTGTAGTACACTCAGTGTACATAAATTACCAATTCACGCCTCAAGAATTGAAACAGAATGGAAAGCTATGCTATCGCATTTCGCTCTGTGAGCTTACAAAAGTACAATGATAATAAATTATTAAATAATTAATCGTTTGTCTTAAATCTTTATACATATATACAGCCACAGTTTTCACTTAGGTCACCTTTGACTACATTTAATAATATTATTCGAGATACAAGATTTAACCTTTCCTTCGGGAGTACGAAGCCATGATCACCCCCCGCCCGCCCGCCTCTCTCAATAATTCGTAACGACAACGGCTGATGTGCGGGGAGGGTAGTCATTCGTTCCCTGGAAATAAGCGTGGTAAGACGCCGTTGATAGTTCCGCTTCTAATGAGTTACGTACTTTTTACTTGTTGTTATCTAAATGTTTTAAAGCGTTATTAGCACTGTCCCTGACTCTCTATCGGTGCCGTTATTGGATATTAGTACATATGTTTCTATTATAAATTCAGTCAGGATTGCGAAAAAAGTTGAATCAGTTTCACGTCTTCCCTTTCGTGTCTAATCGGTATCGATTATCATATCTCAAAACGAAATTAAAGTCTCATAGAACATATTTCGTGTTTAATTATCATTTAATTACAATATAGGTACATTTATTTTAAT
This sequence comes from Colletes gigas, assembly GCF_013123115.1. Lineage (NCBI taxonomy): Eukaryota > Metazoa > Arthropoda > Insecta > Hymenoptera > Colletidae > Colletes > Colletes gigas. The sequence continues at coordinate 945,836 of NW_025106676.1, forward strand.
GCATTCGATCGACATTTGTGTTTTATTTCTGTTACAGACTTTGAGTGGAATTCGAATGAAAATAACGCTACCGGCACGCAATCGATGTCCTGATCCCGCGAAATTTCGAATCAGCCGAATTGGAAATCGAATATTTTCTATGAAAAATACAAAATTAGAAAAAAAAAGAAAAAAAATATATAAGTATCATCGTGTTTTATTCTATATACGTTTAGAAGAACAGATAATAATTCTTTTTTTATTTCTTTACAGACTCTTTGGATCTCATCCTCCACGAATCGAGAAGAACCATAATAACTCTGCTGATGACTTCCACAGTCTTTCTCTGGAAAACTGCATCATTATTGATGGTACTACATACCTCATCATGCTCGAGGATGGGCGAGCTGCATGCAACGTTTGCGTGAGTAGTAATTTACATTGTTTTATTTGTTTAATTCAGACTGTAGTACTCTTATAGTCCACGTTTTTAATACGATAAATAAATGATCGCCCAAGAGTAGTTAAAACATTTAAATTAATAATTTAATGAACTTATTTCAATTTATCTTAAATTTTCAAAGTAAATTATTATATCGTGAAGTTTTGATTAAAGTCTTTTTTCTTAAATAATTACATTTTAATCAGAACAATTTTTCTTTAATAATAACGTTTTCGTCATAGGGTTGTGCGAGTTCTTTTATAATACGTGCCCGTTATTTTCGGGCGCGCATTATAAAAGAAGTCGGAAGAAAGATTCTAATAAAAGAGTCATTACAATATATTTTATCAAATTTAATAAAGCTTGGTACATTGATAAAAAATGAAAACAAATGTTATTAGTTTAATATATATTTCCTTTTTTCTAATAATGTAGATAGTAACTTTTATTTATTCGTTTCAATAATATAAAACAATATAAAGGCCTCTCTAATTATTTTTATAATTATCTATTCGTTTAGCAAAGTTTCTTGCTTTTATGATGTAATACATTTCATGGAATTGCTATATTTTCTATACGCATCAGTGTAATGATTTTACGGTCGAAACTATAATAAAAGAAATCAGAGTTAATTACGTTTGAGTATAAATCGCGATTAAATGTAGATTATGAACATATAGTTGAATTTTGGAAATTCTCTAGATATGTGAATTTGTATTAATCACGAAGCATTTATACATCAATATACGTTTGTGTATATGTACACTGTTATGTAATAGTTTCTTAGCTACATAGTCCTTAATTAAGTCGAATATTTCAAAATAACATTTATCAATTATTTTAACAAAGATAATTTTGCACAGTATCATTTTACGTTTACATTTAGAATATTTTTATTTCAGATAAGTTTACTAAGTAAACAGAGAATATAGGGAATTTGTATACAAGTATATTGTATACAAATGCATCCACGTATTACGAAACTAGGCTATATAAAATAATAAAACATTCAAATGCCATAAGTATCATGAATAATTCGGGCTAATTGTAAAATATATATTGATTTTATTACGATAAAATTATATGTGAACGATATATAAATGAACAATAAAAGAATGTATTAAATCACGTCTTCAAGGTGATTGGGAAACATAATACATCTACCACTTTGTTTCGATTCCATTAGAATGTTTAAATGTTTGCATTAATTCAATATACGAGATATTTTTAAATGATGGGACTTTCACGTGAAGGGAAATTGAAAAATTATACCATTTTGTGCACTGGGACTTGTTTGTTCAGATACATATAAACGTTTCAAATTTACAGGCATGTAGACTTTAATACGGTTTTATACTAATTTCAACAATTCTTCGTACATTGAAACCGCATATTTTTTGTACCTTGTAATTGTAAACATATTCATTGTATAATCACATTCTAAGTAATCGTAGTAGAAATCATTTTCAATTACAGTACGTAGTTTTAGTGTGCAAAGAATGATTAAAAGTATGTGTTTTTTTGGCGTAAATTTAAACCACTTATACCTCGGTAACAAAGTCCCCGATCACAAAATGGAACAGAACTTTGTGATTCTCCCTTGCATAAAGAATTAGTTTGTTTCTCATCATTTTATATAATTGCAACAAAAACATTAATTTTTTTGCATACTTTATACATAGCGCTCGTGTCTTAACTTCAAGAATTCTTGCTTATTAAATACAGAGCGTGTAAAAAAAGTCTTTTGCCTTCCTTCCGTCAGTCTCTCGGTTTTCCAACATAAAACACTCACAGACTCTTTCTACTTTTGTCACTTAATTTTCTCTAATATACATACCGCATGTGGAAACATTGCAGAGACTGTGCTTGAATTTTGTTAGAATTTTGTGTATTTCTCAACACATCAGAAATGCTATACAAATTCGAAATTTCTTCGATCACACAAATACAAAGAATGATCATAAAAGACTTTCCTTTTCTGATCGGCAACGAAGTGAATTTTACGCTAAGCGGACGGTCTTTGCAGTTCATCCGCGTACTTTCTTACATAAGTCATGAAATCCACTAATGCAGTAGACATTGATTTATCTACTATTTTCTGTGGTAGCCATCCTTTCAAATTTGTATTGATAATCCACGTGAACCGACATTTATTTTGTTCATTAGGCAATTCTTCTGCGGCCCAACAGCTTATATTGTTCTCAGCTCTGTGACAAAATATTCGATGATCAATTACGATGTAAGAAAGTAGTATTTTATCGTTAATATTTATTTTATTTTATGTAATTTACCTAACAACATTACTGCGACTTGGTAACGATGAAAATGGTACCGATGTACCAGTGTTGATATAGTAGTTACCATACTGAACACGGTGTCTCAGAATAACAAAATCTCGAGCACCAATAATACCACCACCTTGAGGACTCGTAGCTTGGTAAACAATATCCGTGTTATTATCAATATGCTAATCAACAAACAAGTAAAATAAAACAATGTAGCTGCAATGGGAAATAGAAGATCAAAATTAAATCCATATTACTTGTATCTTTTTCGACTCTGTGACGAGCTTATTCCACGACGGTAGCGATTCAATCTCATCGAATAATTGATCTACAAGTACAGTGGCAGAGGCATCGACCTCTCCCTAAAAGTGATATTTAATCAAATTAGTTAAATACAATATAGAAATTTGAAATTTAATGTTTCAACGAGGCTCACCACTATTTTTAAAATTTTTCCTTCTGGCTTGGGACGGTCCATGTAAAAAATAATGTCACTGTTTGGCATTATACTTTCAATTTGCCAATTTTTAGATTGCAATAAATCGTGACAATTTTGCACTAATACAAATACTTTTCTCTTGTAGTTTTCTATCTGTAGATAATAGGGGAAAGTTCAAGCTGTTTAATAATATAGTTTAAATATTTACACAAGCTTCCCAGATCAATATACAGAGTTTAAAAATGAAAATAAGACTTGTAACAAGAAAATGGCCACCACTTATTACTAAATAACTTGTATATAGTTGGCAGTCAATATGTTAAATTTGTGTCTAGAAATAATTTTCACTTACCATTGCAGGTGTAAGTGGCGTTAACGTCTTAGACACTAGCATGTCATTCGATTTTAACATATTTCTAGAAACCCCTTGTCTTCTTGAGCCTTCATCCTCATCATCAGAATGATTTGGGGAGTCCATAGGCGTAAAAAATGTACCAGTAGGGGGTTCGATGCTACTGTACTGTGTCTCTGAAGTAACGCCACGTAGAAGCGGTTGTCTTTCATTTTCTGAAAAATCTGAAAATAAATAGTAACGATCGTTTAATATTTTTAGGAACTTTCATAATAACAAATTAAGAAAGTGGCGTACTGCTAAACCAATTTCTAGCTTGCGTTTCTTGGGGTAAAACGCGGATATCGAGAAACCAAGCTTCCACCCAAGGCAATACAAAAGATGTGAGGATGAGAAGAACTTGAAATACTGGCTGATTGCTCGTTGACCACTGAAAATAAGAGCCGTGAAATAACAATTTCATCGTCTTACATTTATATTTTACATATCTCACAACTTACATCAAAAAGGAACACTTTGACAATTAAGAAAGCACATGTGATAGCGGTGGTTAACTATAACAAACGATATAATACATTGTATATTGTTGCACGACTAACAGGAATGCAATTTTTAATAAAATCGTCGCACTTACAGCTACGATGATCCAATGATTCAAATGGAGCAGCGAGTAGGACATCAATAAGATCGTAAACCTGCAAATCGCTGCCATCTGAGGAGACAAAATCTATAAAACCTTTGATCCTTGACAAACAATGAAACATTATGACGAACTGAATATGATCTTCGACAAAAGACCTTGTTCGAAGTCGATAAAATCTTCTATGGATTCACTTTATCTTTTGAGCGTTTATAGATCTATTTAACCATCACAAATTTATTAATTTATCTCGTAGTAATTAACAAATTTTGTACTATAATTTGAATGCTTCTTCTTTAAATTTTTGCTATATACATATACAGGGTGTTCGGCCACCCCTGGAAAAAATTTTAATGGGGGATTCTAGACCAAAATAAGACGAAAATCAAGAATACCAATTTGTTGATTGAGGTTTCGTTAAAAAGTTATTAACGTTTAAAGTTCCGCCCGTACTGAATTTTTGTCTTGAAAATGCGCAGGATTTCGGGGGTATGTCTATTCACCAAAAATGATTATAATTGACCCCCGCAACCGAAAATAATTTTTCCAGAACGATTTGAAATTTTTGAATTTAATTGTTAACAACTTTTTAACGAAACCTCCATCAACAAATTGGTATTCTTGATTTTCGTCTTATTTTGGCCTCTAGAAACTCCCATTAAAATTTTTCCCAGGTGGCCGAACACCCTGTATATTCAAAAACTAAAATCGTGGAATGTCTGAAAATATTTTAGTACGGACATGACCAGTATCAAAATTGCACAGCTCAATTTTTTCCCAGCCTTAGGGACCTTAAAAATCTTATACAGCTCTGCACAAGATGCATTAAATTATCTTTGACACTATTTAAAATTTTAGCATGAAGTTATATTCGAAGTTTAATAATTTTTTCCCGCTAACATGATAATTATATTTCCACAGTTATTTGCATCCAAATGTAAAGAAAAATATTTGGTATTAAATTGGTATTAATAAAACCGCCGTAGAAATAGTGTTAATCGTAGAAAAGTTATAAATTTAATTTGATTTTGATTTAGGGGGAAATTGATAAAAGCTACATATAGATTTCGAATAAGGTCTTTTAACACTTTGAGCGTCAAAGGTATTTTGAACGCGTTTTCTACGAAGCCCGAAATGCTCGTCATGACCTAACCCAGATCCGCAGCACGATATAAACAACGACTATTGTGTTATTATAAACATAACAGTTTAACAGCTTCCAAACTCTCATCATATTATAATATATTATAAAAGGCAAAAGAAAAAGCAACAACGCACGAACGGAAAAGTTATGCCTTATCTACAAAGGCTACATAATTTACAAACAAGTGTGAAAGTCGTTCGTATTCGAATGAATAAGATCGCCTTTCGTTTCTGAGAGGTACAGTAAGCGAAATTCATATAAACGCACTTCAAATTTTACGAATTGTTCCTCTTATTTGAAAGTAGAAAACTGACAACGTTGTCAGAAAGCTTTATTTTGTTTACATAGCTTCGATTGTCAACGTTCCTATGTTTCAATTTGTTTAACTTACTTATACTATAGTCAAGAAGCTGAGTAAAACGTTCATAATAGTGTTTGCAAGCGTGGAATTCGTATAAACGCAGTGCTTTGTTTCGATTAATATTGAAAGAAATAAAAGTGGTAAGTACTTTATATTGTTGAATTGCGTAGTATTAAATTGTATTTAGTAATACATTTAATAATACATTTGTTTTAATAAGAAGGAGAAGAATGCCAAGAGGAAATTTCCTTAGCGAAGGCAAAAAAGCTACAATAGCAATTTTAAATAAAAGAGGCGAATCAAATAGAAAAATAGCAAAGGAAATTCATCGTTCAGAGTGTGTAGTACGAAATTTCTTAAAACTGAAAGAAAATTATGGAAATAAATGTGTTACGACAGAAAATTCTAAAATAACGAAACGGGAGAAGAATATTATTTTCTATGAAGCTACAAAAAATGGATTAGTTGCAAGTCAAATTGTTGCGAAAATGCAATTATCAATCACAAAGCGCCGTGTTCAACAAACTTTACATAATAAGCCGAACGTAGTTTTTAAGAAACCACAGAAAAAGCCGATGTTGAAAGCGCATCATAAGGTTGCTCGACTGGAATATGCAAAAAACCATATGCACTGAATTGATGAATGGAAGAAAATTATTTTTTCGGTCGAGAAGAAATTCAATTTAGACGGTCCAGATGGATACAATTCCTACTGACACGATTTACGTCAAAAAAATGACCCTAAATTATCTAGAAATTTCCATGATGGAAGTGTAATGATTTGGGGAGCATTTTCTTCATACGGAAAACTAAAACTTTGTTTTATTGAGAGCAAAATAAATTCAGAAAAGTACGTCGACATGTTAGATGCAGCGTTAATTCCATTTTTGGAAGATACAGTTGGCGAACGTGAATTTATATTTCAACAAGACAACGCGGCAATCCAATATTATCCTTTGACCCCCTGACCCTCTGACTCCCATTCGGGAGTCAAAATAAAAAAACGCCAAAAAGGTAAAAAATGGTTCTCTTTTTCATTGTACAAACATGAAGCACCGTCGACATTAGCATTACCCAGTGTGCACCACAAGAAGGTTGCTCAATCGGATTTTCCACACCATGTGGCCCTGAAGAGGGCCGTTTCTATAGTTCTTTCTATGTATTCGACCATAAGAATCTCAACATTCATACTGTCTTGTTGATCTCTATTAGCGGCATCTCTGGTCATATTTAGAAGATTGCCATCCGAATATTTGACATGCCTTTGATGACGAGCAAATCCTAAAAACCTTAAAACCGGATTGACAGATGCACTAGTAACCATTTATTACTTCCTCTTCTAGTTCCAGTTCATTTTTGGGAATATGAGAAATAACAACTTGATATTTGGTACGATTCCGAAATTGTGAATGAACTTTTAGTCTTCTAAAGCTGTTATCTACCAACGAATATAGTCCCAAAAATCATATTTCTGTAAGTGCGTTTGTACGAATTTCGCTGACTGTATGTGTGTTCAGTAGAATGGAGAGATGCGCCACGTCAAAGTGTTATTTGATCGAACATAGCAACAGCCACGAGTACTCACCACAATGTCGAAAAGCGAAGTTTTAATGTGATAATGAACAATTTGATTCATGAAGGCGGACTTCAAACTCTCGCCGGCGATCTGAAAAAAACGTTTCGAGCGTAAATACGCGCTGTATGCATTTACAGAGGGGGTAAAAACGGTTATAATATCGGTTTAAATTTTTTGAAATAGTTATTTTCGGAACCGTTTCAACCACTGATTTTATAGTCGTAACTCAAACGACCGTGAAAACAATCTCTATCAATCAGAATATTGGATTTACCATGGTGCAAATGAGCCACATGAGAAAAATGAACAGAAAGTCAAAGGTGACGAAAAGGCAGAAGAATCGCCTAATGCTCGACATCCTCCCGTTTTGCATCACACCAGCGATAAGATCCTCGCTCACTATGAAATCTGGCGTTCGGTTTATGCTCCGCTGAGTGATCGAACTCCTTTGAGAGTTAATAGAACTCTTTAACAATAACTCTGCGGCCACTCTAATTTGCCGCTCATCCTCTGCCATTCTACCAGTGTACCTTCGATATCCCCAACAATGGCCTGACAGTAACAATTAAAACACGGATTAGTAATACCACGAACGGTTTCACGCGTTGACCAAACTTATATATACTTTAATTGCACTTGAATTAAATAAATTGTGCTTTATATTTCTCAAACCAGATTTCCTCCATCTCTTTCTACCATCAAAAGCAATAGAGATACTTAATACTTTAATGGCCGCACTAATATTGTAGACCAAAGTAAGATACATGAAGATGTTAGGAATATTATTAACAAGGAATTATAAATGTAACCTTAACAAATGTAATAAGTTAAATGTATGATGAAATGGTGACTGATACAGTAGATCACGTACACGTGACAGTGGCCAACGTTTACTAGCTCGCAAAGTCACGTATACGTGACAGCGGCCATCAAAGTGTTAAGATGCTGGAGGACGAATTTTCCGTATCCAAGGTCGTTTGAAGGTCACGTTAAGCTACATCATTAAATTAGTCTTGACCTCCACTATTACGTCACGGTGATAAAAATGTGTAGTTCTATTCAAAATACTGTCTGATAATTTTTTGTATACTATAACAAAATTGCTTTAAATAGATACCATAATCGAGATTCTTCAATGAAAATTGCATTTCTATAGATTAATTTGACAATTTATGCTTCTTGTATTAAAAACAGACCATTTTAAGAATATTTTGCCGTAATACGATCGTGGACAATCTTGATAGATGTCACTAAATGATTCAGTTTTTAAATGTTTTATAAAGTTTCCTGTCTAAAATATCATTACAATATTTGCAGAGAAGTTTTACATCTATATTATTATTTATGACCGGAAATTAATTAGCAAAATCACTAATAAGTTGTAAATTAATTTTCATTGCGATTAAAAAAAGTAATTTTCAAGTTTAATACATTTATAGTTGCAACTACGACTCGAAACATGTTTCATTTCCCTTTAACTTCAACTGTGGGTCGACCGTATTAATAAATTGAAAGTTCAATTTTTTGCTGAAACGATAAATCTGAATTATTCATGAAACGAAAGTTGACGCAATATTACGACAATATTTTCGTCCCAACGCGTAATATTGGATAAGAGTTCACGATAAGGGTGGTACAATTCGAAAAAGCAGAATTTTTGTTTAGAAACATATTGTATAATGAAACAATAACAATGAAATAAACTGATTAAATATTTCGAACGGGTTGTGTTTAGTGATAAAAAAAAAACTGCTTCGCAGTACATTAAGCCTACAATTTAATCAATTACACTTATTGTGAACAAGCGATTTATTTGATGGCTTTCGTTTAGCTTCAATGTAAGATAACAGCTCACAATACTTTTTACTTTTGCATATTTACATTTTACAGACATTTTATTTCAACAATAAAATGAACTCTTTTGAATTACATTTGCTTATTCGTATAAAAAAAAAATTGTTTATCAAGAATTATAATTATAATTATTGATTTTTTTTCTTTTTATAACTGCGAGCATTTTAGTTTTCGCGTACAACGAAAGTTACGATTCTCAGCATAATTTACAAGAATTTTCTTCAATCGAATAATAATAAAAAGATACTTACATTTTGAATATATGGTGATAAACTAAATACAGGAAATAAATAATGAATACTGCGATAAACTATGAATTATATCGAGTAGATTGTGTTTACGATAATACTAATAATGAATACAAATAATTATTTATCGTAAACGTTCCTTGTCTAAACCTTTAAGTCTCGACATTTTTTACGTTCCGCGATGGTAAAAAAAGTTCGAACGAAATCTTTACTCTTTTGGTTTTTATAATAATTAATATTGATCGATCGGTAATTTGTTAATCAAGACTATTAATATGCAAACAATTCACTGAATACTTGATCTTGCTTATTTTCGATTATAAGTCACGTTATAAACAAATAATAAAAGATACATATTAATCTTTTTGTAAATTTAAAATACAAATTTATACTGAAAGAAAAAGAAAACATTTTGCATTAATTGAGAGACTATTCAAATTTTAAGCATTAAAAACGTGAAATACATGATAGCTGATAAAGTAAGAAACATTATATATTTCCTTGTCTTGCGTCAATGTTCTCATATCGGTATTTATATTAATGATTCAAAATCGGAAAAATCATCGATAACATTTTGATAACGAAAAAACTTTTGTAGTTGGTTCATAATGATACATCCTAACCTCAAAATTAACGACATTCAGACGATTGAGACTGTCGGTTTTCCTCTTGCCATCGTGCTACTCTTGTACGATTAAATTAAAAAAAAAAGGATCCATTTGTTTAACAAGGACGAAACTCATGAATCATGATATTACGATTGCTTTACAAAAATTTTGTGCGACCGCTGGACTATTGTTTACCGTTCAATTCCTGTAAGTCATAAATCCGAATCCAGTAGCGAAAACCCAACAGTCAATATGTTACACTCGCGCATTATTTCGTTAAACACAGTTCTTAAAGGGATTTAAAAAATTTTAATTAGCACCACCAATGTCACTTTTGTTGTAGCAGGGGTAAACACAAGCAATAGTAGTAATTTATCTAGGTACTCGAGTCATCTGTAAATTCTTTACTTAGACGAGGGCGACGCTACGAGATACGTGAAGCAAACTAACATCACTCGGTTAGGTTCCTATCAACAAATGTTAACATGCTTTTATTCAATTTATATCAATAGTGCATTTTCTGACACACCATAGACGAAATACACAAGTAGACTCTAGATCTAGAGACCCATTATCATTTCAGTCAGAGTCGCTTCGTATGGAAAGTCAATGAATCTTCAAAAAACGCCCAGGTCCGATTTCGAGAAATGTAAGGTCTGTCAGTCACGATGGCTTTTGTCGTTTACTGACGATTCGAACGGTTGGCGATGCCAGGCTTGCTTTCGAGAAATGTAAACGACGTCTGCGATGCAAGAGCGAGAAGGAAAGCGAGTATCAGCCTGTTCTTCTCGGCTCTTCCGAAACTCAACGAGCTCACGTACACGCAATTGAGCATAGTGTGCGAAAGCGAGGAATGAGGAGTTTCCGGGGCCCCGATGCACAGTCTGATTAAACTGATTTCGAGTCGCAAATACGTTTCTGCGAGTTATTTTTTTAATAAATGATGTATTACAATTTAAAATAAAAAATAGAGAATTTGCGGTGTACGTATCAATGAAATACATCCTTATGAATTTTAATAATCTTGAAATTTTTAAATACTCTTAATCGATTGATTTCTCCAATGAAATTAATCGATTAATGTCCAATGATGGACCCTACAGCTTTAATTCCGTTAAAAAATAATAAAATTTATGTAATTTTATTTTTTGTCTCATTTCCTCTTGTGTTAATTTCTGAATCTGTTGATAACGTAGCGAGTGACACGAAAATGGTAATGGGGTCCCGGGACCCCAGAAACTCCGGCCGAAAAATTACATTACGTGAAACGTCTATTCATATATCTCGTCTGTGGTGAAAGGTCTATTCATATATCTCGTCTGTGTAGTTGGTATTGAACTGAAATACCGACATCATAAAAATCGATAGTTTTTGATAGATCTCTTCGTTTAAGAGTGATCATTTTGAAAAAGTAGATTAGACAATTTAGAGGGATTTGTTGTCATAAAGATTAAGAGATTGTGAGAATCCTTATCATTTCCGTGTCACTTCTAGCATTATTCGGAATAGCATTTCCACTCTCCAAGCGTTTAAAATTGAAACTAGATATTGGGGAAATTATTTCGGAATCCAAGAAATTCATATAAGGTTATTAGGGTATTGATAAAATCTAATTTATTGTAGCAACATGTGACTAATAATTTATTTTTATTTTTTTTTAAATTGTAAGATGGCAAAGGATCTTGCAATCGATATTCCTTTGGACTGTATATGTATCTACATTCTACATATATGTTCGTATCGATCATCAAAGACGCACTTCGACATCAGTATCGATTTATGAAAGACACGATCCTTTTAGAAATCACGTTTTATTAAAGGTTAATTATTCATAAACATATTTTGAAAACAACCGATATGTAAATGGTTATTAAGAATTTCGAAAACGACAAGACTACGTTAAAGAAAAAAGTATAATCATTTATTTATATTATATACAACTATTACATTGGTTCTGTTACTGTTCTGATAAAATGCAGTACGAAAAAATCGTATATTCGATAGTGTTGCTTATTTATTATGGACATTTAAAAGTCGTTAATAATCTTTTAATTTTACTTAATTAAACGCCCATTTAAAATACAGAAAAACGTTCATCTTTTTTTCTTTGTTTAAGGTACAAAAGTACTATTGTATACTTTGGTTTTCGTTGATTTCTTCATTTCAGTCATCTACATTCATGACCTCTTAACACCTTGTGAGTAATTAATAACCTTCAATCTTGAAGGACCAAAGATCTCAATGAGTCTTCAGCATGAATTTCCATTACTGCCGTTGCTCCAAAATTAAAAGGAACAGCTATGCCACCGTCGAGAACTAGTCCGCCATCGAAACACTGTGATCTGACTGTTAATGTACGACAAAATCCGCGGGAATGAAAACACTTTGGTATAGGCCAGTGATCGGTTACTATCATATCTCTCACAGCATAACACAGTTTAAATTCCTCTGAAATACGAACCAGAAATTAACATTCTATGATCATGCTATTACCCAATACACTTACCAGCATCAAAATGTAGGCTGCTATTGAAGGTGTTACAAATTTTGTTAATTTCTTCTTTACTAATATCTTGTTTTTCTCCTACGAGATTCAATATCTGTCGTACAATTTGCGAATTGACACTATTTATCGATTTGTGCCAGGATGTTGATCCTGTTCCAGTGCTAACACATAATCCAGAGCTTTTTAACATATGAAACTTCTCCTCGTCATCTATTTTAACGAGCAAGTCACTTGTCCTAGCTGACAACGTTTCTGCTATAAAGACCTAGTTATAAAAAAGAATTAAATTCTGTTAGTGTTTAACGATTCGTAAATTAAAAATAAGAACTGACGAAAACTAAAACTTACTTCATTTAATGCCAACCAGGGCAGACGCCTCTCTTTTGGTAAATTATTGGGTGGTCCTTTGTTCATGTCCTGCATGTAGAATCTATAAATAAGAAATAATTGAAATATGTTCGATTTATGTTACAGAGTCATTCCATGAGAAATCGAACATAACATTACGAATTTTGAAAATTATTAATTTTACACGATATTATAATTTTAACGATAATTATTATTATTAATTATTAATTACTATAATTTTAACGATATTTTAAAAGGTATTCGATTTCGCACGGAATGTACTTATACAAAAAAAAAAAAGTTTGGTTTTATTACTTTTCACCACCCGAAACACGACCTTTTTCATGTGTGTGAAAAGGGGCTTCCCAGATGGCATCTCCACATAAAGTTGTTCGAATTCTTCTCCTCATTATTACACGATAATGGCCGGCTTTTAACTTCTCGAAAATTTCAGGTGCTCTTGTTGTATATTTTGGTGGTAACATAAGAAATCCTTCTGACCATTCTGGATACGAATTAATACCTATTATTGGTTTTTGGCTATCAAATATCAAATTTGATGCTAACAAAAATGTACCATCACCACCAATTGGGAGGATTAAATCAGCCCAATTAAAGTTTGATTGGTCAAGATTTTGTCTGTAACACATTGCTAGTCAAATGTATGAATGAATAATGTATTAATCGTATTAGTTTATTTTTCATTGTACAAGATTTGATTTAAAATATTTGTAAACCTGATATCTACCTGTTTATTAATTTATATTCTATGTTTAACTTTCTCAAGGTTTCAATCACTTGATGTTGCACATTTTTTGTTGCAATATGACTGGCCAACATAGCATCATAATTAGAACCTCTTTCCAATAGCTTTTGTTTTAACTGTGCTTCAGTTAAGTCAGGCTCTCTCAATTTTTCAAAATAGTATCGTGACAATTTTGCCACAATAAGTACATGCTTTGGTACAAAGCTTGATTCATTTCGTAGGAATGATCGAAGACCAGTGCAAACATTGTATTTGCATGGTTGCAAAAATTGAAAGGATCCTGAAATTGTACAAAATATTAATATAAATTACTAAAACCTATTTTAAAAATTATAGTAAAAAATATTGTACAGATTAACAAAATAATTTTAGATCTTTTTATTTTGATTTTATTTAGAAACGTTCGAATTATTCTATAATTTATTATTTGTTCATGTGTTTAGAAATATAAACAATCGTCCAATTTTTCGATTCTAAAGTTCCATAAATGAATAAATAACCGAAACATTGTACTTTGATACTTCGTTTATAATACATCTATTGACGAATGATTGACAATTGAGACTGACCGATACGAAAAGCTGTTAAAACTAAAATGCACACCAAAAATTATTGCGGCAAATTGTCTTTTGTTTCGCGTGTTTTCATATGTAGAAATCTGTTGACATTATGCTGTCATCGAAGGAATCAAACGGTTAAAATTTACTTACTGACAGATCTTCGAAAATGACTGAACGTCGTCATTGCATACTGTTCGAATAATTTATGCGATAAATGGATACTAGCAACAATATAAAAAAAGACATGAGATAGCATTAAAATGTTCCTAACCTCTCCGTCAATGCTTGAGTCACATTCGACTCTGTAGTCTATACTCTGTACAAACGAAGAAGAGTCAGAAAAAATAAACAAAAAGTTCACGTGATCGGCTGACAGATAAATGGGTGTTACTCAGGGACAATCTCATAACAGTCCTTTGTACGAGTTCGAGTTGTGCAGAATTACAAATAGATCGCAATTATTGTAAGTGACGTATAGGGTATTATAAATGTCTAATATCGTAACAGAAATAAAGTCTATATTGTATTTTCCCTAAATTCAAAGATAATTATTGCAAAAATGAAAAATGACCAGAATACAATACGTCCCTATTTTATCTAGGTTGTAATATATATTACAGGGGAAAATAACAGCAATTTTCTGATGCGACTCATTTAACAAAATCGATATATAAATAAAATTAAATACTAGGTCTATAAATTAATTCTTGAATTAAATCATGTATAATACTTGTTCATATTTAACTTCTTTTCCCGCCATAGCGGTGTCATTGAGTAGAAATACCAACTTTAGAAGCATAATACCCAACTCTGCAACCGACATAACTTCAAAAAGCAATATATATGTATAGTAATCTTTAGTACACGCATATTAAAAGTATATACTAAAGATTTTTTAAAAGAAATTTCAATATTTTTGACAAGTAACATTTTGGATCCTGGGTAAAACTGCTATTTTTTCATTAGGTTTGAAAGTTCTTCCTTATAGAGCTTATTCCTAGGACCTTTTCCCCTTAGGATTATTTTTCCCGATCGCTATGACACCACCAAATCGATTCACATTCTCGATCATCCGAAAAATAAAAAAAAAACATTCTTGGCTCTGTTGGCGCGAAACCTCCATTTTGTTTTAGAGAGGGAATAATTACTTAGAGATTGAGTATAACATTATCTCAGAATTGGTACAATTACTAGATGCTAATGAAGATTATTTTGATACTTAAAATTTTATTTGACTATTTATAAATGTACATTAGAATTACCGTAAAAAGGCCGAAAATGAATTTGTTTAGACAAGAAACAAGC
The DNA here is from genome assembly GCF_013123115.1 of Colletes gigas. NCBI lineage: Eukaryota > Metazoa > Arthropoda > Insecta > Hymenoptera > Colletidae > Colletes > Colletes gigas. The sequence continues at coordinate 961,249 of NW_025106676.1, forward strand.
ATACATTCGTAAGATATCATATAAACAAATTAAACTCAGCCCATTAACGTTGTGATCTGCAATTCGAACAGCTGTAAATCAATAGAATTAATATTTGAATATTTATAAAATTTTTAATTGAAAAATATCAGGTCGAAAAATAATTAAGGCAAATGTAAATTATAAAATGTACGATATCTTGTTTATACTTACTTTTATAGTAAAAGTATTTATAAAACAATTTGTTAGAAATTAAGTTTAAAAAACATTTTTTTTACGTAAAAATTTTCGATAAAATTTTAATGTGATCGTGAATTGTGAGTAACAGTATTATACAGGGTATTTCCGAACTGGTGGTATAGCTCAAAAAAGGATTAACCTATGTATTAAAATAATGTTGCAATGGTTGTTATATCAATTGAAAGTTGTATCGCTTTTATTGGAAAACTCTTTATAGTTTTGATTATCTTTGCAAACGCTAAAACAGCCGTGCGTAGAACCGTTTTGAAAGTGAAATTAATCGTGCGAAACCTATCCTCGCACGTGAGTCATAAGGATCTCGCAATTATAACGTCATAATTGAATCATAGGGAGCGCGTTTCCACGAAACGAAATCCTTTCTGTTGCTCGTCGACCGTGCATATCGGGGAAAAGAAATTACAGAATAATTCACGCGTGCAGTTTTTGTCGGGAATTAAAGCAATTAACGTGCAAAAGCAATCATAAAGCGATTATTAACGCCTGTCGCGCGTGCCTCTCGATTAGATTGGTTTCAATGAATGCGAATACTCGTAACACCTAATCAGCAATCAACGTTAACGATTTAATGAAATAGTCCAGTCGATCGAAGTTGCCAGGCGTAATTTCGAATAAAGCTGCACGAATTATTAGTAACCACCCGATATTTAATTATTGTCGAGAGAATGGAATGCCAATTAATTTTGGTGGCCATTTTATTTCGTAGTTCCAAGCCCGTAAAGATGATATAATTTATTAAATTCATAATTCTGCTTCAATATAAATTAAATAAAAATTCTGTAACGAAACAAATGCTCTTTATCTACCATTCTATTTAATTGCGGATTATTAGTGCTAGAAATACGACTTTATTTTTTTTTCACGGAATTTCCATAACCGTTATGTCGGCGCGAGATAACAATGCAAATAATTAAGCACCAATAAGGCGTTTCCGGGCAGGTTGTGTAACCGAGTGTGTGAGAAAATTGTTTTGTATGAACTACTCAAGGTTCGATCAAAAACATCCACCTTTCGCTTTGGTATAATAACCGAAACGAAGAGATCCGCGTTCTTTTTTTTATCGTTCTTGACCTTCGTGGTCTTGATCTCATAAATATCGACGATCTAGAAACAACCTGATAATCACAAAAACATCAAAATACTGCGTCGTTAATCACTGTATTTCTGCGCGAATAGAACAATCTAATCAGTGGTCTCGAACGGTCGCAGGCGTATCGTAAACTTTGAATCATTTAATTACCACGTTGGCTTGTAAAACATTCGGATGACGACGTATACCAAACGTGCCTTTGTCAGCCATAACATCGTCCAACATGGGCATAATTTATCCCGCAGGCTCCACAATCGATCGTCAATTTGCATACGACGAATCTTCTTTCGACCCGCATTGCATTCAATCGTTCTACAAAGTTAATTTATGCAAGGCGCGAAGATTAATGTCTCGCGTTGGTCTATTTGAAGCCTCCTATTTCGGACAATGTTATTAGAACTCGTTAATCACGATTTTAACGCAGACTTAACGGATGTTCCGTTCGAAATACATTACGAACTCATATATCGCATAGTACAAATAAATCTGTGGATGTCAGGAAAAAGTTCGCGTGCCACAATTAAAAAAAAAAAAAAATAATAATCAAGAAAAAAAAGAAGTTTCCGATTAAATTTTACTCTTCCACGTTCCGACAATGATCGTCGGAATTTTTTGCAAGCACCACGAAGAACGAAGGAACTCGTCGACGACGGGAACACTCGCAGACCTATAATAACACGTCATTTTCCACAGACACGATAACTATAATTTCGTGCGGGAATTGAATCTTTAATTGCACAAATCCCATACAAAGACGTTCCCGGCTGGCGCCAGTCGGAAAACAAGAAAATCGCGAACGAGTCGGAGCCTGAGCTCCCTGTTCTTGTCTTTCTTGATATTTTTCTTGCCCGGATCATGGCCTTACGTTTCCTTTATTACGTTCTTTATTTTCGTCCTGCGCTATTTCTAGTTTTGTTAGATTCAATGATTTAACTATTCTTGTCAATGTTCTCTCTACATATAGTAGTTATTTCATTGTTCGCGTAATTTCCAAAATGTTCTTAATTTTTAAGGTTCAGTATTTTACGATGTTAGACTTGCCTCAACCTCTACCATCATGATATAATAATAAATATATGTAATTCGATTTAAAAAAAACATCGCTGACCTTGAAATTTCGAAAAAATATGAACTTACAAACAAATTGTTCCTCAAGAATTCTTGTGCACCATTAGACTAGAATAAATTTTCATTTCAATGTTCTGGACCCACAATTAGGGCATACAGAGAGAAATTATAAACTTTCTTATTTAAGCTGCTGGATAGATAGAGACAGAGATCTTTTTAGACAGGAGTATTTTTTTTAAAGACGGTATTGAGATTTAAAATTTGTTAACAATTTCTTTTAGAAACAATTATTTTTATCTCGATGACGTTTTCGAACGTAGATTCCTTCATCCTTTTCCGTTTAATATGAGAAAAAGAATCGGAAGAGCTCGTAGCTCGGCGCCCATCGTATCGTGGCGATCCACATTGCGTAATACACGATTTCATACGAATTAAGCAACGATAAGCGTTGATCACCGTCTTCGGCTCTGCAATTGTTGCTTCGCAGAAGCGCCATTACGGATAATCGGTTTCGAGTCGGTGCTCGCGACGCAACAGCGGCCAAGTAGAAAAACCCTGTTTGGCGTCAGGCGACAATCGCCTCGATTTTGCTCTTCACCTTGCGAAAGTCTGAACTCGGAGGTCAAAACGTTAACGCTGACCAGAGTCGCGAACTACGTAAAGGACACGTTATCCACAAACTCTAATCCGCTGAATTTTATTTTATTGTCGACGCAAATTATTTTATTTAATGTTGATTTTGATCAAATTGATAAATAAAAATCAATTTTCCTTTAAAGCATTTAAAAAATAATAAACTAATGAAGGATAACATAAATTTTGAAAGAATTACATTTACATATACTATTAACTTGCAGAGGGTCGCAGAGGCCCCAATAATCCACTTAAGAGTTAAATAATAGATATAAAAAAAATATCTATCTTTCTAATTTTTCGTAAAGAACGATAACAATATTACTGAAAAAAATTTGCGTGGAGAACACCGTAATGCCATTTTCTTCGTTTTTAAAGTAAAAAATTGTTCGTAACTTATTTTACGATAAAGTTATAATTCCTGAAGTAATTAAATTGCAATTCTATGCAAGTCTATATATCAATATATCAATGATATTGAAGATATGAATATCCTGAATTTAAAAATTTAAATTATGATTCATATATAATTAAAGATTTAGATAATATAAATTTATTTCGTTTATTAGATGTAGATAATCGAATAATTATTCCTTTTTATATTCCAATTCGATTATTAACTACATCTTCAGATGTAATTCATTCTTGAACAGTACCTTCTTTGGGTGTAAAAATAGATTCAATTCCAGGACGAATTAATCAAATAACATTAATTTCAATACGATCAGGGTTATTTTTTGGTCAATGTTCAGAAATTTGTGGAACAAATCATAGTTTTATACCAATTTCAATTGAAAGAACTAATCATAAAAATTTTATATCTTGATTATATTCTATAAATATATAATTATATAATTTTTTATATTATAATAAATTTAATATTAATTTTTAATTTAATAAAAATAAATAAATATTAATTAAATTTTAATAGAAATATTATATTTATAATATAATATTATAAAAATTTTATTTATATTTATAAATTTTTTAAAAAATTAGTTAAATTTAATAACATTAAAATGTCATTTTAAAATTATTGTTAAATCAATATTTTTTCATTAGATGTCTGAAATGTAAGAATAGATCTTTTAAATCTACTAGAGCCTTGTATCGCACTTGGATGGATCGTAGAACGGTCAATGAGAGTGATCGAATATTCGAACGGAATTATGCAATGCTGAGAGACACCATTATCGCGATCGAAAATCTCGAAGCGCGTCGCCCTTCGCCGAGACGCCGGAGCAAGATCGACTCGATCCTCCAGCAAGTTCGTGCGAGATTCTTCAGCGTACAAGTTCAAGGCTCCGCGAGCGATACGGATACCTGCAAGGTCACCGAGTGTGCAAATACCGTGATTATAGCCGCGTACAGGTGCAGCAGCTTTCTCATTGTCGGCAGATGAGGCTGGCTGACGTAAACGGCGCGTTCGATCCGATGCCGAATCTCTACGCGAAAATCGCTTCCCAGAACAAGGGCTCCATTAAAATCATCCACACGGATTTTCGTTAATAACAATTTAAACCGACGGCCCTTTTATTAACTTTTTTTCTTGAATACGCATTCGCGCTTGTTCTTTAAAAGAAACTATGCATTTCTTTCACATAAATCAATACTCCCCGTCATTCTGCGTATACAAGTGTTAAAGACGATTAACTGAGATAGTTCATACTTTATTTTAGGATATTACTTTAATCCAGGTGTTCAAACATTCCATCATGGACGTTCGAACATTTTATTAGTCACCCCCTTAAGCGTTCCATAACATTACGTAACAGTTACTTTAGAAAAAGTCAAAAGATTTTAAACAGAAAATATTTCTGTTAAAATATCGACGCGATTGAGCTTCCAGCTTAAAATAGTATCGTAGTTCGCGACGAATTCTATTCGTCCGGGGAATTCGATCCATACAAAACGAAACGCGAAGACGATCGTGTTCCGATGCAGTAAATTTATGCAATGATAAGTATACCAATGGTTAAAGTTTCAACCCAGGACTAAAGTTGGATTCAAGATTAGGCTCGTGTGCTAAGTTCGCGGAGAATTTCCGTGATTCGGTGCTGGGCAATTAACATGGCGTCTTTCGTGTAGAGAGAATCAACACGAAATTCAGTTACTAACGAGCGTAAGGGGACGTTTACAAATGGCTGCGATACCGTTTGAACAATAGGGAACCCGTGGCGGGTCGAATAGTTGCAAAGTGATACGCGATGGTACCGGAACCCGCGAAACGAATAGTCCGCATAATTACACGCGGTACCACTCTGGTCGATATTTCTATCCGGCTTATCGGCGTCATCGGACACGATGGTTTATTGTCGATGTTCCCCCGTCCATTACGATGAGTCGAAGACAATCGATGCGGCATACATTTTCCTCATCGCGCGATCCGACCATGACCTCGAAATAATTGTTTCACTCTTTCGCCATCGCGGTTTTCATTCATTTTTAGAAATTTTATACACCCCACAATGTACAGTGGGTCGAAAGCGTCGGAAACGTGGCTAAAATTCAAGATTTCATCGAATCTTTTTAAAACTCGGTAATTTAGGGGGATTGAAGTTGCTGATATCGACTCTGAAATCAAACATTTCAAATTTAAAATGGCGATATCAGTACGCGGTGTGCAGGGTGTTCGGCCACCTATAGAAAAAATTTTAATGGGAGATTCTAGAGACCAAAATAAGACAAAAATCAAGAATATCAATTTCTTGGTTAAGGCTTCGTTAAAAAATTAAATTAGAAAATTTCAAATCATTCTGAAAAAAATTATTTTTGGTTTCGGAGGGACCATTACAATCATTTTTTATAAATAGATCACCCCGAAAATCTACGCACTTTCGAGAAAAAAAATGAAGTAGGTGACAAATTTTTCGATAAAATTAAAAAATTTCAATTCGTTCTAAAAAAATTATTTTTGGATGCAAGGTTGAATTACAATAATTTTTGGTCATTACACATACCCCCGAATTCCTACGCACTTTCGAGAAAAAAATTCCTCACCGAAAATCTAATCTGAGAAATGGTTCCTCGAAATTTCATGCGTATCTTTAAAATGTCGTAACACCTGAACGGACTGAAGGATTTTAATGTCTCAAAAGGCAAATAACGCGTATTTTGGTGGAGAATATGTAGAAATTCTAACAATGTTGGAAAAGTTGTTCCTTGACTCCGTAAAGTGAGAAAAACACCATAAAAATGGTCCAATTCTCAAACAGCCATAACTCCTACAATAGTGAATATATTTCAATGAAACTTTTTCCTAAAGTAGAGTTCATGAGTACCTATAAAAAAAGTATTATTATACAGTTTTTCTGTAGGGCGTCAAACGATTTTACTAAAAATCAAAAATGAATTTAAAAAAAAAATCGACAATTCGGTGCCTACATTTTTTGGCGAAAAAAAAAATTTCAAATCGTTCTGGAAAAATTAATTTTGGTTGCGAGGGTCAATGATAATCATTTTTGGTGAATGGACATACCCTCGAAATCCTTCGTACTTTCGAGAAAAAAATTCTTTACTGAAAATATACGGTGTGGCCAGAAATGTTTCCTGTACAGATTGACGGATTTTAATGGATCAAAAGTCAAACAATACTTATTAATAGAGCCCTAGAGTCTCAGAAAAGTTGGCCGTAAAAATACACTGGGTATACGGTCTGCTCGTATATTTCGTCTGTGATGAAAACTACTATTGCGCGCAGCTGTTCGCATATTACAAGAACACAATCTATTGATTTATTCTTGCTTTTTAATCAAATATGGAAAAAGCTGGTAAGAATGGAGGTGCATACCTTTTGCTGCAAGGTTTGCAATTGTTAAAATTCTTCCAGGCAATCTAATTTAAAAAGTTTAAAAGTCCCTGACGGGGAAAACCCAAATAACCTGCGAGAAGTGGTCATCGAAGTTCGTGTAAAAGTCTATCAAAGAAAAAGGAAAATAAAGATCGAGAAAGTTTAGGTGATCGAAAACCGGTATTGCGCACCTAGATTGCTAGTTTCGCGGTTTATGAATGGAAGAATCTTATCGCCATAGTCTGTTTCTCTCGCTCGTGCAAGATATTTTGGGGTCGAATGAGTAATACCCGGTCGATGATTAATTCTGTTATTTCCATTGAGCAATACCTTCGGGGAATTACCAAACACCGGAGAGGGGCTTCGAGAGATACAATTGCCGGCGCTTATATTATAGTAACGCCGCCAATGATTCGAAGGATTCCTCACAGACCAACCGATTGACACGTCCGAGGTCTTCGGAAGCTTATACAGTCCAACCTCGATTAACCGGCTTCGTCGGGATTCAGACAATATGGATAATCGAGGTTTAACACAGAAAAAACTTAAAATACAATTTATAAGCAAAATATTATATTTTTTAAGTTTTTTCCCCCAGAGTAGATTTAACTAAAAAGAAAGTACTACTATCGCTTTTATTGGGGAACCCATTATGTACACAATCTATAGAAAGTCGTATCTTTTGCCAAATAAAATTTCTATTAGTATATGAAATCTCTAAAAACACAGCTTTTTTATTAATCACAATGGATCCTGCTTTGAATAATAAACATTATATTTGATAAAAAGAAACTTGCTAAGAGCTACATTTTAAGTTCCGGACATTGACTTAGAATTAAGATTTTAAATAGGTAATTCTTATCCCACCACTATGGGTATCGTGTACTATTGTTCTCGCGAACGTTCACCGTCGTCAAATTCCCCGAGTAAAGCAGCTTCAAGTGAGCCGCAAAATCCTGCTCCGCGCCAGACGCTGCAGCATTCCAGGCCGTCGCGACGCAACCGGGTTCTCTCGGTGTCGCACGGTGACCTGAAAAGCGGTATTTCGTAGAAAAATACACGGAAAAGAAATTCTGATTTCAATACGATGTCCAGATTTTCACAAAAACTCAAGCGTACCCAAACTTTTAAACAATAGCGTTTCGAGATTCTGATCGAATATCATCTCTGGTAGCAACGAAATATTTTCCTAAATACAGTGAAAAAATTGGATTTCGGGCCAGAAAATCCCCAGCGTGGGTCGGGGATCAAACGGGTGCATCGAGACAATTCCCCGGATACACCTGATTCCCCCAGGTAGCCGGTTTCCCACCGAACGGTGGAAATCAGGTGGGAGGTGGAAGGTGGAGTTACCGGTGACGAGACTCGGTGGGGCTCTGTCCGTGAGTAGGGGGGTTACCGGTGCGTACCCTGGTAACATTGGACCCCCACTTGCGGCTACCGAAGTCGAAGACGCATACGACGACGACCTGACACCGACGCGACGTCGACGCCGACCGGCGACCATAGTACGTCCCACCGTCTGCAGTTGCAGTCAGCCACGGTGTGCTTACGATCAAGCACGCGACATTCCGGCTCGCGGGGGATTCCCGGCGTTTCCCTTTTGGTCTCTAGACGCGTTTTCTCGTCGTTCGCGAGCCACTCGGCCGCGCCAGGGCACGTAGACGGTGAGTCACAGGTGCCATGCTGTGCAGGCTAAATCCAACGTCGGGATTAGTGCTTCCCCGCGAGAGAAGGTGTGGGAAGGAGGGGGGGATAGAACTACAGTGTCGACGAGAATTGGCAGGATCCGTCTTCATTCATCGATTCGCGAATATCCTCGGTCGTTTGTTTATATGTATATCTCCTGCCAGTTCTCGTCTCGCCCCGTGACCCTTAAGAGTGACTTCTCGTGTGAAGACAGTGAGGTTAACTGCGGAAGGAGAGGGGTGGGGGTATCGAGAAGTGACAGTGAGTAACATTGCCCGTGAATTCTTGCGCGAGCAGGAAGTAGGGTATCCGTGCTCAGGATATCTGGCGATGTCTGTGATGATCAACGGGATGTATGTGTTCGACAGTCGCGGGAGGGGGAATTTTTGGAATCGCTAGCGTCAGAGGGCATCGCTTTCGAGTTTGTTTTCTATTCGCCGTAGTCCGAATAATTCCGAGGGAAAGCGATATATTCTCTGCGCGGTGTTCCCGTTCGACTTTCGAAATATTTTCGAAGATTTTCGTCGGCCCCGCTTCCGGTACCTTCGCGCGGGGTTCCGTTACGCGCGTTCGCGGAAAGTTCAAGGAGTCCGCTTTCTTAAATCGGTATTTTTAGCGCGATCGCGGGACCATTATATGGTAAATGCATATTTGACAAGCCGTGTTCCTTCACGGTCGAGTAAGTTTGACATATCGAGAACATAATTGGCCCGAACGCGGCGCGATTCCGATTCGGCCGTCCAACTTTCACGCTGGCCTTCCAAACGGGGGTTGAAAACTGTTATGATGTCGATTTCGGTTCTCCAGACGGTTACGAGAAACTTTTATTCCGAGTAAATGTTATTTTATTTCAACGTTGGTGCACGCGAACGTGAAATTTCTATTAGAGGACCACGATTTACTGTCAACAGTCCATTTATTCCATGAATAATTATGTTTAATGTTTTATCAACTGCAGATTTGTTATAAATTATACGAAGAAACTTAAACTTCTATAACTTCTAGAATATAGGGATTAATAACACGAGATTTTTGAAACACATCTTGTCTCCAAAATTTCTGTTTCGATTCCAGCACCCTTTTCTTTTGTTATTCACAGTATAACCGCGTAATTTAAATTATGTGATTACGTTTAATATCCGCGTGACAAATACAGATTTCATTGTGTTTCATTTTGTAACCAACGGTTTACCGTGCATTTATCATATTGAATTAAATTTCGAATATTCCGAGTGCAATATACGCTGAAATTAGTCGTAGTATACAATTCCCCACATTTGACGCTAATGGATGAGTCTCTTGACAAATTGGTTTCTGCAGAGTTTTAATTCTCGAGATACGAAATATTAATTCCTTTCGACGAGGCTTTCGTGGAGGTAGCCTCGACGTTCGTCCTAGTTTTAGCTTACGTCTGGTCTTCAAAGTCACATTAATGTTCGAAGAACGTCACTTTCGATGACAAATAACAAATTACAGATAATATATAAACGAATGTTCCTGATAAGCCTGGTGAATCATAATTACGTCTCTGACGTTCGCGCTTAAGTTAACATCTTGAGTTTACATTCGCGCTGAACTTGAGATATAATATCGGTCATATATAATACATACATAATTCTTAATATGCATGTGTAAACATTTTCAAGCGCGACGTATAAGTATTTTGTTTTTACTTGACCGAAGAAAGAAACTTTCCTCTTGTTAATAAAAGAATAATTCCGTAGCATTTATTAATTTGTTTATTTTATAATTGCAAATGTACTCGTTGTTTATTATAACTCAATCCCGTATTTAGTGTATTATTAATAACGTATGAGTTAAACGCGAAACGATTGGAATATGCAAGGTGAGTAATTTAACTCTTTCACCTTAATTTTTCTTATAAACTACATGTTGTACAAAAAAATGTTTTGAACGAAAGTTGTTCGGTATAAAGAGGGGTATACTCGGCAACAATTAATTTTTTGCCGTTTTCCTTTTTTCTCAAAATATGAAGGACACATTTAATCATGCTATTTGAAAGTCTATTCAATATAGAATAACAAATTATTAAGGCGCATGTGGTGTTATAACTGCAGAAACACTTGTACATGCATTATTCACATTGCTTAATCGCCTACATGCTTGCATTGATTGTAATGGATAACATTTTGAATATTTCTTGCGTTAAAAATCAACTAAAAAACAAATTTCTAACCCCTTGCACCTTAATAATTTTGTATTCTGTATTCAATAGACTTTCGAATGGCATGATTAAATGTTGCACATCATAGTTATAAAGCTCAAGGTATTCTTCATATTTTGATAAAAAATATAAATTTTCAAACCTCCAATTTGTTCTAGAGGAAAAATTGCTCGAAATATCGTCTGTTATAACATATTTAACACCAGAATTACCGACAATTATAGTGTATTTATTTCTACCAAAGAAATTAAAATGATAGAAACTCGAAGAAATGTATGTATAATGCAATAGAAATGAATGTTTCTATCTGTTCTCTTTATAGAAAACTGTGATAAATTCGCAAAAATCCAGTCGAGTAAATTTTTTATCATTTTTATTAGAAATTACAAATGATTTTGACCACTTCCGGTAGTTCTACTGTTAAAAATGAACAAAAAGAGGGGTATCTGACAAATTCATTCGTTGGTCAGATTTTGAACCATGTAATCGAGATACATTATAATTGAAATATTTGTTATAAATATCGCTATAAATATTTTGATAAAAAACGAAAACTCTTTTTTTTATACTACATGTTGTTTACGAGAAAAATTAAGGCGAAAGAGTTAAACGACTCAGCCTGTACAACTATTTTGTAACCGATGTTAAGTACAGTCATAAATCGAAACGTGCCCTTAAATTCGTCGCGATCGATAGGCCCGTTTTTCGGTGGTAGTCGTAAACAGTCGTCGGCGACTCGGTCGGAGAATCGGTTCTCGAGCTCAGTTTTCGTCCGGTAATTCGGGGGGAACAGTATTGTAAGTTCGTGGGTAATCTCAGTGCCGGTTGGAGATTGCTCGGATCAACGTCACGTTGCAATAACGGAACTACGTCATAAATTGGCGAGCGAGCTCCGTGACCAGGTGGGCCGATAAAAATTTCCTGGCCGTCTCGCGTCGCACCGGTTTCTCTAACCGTGATTCGCCGCGTTCCCTTCCACGCGATCCGAGAAGGTCAAGTGCTTTTAGAACGATCCTTCTTCCGTCGTCGATCTAACGTTGCTCGTTCGCGATCTCGGTGACAGGAGCTTCTCCTCGCGTTAATGAAATCCTTCGTTCTTCGGTGTAGAGAAAGAAACCGGACCGAGGAGAGCTCGAGGGGAGAGCAGCGGATTTAACGATCGCGAGGATCGAGAAGAGAGGACTAGAGAATTCGGCGTTTCGTTGAGAGAGAAGGGTGGAGAAGCCCGTTCTTGCAACGGTGGAACGATCTACGTTTACACGCTTCGTGAAACGGTGACACGGAGGGGGTTTTACATGCGTCATCGTCGTGCGGGTACAAATCGCACGCGACGAAACGTTTCGACGGCAGTACACGTGCGTGACGACGCGCTCGATCGGTCCTGCGGAACACGGGGCTTAGATCCTCTTTCAAGGACGCACAGTGATAAATGCGGTGCCGGAGATGACGCCCTCCGCGTTCTCCAAAATGGTCACCCGGCTGGTCCTGGTGTGCCTCGTCGTCGCGTGCCACGGTGAGTACATTCTTTCTCGTACCCCTCGAAGGCTTGGCTATAATTATTCCTTTTTTCCCCCCCCCTACTGCCTTTAAGTCGCCTCGACTACTTCTCAGTTATCAGCGACTGTCTGTTGTTCGATTATATTATTGCGGTCAGCAACTTGGTTTCCATTAGGGACGAGGTTGTTGATCTCGTCTTCGTCCAAGTTTTCTTTTAGTGGCGCATCGATATACTCGGGGTACTTTAACCTTTAACGAGATACTACACTTTTGTGACACGAACGTATAGAAGACTGGAAAAGACTCGTCATTTGAAATCGTACTAAAACAGTTGGGAATAAAAATTTTTAAATACTTTAAATTTTTGTAATACATAGTTTATTATTTCCTCGATTCTGCAATAGTAAGAAAATATAATAATAATGATAATCATTATCAATAGCATCATCTTCATCCGAATCAGTACCGACATCTGTTTCCGCAGCAATTGCGCGGCGAATATTCTTATCACTCGATTCTTTATTTTATCTTGAAGTCATTGAGATACAAAAAAACTATAATTACAAAACAAGATGCTTCCTCAAATTCCCCGACAAAATTTTACCCCTAAAAATGTCAAAGTACTTGTATTTCTGTTATTTTTATAGTTTTTTTTTGAATAGTTTTTATTTGAGAAATAGTAAATTATTTAAAAATTTATTTTTAAACACCTTATCGTTGATCTTCAAAAGCTGCAAAAAGAATAATTCTGCTAAACTATTTTTTCGACTGTTTTTATCGCTATAAAAACGAAAATGAGTCAAAAAATCTTGACTGTACCATTAAATCACATAAAGCCTTTTGAATTTGCAAACCTTTTATGGCCACGGACATAAATATGTAAGTGTTCCCACTGCCAACCAGGAGTATACTCGTGTGTGATTTTATGTGTATAAACAATTATTGAAATGTGTGTACTTATCAAGAAATAATAGAACGTGGATAAACGATAACACTCAAAACAGTAATGGCAATTGGAACTTCATATAATTACGCGATGAAACCTGTACTTCGAGCAAAACAATAATATGTCTCTTACCAGTGGTTAACAAATTTTATACATTTTGTATTCCTTTTCTTTTAAAGTTGTCGATGATTGGAAACTAAAAGAGGTCCACAAGAGTTAGGATTAGACTTTGGGAACATAGTATATTAAAATGTGGTTCTGAATTCAATGTAGTAGTGGCAATAATTTTTTGCAAGTATCTTGGAAACTGAACCCGATCTCCAATTATTTCAACGGAAAAAGTTGCTCGAAATTATAGTGTATTTATTTGCACCAAAGAAATTAAAACGATAGAAACTCGAAGAAATATATAATACCATAGAAATAAATGTTTACCTGTTCTCTTTATAGAAAACTGCGATAAATTTGCAAAAACCAGTCGAGTAAACTTTTATAATTTTTATTAGAAATTACAAATCATTTTGACCACTTCCGGTAGGTCTACTGTTAAAAATTAACGAAATCTGTAAAGAGGGATATCATTAAGATAATCAGCAATTAGTTGAAAAGTTTGAACGATGCAATTCATTTTTATATCATTTTCGATAGGCTTCCCTTCGACCTTTGTTATTCAAAATTTCGCCGAAATTACTTGATGATTACTCCAAACGGTGAACCGTGTAAATTCTGCGATTTCCACGACGGGTATTGAAACCGATTATTTACGTGCCAGAAATGCCTGGAACGAGAATGGAGAAATAACGCACGCTGCTCTTATCGAAGAACAATGGAATTACAATTGATAAGTGGTCCACCGATAATGTCCACGTAAGATTGTCGATTAAATGCAGTCAGAGTCATAATTACTTGTCGCAATTCTTCGAGCTCGACATTCCTCTAAAGGCAGACAGTTTTTATTTAACATTTTATTAGATGTATCGTTTACTTTCTAAACACCATACCGGTATTAAACGAAGGATCAGAAAATTATTGGCACAGGCAAAAATATGATAACTGCACGGAAAAGAAATGTTTTATTATAGTTAACATTCTGCTGGATATCCGTGTTTCGAATAGTTTTTGACATTCTACCGTTTCTCTTTCAATCCTATTTGAAAATCAGGTTTGTCCGCACTAGAGTAATTACGTATTTTATTATTAATTATATTCCACTCCATTATAGAGTTATTCTAGCGCAAAACGTCTTTTTTTAATAATATTAACAGCACGTATACTTGACTTTGCCAAACAGCCATCATTGGCCGCAGTCACGTGTACGTGATTGCGTTACTCGAGATTCAAATTTGATCTCAAGTGCTTATTACGGTACCCTAACATTTATAATTTCTTACAACAATATTCCTTTGGTACACAATGTCAGTTAATATTTGTATGTATGTATGTATAACTCTGCTTCCACTCAATTGCAATGTTGTTAAAGTAAGAAACTCGTTTCCGATCCTCGATCGTGTCACGCCGGAAGCTCTCGGTTCAGTTTCGTACGTTGTCCGTAGCCTCTAGTAACCTTAGCAATTCGCCGCGAATCGCAGGGCGTAATAAATTGGCCCGGCGCGATACGGTATCGAATTAATATGCTACGAACCATCATTTTTACGTCTTCGAAGGCCTTAACCTCGACAAGGGCCACGTAGCCTTTAAATGTCTTTACACATATTGCATTCGAAATGACTTGCGACGAGGGACTTTTCGCTGTTACTACCACCTAATAGTTTAACTTGTCAAAACTTCGTCCGCAGTCGTTCTAGAAACTTTCCGCTTACCGTCCCTGGATGAAATGAAATATAAATTCGGTGGATTTACAGAACTTTCGAACCGTAGAAACGCATTAAACTCGCGCCTCGTAATTGTCAAGTTATGCTGATCTTTTCAATTCTTTTGCTATTGTTCCCATTGTCGACGATGTTTTTCGGTCATTTTTGGATTACCTGTATATTCTTACAAATACAAATTTATAAACCGGAAAAATTACGGGTAAATATAAAAGGTATTTTTGAAATTTCGGTGTCTTGATAGATTATGAAAGTACGATCGAAAATATTGTGTCCCGTAGCGTCCGCCCGCGCGAAAAATTTATGTCGACCGTTGAATTCACTTTCGTCGGGAGCGTGTGTCGTTAGAATAACAAATTCCCGACGATTTGTCATCGCGAACGGCAAAGGGAACGCGACGGCAGAGCGAAATCACGGCGATCTCGAACGGAATCAGAGCGAAACGCCGAGGCATCGCAGTAAAATCGAGCTCTAGGCACAATTTAGAGAAATGCCTAAAGAAAATATTAATAGGACCGAGAATTTTAATATTTTCTTTTCTTTCTTCAAAATTTTTAACTTGATGTTTGCAGAATATTCTCTTGTTTCAAAATTCGGAAGATTTTAAACGTAAAACGGGGCAAGATCGAGAGGAACGTACAAAGAAAAATAAGTAGGATTTTAAAACGACACGAGAACGTTCATACGTTGAATAGAGTTTGCATCTTAGAACGATGGAAATCGAAACGATCGAGCGTAAAGAATTCGAGACGATCTTGGACCATGAACCGTGAATCATGGAAAGGAAAGGATGTCGATTCGCGAAGGTTTGTTCTTCGTATATGTACTGTTAACTTTCAACTATTATCGCTGAAATAAACATCGTACGCTTCCTGTAAAATTGATCATACTTGAACTCGAAGGAATCTTGCACATAAGTGTAATAATATCGCTGCGATCGAAACCAGTTCAATGTCAAATCTTTCTCTCACCGGTCGCCGCATTCTCACATTACAAAAACTGGAGATCGCTGGTAATAAATCCCGAGAACTCGTAACGTAAAGGACAGTGAACCGACTAACGCTTACGCTACCACTTTTTACAATGTTTTCTTTTCACATTTAAATGCAGTTAAGCACTTTTGGACCTAATGGTGAAACATACAATAAGAAACAAATCTGAACAGATGGAATTTTAACACAAATAATAGTTTTTTCAATGTTTGAGTATATAACCCAAGGTCGTATAATTATTATTATTTTGCTTAATACAAATTTTTTGAATGCAATTGGTTTTACACCGCGATTGACTTTAAATAAACGAGACGTTGCAGACTCAATATACTTGATGAAATTAATAATTATTAATATCTTGTGACTCCACTGTCATTCTATATTTGTATTAAACGTTTTGTTAGAAATTTAAGAACGACATGAGATTGTCAATAATTTGGATCGGGCTTCGCGTGCAGGAACGTCAATTATCCTGAGGAGGATCGATCGTGAAACGATGATAGAGACTCGTATCGTTGGGTTTCGGCGGGTTTGGAGTTTTGTCGATTCTTTTTCGATGTCTTCCCGTAAAGAATTCGTAGTATGGCAGGGGAACGGCGTGCTTTGGCTGCCCGAAAGAACTGGTTCTTCTGCGGAGGGTGGTTAAACTCGATGCAATGCGTGCGTTTAGTGAAACATCGCTCTGGAATGCAAACACGTGGGGAAGGGTAGATTCTTGCATGGGAACTACATATCGTCCTGGGTTACGATCCACGACGCTGAATTTTATATATTCCTCGAGATGCAACCGTCTCCATCTAGTTCACGTAAAAACTTTTTCTTTTAATTTTACGTAACGCTTGTGTTCGTTGTCGAATAATTTGTTTCGCTTTTTAATCGCTTCCGTAGATTTCCTATTCCGTCCCAAGCACGGTCGATCATTTTCAAACGCAAGTTTACAATTTCTCGAATATTTTATCTTCTAATATTATCGGAAGTTAAGTTTGCGGCCGAGGATTCCAACGTACTTGGGATATTAATTTGTTTGAGACGCATAAAATATTGCTATTGACAATGGGAACGAATAAAATTTTATATTTTTAATTCTCGATAACAACGAAGAAACAGGAAGTATCTGAAACTTTGGTCTATCTAAAAAATCACATAAACTTCTCTAAAAAAGTAAGCCCTCAAAATTAAAAAACAGATGTACTGTTTGTAATAATCACGTATGAAGCGAGATTATATATGTATGTATTGTACATTAACCCTTTGCACTTGTATTCATGTTTGAGAAGGCTCCCAATCAACTCGGAATTTTTTTTCATATGCGATCAAAATGAAAACATTTTTATGGGAACATATTTCACTTGTCGGTTTAGTAGAAAAAATTAGAAAAATACATAAATTTAATCTGCATTTCACCCCAAAGAATTTTTTTCCCGAAAGTACGTAGGATTTCGGGGGTATGTGTATACACGATAAATAATTGTAATTGATCCTTGCAACCAAAATTAATTTTTCCAGAACGATTTGAAATTTTTTTTTTTCGCCAAAAAATGTAGGCACCGAATTGTCGATTTTTTTTTTAAATTCGTTTTTGATTTTTAGTAAAATTGTTTGACGCCCTACAGAAAAACTGTATAATAATACTTTTTTTATAGGTACTCATGAACTCTACTTTAGGAAAAAGTTTCATTGAAATATATTCACTATTGTAGGAGTTATGGCTGTTTGAGGATTGGACCATTTTTATGGTGTTTTTCTCACTTTACGGAGTCAAGGAACAACTTTTCCAACATTGTTAGAATTTCTACATATTCTCCACCAAAATACGCGTTATTTGCCTTTTGAGACATTAAAATCCTTCAGTCCGTTCAGGTGTTACGACATTTTAAAGATACTCATGAAATTTCGGGGAACCATTTCTGGCTTCAGATTAGATTTTCGGTGAGGAATTTTTTTCTCGAAAGTGCGTAGGATTTCGGGGTTATGTGTATTCTCCAAAAATGATTGCAATTGAACCTTGCAGTTAAAAATATTTTTTTTAGAACGATTTGAAATTTTTCAATTTTGTCAAAAAAGTCACCTACTTGAATTTTTTTTTCTCGGAAGTGCGTAAGTTTTCGGAGGTGTGTCTATTCACCAAATATGATTGTAAGTATCCCCCGAAGTAGCAACCGAAAATAATTTTTTCCAGAATAATTTAAAATTTTTTAATTTAATTTTTAATAACTTTTTAACGAAACCTCAATCAAGAAATTGGTATTCTTCATTTTCGTCTTATTTTGGCCCCTAGAATCTTCCATTAAAATTTTTCCCAGGGTTGGGAAAGTCCTGTATACACACATTTAAGCAGAAACTAAAAGAAAATATTGTAACCAGGGTCCCTAGAGTGAAATACTAATGTAAATATATGTATAACAATATAATGCAAAATGGCGACTATATGGCGTCGTACAAGTGCAAAGGGTTAAATATGATTGTTAGAAAATGCTGTAAATTATGTAGATAGAAAACATTACATTTACAGATTGTATTTTCTAATTATTTAATTACTGCCTATCTATTCTCGTCGTTGCGAACGGATTAATTCCTTGATTGATCGAAACGAAACGAAAATGGCGGAGATCTGGACGTTCCTTCCGCCTCCATGGCCAAAGAGGCGACGCCCAGCCGGCGTATTTTGAATTTCACAACGTCTCTACGTGGGAAAAGAAATCGGCCGTTGTCTCTAATTGTCCTCCCGGAGACATCGTGGGGTTAACGACCGTCGTGCACGCCCGTATCGGCCCGTTGTTAATTACGGGAACGAAATCCTCCCTGGTGCCGTCGAATCCTCCTTTTTTCCGTCCTCAGCCGCCACGAGTCACGAGAAACCGCTGGCCTTGTCTCACGGTCGATAATCTCAGGCATAGGATTCCATTGTTGTGGAATTAGTCACGCCGAGGCCCACGAAGATACATCCGGGATGTGGTCGAGCCAGGTCGAATACTCGAAATACCGAAGTTTCGATCGAGTCTGGTCCATCAGCGACTGTCGTTCCGCCAGACGCCTGGACGACGCCATATTTGTTCCGAAAATATAGAAATCGTAAAGTCCAACGAGGAAGAACGGTAACGGAAAACGCGGAATTTTTATTCGAAAATATAAAACCAGTTGTGGCGGATAGGGGACAGGGAATATATTTTGCTCGGAAAAGAAATAAAACGAATAATAGATCATTGTTACTCTAAATTTCATGTTGATGTCAAGAGTTTTTCATTTAATTGAGATTTATATCGAGCGAAATGAGGTGAATGGTCTCTTTGTTTTCGTAACTAGGCATGTTTAGAAGATCTAGAGAAAAATTCACGCACGATAGTTCGTTCTACGGCTTGTCTATTAATATATTCGATGGTAACACCTGCACACACGATATCATCTTATGCAATAATTCTCACGGCTGACTGCCGCGAAGTCGAGCGTCGAAGGATGCCGGTTAGTCGTGTCACACTTCCGAGCAACGTTTTAAAATGCTGGTCATGTTTATGGTGTCCATAAATATGACGACGAGATTCTTACGAAAAGAGTATTCCGTACCTGGAAGAAACGGGGAGACAAGGAAGCAGGATTTTCTATTATCTACTGCTCCAGGTAGCTGAGAAACTTGGTAATTTCCTGCAAACAAGTCACAGTCGTTTAATCCTTAGAAAGACTAACGAAGAGGGTGGGTGCAAGAACTTTCAGGGTCACCGATTTCACCTAAACATTGTATACTTTGGTGGATTTCTTTTATTCGTTTTCCATCATTGTTACTGGTCATCAGTGACTTGGGCCAAAAATTCTATTATTTGCAGTGGTAAACCATAAATTTGTAAAGTAAACTTTGATAATCGAATCCAAAATAAACAAAAATTTAATGACTCACGAGTAACGATTATTTTTACTATTTTTTTGCGATTGATTACTCATTTAAACGTGTAATACTGTAAGAAGTAGGAAATATAAGTACATAAAAATGATACTTCCCTTTCTTAAAATATATTTCAACGTGCATGAAAAATATTAAACTTCTTAACCTGTTAAAAACCGATGATTTGTTATATCATAAACCGTATAAAAGCTATGTCTCCGGAGTAGAATACCCCTTAAGTCCTGCTTGTACGTAAATAAATGGCCGCCATTGTATGTGCCCAGCTACCGGTGTATCCGAGCCAGGCACGTATTGCCATAAACTGCGAGTCGATGAGTGTGTCAATGCAAAGTGGAAACGACCTTCCAGTGTCAGCGACCACTTTGCTCGTCTTGAGGACGAGCACCACGCGGACAGATGGTGAACGTTACGAGACAATACCAAGGACCAAGTTCGGTGGACGCGTATTACATACTGGTCGCGTAGAAAGTATGGAACAACGTGCATGGACGGTCATTCGTCGAGAGAAATTCGACCGTGATTGTTCGTCGGAACAAAAACGACCGTCTTTCCGGCCAATTAACAGCTTACGGCACTAATTGCCAGATGCAAGTCTCTTCAACGGCTGGTATCCTCGATTCTCGACCTCCTTTCTCGAAAAAAAATCAATATTTATTCGAAACCATATACAATAAGAAAGGAAATTAGTATATTGATGTTTCGATTACATTCAAAATTTGAACCGATGAAAGTAAGTAAAAATTGAATTGAAAACAACTGGAATTCTTTTTCCGTGAATTTCAAATGCAAAATTTATCTATTTTTGAAGGGATCGCTCCCCTAAAAGTTTAGAAACCAGAAATCAATATTTGTAATCGATTAAAGAAATATTTTTCGTACGCGATTTCAAATATTATATTGGAAACCGAAATTATGTCAACATCTACAAGTTCTTTTTTATAACTTGAAAGTACTTTACGCTAAATATCGCTATAAAAACGACGGCTCTAAATGGATTGGCTTTTACGCGTCCAATGAATACGATTAATGAATGCGATCGCTGGATTTCTGCTCACGGCGCGTGTCGAAAGTTCGGATCATCTAAAGAAAGTGAAATTCTCCGACAAAATGCTAGTAAAGTATGGATATCTACTAAGAATTCCTTCCACAACGGAATATGAAAACAAATGAAAGAATCCAATTACGGAACAACGCAGCAGAATGCGATGCGACCTATTGTATAAGATGAAAGACTCGATGGCGTTACGCAAACCACACATCTTCAACACTATAGCAGATGTTATACATTATACATCGTGCGTGTTATGCAGTATGTCCTGTTTACCTAGAAAAAAGGTGATTAACAACAAAAGTTGTTAACGAATTTAGTAAATTATATATTATAAATTTAAGTCACACCGCGAGTGGTTATTTTCAAACTAGAAATTTCTACATCCAAAAATTAATATACGAAAAATGCTTCCTGTTCCGTTCATGTCACGTTCCAATTTAATTAATTTTAATATTAACCTATTTTCATTTATTTGGATACATTCGTTTTTTAAATTTAACTAAACAAGGAATATGAAAGATTATTCAACGCGTGGAAAGCTGAGCTAGTTTTGTTTCACTTTCCACTTAGGTAATTATGGAAAATACATCTGTTTTCTAAATTTGTCTGAAATTCAATACAAAAAGTGTGAACATCTTTCTTAGGATTATATGAATTTTATTGTTTTTTAAATATGGTTAACCGACGCAAAACGTTTTTAGAAATTCTTTGTATCCGTGCCTTTGACGCTAAAATTGTAAAAAGTGCGATAAGCGAATCACTTTGCTCACTTTGAATCATGGTGCTCGCGAATTTCCTGTGGTTCCCCTTTTTTCAGAAATATTTCATTACATTACAGATCCGTCCCTGTGTCTATTTGCACACAGTGACGCGCGACGCAAGGCGATTGTCTACGTGACTGTCGTAGCTTCCTGCCCGATGTGTCCTACATATATGTTCAGCTGAGTTCCCTCGAATCATGGTTATAGTTCAAAGCATATCCACATTGTAGCAGAACTGTGAACGGAACACTGATTTTAACACTAGATTAACGAACATAGATTGCACATATTTTTATCGAAATCCGTTACATCGGCAGTTACATTGAAATGTTGTTCTCCTTTTAAGTAGAATTAAGAAATATATTCATACCTTATTATAAATTGTTAGCGAATAATATTTGTGAGTTCTGTGACTTGAAGTATGGGGAATGTGAAACTCGTCAAATTGACTAGGTTCATGAATCTAACGTTAAGCAACGAATAGGGGACTTTCATGTCTCGAATTCGATTAGAGTATACGCCATGTTCTTTTTATTTTTGGTACCAACGTGAATTCTCTGTTAGACCTTTCGTGACGCTGCAATGCTTACACATCATTATAAAATTGGAACAGTATAATGATATTACACCGAATAATATAATAAATATCAATATAACCTTGGCCCCAACTGCTCACCAAATCATTATATACATATATCTAGGATCAAAATAAAATATGAGAATGAGAATACTAGAACCTAGACTGGAACGAGTTACAACAAAAATGGAAGTAAAAAATTGATAATCGAATATGCGGACTGTTCGAAGTCGCAAGCTTTTAAATTTAAATGCCAAACAAAAAATGTTATTTAACGGCTCTCGTTGTCACACTCCTCGCATTTCAATCCCCGATGAATCCTTCGATTCAGAGATATCTTGAAAAGCTTCTTTATGGATGGCCAGTTGGCAATTTAGGGGAACGTGATCCTAATTACGGATTACTGTCGAGTAATTCAGAATAGTTCTTGAATTGTCAAACGTGTCCGACAAGTTACGAAGCCTCTCATCGTTGCTCAAACAGACCACATTCCGAGCGATTTCCCTATTAGGAATTTTTTGAAACCAGACTTCTATAATACATATCCTAATCTACAGGATTCTTTGTATTTTCTTTAACTTTTAACGAACAGCAGCGATCGAGTTATTTGTTTTCTTAAATAAGTAAAGTTTTTGATCTTGAAACACGTTCGTTTGATATACTTATGCCAATTATTTGTCCTATATTGGCATAACTTTCGCCCTCTTAATGTAACTTAAAATTATTATGCTTTAAGAGTAGTCTCCGCCTTCTTTCGACTCGTTTCTGATTATCAATGTTATCTGATCGTAATTTCGATCTAGAATAGATTGTTGAGACTTGATCTAATTACAGGAAAAAGAAGAATTAACGATTAAAACGGTGCAATGCGTTAAGGAATTTAAGAATCGAGTGAAAAGCAAACGTTTAAGTAAAAAATATGTTTCTTGAGTTGAAAGAAATTGTTTAACTAATAATTCTACTGCGGTGATGTGTTTACAGGTGTACCGGTTACAGAGGAACCCGATGAAACGGCCACGGTCAAAACAGTTGGTACCAATTCGACGGTCGTCGTCGATCCTGAAATTCAGGGTCACTCGATGGACGACATACTTCCTGGAACGAAGGCACCGCCGTCAAATCCAGTGACATTCGTGGATGTTCCGGTCCACACGGAAACGGAACTCGGCTCGTCGGTGCTGCTGGCGTGCAGAACCGCCAATCCTGTGGCCGAGTGCCAATGGTCCTGGCAGCCATTGCCGCCTGTTCATCTGCCGCTTCCGGACATCAGTGAAAACCCAGCAACTTCGACGTGTCAGTTATCGATCACGATCGCTCTTTTTATTACAAATTCATAGCGCGTCGAAGGTCGAATCGCACCATAAACTAGTAACCTTCGTTGTACAGTCCTCTCTCTCGATAGGACCGTTTCGAATTACCCCCCACCCACACAGAAAAGTATGCTTTTAACGAGACGTCTTTATATCCTTCTGCTAAATTAATTTTTAGTTATTCGTTTTCATAGCCCTAAGGGGGGAAACCACTGTGACGGCTGAAAATAAAGGCAATTTTCAAGGATTTTTTGAGCCTAACTATGGAACTTTTTCTTATAAATGTTTAATGTTTTCGAAAGTACATTACTTGAACTACTTCTTGTAAAAATTTCATATAAAAATATTAATTATTACAGCCATAATAGGAATCAGCGTGAGAAAGTGTAATTTGTTAAACAAGAAATCATGCAATTTTCTTAGACTAGAAGACAGTAGGTTCAGTTGTACGTACGGATTTTTATTATAAAATGGTGGAACTTTGAAGGAAGAATCTCTAAAAACTGTGACAAAATCAATATTTCTTTTAACACCACGTCAAAACTAATTATTCGATCGAAAATTCGTAGTAAAATGTGTTTTAATGGCTTCCACGATTTCAGCCGTTTTGTTTGTTTAAAACGAAAAAAACGAAAGAGATTCTCAATCAGAATACTATATCGTTCTACAACAGAAGAGCAGAACAAAATTAATGATTACAAAGATGGCAACGTTTTGAAGTTGAAATATCGACTTTTGTTGTTGTGTTTAATTTTAGCAGGCTAAATAAAAATAGAAAAAATAATGTTGTTGATTGCATTGTACTGCGGACTATAGCGACACATGTACTGAAGGTACATGCAAAATTTGAACGAAATCGGTCAAGTTGATCTTGAAATATCATGGAAGCCAGTTCAGAAAAGACAGTTTTCAGAAAAACGCATTTAAACAGAAGGGTCAGACCGTTCAAACTTGTATACATATAATTTCATTCATTTTAGGAGTTCGGTGATATGCTTTTGCACATATACATATTTCTAGGATTACATATATCCTTTAAAAAAATGTAAAAAAAAGAAAAATCGAATTTTTTGGCGGTTTACAGTGGCCCTTAATTGTTCTTCCATCTTTTGTCTTAACTACTAATTCAATTTCAACGTTTCGTTTTTTTTTCTCGTTATTAAAAAATCCATTAAGAACGACTGTACGTCACGAGTATAGTTTTACGAGTTTCGAAGCGGAACTGTAGCTCTAGAAATAGTAAATAGAATTCGTATGACGTTGTTTTATGATTCGAAAATTCTATAAGCAATAGAAATTTGTAATTTATAGCCACCACAGTCTCGGTGATTCAGACGACAACCGCGCCGACTACCAATCCGTTGCCGGTACGACTGTTTCCTGCCTTCGGGAACAATAGCAACGACTGTTCCGTAAGATTCTCGAGTACGAAGCACGAGCAGACCGGATACTGGACCTGCGCCGCGAGAACTTCCACGAACGATCCTTTCACCAGTACGGAACCTGCTAAGCTGAGCATCGTCAATGAGAATAAGGGTATGGAATGTTCCCCCATTGTCTCTTCTCATTCTTACGATTCAAGATCAAGTACCATTCGACTCGATCGAACGATTAAATTAATGATCGATGATCGCAACGGACAAGAAAGTAGCGCTAAATTGTTTTCGATCCCGATAGAAATTCTCGCTTTGTCGCTTTTTATTTTCGTTCAAATAAAAGCCATGCTATGAAAAGTTGGCTTTTAATTAAAGATTGTGAGAAAACGCGTGGTTCTAGGTCTTCTGGTCGCGTTTGCAAAACACGATAGCGTCGTTGAGGTGCCAGCGGGATCATCGGCGCAAATAATGTGCCAGCTGAGGTCGCCTGTTCGCGAGTGTCAATGGTCATGGCGGCAGCTGAACCAATCGCAGCCCTGGAACCTCGAGGTGAAGCGATTCCCAGCTTTCGGGAACGACACCACGGACTGCAGCATTAAATTTAAAAACGTATTGCCAGAGCAAGAAGGCTATTGGACCTGCGGCGCCAGAATCGACCCCAACTCCTCGTTCACGCAGTCGAATCCCATTCGGTTTCTGATATCGGAAGGTTAGGGAGCCAAAAGCTTATTTTTTCCTATCGAATCAGGAACCAAAAATAATATTCTAAAAATTGTTGTGGAAAGAATCATTAGCAAGGAGTTGTTTTTAAGTACTTAAGTTGAAATCAATGATAGCTTAGGAGAATGAATTTCTGATGTCTCCAGGCAACGAATTAAAATATTGCCGTTCTTATTTCACAGTCGAGTTCGTACAATTGTCCAGAGGCATTCAAGTGGCGCCCGGAGAATCCGTGCTGCTCAGATGCCTGGTGAACAAACCGGTGGTTCAGTGCGAATGGTCCTGGAGGTCCTCGAACTCCAGCCAGGAGCCATTGTTGGTAAAGAAGTTTAATCCGAACAAAGACGCCGACCACGACTGTTCGGTGCGATTCAAGAATATTTTGTACGAAGAGGAAGGCCTGTGGACGTGCGGCGTTCGATTATCGCCGGAAGGAATTCTTCACGAGGCACCTCCTGCAACCGTCAGTCTCTTGCCCACAGGTAACAGACTCGACTGTTTGAAGAGGATATCTTTTATCTACACACGAAATTTTAGGTCTTCTTTGTGATTTTTTAAAAAGAAATCCGTCAACTGCTTTGTATTGAGATTTCGATGCATTTATTTACCGATGTTTCGGGCGTACACAGAATTTTTTTCAACCGAACGTAATCAAAATTGTGCGAACTACGGATTATTGAACAGAGTTCCCTCTTTAAGTAAAATTACGAGGTGGTAATAACGAAATGTTTAGAATGGCTGGAAATTTAAACAATTATACAAACATGTGTACTTACAAAGAAATAATGGAACTTTGATAAACACTAACGCTCGAAACAGAGAGATGGCATTAGGAATAATTTCGTATAATTTAGACGTGGCAGCGAAAAATTAATTATAATTAACGGAAAGTGTGTTACAAGCAGAACTACAATTTTCTTATTAGAAACATTTATCTAGTGATCAATCGATGGATACATTATTCCATTATTTCAGCCAAAGTCAGCATCGTTGAAACGCCGACGGACACTTCCGTGCCAGTCGGTACCGAGGCCACGTTGAAATGTATAACGAGCAGCCGCGTGGAGAAATGTACGTGGACGTGGAAACCGTTTCACGGAAACGATCCAGAAGTCGTTGCTCAGGAATTCCCAAGCAACGGTGACCTTGGCAGAGATTGTTCCCTCACTCTCTCGCGCGTGTACGCCGAAAAACAGGGTCAGTGGGCCTGCCAGGTGTCGATTAGCTCCCTCAACACGGTGCAGACCTCTCCCTACGCCAAGCTGACCGTCTTCGAACAAGGTAACTTCGTTTTCGGTGCCTCGAATCGTTCCTGAATTTTTTTCGATTAAAATCTACCAACGATTTCCGAATTCTCCCGTCTTTCAGACGAGGTGAAGTTCTCGGAGCTGTCGCAGGACTTCCAAATCGCATCCGGTGCGACCGTTCTCCTTCGATGCGTGACCTCCTCGGCCGTGGAGCAGTGTCGATGGTCCCTGACCCCGGTGAACTCGAACACCACGGTGGTGGTGAAGCAGTTTCCAGCAGCCGGAAGCGAGGCCAGGGACTGCAGCGTCAGGCTGAGCTACGCGCTCGCGGAACAGGAAGGACTCTGGACCTGCGGCGCCAGGATACGCGGTAAACAGAACTACACGGACGCTCCGCCGGCCAAGCTCAGCCTCCTGGAACCAGGTATCATCAAATCTTGAGACGGATTCGCGACATTCCTTCCCACGGTGAGGGTGTAAAGCATTATCCGATCGATCATCGATCTGTGGTCGACGACGCAACGGTCGCGATATCGTCGAGTGTTTGTTTATTACGAGGGCCCATAGATCGGCCATAGATCCTAAAGAGTGTGCGTGTGTTATGTATATATCGTTACTGTACGGGATGAGTCACACTCAGCAGCGGGATCTGAATCATTTCGCCAACCGTCGATGTTACAGAAAATAGCGTCGAAGGATACTCTTCGTCGCGAAGGTCACCTTCGTTTTTTTTTCTTCTTTTTAATAGAATCGTTGCATTCTTCGTCGAAGGTCGCATCCGTTAACAACGATTATCTCCTACGGAGTCATAATATTTATAACCTCTGCGATTATTCGTCGATGCATATCTCTAAGCGTCGTCTTGTTTTTCCACGTCGAAGATCTTCGTAACACCGAAGTCTATTAAATTCATTAATCGAGGAGTGTCTGTAGAAAATGTAACGATACACTGGCTAAGCACTATACGAAATTGTATAGTTGATTGGTAGAGAAGCTTATTACAAATTTAGTGAGTAATAAATATAGAAAATATGAAGAACCAAAAATATGTTTCTTTTAATTTGTTGTCAGGAGGCAAGAATTCTTTTTTTTGTATCTCGAGTACTGCAATTAGCAGAAGTTACAGTTTGGAAAATGGACGGTGAACTTCGATGCTCTGTGACATTTACGTTTCGCAAAATATTTCGATTCCAGCGAGGACTCAGCCTGTCCGACGTATACATGATTCGTGTCGTGCAACGAATATTAACATTTACGATCGGTATCGGACGTTACCGAGCCGTCGACAGAAATTCGATGACCGAGTGTGGACAAATGGACGGAATCGGTAAGAGAATACTCGTTGCAAGGACGAGAGGATCGATCACGGATCTCGACGTCGTAGGACTCCGGAGTATATCGCGTCTAGGTTCCTCGAAGACTGTTGTGGGTGATGGCATCGCGATGGTGATGGAATCTGCATGCCATTTAAAACTTTCGTATCGATCGTGTGCATCTATGCAGAACGCCTGTCTCTTGAGAATCAGTCATCAGCCACGTGTGCACGTATGTGTAAAAGGACGTACAAGAAATACGTTCGTTTTAACATTTCACAAAGCTTGCTGTTCAATGTTTATCGAGGGACGATCAACCGAGAATTGTACTTTCATTCTGGATGTTATTATTTTTTTATTAGGTTTATCGATCAGAAGGTTTGGGATCCAAAAGTGAAGGTTATGCGTCCAGGGCAGAGTATTTTTTTATATGTAGAACATTCCTCGACAGAGTTTGAGAATTTTTTTAATCACATAGTCGTCATTAAATTTTAAAAGAAAAATTCTAGAAATTTTTATTTAAAATACAATGATTAAGAAAAATTAACTTTTATGCATTGCAATTACTAATGAAGAATATTTTTTAATACGTTATTCACTGCAAGTTATTATGCCCCACATTGAAGTACTAAAAGTCGATTTAAAAGTGAACATTAGAGAAAATGGAAATGGAAGAGATTGTATTTTCCAATTTTGTTTATTTACAATATTTTTAGAGAAACGAAGGCGGCCACTTTTTTAAATGGTCCGCTGCATAAATTTTTTATATCATATGACATATAAAATACACACTGAGGCCAGAAATATATTTAATATTCCATTAATAAAACGATAAAATCGATATCCTGTGACTCGCAAAAATCTATCGATCAATCCGACAGTAGAATTCAGCGTTTAGTCTTCGATACGATTAGCTATACGTCCAAGAATCCGCTATGTTTAGAAGGAAAAAAAAGGAAAGTACCTGAGATGCCTTCCGCGTTACGGCGCATCTGCTACTCGTTCGCATTTGCATTTATTAACATTATCAGATCGTCTCGATTCCACCATTGTTTTGCCGTTCGTATTATTGTTTTTGTCGCGTCGACGATTTATCTGATCGTTAACGAGCGATAAACAATTCCCCGACCGTCTTCTTTAGAAATCGTATCGTTAGGGGGAACGCTTAATAACGCTACCAGCGATACCACAATTATTTTCCTTGTACGATTCGCTCGTTTATCGTCCCTCGAGCATACGTGTTTCTAATTCTGTACTTCCTATATAAGAAGAAGAAAAAAAAAAAATGTTTCGAGCGTATTTCGTCGGATACGCTTTGAAAATCGCGCACCTCTCGTCAAATAACATCTATCGCTAAATGTCATTCACCCTTTCTTATTTATATGCTCAACGGCAGGTCTACGCTCAAATGATTTCGCATTTAGAATAGTTAGTAGCCGCGTTAGGCACGCGAAACGTATTGTATGTATTAAGTCCGATCGCGAGCGCTCTGGCTGCAGTCAGATGTCATTCCTTCGTATTATTTATTGTCGAAAGCCGCTGTTGACAGGGAAAGTTTTCGCGTGGCCTTGCTTCGAGAATACTCGCTCGCGGCTGGTCTGCGTTAATTCTGAGATCCGAACTCGGCGATCGACGCAATCGAGGAATCCAATAGCCTTAGCGACGTTTCCTCGTCGAATCGGGAGCCCGAGAGATATTTCAGCAGTACGATTTTCCAGTTAAACGACCGGGAAAATCGATTCGTACGTTCTCGTACGTAATTCGGAGCGTATTAGCTAATAATTATTTAAAGGACTACGCAAGGAACTTTAGCATTAATACTTTGACGGCCATTGTCACGCGTACGTGACTTCATCAGGCAACCGTTAACCGGCCGCTGTCACGTATATGTATGTGTACATCATTTCACTGTTTCGGTTGTAATTTTATCAGTCTCGCGATGTTCAATATGGTATCTCTGCATCCATAGTTCATCGTAATAATATTCTTAGCATACCCGATGTGATATATTAAATGTTTATTACTCCAAACAGTCGTATCAAGCTATTCGTTTGAAATAACACAAGGTTGCAGCCACAAACTAATTATCCACCGTTATACATATATTACGTCCAAGTCTACCAAAAACGTTAAATTTACTCCCATCGGGGAATAATACCCTCAGAATTTATTTTTATGAATAACATGCCGGCCATCAAAGTGTTAAGATTAAGAATATTTATTTGTTAAGCGAAGTAGGTCCTTTAAGAGACTCCAGTGTGCTAGAAATAACTTGTACCCCGTTTCGGGGTTGAGTACCAGTTAGGTTCGAATCGAATCCAGACCCAACCGACGATATTACGAAAAATTTCTGTCATGCATGATCACATGATGGCCCATAATAAAGCAGGATTTTAGAATATTACGATACGCACTTATTACTATATACATACTCATTATATCCAACTACATGCTAAAATTAACGCTAAGTAGACAATTTTTACTGTTAAGCTTCTCGTTTACAAAAAAGTAGACGACACGGCGGTGTCGTTAATCGGTCGGATATTATTTACGAAGTAATAATAATCGCATTCGAAGCGAATCATCGCAATTAGGCAAGGCACAAGTGACCTCCCGCCATTTCCACAGGATGACCAAAGATGGACAAAATTTCCATTCGAACCGTGTACCGTAAAAATTCTAATTTTCATTCTAATAACGATGGATAAAATGTTTTCGTTATTTGGAGTTTTGCGTACAGACAAGAATTTTGACCATCTCTGGAGGCGATTTCCGGTCGCGACGGAACAGGGAAACTCGGGCACACAATGCGTGCAATAAATCAAACGTTAGAACGCTTCGTTCGAAGTTAATTAATATCTTCATGTGCCATTGAATTACTGTTAAGTTTCCAAAGTGAGCAAGCAATTCGTGAATCTGCATCGGGACGGATCGTGCGTTTCAGCGTCAGTCTCCGGCATTGTAAACGATTTCTTTGAATAAATGATAATACGAAAACTGCGACCTCTCTCATTGTCACCGTCTTCGACACGTTGCTAGAAAAACGAGCATTTTTACGAAATTAATTCACGAATTTGCTGTCGAGTATATAAAACCATGTATATTGTCATTAGTCCGCAGATAAATAATTTTTTGTAACGGCATTTTTCTAAAAAGCACTAATAATTCAGTGTATATCTGAATGTTACGATTTTATTTATCATGTATTATCACGTAGATGACAAAAGTACAATGGTTCTGACCATGATTAACCCGATTAACGAGCTAAACATGAACTGAAATTATAATTTTAGCCAGCGGTGTATATGGTATTAGACAAGACAGTAAAAACTATTAATGAAACGTGAATATAAATGTTTGTACACACCACGGTGAATCGGTTAACTAATACGCTCGAGAGCTGAATGTGACGAAAATGCAGAAAAGTGTGAACGCTGCTTTACCGTAGTCTGGACGAAATGAATTGGCTGCTCAAGGCCACCGAATAACCCCTACCATATCGTTTGACTACGCTCTGCTTCGCATACATTCCGTGTCTGAATCACTTGGGAACATCCTAATTAACTAAAACAATACAAGCGATAACAGAGCTGAAATTGTTAAATATCTTTCCACGACTGTCTCAAAATATTTAAAAAATGTCGCGTTCTTTAAATCGACAGTCGATTAAGTTCTATCCGACTAGAGTCGAAGAACTTTCACGTTTCTGGAAATCATGGCAGTCATTAGACATTGAACATTCTACATATATTCCTAAGTATGATTATTAACACCACATCTTTCACGCTATTCGCTCTGACACCAAATTGCCTCGTAACGTTTCTTCCGATCTCTAAAAAATGTAAAATGCTGCAAGAGACACACACTGAACATTTGCCATACATTAAATACACACTTTTCTCCTGGCAAACAATGTGTCACATTGCTTGCGCACAATTCAAGCACATTCGAATGCACAGTCGGTTTTTCTTAAGGACCTGCACCGAAGAAGATAATCATCGACGCTTTCGGTGATTGGGTAAAAAAAGATGGAAGAGATCTCATTGATTACAGAATGGATTGATCATTTTTAGAATCAGTGACTATGGCACTGTGGGCTACGCCCCACCAAATGGTTACGCTAGCGTGTAAAGTGGAAACTGTATTATCGGAAGTGCAATGCCACTGGTTCCATGCGTCGAAGATCCATGTTTATCAAAATATGACCGGCAACAAAAGGTAACTAACTTCCGGCGAAACTGCCTGAAGCTTATTTAAATGTTTCTTCATGTTATTCGATATTCCAGGCATAATATACAGATGGACTATGGTACGGGGATATGTACGTTACAATTCAAACCCGATCATTCAGATTTAGGACAATGGACGTGTAAATTCATCGTCGCCAACGGATACGTTGACGAAGAACTGGGAAGTGCGACTCTCGTTCTATTGAATAGCTTAGGCGGTGTGTATTATTAAATTTGGGCACATACAAGAGGGTGTTCGGGCATCCCTGGGAAAAATTTTAATAGGAGCTTCTTGGGGCAAAAATAAGACGAAAATCAAAAATACCAATTTGTTGATCGAGGCTTCGTTAAAAAGTTATTAACGTTTAAAGTTCCGCCTGTAGAACAGCAATCTGCGAACAGCTGCATACGCGTGATAGTGAATCTCACTTACAAAACTGTAAGACTGTCGATACGTCAGTAAGTAGAGTCATACTGAATGAGAACCATTATCACGCGCACGCAGCAGAACTTTAAACGTTAATAACTTTTTAACAAAGTCTCGATCAACAAATTGGAATTCTTGATTTTCGTCTTATTTTTACTCCTAGAATTCCCCATTAAAATTTTTCCCAGGGGTGGCCTAACACCCTGTACAATATGTATAATATTCCGGATTGCATGGAAAGTTTCTGCGTTTTTATTCTAAATAAATTCGACTATATTGTTCTCACAAAATTTATTCAATCGATCATATAATTTACATTAGTCCATAAAATTGTTGTGCTACTGACAAAAAATACTCTGGACAACGTCTCACAACAAAACGCACAAAATTTCCGTTCAACCCAATAAAAAGAAGTACAGTGACAACTCGATAAATATCCTCAAGAGCTGTTCCTTAAATGATACATTTTTATCCCCACCACTAGAGGGATTCCCCTTGAACCAGTGAGGCAAAGTGTAACCGGAGACGTAGTGGCTTTCTCTAAAAATTTTTATTGCCTTCGTCACCTTCGTTTAAATGCCCCTGTCAATGTGACCACACTACTGCACAGAAGAAAGTTTTTTATTTTTTACATTTTGTTAATAAAAATTTCATTATCATGTGGAGGAGATTTTTCTGATTAAAATGAGACTAAACACGATATGTGTTGTCCTTTTCTATATTCGGAAACATCAAAGAACGACGTATCGAGGTGCTGGGTACATTTATCGAATAGGAGGTAGCTATTTTCAAACGGAACGCTTCCACTGTTCCGTAAATGACCAGAAACTGCAACACTTATGAGATAGGAGGTTTCGTTAGCTACCTCTGTTCGATAAATGTACTATGCACTGACTTTGCGAATATACGAGTACATACATGTTTTGGAGGTGTCATTAAAATACCTTTCCCTAACTCCACTGAGACATTTCACTCTAAATTGAACACGTTTTGACACACAATTTCAGATTTTGTGTAAATTGAAATATTTTCAGAAATGTAATGTGTAACGGATATTTAGACTGGAGCAATAAATCCGGTTTTCAGTTCCTCTTTCTTCTTTAGCTACTACTATTATTCCATAAATGTTTCAGTAGTGACATTTATCGAATTTTCACTGTAACTAGCAAACGTGATTATTCGCTTGTAATTATAGGTGAATATATGTATAAGAATTCCCTGTACAGTGTTCCTTATATTTATTTGTATATTATAGACGAGAAGCTGGGATGGATAGTAGGCGCTTTGACGGCTATGATTTTGTTCCTGATGATTATTGTAGTTGTTTTGGTAGTTTGCAAGGCGCGTCTGTTTGTCAGAAAGTCGTCACGAATTCTGGAAACTGCAAGTCCGTCGGAAAAGAAACAAAATGCACGGCTAAACGGCAATCGGTACTCCGAGAATCCGAGAAAAGCAGATATACAAATTTCTGCACAAGATAATCAAATTGCATTAAATATTGATAACATTCTACCTAACAGAAGTCCGCATTTATACGAACGGGTAGAAAAATATAGGTCGTCGAAAGTATATGAAAATATTCGAATGTGAAAGCACTTTTATTTAGAAATTTTATCATAAAAATAAAGTTATAAATGTAAATAGAATTTTAGCGAAATATATGTAATATTTGTAACTTCCAATTAGACATAATACTTATTTAACCTACAAATATTAAAAACAATACAGAAATGCAATTGTAATAAATAGGCAAAATTAAGAAATATATTTATTTGTAATATACAAAGTTTAGTGACAATTATAAATAATGCTAACTATTCAAGGCCTATTTAAGAGCATCTAATTGAGATTGCAACTTTTCCAAATTCTGATACAACTCTGTTAGTTCTTTTTTATCAAATTCAACAGTTAATTTAGATTCTTGTTCTCCTGTTAAATTCAGTTGCAACAATGTCATTGGACGCACATCCTTTTTAATAGTGGAAGATGCAGCTTGAATATTTAGACACCAATCAATATCTTTAACCTGAAACAAAATATAAAAAAGAGTCATATTCTTTACATTTCATGAAATTACAAGTGTTTATCTTTATATTGTACCTGAACAGGAAATATAGACTGCTGTCTAAAGTTATCAATTATGCATTTGCCATAAGTAATCCATGCATTCAGAAATATTTGAACTTTATCTTCATTGGTTTTAAAGGTATCCTTTAAAGTGTTTTCCAAAGTTTGTGATTTTACTATGTTGCATGCTGCTTGCTTATAAATTGATATTATTGCATCTAAAAGTGAAACTAAATCATCCTTATTTAAGTCCAGAGAAATCAATAACTTTTCTTCCTCTTCTTCACTGAATATTTTCGGATTTACGTTAGACTGTAGTGTTTGACAAATACGATTTATGAGTAATCGAAATTTACTGTTATCTATTTGATTTGCTATTTTTAGGCCACGTTCAAGCCTAAAACAAACAATGCAAATATTCGCTTACGTTTACGAAATATCTAACATCTCCTAAACGAATTAATTCTAGTTGGGTCAACAAAAATGATAAAATTTAAATATTACCGCGGTGTTACGGATATCCAAGTAGCCATGTTACTCAATACATTTATAGGTTAAGCGCGATTTTAACATGAATCGTTGATAAAATTAAAAAACATAAATATCATGACTAGTGTGAATTTCATTAATCAACACTTAATTTTTCAACAATAAGTCACATTCGGTTTTACATCACGAATTATGTACATATGTATGTATATATGGACGTGCCACCCATAGAATTTTACACTTGAATTATTTACAACAATTAAAGTAGTATTATATTTATAATATATGCCAATGCATATGACGATTAAAAGAGGCGGATCTTATTCAGTCTTATCTTTCCTGATTACAACAATTTGCGTGTCAACCAGATTTATTGTACGAAGGTAACGCACGTGCGCAAAAACTGTTCACAGCCGTGATTATTGAATTGAAATTGATAAGAATTTTTTTATACTCGTATACAAAACGTCTCGTACAATTAGAAGTTGATCATAAGTATTAAAAATGGCTTCGTACGAAGAGTATGATAAGGTATTATTTATTATCACAATTTTAATTTCAATTCACAAACAGGATATTATTTCATTTTAATTTCTAATTGTTCTCCGCTTTAATCCTTAATAATGTACTTAAAAATATGATGTATTTCCGTGTGGACATTTAAATGAAAATTACTTCATTTTATAGGAACACCCAAAAAATTTGATTCCTGAACTGTGCAAACAATTTTATGATCTTGGCTGGGTCACTGGTACAGGTGGTGGTATATCCATCAAACACAAGTTTGTACTGTTTTACCAATTTATTGTATTTAATATATATTCATGTATCATTAATATTTTTGTATCTTTGTAGAGATAAAATTTACATTGCCCCATCCGGTGTTCAAAAAGAACGTATCTGTCCGAATGAATTGTTTGTCCAGGATATTGATGGCAAAGACTTAGAATTACCACCAGCTGAGAAAAAGTTAAAAAAATCACAGTGTACACCATTATTCATGTGCGCATATTTAAGAAGAAATGCTGGGGCTGTGATTCATACTCATTCAAAATTTGCTGTAATGGTGACATTACATTGGCCTGGGAAAGAATTTCGTGTTACTCATCTTGAAATGATAAAAGGTATAAATTTAAAAAATATAGAATTGTTGCTATCGTTTATAAAAATAATGTATACACAGGTATATGGAATCAGAAACTAAAACGATCATATCGTTACGACGAAGAATTAATAGTGCCGATAATCGAGAATACTCCGTTCGAGAAAGACTTAAGGGATGAATTGGATAAAACTATTATAGCTTATCCGGAAGCGTGCGCGGTATTAGTACGAAGACATGGTGTTTATGTTTGGGGCGAATCATGGCAGAAGGCAAAAACTATGTACGCATTTTCTATTTTACTTTAACCATTAAGTATAATTTTATTGTTTTTATCTGCTGAATATTTTTTTGTGCAGGACGGAATGTTATGATTATTTGTTTGATATCGCATTACAAATGAAATTAAGTGGATTAGATCCTCTTGCAACTCCAGAAGACCATGAATTAAAGTACCAAACGAATGGAACAGTGAATTAACAACACTATTCTTATTCTGTTCTTTTATAAATTGTAATAAATTACTCTTTTTGTATATTTCACAAAATCGACCGCATATAAATGTATTTACATATATTACAGTACCAATTTGTTGCAATTTCATACATTTTCACGTATCTAAATCGAACGGTTGGAACTCTTTTCTAATTCTGTTTGCTAATTCAATTTCCTCTTCTTTATCCATTTGACAATCTTTCCAATCAACCCTGTCATTGATATCTAAGATTCTATCAGACGCTAATACTTCTCTTCCAAATTGGAGCGGGAAATCTTTTTTAATTCTGTAATACAATTTTATTCCGGCCGGCAGTTCCACATAGAAATATAAAATACCCGGTTTTGCAATTTGTTGCAAATCCGTATGCATCGGCAGTTCGGTTATTTTAAAATTATTACACTCTGCCATTTCCTGAAATGAAAACATTAAAAATTAATTATTAATCTACATTTATCGCGTTTTAATAGTAGAAAAATTTACCTCAAACATTTCTTTCAGAGCAGGTGTTAGATTTTTGTGAACAGGTATAACTTGTAGTTGACAATGAGACGTTTTGTAATTGCGTTCAAAGAATACAGGTACTTTATCCATAGTAGCATAGTATTTTGTTATAGCATTTTTGTACAGATCCATTTCTTCGTTCACCTCTTTTGGTAAAATAGAAAGGCTCTGGTGGTGTGTTATTGGTAGAATTAAAAAGTGATCTTCTACTAATCCTCCTCTAGCAAGAGCAACATAAACTTCTGATCCAACAGATATTACTAAGTGCTTTGAAACTTCTGGACTTGATAAACAAAACCAGCATTTTGCTTGATCAAATTCTGGTTTTGGTCTCTTAATAGGACCATCTGCATGTCTTGACCTTTTTGTGACTTCCTTAGAATCCATGTCATAAAAGAACTGTGTACGTTTTGGTTCTGCCTTCTGTGATGAAGGCTGGTTAAATAACATTGACTTTGGATAAGGACTATCCGTCTCATCTGTAGTTTTCATAACTAAATCAGATAGACGTGTTCTATCAACAGGTGTCAAATTCAATGCATATAACCACTTCTTTTTTTGACTATTCATTACAGGGGCAAGTGCTATAAATCTTGTTGCTATTTCAATGTTACCTTCTTGTTGACCTTGATTCCTAAAAGTTAAGAAATTAAATTCATAAATAAAATTTTCCATCGAGCTACAACCATACAAGTTTTCTAATATTAATAAAACGTTCAATCACCTATAAGGTGGTCTTTCATAATGAATTCTTTCTAATGCAGACACGTGATATCTTGGCTTTACTTGTACAGCCAGCCATGCAATCAATTTAGAACCCCGATATGTAAAATTTGGTTTATTAGGGTCTAAATTTGTAATGCCCATGGGCCAAGGAGAAGTCAACAATATATCAATACCACGAAAACTGGGTTGACCTCTTAAGCAAGAATTCTTAATCGATATAACATCGCTTTCACTGAAACAAGTGGGTTTTGATTCGGATGAATTGCTTTCTGTACCACTGACATAAGCTATTTTCAGCCCAGAACTGGCAGTATAAACTCCACGTTTCCCAAGATAAGTCAGATTTTGACATATTTCACAACCATCTTCGTCTGGATAATTCTCCAAGTCAATTTCACTATTGGCGCCAATAATGTACGTCGGAACAGGAATATTTTTTGCGCCATTTTTATACACCTCGAGTTCTATATTATTTTCACCGAAAAAGTTTCCGACGCATAACAGAAAGTCGAACGGGCCGCTTTTCTTATTGATAGCCTCAACTTTGTTAAACAAAAATTTGAAGTGTCCCTCCACATCTCCACAAATTAACACCTTTTGTTTCTCACTCATTTATAATAATATAACCTACACTTCGATCAACGGAAAATATACGTAACCGATACAATTCCAAACTTACTTTAAAACCGTATTAATCGTATAATTATAATAATTTTCCGTTCTCGATATTAAAATAGATGTATAGTTATGTTAGATTTTATGATATCATTATGTTACCGCTTTCAACGTAAACAATTCCACGAAACGTTTAGAATCGTTACTAGATAACTAGTTTCATTTATCGGGTGCTATAAACCTCCTAAATACTGTGGTGATTTTTGTGATAAATTTTATTAGCAACAAGATTAGAAATTATGTAAAACAATCTTTGCTCAAGTTTAATTTCAAAAACAGTGGAAACTGATATTCGATGCTTTAATATTTCACTCGCTTAATACATTTCTATGAATAATAGATGTTATTTAATGAAAGTTCAAGTATTTGTTCCAACATATCGTATATCTCCTCTAAAAATATTTTATTTTTCGAATAATAATGTAATTTCTGTGTCACAAATAAATGCTTGGTAGTTAAACAGATTATAGTAGGAATTATGATTTGCTAATATTTTGTGTATCCACTATGGATCTCTTAAAGATGAAATATTGGTAGGCCAGATTCAAGAGTGGGCTGCAACAAATGGTTGTTCATATTCATCTTCGGATGAGGATGAGTATGCCATTCCTGCTATGTACTATTTTGTCACCATACTTGTCTGTAGTTACAGAACAGGCATAACACAGGCGGGATACATAAGTAGACATTACAACCAATCAGAGATGCCAGATTGAGCACCGGGTGCACTACTCACACTATGCCAGATCACGCGTACGTGAGCTCGTAGAGTTTGGAAAGTCGACAAAGGTAAACAGTCACATGCTCTCTTTCTCGATTCTCCGAAGCTACCCGAAGTAATTTCGGACCGCCTCGTGGGAGTCGAGAGAGAAACGATCACATTTGCTTTCTCGCTCTTGAACAACTAAAATTCGACCTCCCGCCAACGGCATACGATTTGGAATCTTCAGTCGTGATTCTCGACTGCCCAGGCATTTTTACTTTCCAATCTATGTACATATGAAGTCGCACATAAGCAAAATACCCATAATGAAAACAAAATTTTGTGAAATTTTTTTTACGAAAATACACGTTTTAAAACTGCCTGATTATATTTTAATTATTGAAAAAAAAGAATTTTTTTTTATTATTCCTATATATGAGCTACATATGTATGTATATTATTTTAGATATCACTTCTGATATATCTGGCAACGTATAACCATTACTACTGGCTACTGCCAGCCTCTCCCAGCCTCTGCTGGCTTCTCCTGGCCTCTGCTAACCTCTACCAGCATATGCGGGCCTCTGCCTGCCTCTGCTAGCCTCTGCTGGCTCCTGCTGACCACTGCTGACCTTTGTTGACAACTTCTGACATCATATATATGTATTAAAGCTTTGTATAATGTAAATCTATAGCAATAAATATAAGATACGTGCCACCTATTCGCAAAGCCGTCAACATTTTGGAAAAATTCCGGACACTTTGGAAATCCGGACGACCTTAGCCCAATTTCGAAAGTGGGTTAAGGTCATCGGTATTTCAGATAATGTTCTGGACATTTTGGGAATCCGGATTTGGCCTTGACCCAGTTTCAAAAGTGGGTCAAGGTCACGAGCATTTTGGAAATGTTCAGGGCACTTTTTTTTTGTCGTAGGGAAAATCTTCGAAAGACTCCCTCCCGCCTCTTTGGGGAGATCGTTGCTCGCGCACATCAATTATGTGCAAATGCCCAAAATCGACATAGGGCGCATCGCGCAGGTAGCTGGGCCAGCTATCCTGCTCGTGCACAAAGCGTGCCCGAGAGGTGCTGCCAATGAGCGTCGTGGTGGCCAAAGCATGAGTGATTTCTCGGCCATGGTTATCTGATGAATTAATTCTTGAACAATATCCTTTTTCATCATCTCATCTTAAAGTATTTTCATTTTGAAAAATCGTATTAATAATATACATATGTACGCTCATACATAGAAATAATAAAAAAAAAATTTCTTTTATCAATAGTTAAAATATGATCAGGGGGTCTTAAAACGTGTATTTCGAATATTAGAATAATGTTTTTCCGAATGCATGAACGTTCGGAACTGAATACAACACATTTATACCGGTGTTTGGTCCGCGGAAGCTTTCGCCACAGACGAGATATATGAATAGACCTTTCACCTTATGGACTTTCGCGGCCGAATCTGACTGCCATACCGACCTGAAAATTCGGAGCTGATTTTAGCGGCCTCTTCTCATGGATGGCGGTTAGTTGAGAAACTAGGCACTGAATTAGTATTGATGGGCAGCCAGCTGAGTGAGTACGTAAATACATGTGAGTTGATTATGGGAGGGATTGGAAAA
Source organism: Colletes gigas (assembly GCF_013123115.1). Lineage (NCBI taxonomy): Eukaryota > Metazoa > Arthropoda > Insecta > Hymenoptera > Colletidae > Colletes > Colletes gigas. The sequence goes on from NW_025106676.1 coordinate 1,002,496, forward strand.
GACAGTGGAGTATTATCAGACGGCAGACCCGTGCCCAAAGGGAACTGCCCCACCACTCACACACACTAATGCCAACCACCTTGTATATGAGTTCTGGCGTTTCGTATAGCTTCGTAGATTCGAGAAAGGCGGCGAATGTCAGTCTATCCTTCTTGCTCTCAACACAGCTGAAATTCGATCTCGCATTTCTCGAGCCGAGATTCTCGACTGCCTAGGCATTTTTGACTTTCCGACCTGTGTAGGCATATACAATGTATAAGCAATATACCATAATGAAGAAAAAATTACAAAAATTTGTTTTTACGGAAATACACGTTTTAAAACGATAATATTTTATGAACATATTTTAACCCTTTGCACTCGGTCGTCCCCTCTGAGGGGACATGAAAGTTTATTAGTGATTAAGGAGAATGAACTGATTTCACCGCAATTTTTTAAGAAACACATGTTTTCCTGTACTTTCCTATTAAAATGGGAAGTATTCTATTAAAATGAGAAATATATCAGCCGTTTTTACGTTGGGAGTGGAAGGATTGTCGATGATGGTCAGAGGCGTATGGTCGGATTCAAACACGTGGACAATAAACGTAACTATATAAACTATATTATTTAATGTTTACTAAAATTATTTAACATAAAGAACATAAAACGTAAACGTAAAAAACTATAAACGTAAAATCGAAACTTCATTCAAAGTCGAACCATTCCTATTGCTATCTTCGTTATAATCTAAATAAATTAACGTTCTTTGTCGGACAATAGAATGAATAATAAGCTACATATTCCAAATGTAGGCCAAAGAAACCGGGACTGCATTATTTGTTCCGACAGGAAAACACCAGGAGAAAGACGTCAAACAACATTTTATTGTGAAACATGTATAAATCAACCTGCTATGTATATTGGGAATTGTTTCAGAATTTACCATACCATAGAAAATTATGAGAAATAAATTTTTATTTTGTATTGTAAATATGTGTTCTTCAATGTCCATAAATACATATAAACCAAATTTCAACACAATGCCTTACTTGGTTCCAAAGTTGTACCATATAATATCACGACTCAAGGGTTTTCGTTTTCGCGAGAAAGTAGCGTCGAGTTGCTGATAGCTAACGTCCGAAAAGGTGCCGAGTGCAAAGGGTTAACTATTAAAAAAGACATTTTTTTACTACGCTTATGGACGTGCGTTCATATATTTATACTATTAATACGATTGAGTCTAAACAACCAAATGAATTTCAATGTAATTTTACATTAAGTTTTGTGTTCTCATTTCAAGGTTTGATACACGTTATTTGTAAGAAATTTAAAAAATGTAAAGTAATAAAATTATAATTATAAAAAATGATTAGGTAATAACCAATAAATTAAAATTTATTTATTTATTTATTTATAAATGGGTTCAAAAGTCATACATGTACAAAAAGGAAGCGTGCATACAGACGAGCAACTTATACAATATAACTATAACAAAAAATATACAAATTACAGTATACTATACACAAGATTTCTAAACGAGATCAATAATGTAGAACGTAAGTTTCGTAATTTCCTAGATGCATCGCATAAATTTTCTTCTTCGGTGAATGATTTCTCCGACTGACTTGCTCATATATAAAGGCCTAAAAAATAGAATCCATGAGAAATTACCATTATAATTATAAGTGCCTTTCTTTCATCTTAGTTCCATTACTACTATGTATGTATACAATAATATTAATGTAATATTAATATGTGTAGTAATGTTAACAGGATTGGCCACGTGAAGGCGTGAAGAAAGGACTTTACAATCCCGGAATACACTCAACGTTTCTGAAAGTAGGAACCATGCCAATAGGCTGTACAAATTATAATGTGATTCTACTATTATACATGACATCCCACAAATTCCCTTGCAAAACACGAAACCTTGAATGTATTCAAAATATGTCCAAATATATTATATGTATACATTAAATAATGGAATAAATTTATATAAAAAAAGCACGTTTACAAATTTTGCAAAGTACGCAGTCTGGAAATACGAGAATTTCTATTAACAGAGAATCTCAGTTCTTGACCTAACCACACTGTATCTTTATGTATCTTCGTGATCATTGTGAAATAAACTAAATCTTTTCGATGTGTAGCACATTCAGTTTCTATAAACCACTTCGGATATTTTTTATGTACAGCATCAGATATAATCCGAAATAGTTTATCCAAAATGAATGTTTCGCTGCGCAAGGCCGGATAAAAGTGATCAAATACAACATTAATAATTTTGAAAATATTTGAAAATTCGAGTGACGGCACTAATAAATGACCAAAGTCGACATTTTCACTTACAATAAACGCGCGAAAGGATATTAGCAGTTGATCGTTTCGCTGAAATTCTCTGCTATTGTCTGTTAAATCATTATAACACATGTCGCATCGCGATTTTTCCCTACTTTTTTTGGCAATATATCCTGCAAAGTATTCTATTGCACAAGATTCTAAAGAGTACACTGATGTCGACAATGATTCCAATTCATAATGAATTCCTAACTGTATGTCATCATTCTCAACATCATTGTCCTCTATTTCTACATTGTTAAATGAAACATCATTGCTTGATGATGCTGCAGCATATTGTGCTATAGCAACATCTTCTTCTAAAAGCGTTGTGTCTTCATCAGGTAGACAATTACTATTTAAAGAATTACTGGTCAAATTTAATATTATATTCTTCCTAATAGCAAGACGCACCGCTTTTACAGATGGATTTCGGTTGTAAGTGCCACCGTGCATTCGAAGAATTGAAAAGAAATTTTCTACAACATCCGTATTCAATCGAGAGGTCATCAAAAACACGGTACCCTCTCTCTGTAAATCGTGCCAAAGTTGCACAGTAGCATTTACTGACTGTTGCAATCCTAAGAAACAAGGCGGAGTTTTAAGTTCATTATTACCCACGATAACATACCAATTGGATATGTTATTTGATTGGATTTGCAAATTGCTTTCAATATTAGGAAATAAATCAGAAATAGCGCACTTGTTTGGATTAGGATCGTGAGCACATCTGCTGTTCAAATTATCAAACAAATCATTTAGAGTTTCAAAGAAGCATGCTGTATTCTGTACGGTACTCGATTTTATGCATTTTGTAGCGCAAGCAGTAAATAAAGCAGAAGAAACTCTTTTACTAAATACTTGTAAAGCGAGCTTACATTTAATTTTTTCAAAAGAATTTGGCCTAACATGTTGATCACTTAATTTATAAGCCGCTCTTGTGCCTTTATCGCGTTCTAGATTCCATAACGATATAACATCGCACCAAGATACTCTTTGGCCTTCAATTAAAAAATCATGCTTTAAAAAATTATTTCTGATGCTCTTAAATAAATGTAAATAATCAAATAAGAAATAAATTTTACGGCCATTTCGAATAAAAAAAGGATTTTCTACATTTACTCTTTCTCCTGCTGTACTTTGGTTGCTTGCTGCTTGATCAGAAACAACAGCTCTGACTATCAAACCGACACTATGTAAAGAGTCTAAAATAGCATCTAATAATTGTGACAATTCTTTCGATTTGATACCATTCTTTGTAACAAAGAATGCAAGCGGTTGTTTCCAATTCCCGAATAAACCTCTTATCATAAAAACGAGTACCTGTGTTCCCACGTTCGTGCTTCTACCCAAGAAACCTAAATCTTCGAAACCCTCAATGATTTGTTTACTGGGATGGAAACTGAAACACTTTTTAATTGCCATTTCGTCAAATAATAGAACACAATTCCGATCAAAAGCATCCATGTTGGCTGCTTTAATCGCTAAGACATTAAATAAATTTGGACAAATTCCAGGCCAAATGTCGATTTTACCGAACCAACGAATGATTGTGGCCGGACTTGGAAGGTGAAACTTGAGAACGTCGCGCATTTTTTTATACAGCGAGGGCGAAGTATAATGCAGTGTTAAACATAAACGATGTTCGCTTTCACTATATGCTTTCCTTCTTAAGGGGAATAATTGCATTAAAATAAATGTTAAAATAAAACCTCGAACTCTACGTGCGATTGCTTTCTTCAGACATGCATCACTGATATTGCCTGAAGAAATTCTTTCTGTTAATCTGTCCACTACTTTACACTTTGCCCGTAATTGCGAGTAAAGAATCTTAGACTTATTCCTCTCTTGCATTAACTCATTCTCAAGTTTCTGTATTTCATCGCGTTTTTCTATTGTAGAAATGGCATTTTCTATTGGAGGTACAACGACCGGCTCGTTACTAGTATTGCTAGCTATTGAATATAAATAAGGAACAGCATCCTTTTTTAATCTTCCAGAATTATGGAAATTATGTACAGAAAAATGGTGACTACATATAAATTTTTTTCGTAATTCAGTGTTTGTCATTTCCACCCAGTCGTCCAAACCGCCATTTGTCAACCACGTTATACAGCGTTCATTGTCATTTATTGGGAAAGAAAAAAACCGAGTATTCTGAACATTGTGACGATTATTATTATTACAATTATAATAAGAACACTTCTTATAATGTAGTCTAGCGTCTTTATGATGTTCCATTATACAATTATATTATAGTAATGAGGGGGCTGGTGGTTCAATTAACGATTCGACTATCAACCCCCAACAATTATTAAGTTTTTCTACTTACGCAGGCTGGGTACACGTACCCACACGTAGGTTAATATAAACTCCGGTGTCGCGACCCGACTGTGTTCGCGACCTCACCACTCGTGATCGCACGGATTTTTAAATAACTAGTTCGATTTGAGTGATTGACGTTCCGATTGTCTTGTTGTGTTTAGATTGACCTCCGGGCGATCGCGGTCCTGTCTTTTTATAGGTGCTTGCCGATCGTCTTTACTTTTTGTCGAGTCAGATGCAAAACTCTCGCGCGCGCGTGCCGCGGAATCTTCTCGATTTTTCGAGAATGTTATTCCGCGACACGTGCCCGCTATTGATTTTTGCACCCGGCCCGATTCCTATTAATCGGTTGCGGACGGCCCGATTTATAGAATATTGTTCCGCTTACCACGACAACGTCTTTATAAAACTCAGCATAACGCGTCCCTAATAGGACTATAACACACTGAGTGGCTTTCTTAAAACCTCCCTTCAATATACAGGGTGTCCCGTAAATAGTGTAAGATCCGGAAATGGGCGGTATGTGAGATGATTCTAATCAACAATTTCCTTTGCAAAAATCGGCGCTCGCCTTCCGCGCGCTGAGGGCCGTCCGAAATCGGAGAGCTACCGCGCCGGGTAGGTAGCATGATGCACGTTGAAGATACATCGAGGAACGAATACAAATAATTAAAAATACTGCCACTGCAATTGTTACCGAATTCGTTAATAAATACGTAATTAGTACGTAAATTACTAAATCGAATTTATTAATTATTTGTATTTGCTGTTTCCGAGAAAGAAGGAATAAAATCTCGGAATTTTTAGGAAATTAACCCTGCGCAACCGAGTGACGCTTCTCGCCATAGTGTTTTAAAATTAAAATAATAATTATTATCAGAAAATTAAAATAAATACGGTAAGAACCATTTGTAACCGTTTGTTATTAAAAACTATACTGAAAAAGCACTATTTACGGGACACCCTGTATACATTTCCAAAGCCTAATAGTAAAGGGAGAGAAAAAGAGACAGGACAGAAAGACGGAAAAAACGAAACTGGGAAATACGTAGCGTACGGAAAATATAGCTACAGAGAAAGAAAGTCATAAAAACTTGGATTGTATATCGCTAACACCGGACTATCTGATAAACAATTTTTTAAGCATTCGAATGCTTGGTTTGCTTCCGGTCCAAATCGAAAATTAACGTCCTTTCTCAATAGATCGTATAGGGGTTTAGCAATGACAGAAAACCCTTTAATAAATCAGCGAAAATAATTTGCTAATCCTAGAAACCTATGAACTTCTTTAACGTTTCGCGGGATAGGATATTTCAAGACTAATTCTACGTTTTCTTTACATGGCTGAAGGCCACTATGATTAATTATATATCCTAAATATGTAATCTCTGTGTTCAAAAAGAAACATTTATCCAGTCGAAATTGTAATTTAAATCTTTTAGCTAAACAAAAAATATCGCGTAATATTTCTAAATGTTCATCTATTGTTACCGTAGCTACCAATATATCATCTAAGTATAAGAGAATACGATTCTCTCTAATCAATTTTTGAAAAATTTCGTTCAAATAACGTTGCAATACTCGGGATGCATTTCTTAAAACAAAAGGCATTTTTGTGTATTCAAATTGCCCTAGAGGGGTGATAAAAGACGTATATTTTACTGAATTTTTGGACACTTTGACATGGTGAAAACAGTTTCGAAGATCAAGCTTTGAAAAATATTTTTCCACACTCAATTGATCTAAATGATCGTCAATTAGCGGTGTAGGGAAATTTTCATTTACTGTTACTTTATTGATCTCGCGATATTCTACACATAAGCGTATATCGCCCGTTTTTTTCCGAACTAAAACAATTGGACTCGCAAGCGGCGAATTGCTAGGCGTTACTATGCCTTCCTTTAACAAATTGTCCAGAATCGATCGCAATTTTTCCTTATCGCTAAAGGCCAGTCTCCGCGGGCGGAAACTGATTGGATCTTCCGTTTTTAATTTGATTTCTAATTCTATCGGACAACTTGTTTCGGGAGCGGCATCAGCGTTTACATATTCTTGATTATATAATGTTTCTAATTTTTTAATCGTGCTTGAACATTCTACCCCGATTCTTAACTCGGTTGTGGCGTTCGTAGAATTATCTGAATAATCTATTTGGAGAATTTCTTTTTCGAATTCTACCTCCACCGGTCCTTCGACCTCTTTAATTTTAAATTCTCGACCCAGGGTGATAGTTATTTTTTTCAACAACAATGTGAAATGTTACTTTTCAAATCTCTCATCTTTGACTACTGTGAATGAATCGGAGCAGAAGATTGTATACTGGCTCATTATCACGTCTTCTCCCCCTTCGATCAAGCAGATCTTTCCTTCTTTTTCTCTTTTTTTGATAAATATGAATGTTTGCTACGGCTTTAGTATCTAACGTAGACATGTAAGGGTCATTATCTTTTCCTTACTGGCTGGTTTTAAAGGTAATGGAAACATTTGTAGGACCACCCTCTACGGACCATGCCAAGTAATTATGTATAAATCCTATCGCATATAGTAGCCTGAACAGAGTAATTAAAAAATAAATCTATTGTGACTCTTTTACAGAGATTGAAAACTGCTACTATTATTGCCCGTAGCAGTTATAAAGAACTACAATCAGTGAAGCCATCAATTCTAGATATATCTAAAATCCTCAATTGGGAATTTTCAGCACTAAAGTTTACGGTACGAGTACGTCTACACCGCTATTTTTAAAAAACGTTATTGTGGATAACTAATCCTCATTACATGTTTTCAGTGCTTTGCTCCTTCATGCTCAATAGCCATTGCCGTATCATAAATACAGTATGGAACCAGAACGCGACAATCACTCATTAACCTGAACGGTCTGGGCCTTCACCCAATGAAGGCCCAGACCTCACCCCTTCACTTCCTTCGTAGCGCAGGTAGGACAAGTAATCATTTTTCCTCCATTTACAATAGTCAAAGGTAAGAGATTTGAAAACTAACATTTCACATTAATTTCAGTGTAAGAGATGTTAAACAATAATGTAAGATATTAGCCGTTCAGCGTTTGGACACGTGGCATGGACGTGGCCTTAGGTCAAAGGCGCCCGCGAGCCGCCAAAAGGGCTTTTATGTCGCGCCGCGCGATCGCGACGCAATTCTTTGAAGACATGCCGATTTACCGGCGATGACCAAATTCGGACGACCAACGGTCAGTCTCGTCCGGACCCCCATTACCCCCGAACCGCATACATATATATTTCAACTCTGCCTTCTGCACTTACCCTGAATCCCGGCCATCCCCTTACAATAACTGTTGTTGACAAAAAAAAATAAAAACGCTCTAAAATTATATTTATATACATTTCACGTTAAAATATTTGTAAATTGCTTTTAGAACATTTGCAAATAAATATAAAGCATTGTTATGTAGTTAGATTTTGGAAAAAAATAATGCAGAAAAAAAATTGTGTTTCATTTCTTATATAATTCTGCCTAGTGTACAAACATTAAACAGTCTAGAAAACACTCATATATTGAAGAATTCATAAAAATTCAACGTGTAAGTTATTCCAATACGCAGAAAATGAGGAAAAAATCGGTTTTTATTTTTTTTCACTGCGGCGCACCAGAATGAAAAATCTGAAAAAAATTGAGAATAATAGTAACAACAATACCTGTTTACTATAAAAGTATAAAAGTAATTCCGAACCTTCTTCAATACGTAATCGGCATTTTTCGACATTTTTTACAGTTTTTTATTTTTTACTACCTAGTTCTTCAATCAAAAAATCTGAAAATCTCCCAAAATATGTGCCCCGGTACAAGAAATGTCTCTGTATTGTTTTACATTTTTTTACTTAATAGGTCAACAGAAATTGTACAAAAACATGATTTTCGTTTTCACGACATTATTGCCCCCACGGTCGAGATTTCAAGTTAAAAATTTGCATACAGAGTTTGTTTTGGATAAGCTATCGAATGACGAGGGATGTGTCCGATATAAACATACAGTTACTCATAAAATTGAGCGTACACCTATGTAGTTAATAAAAACTCGTGGGAAAATGAACATAAACAGACATATTTAAAAGTAAAAACGCATTATACATTTTACTTGTACATTTCAGCAGATAATGCGTGAAGAAATTTTTAAACAATATTGATTGTTCATCTATGTTTAACAAAAACTGTAAAAGTATGCTTATTTTATCGTCACAAAATTGAGCGTACAGTTTATTAGTAACTAGAAGACTAACTTTTGTAAAACTTCTCATGGTTTACAATTCATTCGTTTGTATCTAATAACATAGTTCCGTTGCTATGATACGTTTGATTTTTATTTGTCATTGTTTATTAGCGAAAATTTGCACTATGGCTTCACAAAGCTCAGAAACTGATATTTCTGTGTGAAAATTAGTTGTCAAATTGTATTGTCAAGGTAAATCTCTAAGGCAAATTGGAAAAACAATAGGTAGAGCCCACTCTACTGTACAAAAAATTATTAACAATTACAAATACAATGGTACACTGCATAATCAGCCAGGACGCGGAAGGAAAAAAATTCTGACTGGAACTGACGAACGGTACATAATACGACAAATTAAAATTAATCCAAAAAGTAGTGTACCAAAATTAACAACAGATGTTTCATCGAGGATTAGAAAATCGATATCGACAGAAACTGTTCGTAGGGTGCTATGCGATAAAGGCTATCACGGTAGGGTAGCAAGGAAGAAGCCTTATATTTCTAAGGTGAATAGAATCAAGCGTTTGGAATTTGCAAAAAAATATGTAAGTTGTGATATAAATTTTTGAAAGAACGTAATATTTTCCGACAAAGTTAAAATTAATTTATTTAATTCGGATGGAAAAATAATAGTATAGAGACAACTGAATTCAGAGTTCAATCAAAAGAATACGGTTCCTACTGTAAAACACGGCGGAGGTTCAATAATGCTGTGGGGATGTATGGCAGCAAGTGGAGTTGGTAATAACGAATTTATTGAAACAACTATGGACAAACTAAAATATCTTGATATTTTGAAAAAAAATTTGAAATCGTCAGCTCTAAAATTAAACATGCCAGCCATATATTATTTCCAACAGGACAATGATCCTAAACATACATCGTATATTGTTAAAGAGTGACTGCTATATAACGTGCCAAAATTATTACACACTTCACCACAATCGCCGGATATTAATCCCATTGAGAATTTGTGGCGAGAATTAAAATTACAATTAAATAAATGTAGTTATAGTAATAAAACAGATGCTAAACGCAAAATAGTAGAAATATGGAATAGTATTCCGTGTTCGACTACAGAAACGTTAGTCGAGTCTATCCCAAAACGTTTGAGAGCAGTTATAGATGCAAAAGGATTTGCAACAAAATATTAAAATAAAATCTGTTAGTTATTTTTGTTTAATTTGATCTGCTGTATGCTCAATTTTGTGACACTAAAACAAGAACAGTTTTGTTGCTTTTGCTAAATAGAAATGAATAATTAATTTTATTTAAGACTTTTTCCACTAATTGTCCGTCAAAATATATGAACAAAATAAATATTATATTTTTACTTTTAAATATGTCCGTTTATGTTCATTTTCCCACCAGTTTTTATTAACTACATAGGTGTACGCTCAATTTTGTGAGTAACTGTATGTATACTATAATCAATTCATTTTCGGTAATTATTTAGGAAAGGTCGGGTCTCAAAGATTTCGATGATTTTTGAATATGTTGTAGAAATCAACATCTTGAGCAACTTTTTCCTATACATATAACCACCGCTCGGCCTTAGTTTCCGAGATTTTTCTTCACAAATATCGCTGTTACTACAATGAATTCTATCTACACTTACGTGCCTGTTATACATATATATGTATACGACTCGCCGATTGTTGACAAAAAATCTGCAGTATGTATACGACTCGCCGATTGTTTATTGTTTCTATAGATACATCGAGGCGGCCGGCAATGAATGCGTATAACAGCTGTGCTTAAAAACTCGATTTGTGTAGCCGGCCGCCTAACGGCGGCCACGCATTCATTTTCTATTTCAATTTTCTTTATTGATATTATCAGAAGTGGGAAAGATTTCAGCCATTATTTCGACAAATTTAATTATTAGATCATTAGCATGATATTGTCGACGGAAGAAGAATTCAACTAAATAGCCCACATAATGTATTTGGCGAGTTCCATACGTCAGAATATTCGAACCTTTGACAACAATGCAGAACTAGATTTAGCTCGACACATTATACATTATTTGTCGTCGGTTGTCATGCCGACTAATACAAACAAGAGAAAAAAGCAACGATCGTGGACTGATGCAATACAGAGCCACAGATATGTACATATAGACAGAATTCATTGTAGTAGTAGCGATCTTTTTGAAGAAAAATCTCAGAAACTAAGGCCGAGCGGCGGTTATATGTATAGGAAAAAGTTGTTCAAAATGTTGATTTCTACAACATATTCAAAAATCATCGAAATCGGTGAGACCCGGCCTTTTCTAAATAATTACCTCATTTTCTTTCAATAATTCTCCATTGCAAAAATTCTACAGTATTCTTACATTTTTTTATATTTTAAAATTTTCTCATGTTATTAGAAAGTAGATATACAACGAAAGTTATACAATTTATAGTTCCTAGCATGTATAACATGTATATGTATATAACGCATGGTCGCTTCGTATGGAAAGTCAATGAATCTTCAAAAAGCGCCCAGGTCCGATTTCGAGAAATGTAAGGTCTGTCAGTCACGATGGCTTTTGTCGTTTACTGACGATTCGAACGGTTGACGATGCCAGGCGCTTGCTTTCGAGAAATGTAAACGACGTCAGCGATGCAAGAGCGAGAAGGAAAGCGAGTATCAGCCTGTTCTTCTCGGCTCTTCCGAAACTCAACGAGCTCACGTACACGCAATTGGGCATAGTGTGCGAAAGTGAGGACTGAGAAGTTTCCGGGGCCCCGATGCACAGTCTGATTAAACTGATTTCGAGTCGCAAATACGTTTCTGCCGAGTAATTTTTTTAATAAATGATGTATTACAATTTAAAATAAAAAATAGAGAATTTGCGGTGTACGTATCAATGAAATACATCCTTATGAATTTTAATAATCTTGAAATTTTTAAATACTCTTAATCGATTGATTTCTCCAATGAAATTAATCGATTAATGTCCAATGGTGGACCCTACAGCTTTAATTCCGTTAAAAAATAATAAAATTTATGTAATTTTATTTTCTGTCTCACTTCCTCTTGTGTTAATTTCTGAATCTGTTGATAACATTGCGAGTGACACGAAAATGGTAATGAGGTCCCGGGACCCCAGAAACTCCGGCCGAAAAATTACATTACGTGAAAGGTCTATTCATATATCTCGTCTGTGCTTTCGCTCCAACCTCCAACCTCAGGCTGATGACCTCATCCCCGCATCCTGTCTCAGCGGCTGCCCCTATCCACTACTTGGGGACGCGCTACGTAGGTTCACCTCCCCTACCGCCTGGACAATCAAACTTTCGAGAAAAAAATTAGTAGGTGGACTTTACCGACGAAATTAACAAATTTCAAATCATTTTGAAAAATTATTTTTAGTTGCGAGGGTCGATTGCAATCATTTTTTATGAATACACATACTCTTGAAATTCTACGTATTTTCGAGAAACAAATTCTTTTCTTGAAAATACAATGTAAAAAAACCTGGTGGGAAAACGTCCAAGTTTGTCGTGAAATAGTTCGCTGTCTTCGACGCTAGATGGCAACCATTTTTCTACCTTTTAGCCGTTATGCTTATAAGCGCGGATCTTAGAAAATACGGGAGAACTCAACTTGTGTCTCGAGAAGTTTTTATTATGCTGATTCAATGTTTAAACAATTTCCGTTAAACGTATCTTAGCAATAAACAAAATGTTAACTCCAATTCTTCTAACATGTCAAACTCTAAATTCTACCACAGACGAGGTATATCTCGTCTATGCTTCCATAGTCAACTCACATGTATTTACGCACATAGTACAGCTGTCTGCCCATCAATACTAATTTAATGAACAGTTTGTCAACCGATCGCCATCCATGTGAAGAGGATACTAAAATCACAGACGAGATATATGAATAGACGTTTCACGTAATGTAATTTTTCGGCCGGAGTTTCTGGGGTCCCGGGACCCCATTACCATTTTCGTGTCACTCGCTACGTTATCAACAGATTCAGAAATTAACACAAGAGGAAGTGAGACAGAAAATAAAATTACATAAATTTTATTATTTTTTAACGGAATTAAAGCTGTAGGGTCCATCATTGGACATTAATCGATTAATTTCATTGGAGAAATCAATCGATTAAGAGTATTTAAAAATTTCAAGATTATTAAACTTCATAAGGATGTATTTCATTGATACGTACACCGCAAATTCTCTATTTTTTATTTTAAATTGTAATACATCATTTATTAAAAAAATTACTCGGCAGAAACGTATTTGCGACTCGAAATCAGTTTAATCAGACTGTGCATCGGGGCCCCGGAAACTCCTCATTCCTCGCTTTCGCACACTATGCTCAATTGCGTGTACGTGAGCTCGTTGAGTTTCGGAAGAGCCGAGAAGAACAGGCTGATACTCGCTTTCCTTCTCGCTCTTGCATCGCTGACGTCGTTTACATTTCTCGAAAGCAAGCCTGGCATCGCCAACCGTTCGAATCGTCAGTAAACGACAAAAGCCATCGTGACTGACAGACCTTACATTTCTCGAAATCGGACCTGGGCGCTTTTTGAAGATTCATTGACTTTCCATACGAAGCGACCATGCGTTATATACATATACATGTTATACATGCTAGGAACTATAAATTGTATAACTTTCGTTGTATATCTACTTTCTAATAACATGGGAAAATTTTAAAATATAAAAAAATGTAAGAATACTGTAGAATTTTTGCAATGGAGAATTATTGAAAGAAAATGAGGTAATTATTTAGAAAAGGCCGGGTCTCACCGATTTCGATGATTTTTGAATATGTTGTAGAAATCAACATTTTGAGCAACTTTTTCCTATACATATAACCGTCGCTCGGCCTTAGTTTCCGAGATTTTTCTTCAAAATATCGCTACTACTACAATGAATTCTGTCTATATGTACATATCTGTGGCTCTGTATTGCATCAGTCCACGATCGTTGCTTTTTTCTCTTGTTTGTATTAGTCGGCATGACAACCGACGACAAATAATGTATAATGTGTCGAGCTAAATCTAGTTCTGCATTGTTGTCAAAGGTTCGAATATTCTGACGTATGGAACTCGCCAAATACATTATGTAGGGTATTTAGTTGAATTCTTCTTCCGTCGACAATATCATGCTAATGATCTAATAATTAAATTTGTCGAAATAATGGCTGAAATCTTTCCCACTTCTGATAATATCAATAAAGAAAATTGAAATAGAAAATGAATGCGTGGCCGCCGTTAGGCGGCCGGCTACACAAATCGAGTTTTTAAGCACAGCTGTTATACGCATTCATTGCCGGCCGCCTCGATGTATCTATAGAAACAATAAACAATCGGCGAGTCGTATACATACTGCAGATTTTTTGTCAACAATCGGCGAGTCGTATATATATAACAGGCACGTAAGTGTAGATAGAATTCATTGTAGTAACAGCGATATTTGTGATATTATATGGTACAACTTTGGAACCAAGTAAGGCATTGTGTTGAAATTTGGTTTATATGTATTTATGGACATTGAAGAACACATATTTACAATACAAAATAAAAATTTATTTCTCATAATTTTCTATGGTATGGTAAATTCTGAAACAATTCCCAATATACATAGCAGGTTGATTTATACATGTTTCACAATAAAATGTTGTTTGACGTCTTTCTCCTGGTGTTTTCCTGTCGGAACAAATAATGCAGTCCCGGTTTCTTTGGCCTACATTTGGAATATGTAGCTTATTATTCATTCTATTGTCCGACAAAGAACGTTAATTTATTTAGATTATAACGAAGATAGCAATAGGAATGGTTCGACTTTGAATGAAGTTTCGATTTTACGTTTATAGTTTTTTACGTTTACGTTTTATGTTCTTTATGTTAAATAATTTTAGTAAACATTAAATAATATAGTTTATATAGTTACGTTTATTGTCCACGTGTTTGAATCCGACCATACGCCTCTGACCATCCTCGACAATCCTTCCACTTCCAACGTAAAAACGGCTGATATATTTCTCATTTTAATAGAATATTTCCCATTTTAATAGGAAAGTACAGGAAAACATGTGTTTCTTAAAAAATTGCGGTGAAATCAGTTCATTCTCCTTAATCACTAATAAACTTTCATGTCCCCTCAGAGGGGACAACCGAGTGCAAAGGGTTAAAATATGTTCATAAAATATTATCGTTTTAAAACGTGTATTTCCGTAAAAACAAATTTTTGTAATTTTTTCTTCATTATGGTATATTGCTTATACATTGTATATGCCTACACAGGTCGGAAAGTCAAAAATGCCTAGGCAGTCGAGAATCTCGGCTCGAGAATATGCGAGATGGAATTTCAGCTGTGTTGAGAGCAAGAAGGATAGACTGACATTCGCCGCCTTTCTCGAATCTACGAAGCTATACGAAACGCCAGAACTCATATACAAGGTGGTTGGCATTAGTGTGTGTGAGTGGTGGGGCAGTTCCCTTTCGGCACGGGTCTGCCGTCTGATAATACTCCACTGTCTTTTCCAATCCCTCCCATAATCAACTCACATGTATTTACGTACTCACTCAGCTGGCTGCCCATCAATACTAATTCAGTGCCTAGTTTCTCAACTAACCGCCATCCATGAGAAGAGGCCGCTAAAATCAGTTACGAATTTTCAGGTCGGTATGACAGTCAGATTCGGCCGCGAAAGTCCATAAGGTGAAACGTCTATTCATATATCTCGTCTGTGCTAAAATCAGCTCCGAATTTTCAGGTCGGTATGGCAGTCAGATTGGTCCACGAAAGTCCATAAGGTGTAAGGTCTACTCGTAGATGTGTAAGCTACAAGTAATAAGCAACAACCCTTAACTAGTATCGTGCATATTTGAAATAGTATACTTTGCAGTAGAGAAATGCCCCACGATACTAGTTATTGTAAGTATGTATACCGACCAATATAATCTCGAGTCATCTCTTGGCTGAGCACAGTGATTTTCGTTTCGCTTGTCCGAGCACAGCTGTTAATGTCTTCGAATTCATAATAGTTCTTAAAAATATGTGAGAGAATTATTATCAACTGTTGGCATTTGTTTGAATAGGTAAAGGGGTAGGATGGTAGGAAGGATAGTAGATGCTAATATAGTAAATGGGATGATGGAGAGGAGAATAATGTAATTTTTTTTAGTAAGTTACTGTCCAAAAGTTCAATCAGACGAAAACAATTATTCAGTTGAAAAAAGATTAAATAGAGAACGCCCTATTTAATCGAGAACCTATAGGAAATTATATATCGTAATTTACACTTTATTTTGTATATTACACTATAATAGACAGGCTATCTTTCCCCATACTTGGAAAATGGCAGTAGTGCTTAAGCATACATAGACCCAAGAAGAGTGGCAGTAAATTCACTTAATTCGAATATGTTGATCGAATCACCATAATCTTTCCCTCGAAGTCGAAGTATTAATCGCGTTTTTAATTGTCAAACGTTTCTTTGGTTACAAAGATATTTTTATTTCTTCACTGAAAGTAACAACGATGTCCGCTTATTTGTTACTTACCTAATCGCGTATAATAAGAAAAGAAAAAGTGAGAGATAATTGACGAGCATTATTGTCAATCTCAATGCACGTTACATCGCACTTTTCATTACAAAGAAAAACATGGCACTATGGAAAATTTTAGAACGGAATCGAGATATATTATTTATTTAACCCTTTGCGGACGGGAATAACATGCATCTAAAGATTACTTCTAAACATTCTAGATATTCGTTTTATTAGTTATACAGAAATAAATTTTATTAACATACTTTTTCGTGCTTTTCAATGTGAAATTCGTCGTCCGCTCCAGTTTTCGACATTGCAGTATCTGTTTGGACGTTACGGTAGAAAAATTTGCAAAAAATTCCTACAGTGTACGGAAATGAATCATCGCTAGATAAGCTGCTGCACTCTATTTGTATTAGAGAAGATTCTTGGCACGAAATTTTAATAAGAGTGTCATTGTATAATTAGGGGAGGATACAAGTACAAAATATACTTATTAAACTATTAGAACTGTTAGAACAATAGAAGCATCGTTCAGTATATCTAGATACCGCAAAGGGTTAATAGTAAATAATAAAATTTTCATTGTATACATTAGAGGGCGATACGAGTATAAAATACACTTTTTAAACTATTGAACTATTAGAACTATAGAAGCATCGACGTCGAATACGGTCTTCGCAAAGGGCTGATATTAAATAATATAATTTTCAATAAATTATAAGTGCTTACAATTACAAGTACGTACAACGATTGTAATATCGGGGTTGAAAAATACGCCAAGTGCCATTAAAAATAAGTAAAACGACCCTGAATCGTTCTTAAAATCTCTCAACCGCGAATATTCCGCGTCCGCGTTCCAATGAAAAATGCATACTCCAACAGTTGTTAAATTCCGGCGAGCAATTGATATAATAAATAAGGGGTCGTTCATTTTGGAAATCTTTGTATTAGGTTTGGAAAAAAAAAATTTTATTTCCGTCCTCAGTCGTTTAACGGTTCTTCATTGCCGCCTGTATTTATACATTTTTCACCTGTTCTTCTTTCTTTCTGGGTCTTCTCTTTATACCATAACATTATACAACGACAAGCACACCGAGACACCGCGCCGATCCGATAGAAAAACAATATTTTTAATTATTGTGCCGATAGTATTCACAGATTCGCGACGAGGGGGCACGACGAAGTTATTATTGTTATTATTATTATCGATTGATTCACGTGGATCGTCGTCGTTCTCCTTCGTCAAAAATTTCTCGCTAATGAATAACGACTTAACGATTAAGACCTTAATGATCGTATCATTATACGTAAGCGTAATATTTCGATTCGTCTAACGAGAGTAACTATATATACACAGGGGCTCGGCTGTTAACGGAAATCCTTTTAGGGGATGGCGATTCTACAGAAAAGAATAACAAAATAAAAAGAGTTTAAGATTTTCTTTAAAAGTCTTCTTGATCGATAAGAGAAACATCTTCAAGAGTATTCCAGTCTCAAGACAATTGTTTTTCAACGACCGTTTATTTTGCGACGAACTACGCGAAGCAAAGACAATTGTTGGTAGCTTTTAATTTTCTTTTATTAGCATATTTTGACTTCCTCTCGTTTTTTTAAATTGATTGGGGGCCACGGGAACCAATCTTTCGGATGAAAACGGGGGCCCCCAGATCTTTTAAAATGTAAAGCGACATTAGTTTTCTCTCATCGAACTGAATAACGTTTGCTCGAACCATTATTTTCCATTAAGGATCACTGTTAGCAACCGAACATTCTGCAGAACGATCGTAGAGAGGATGAAGGCGATAATTATTATGCGACGAAGAGATTGTACGCGAACTTCTACGGAAATAGAATGTCTAGAATAGAACGCGTTTCGCAAAAATTCGCGAACGAAGGACAAAAACGTGTCAACTTAAGGTATACAGGGTGTTCGGTCGCCCATGGGAAACATTTTAATGGGAGATTCTAGAGGCAAAAATAAGACGAAAATCAGGAATACCAATTTGTTGATTGAGTCTTTTTTAAGAAGTTATTAACTTTTAAAGTTACGCCTGTAGAACGACGAACCACTATCGCGCGCACGCAGCTGTTCGCAGATTGCCGTTCTATAGGCGGAACTTTAAACTTTAATAACTTTTTAACGAAGCCTCGATCAACAAATTGCTATTCTTGACTTTCGTCTTATTTTGCCCTCTAGAATCTTCCATTAAAATTTTTCCCAGGGGTGGCCGAACACCCTGTATAAGGTTTACTTTATACGGTAGAATCTAAATCGCTGAATCGAAACGTTACAGAAGGCGAATACATGGTCGTCGCAGCTAGGAGATATAATTTAGAATTACATATTCTGAATCGTTAAATGAATCTCAACGATGAGATGGTCCCTGCGGGATGTTAATTAGAGTACTCGTTTATTATACTCTTTTTCGTTTTATATAAAAGCATGAGACACGTCTGTGACGTACGCGAGCGAAGTAGACACTTTAAGGGGGTATATATTCCCATTAGGAGCTATCGTTTTCGGAGCGATATTCGGTACAAAATATTTATTATAATTATACACGAATAATCTCGTAACAGTGCATCTTTGGTCGTGTTTAGAGATGACGCAGATAAATTTTTGTACCGATTGTCCTTATTGTTACTCAAGTCAGGATCGTTCGAACCAAATCTAAGTAAAGAAAAATAGTTTTCTTAACTAATTTTGATTCACAGGACGAAGGAACCGTCATTCGAAACGATAGATTGCTGGAAACATGCAGTAACTTGAGTAATAATAAAGATTGTTGCGTGAAAATTATACCGTGTTACTTCGAAAAGTAACTAAACGCGCGAGATAAATGTTAAAATTCTTGCTATACAATTGTGTAGTAATACTTTATTTTAAACGTTGTTTAAAATCGACGTCCCCGAATGGAGATATAAAGGAATACCCCCTTAACGGTATAAATGGATTTACACTTACTTCATTTACAAATTCGTATTTGCAAAATGATCGAAGCGCGCTATTCGATATTGCTACGATGATTTGTCAAAATACATATTCGTTACGATCTCTCTTAAAAATTGACACTTCAGAGCGCGTAAACAAACGTGCCTCACGAGTGCTCCGAAACGAATAAATTACTATTTATTTTTAAAAAACTTTTCCTGTACGATGAATCGAAGAAAATAAAAGTCGACGAGACAATAATCGTTTCAAACGTGTTATCATATATTATTCGAGTTATACAAGGAAAAATCTTGTACAGTGCGTATAATAAATACATATAATAATAGGCACATAAAAGGAAACGGAGACAAAGTTATGTTAATTTCAGAGCACCCGTGTGAACGATGCACGATTAACGAGGCCGCGTTGGGCAAATTTTATTTACTAATAACGAATAAAATAAATATCGACATGGAAAATCCATTACTGAGCTGTAGTTTGAAAATGAATTTACGCACGATCGTAGTTGGCGAATTAAAATTTTTATTCGTTGGTCGCTTGATAAAATTTGCCTAACCCCGCCGTGAGGAAACTGTAAACTTCAGGAAAGCCTTTTCAAACGTATAATGAGAAAATGCGTGTTTATATTAACTGAAGAATCGTATGAAAAATCTTTGTGAACTCGAAATTTGCAATATTGATTATAATCTAATACGCTGGCCGATTCGATTTTAATTAAATTCGGTAATACCTTGTCTCTACAATCTAACAATACGTGGTATGTATTAAGTGATCCGACTTCTGTGTCTTAACCCTTTCAGTAACCAAAATAAACTTTTCCTTTGGTAATACACTTTACTGGAAAATGTAAAGTTATATACATTTCTAGAACAAATGCATTAATTTTAATAAACGTCTTAAAAAATTTATATCTTCCAAGAAGTATGAATGTCAAGATTTGGTTGTGAATATTTACACTTTGTCTCGTTAAGACACAGACGTCGTTAAGGGCGGCCAACGTGTAAAAAGTAATTGCAAGCAGAGTTGAGAAAATTTTATTATGATTAATAACGAATAAAAATGTCAGATTCGTTCGTGGAGTTTGTTTATCTCGGTATTGGTTTAAAATATTCGTTAATTTATGAACGAATTTACAAATTGAGTAAAATTTGCCCAACTCTGATAAATAATAAAACAAAAGGAAATTTAAATGTCTAAACGTAACTGCGTGCAACTGTTGTTGCACTTACAAACTGCATCGAGTCGAGAATGCACGGTCAAGTTTCGTTTTGACGCGCGTCTTCGCGATTCGATGCGCGGGAGAAACACTGAACAACTGAATCATAGTTCGTACGCGCGCACTATCTTGCTGATATGCTCACGATATATTGTTTGGGCCGGCGGGGGCCGTCGGATAAATAAATACGTCTGACAAATAAATAAATAAATAAATTAATCGATCACGATTTACATCTAAGCATTTACGACTAAGCTTTCGTACAAAAATCCTAATCTTAAGAGAGGAAAGTAGAAGATCTTTGATTGTTGGACGGAGTCGTGCAAAAAAGAGGAGCGATCTGAAATCGTTTCGTGTGCCTTTCGGTAGACCAGAGATCGAAAAGGTACTGGAAATAACTGTCATACGTTGGTTCTAAGCGAAACAGTCGTAAACGATCGAAATAATGCCATAACTGTCGTCGATCACGGTTCTACTTCGGTTCCATTTCAGTTTTAGGCGCGGTTACAATAGTATTAATCTCTATATCGGTTTACTATTAATTTTACATATAATAGATGAAGGATTGAGTCGAAGGCTATAATAATATACATTTCTAAATACATACAAATTTTAGTTAAGCGAGATTATTGGAATCAAAAGGCGGGAATGGTTATTAATTCGTTTAAATTCTAACAAAAATTAATTACAATTAATAAAAAATTAAAAGTTTAGCTACAATTTTATTATTAATGTTATTGCTATAATTATATTCCATCATAATGAATATTCTTCGTTAGTACTTTTATCGTATCCATACATCAATCTCAATATTATAATTAATTTTCGGTCGTTTTCGTATACTCTCGTCTTTCCAAATTTATTATATTTAATTTAAAATACCCACGTTAAACAAATATAGTGTACAGCGATGTTGGGTTACCAAGTGGATCTATAATAAAGTAAAGACAACAAAAATATATAAAATTAACAAACTATTTCCGTTTTTTTAAATATGAATGCCATTATAACTTTCACTCTAACTCGTCGCGTGATTATTATACGTAGAATCAAAGTAAATCCGATGGGAACTATAACTGAAACCGAAATGGACCGTTGTTTCAATGACAGTCGCGACACTGTTTCGGTTCTTCCGTGTCGAGACCGGAAATCGACAAGTTTTCAATCCCCACGAACAGACTCTTAGTGAAACTAAAACGGTGACAAGGTATCGAGGATGTACAGTCCATCGTGACTAACGAATGTAAAATAAATAAACACTATACAGGGTGTTCAGCCACTCCTGGGAATAATGTTAATGAGAGATTCTAGAGGCCAAAATAAAATGAAAATCAAGAATATCAATTTGTTGATTGAGCCTGGGTTAAGAAGTTATTAAAAAATTAAATTACAAAATTTCAAATCATTCTGGAAAAATTATTTTCGGTTGCGGGGGTCAATTACAATCATTTATGGTGAATAGACATACCCCCGAAATCCTACGTAGTATCAAGAAAAAAATTCTATACCGTAAATACAATATCTGATCCTGACATTCCGATTCCCCTGAAACTTCAAAATGTTTCAAATCATTCTGGCAAAATTATTTTCGGTTGCGGGGGTCAATTACAATCATTTTTGGTGAATATACATACCCTCGAAATCTTTTGTACTTTCGAAAAAAAAATTTAGGAAGGTGGACAGTCGACAAAATTAAAAAATTTCAAATCATTCTGGCAAAATTATTTTCGGTTGCGGGGGTCAATTACAATCATTTTCGGTGAATATACATACCCTCGAAATCCTTTGTACTTTCGAAAAAAAAATTTAGGAAGGTGGACAGTCGACAAAATTAAAAAATTTCAAATCGTTCTGGAAAAATTATTATCGTTTGCGGGGTCAATTACCCCCGAAATCGTACGCACTTTTGAGAAAAAAATTCCTTACCGAAAATCTAATGTGTGGCCGGAAATGTTTCTACAACTTTTTAACGAAGCCTCAATCAACAAATTAGTATCCTTGATTTTCGTCTTATTATGGCCTCTAGGATCTCCCATTAAAATTTTTCCCAGGGGTGGACGAATACCCTGTATAATATTGGTACACATTTAAACGTTTAACCAACTTTGCACACCTTGTCTCCGCAACAAAATTCTATTTATCTAAAGAGAACGATCTGTTCATCCTCGAGTTATCCTAACGTAATTTTATGTCGACGGAGAAACGAAACACTAACGACATTTCTACGTATTGTACGAAGAAAAACAATGATTAAAGTAGTCATCGTTATATCAGCTACTATAGGTAGCATCATCTACGAGATTATTCTCTTTTGCATGATACCGTATTGATCCGTCGTGTTGGTACGACCGATCGCGATAGTACAGGTTTGTATACCTAATGGAAGAAACATAGCAAGGGCATATCAATTTTAAAGAGCCGTAGTTCTCAGACGAAAAATAAAAGTGAGATTAATTTACATACATTAAGTACAGTGAGTCGCAAAATTATTCGTTCAGTCGAGAATGCGACAAGCGTTTCTTTGATCGCATTAGTTTTATTTTAATTTCACGTTGCGTTATCGTTACTTGTATTAACAGTGACTCGTAATTTGCTTCTTGTAATTTAATTCGTTTATCACGCATTCGCGCCCGAGCGAACAATTACAGGGAAAAACACATTCGAGGGTTTGCGACTAGTAGTTTGTTAATGTTATCGCTTAACAAACCTCTCGTGCCTTCGAGTACCTCGCTATATTTGTTCCAATTAACTATACTTGCGCGCGCGTAAAGCGGTAGACTCAAGTTTGGTAACAGAAGATTGTCGGTGACCGTTTCTATGAATACAAAAACCATCAAAATTTTATCTCGTGTAAGGTGATCGGCCTCTCAAAGCGCGACGATCGACGAGCCTACCGCTGATCCTAATTCTAAGATGAAAGATGCTTTGTTTCATTATTATTATTCTCAAAAATACTGTACACAAGAATACCTAATTTACGTCGAAGCTCGTTCAATGGCGCTCGAACGAGCGTTGAAACACTGGAAGCAGGGCTTAAAAAGCTTCCGAAAAATAATACTTTCGAACAGAAAAGTTCCGATCGAAACCGTTACAAAGAACTTCCATTCCGATTAACCTAAATTTCAGGTTGTAAATCGTTTGTTTCAGAATAACAGATTTAATAGCTTCGTATAAATGCGCACATTACAACTAAATAGATACATTAAAAAAATGAAATATTGTATGGAACAAGAAGATTATACGTAAAGATAAGTCGAAAGTGTAAGGTTTGTTCGTACGATGCTTCTTCTCCAAGATAGTTGAATTTTAAAATACATATGTCTGGTACAAGTGAAATTCCTTACGATTTGGTTGACGCGTCTGACCATTCATTTACTGTTTCTACTTTTACCGTGCCTATGAATTTTCGTAGTCGATTTGTATTTCTAGAATATAAAGCCTCGAACGGAAAAGTTTTATTCTTCATTTTCAATTTGTTTTTTCTTGTAGAATCACCCTTTTCTCCATTGATACTCTGTATAAAAGAAGCTTGAAAATATCGTTTAATAAACGTACTACGTTCTCGTCAATATTAGCAGTATTAGAGTTTTAACATAACGTTATGGCTAATATTTGGAACAATATCTTCTTATAATTAACGTTTGTTGTCTTCTTGAAAATTTAAGTTTGAAAAAAATAATGGCATAAGAAGGTTAACTTGAACCGAGTCCGAAATGTAGGTTCTCTGTAACAGTTATTCGAAATAAAAGTTCTTCGTGACCGTTCGAAGAACCTAAATCTATGTTATAACAGTTTTCAAACCCTGACTGGGAAGTACGTAAGTACGATCGAACTGATACGCTTCTTGTTCTCGACTTAATCAAGAGAAGATAAAATAGGGGACTACGATAAAGTGAACCGAGTTACTTGTTTCGATTTCTCGGTTTCATCTTTTCCGGTGGCGGAGTTCACCTTCTTAAGAAACGGAAGAACCCCCGACCCTTCTCTGGCGGAGGCGCCATCAACATCGGGACTTGGTTTTTATGCGTTATGTGAATCTGAAATAGTCGACAGTTTTAAGACTCTATTAAACACAGCGAAATCTTCGTAACAGAAAAGAAAATAATGTAGGCGCCATTAATCCTTAAATGGACTCTCAATCTCGATTGAATTATTTCACTTAATATTGATCTTTTCCAAATTGGTAAATGGAAATCAACTTTCCATTAAAAAATAATGAATTAATAGAAGATTACATAAGTTTTCAAATAATTACATTTACATATATTAAATAATTATTAGTTTAAGGGTTAAAGTTATCCAGTTACAATTTAATTTTTAATAGACTTCACTCTAATAGTCTTTTTCTAGAATTTTATCGCGGAACAAAGATTCGTTTTTAGGGAAACAGAACAACTAACACCGAACGTTCAATGTTTATAAAATGTTGACTCACAGTGCATGGGCCCTGCATCCACGGTTCCCCATCGATCTGCATGGGGAATCTCTTGCTCGTGGTGATGGTGACACTGCTGCACTGGGCCAATCTCCTCCCGGAATGACGAAGTCCTGTTTTCACCTGACCCATGTGCAAACAGTTTTCTAAACCGATCACCTCTATGAGATTGTCTCCGATATCTGTAAACGTTCGAATGGTATTGGCGACGTTTGATTATAGGGCGATCAATCTACAGTAGCTCACGAACGTATTCGAACGCTTCCAATCTACATCGTTAACAAATAGAATATACACGTTGGGCTTGAGTTTTCAAAAGAAGGTTGTAAGTAAAGTTATATAGAAGTCTCGAGAATGTATATGTAACATTACAACGCATACAGAATTTACACGACATTTAGTGTAATACCGTTTTCGGTCGTCACAAAAATATTCGAACGCGTGAACAAGAAGCGTATTTCTAATGAATGGAATGTAAACATTAAACTTTAGTCGATTCCGAAACATTGCGTGGTTCATTCAGATTTCGTAGAGTATAATCTTTTATAATTATTCTAATCATGAGCACGAAAAAGTCAAAAACCAGTAAATGTGAATGTGAATTAATACTGAAGTTGGATAATGAAAATAAATTTTGAAATTGCGAAATTATTAAATTGAAGTAAATCTACGGTACATTATATAATAAAAAAGTCATAAACTGAAGGAAATATTACTAACAAGAAATGTACGGGAGGTCCAAAGAAGCTAACGCCCAGAGAGGAGAAAATGATTATACGTGAAATTAAGATAAATCCAAGCGCATCTGTACCGAAACTTGTGGCAATTGTTGCAAATAGTTTTGGGAAAAATGTACATCCCGAATTATGTCGTAGGAAAGGAGAAAATTTTCAATTTTCACTGTCTTAGAACAGTCTAATAATTAAAAGTAGTTAAACTTTAGACGCGTGCAGTTTCGAAACTACTCATTTTCTGCATAACTGAACCATCGTTGGAAGCGGTAAATCTTCCTCTTTAAAATGGTTTTTAGTTTTTGTTGATCCGACTTACCGTTTTGGAGATATCGTAATTTATGTAAAAGGGTATTTTTCTTAATTTGACTATCCTGTCTCCGTCTGACGCGTCGCGTACGGCCTCTCTCTCGCGCGTGAGTCGAGACGCACTGTTTACTATTTATGCGCAAGGTCATTCACCTCGCGTCAGTGAAACGTAAACAAACACTTCGGACCCTTATATCTCCGGAACTAGCCACCGCATCGACTTGAAACTAAAATCGCTATACCTCCGGAACTAATAAAGCTATCGACTTCTTCGAACGCTCGTTTTAACCCCTTAACCTACGATTTATGTTTCAACAGCCTGGGCCCAAAGCGTCAACAAGATCGCGCAGCCTTCGAGTCATTTCGCGGTTCGCGTTGTACTAAACGCGCACGATGTACCACGAGCCATGCCCGTAGTATTTACATTTGGCCCGACCGATGTACTACGAGCCAGGCTCGTGGTAATCAGTTTTGGTCCGAATAGAATACTACGTGTCTCACACGTAGTTGTAGGTTAAGGGGTTAAAGGGCATTTCATCCTCTATCCAATGGATATATCACCTATTATAATTTATACCATCTTCTATATTTATTTTGACATTTACTTTGACTCTATGCATCCAAAGAAGTTTCAGCAATTCCTACTGATCGTACGACTAATGTATGATAAAATTAGATCGTAAATGGTTTATTTAATTGAAAATGAATTAAAATCTGTATACAGAATGTATTGACTTGAAACAAAATTCGTTTTTAAGGACGTTTTATCTTCTATCCGATGAAAATTAAAAAATTTCGACGTAGTTTGTAAAGTTTCTGTACGACGTTAAAGTACTAATGCGCGTTTAGAATAAAATTGAATATTTTTCTAGAGGTTCTTAAAACGTATGCTTGAAGAAAAAATATGCGACATAAAAAAAAAGGATATCTTATGAATAAACATCAAAACACAATTTTCTATACATATAATGCAAAAATTAGAAGTACGTTGCCTTGTAAAAGAGAAAAAGAATTATAATATTAAGACTTATTCGTACGTCCGAATACTTTCGAGACGTTCGAAAACGGTATGTTTATAATTAATTGCCCTGTATATTCTGTAGGTGTTGTCGGATGTGCTTATAATTTTACATATACATTCTCGAGACACTTGTGTAACTTTACTTACAATCTTATCTTGAAAACTTAAACCTACCGTGTGCATTCTGTTTGTTAACGATGTAGATTGCAAGCGTTCAAATACTTTCGTGAGATAATGTAAATTGGTTTTTGACAAATACCTTGTATCGCGGCTGTGAGATCGACCGAATTAAAGCTACTGGTGCTGAGTTCCTTGTCCGGTCGTTTTTTTCGTTTGCCCAGTCGGTGTTTCTGATGTTGTTCGCCCCAGAGATTCGAGCCTCCGTGAGTAAAAGGAATGTTCAGTAACGCGACTCCTTGAAGGGAGGGTCCGTGAGCCAAATCCAACGGCACTCCGTCGCACTGCGAACGTGGAAACCCCATAATCGTTTAATAAACCCATTAAATTAACACCGTGATCGCCGGCGGGTCAAGCATTCCTTTGTTATTTTGCAATTTCACAATTCACCGTGTACGCGAGACTTTAACGAAAGGGTTAGATATAAAATATTCGAGCACGAGCGGGTAAAATACGTACAATGATTTCAAGGTCTTCGTGAAGATTCTTGCAGCTGGCAGCGAATTGTTCCGTGGTCGCGTACTCGAAGTACCATAGCTTATTTTTCATCCTACTGTTGAACTTCTCGGGGTTCTTCTCCCTCTCCATGTGGAATTTCACGCATATCGCCGCGTCGACGCCAACCGAAAAATAATTATTGATGATATTGTATGGAATACTGTCTTGGTTCGGTTTCTTCTCATCGTTCTGATCCAGCACCTCTATTTGCCAACGATCCATCATCACGGACGTCGCCTTTTCTATTTTCTGCAAGTTATTATGTTGCTCAGAATCGTATTTTCTGCGTAATACATACAAGCTTAATATCTATAACTTAACTCCATTAAATACTTAGTATTAATCGAATCGATCATAAATATTATTCGACGATATACATATTAGCACTATTATTTCTTTTCAATTCTATGTTACATTTTAATAAATCAAATAATTTCAAACCATCCTTTTCATACGGTAACAAATAGAGAATGACCATCCGTTTTATCGACAAAAATAAATGTTTTTTAATTTTAACCCTATTAAATCTATTGCCCTATAGTTATATCATTTTATCGATGATTTACTTGTTGCAACGACAATCTACGTACTTTGAGGACTTTGTGGATAGCTTCGCCCTCGTAACCGCCACCCCACCGCAAACACCTCGCAAGATCGTTGCCTGTACCCAACGGAATAACGCCTACAGCGGGCTGGTGTTCGAATTGAACACGATCTAAAGTGTAAAGATACCCTGTATACTCTGCACACCCAGTATACTTGCAATAACTAGTATCGTGGGTCATTTCTCCGCTCCAAAACATACTATGTAAAATATACACGATACCAGTTAAGGGTTGTTGCTCATGGAAGCCCCTCCAAAAAATGTTATAAATCATACCCATGGTTTCTAAAACCCAGCCAACGGTACCGTCGCCCCCGCAGCAGATCACCTTGAAGTTCTCCACGTCCTTGAACATTTGCAGGGCCTGCATGGGTCCACCCATGGCCAGATTATGAACTTGTCGCGGGTTCAAGATGTATTGGAACTTCCTCAGCATGCGTTCGCCTTGTCTGCCACCGGATTTTGGATTTATGAAGACTAGCAGGGGCACTATACCGGGCGGTGGGGTGATTTGGAAGGACATCGCTGGCTGCTGGTTCGACGCGTTGCCGGATGTTAAAAACCCAGTCTGGAAAAGAGAACGGTCCCGGTCAGATTATGATAAAAAATTGAGGTCCGATTTCTTTTAAATGCCTGATTCAAAAATGAATTCAACGACCAACTGTACATATGTACTTTTAACTTTACCAATTCAATACTCATGACATATAGGTATGATTCATAACTTTAATTCTTCGTATATTTAAAATTATTGAGTATCTACACCCAATATTTAACACATATCATTAGGAATATATGTATAATCACGTCGTACAATCGTGGTTCTTCCCTTGTTAGGTACAGTATTGTCGAAAATCATTAAATAAAATTTATTCGATCGAACTTACGGAGCTCATGGACGACGAATCCTGGCCATGTTTGCTTCCCCGTTTGCTATCCCGCGACAAGGATCTTTGTCTGTCCAGGACGATCGGACATATTGCTGTAGGCGGCAGTATATGAACCGCAAACTCGCCAAGAGTGCATTCCGTCCTCACTTGCGAGCCGCATCTGTTATGCAACTGCAATTTTACCGATTATATGAACATCGTAACTTTATAAAGTCGTAACAAATTTTTTATTCATCACATTGTACCTATCGCTCGATACTTCCGAGTTACGTTACATAAGTGTCGGTTATTGATATACAACGACAAATTTTCCTATTTCCCAAAACCAATAAGAGGTAGAGAGGTTTTATACAGGGTGGTCGGTCACTTCTGGAAAAAATATTAATGGGAGATTCTAGGGACCAAAATAAGACGAAAATCAAAAATACTAATTTGTTGATTGATTCTTCATTAAAAAGTTATTGACGTTTAAAGTTACGCCTGTAGAACAGCAATCTCCGAACAGCTGCGTGCGCGTGATAGTGGTTCGTCGTTCTACAGGCTTAACTTTAAACATTAATAACTTTTTAACGAAGCTTCAATCAACAAATTGGTATTTTTGATTTTCGTCTTATTTTGGCCTCTAGAATCTCCCATTAAACTTGTTCCCAGGGATGACCGAACACGCGGTATACAAGAGTGCAACAGATGCCAGTATTTACGTTATTTTTCAGGGATAGAAATTAATTTTCGGCTCTGTTATAGTCGTTTGTAAACGTTATTGTATTTTTAGTATTAAAATAATTTCCAATTTTCACGCTGTCGCTAAAAGATTCGGAAGATTTACGAAATTAAGTATTACTTACGGTCAATTGACACCATCTGCAGTGCAGACCCGTGATGCCGTTGTAACTCTTTATGGTCTTTCTACATTTGGAACATTTCCCATGACAGTTACCCTCGACCCAGTGATGAGTCATCGTTTGCGACGTTTTCTTGCTCTTTACGTAAGTGGCTATGCAAGATGCCGGCGCTCTCTGAACGCACCTTTCGTGGACCGTGTACTTGCAAACTGCATGAAAGCGACACAAAATTATACTCTTCTCTTACGAGCTTCCAGCAGTGGAAATCGCTTTTGAAACTATTTTAAAAATTTTTTGAAAATATTTTTTAACAACAGTGGGGATTCGAACGTATTATCGCCAGATTCCTAGTCAATAACAGTAAATAATTCATTTACTAGGTGCGTACAAAACTTTAAATCAAAATACCTCAAAAACGAAGGTCCATTTTCAAGAAACCCTGCAGAGTTTTTTGATACTAGACATGTAGTATAACTTGTACCTACTATCGTTTCACAAACGATTTCCACTGGAAGCTCCTCTTGTTAGAGCCCAATGGGGACGGTGACTACGAATGTACTCGATTTCTATTCGATACTGTTTAAAAATCGATGACTAGAAGAGTCTTCGGGTACTCACAAACGCAACAAAGTCCTTTCTTGCCGAGGCCAACCAACATATTCAAACAGAGATTGCAATAGGCAGGCTTGCTAAAGTGCTTGAGCCTCCAGAGATGATTTCCGTCCTCTTTCTCGTGCGAGTCCAGACCCAGGAGTACCAACAACGGAATCGTCGTCAGACCACCCCTTTTCCATTCCTCCAGAGACACCGTGCCATCAGCATCGTAGTCTATTTCTACCATCATGTCTTGCAGTATCTATAAATACCGAGGATTTATATCCAGATATCGCTCGTCAATTTCCCGTCTCTTCGCTACGTGAAACAAAAAAGGACACTTTCGGGTACCATCGTCTTTGGCTACGATTTTTCTAACGCGAAACGATTTACATATTTCGTAACGGGATCTAGAGTCGGGACAAGATCGGTGGAAAATTTTGATCGTGTTGATGTGCACAGGCTCATGAATGTATTCGAATGATAACATATTCCGAATTGAAATTGATACGACAATTTCAAAATATTTACTATACACATACTTCACGGTTTGTGTCAATTTTAATTAGGAATATGTCATCGTTCGAATACTTTTGCGAACCTGTGTAACTGCCTTCTGTTACAGTTACTGGTCGAAATACGCGTGGTTATCGTACCGTAGGCGACAAGAACGAACAGTTGATATTCCGACTCACCGGTTTCAATTCCGAGACGTCCCATTTGAGATACTCGGCGACATTCATCATCTGATTAACAATGCAGTCCATCTCCTAGGAATACGCGATAATGATATTAAATGTAAGATAACGACGCTCTCGCATCGATCTGTTTCGAACACACTGTGTCTATTGGCAGATTTATCTACAAATTATCAGATTCCATACTGAATATTAGAGGACTTGTAAGCAGTATTTGTTAGCAATCTACGTTAAATTTTATTTATGCAACGATAAGAATCTTTTTAATTAGAAGAAAAAAAATATTTTAATGTAACTGTCGACACGAAGGGTTTCGATAAAAATATGTGCAACGAAAAAAAAGAAGAATTGGCTCGTTTCACTCACGTTGGTGTCAAGAACGCCATTTCCATCCGTATCGTACAGTCGGAACATGACTGCAAGAAAAATAGGGTAAATGAATTAATGCACATTGAAATTGGCGTGCAACAAGTTGCAGTAGATATGCAAACTCGAGGGCGACGTATTGGGCGCGTGTGTGTGAGACTAAAAGGTGTGCTCGAACGAAGGTTTAAGAATCGCGAGTATCGATTTGCAGCTCGTAGAGTCAACGGGTTGCCAATTAATTATTTTTTATATTTAGCTCAATTTAGTTTTATTTTTCTTTTATATTTTTGATCTATTTGTTAAACGTGCGAGACCTTTCGTATCTGACGAGTCTTATAAGCGATTTTTAATGAAATTCGACTGAAACTTAACTAAAATTTTAGCCTGAAACTAGAAATAGATTTCGAGTATAATTGGAGGGATATCTATCTTGAAGGGAAAGGATTACTTACATTCTAATTTATCCTCCGGTCTACCAGCTTCCAGGAGAGAAAGATAACAGACGATATCCTTGAGGCTGACTTTAACCGAATGAACGTCTATCGTGCTCTGCTTCCTGACAAGATGTCTCATCTCTGTAATTCAACGAATAAACGCGTAAACGATCGCGCTGGGTTCTAAATAGGAACGATTTCATTGTCGATCGATAAAGACACCACAGATTCGTAGAGTATTTTGCTAACGATTTAACTTCTCCACCGTGGAAAGTACACCGATGCATTATTTTTAGCCGAAGTGGTTTCTGTCAGGTTGGCATTCGAGAACCTGTTGCTTCGGTTAAGGATTTAGAAGCCAAGCATAGATGCGTGCGTACGAGACCGACTCTAATTATAACGATCAAGCATTGCACGCGCGCGTCGAGTTGATATACGGTCTATGACGAGTATTTTTAGAACGATATTTGTAAGCAGACATTGAGATGTATACTTAATTTCGAGCGATGCCGTAAGCGATAATCAGACGTCGCTCGATCGTCGCAAACGTCTCTTCTACCTGCAAACTTCTCACAGAGGTATTCTACTTTTCGTCCAAATCGACATCGACCTCCAATATTATGTGCTCGTCGATCGAAACTAGCTAAACCTGTGTTTCTTGAAACCTTCCTTTCTCATGAATCCCTCTTTTCACGCCTTTAGAAGACAAAGGGAGGTACCGTTTCTCAAATTAATCACTCTTCTACTTGCAAACTTCTCACAGAGGTATTCTACTTTTCGTTCAAATCGATATCGATCTCCAATATTATGTACTCGTGGGTCGAAACTAACTAAACCTGTGTTTCTTGAAACCTTCCTTTCTCATTGTTAGGTCCTTTACCTGTAGCAGTAATAAAGACCCAAGGAATCGGTACGTACCGTCGAATAACTTCGTTTATTACTTAGTCGCATCTGGTTACCAGAACCGTTAGCCTTAGCAGTAGAGTCTTTGTGTTGCATTTCTCACGTCGAGGAATTGCTTGGCTTTATTACTTTATTACGGCCAACTTGGAAAATCCGGACCTTCTGTCCACGTCACTGCCGTTTGCTATTTCCACCCGAATTTTAGCCAGCCAATAGACCAATGAGAAACTGTTTTCCCTCACCCTCAAGATTCAAAAATTGTACGCCTACTCGGACTGTTTGGAGAAGAGGAATTCCTCGCTAGTCAGTCGCTAGGCAGTCGCTATACATCTACGTTAGAATAAAGTCTGTTTGCTAAAATACAATTACACACGCGTCAAGTTTTCATTAATTACAGTCCACTGTTCTCCATACTTCGAGGAATCCTAATTGATTCCAAGCGTCGTTTAATCGTCGCTAAAAACTGTCGACGCTGCGACGCACATACACTCATGAATCCCTCCTTTCACACTTTTCGGCGTCAAAGGGTTAATCAGGCGTACCGTGTACCGGTTTTTTAAGAAACGAAGTTTCGTTGACACCATTGTCGATACTTCTCTCCAGAAAATATCTTCGAAAATATCTCGTGGTTCTACAAGTTACCAGATACGTTCGAGGAGGAAAGAAGGGCGGCAAATAAAGCGACCGGTCACGGGGGAAATAAAGCTGGCTGATCAATTGACGAAAAACGGTTTATCTTCGGCACGTGCAACAACGTTAAAACGAATTCACAATTCCGTGGATTACCGCTTTCCATTTGACATGGCGGTAATTTGTGGGCAAAAGTAAATTTTGTATTTCTTTGAAACTTTTGATTAGTGGAATACGATCCGATAAATTGGACCTCGAAAGAGTTCGGTCAAGGACGATTCTGAGGGCGAAATTTTCGATGGATCCAGGACTGCAGGATCAATTTTGCGACAACCTGTACAGTTCCTTCGAAACACGGGACGGGTGTGATTTATTTCGCGGCGACGTAAAGCAACAACGGCGAGCAATTAACTTAATTGAAACCGTCGATGCTCGTTGGATGGCAATGATTGATTGTTTCATTACGACGGTCGCGCACGCTTAATGAATAACGAACACCGGAGTGATTCCCGATGAGATTTCATTTCGCGTATGAATAGAATCATCCCGGAGCTTCCGGGCGCTTTGTTCCCCGCGGCGATTAATCCTCCGACGTTTACCAGACTTTTGGACATTAGAAAAAGGAAAGGTAAATCCGTTTTGCAGCTCGAAGCAAATAACAAGGAGAATCGAATTAATTCAGTTATAAAACTGGGGGCTTTAACAAGTACAAGATAACCCGCTTTGCTTGTTAGATATCCACGTCTAACGATGCATTCGACGATTTGTTCGAAGGAGGATGTTAAAAAAGTGCCAAATTTGTACCACGCCAGGCGCCTAAAATATTTATAAGGCATCATTCTATAGATTCTGCACTTGGAATTGTGCACAATTGTTTATATGTGATGGGAAAGTCGTGAAAAATGTGGATGAAGTTGACGATGCTACGAAAGACGAATCATAACTTTCTGACTTCAAATGACTATAACTTCGAAGTGAATGCACGAAACGTAACAATTTTAAATGCGAAAATAAGTATCTAATAATTTAACGTAAAGTTCAAGCGACCGCGTCGAACGCATTTGACGCAAGACTTTGGGCGTCAAAATGAAAATCGCTGACGTTTCGTTTCGCGCTATAGCTATCGAAACGTGATTCCGATTAACGAAATTCCTATTAATAAAATTCACCCCGTGTCTATTGGTTCTATGCGTTCGAAAGAAAAATCTGTTTCTCCAATAACAAATCGCGAAACTAATTTCTAATGTAATAATTAAATCGAAGCATCTTTCTATCCGTTTAAAAAAAAATTCCAGGAGAGATGTACTCGTCTGTGGGCAGAGTAAATAAAACGATTCTAAACTACTATGCTTTTCCAATCTTACTATTTTCCCGAGCTCGCGTTTCCGTAGAGAATACGATTTCCCTTGGAGATTTCAAGTTCCTTACTTGCCTTCCTTCAGGGAAACGCCCGAAACGTTCGGTAAGCGCAGTCGATTGGTTTCCAACACCATTTGGCCAACAATCGAGAGAAGATCGTCGCGAGTTTCATCGAGTAACTCAAGAGCCCGGAAGTAACGACAATACCGGAGGCCGGTATCGATCATTGGATCGATCGGGACCGCGAATTTCTCACTTGTTGCATCCCACGTGAGACGGGAGATACTGCACCGCGAGAACTTCGAGCGTGTTCTCTAAACGTGACGTTATTTATACCGTATGATTACGATTCCTCGCGTTATTTTGAGCATCGAACCAATACGCAGACTCCACGCGAAAGCGGGACACTCGAACATTGCCACACTGTGGCGTTTGGGGAGTGGAACTCGTGGTAAAAACGAACCCTTAAGGGACGATTCTCGTCTCAGTGCTTAAAATAAAGCTAATTTCTAGGATTTTTTTTGAGGAGAGGTTTGAATAAAATATAATAAATTCTTTTTCATGCGTTTATGTACATATTACTTTATGATAGAAAAAGAATTTATTTACGTTTAATCATCTATATGTATAGATAGATATTACACTATACAGCTGACTCTGGTGTCAGAGGCGTCAAATGGTGGAAATCGTCCAAAACGAAAAATTCAAAATCATTTAGTTAGTTTATATCATTATGCGCCGACTGTATTACGAAAATATAAAAATACTAAATTGATAAAAATGGTGGAACTTATAAGAAGAAGTATCATTTATTTGAAGAAAAATTTGTTTTCATGATGTAATAAAAAAAAAATCGATTTTTTCAACCTCTCAGACGAAAATCTCCCCTTAAGGGGACCAGGTAGTCAGATTGAGCCATTTTATAAGGGCTTATTAAAAAAAAACCGGTTAGGTACAAATAATTTTCCTTTTGCACGATGTTTTGCTAGCTTAAAATCTATATGAATACAAATTTTGTTACAAATGTAACGAGCACTTAAACAAATAGAAATTATTTTTATTTTGCAGTGATTTCTCTTCTCCAGGTGAAGCGAATTGAATGTGCCAAACGGCAAAATACTGGGAATAACCCCCGCACTGAACCTATTTAAATATTAACAAAAATCAAAATTATGAAAATAGCGCATTAAATACGGAAAATGGAGATTTTAAAATAAAAAACTTTTATAGGTTCATATTGAGGTTCGGTGCATAAAGGAACACTTTTTACGCATGTAACAAAATTTCACGTCAATCTGAACCTTTGGCATTTAATTTCCGAATAGTATTACTTGCGAAAAGAAGTAAAAAAAAATCGATTTTCCGACTGCTTGGCCCCCTTAACTGGTATCGTGTATTCGCAATAATTAGTAGGAGCGTTTCTATATACAGGGTGTTCGGCCACCTCTAGCAAAAATTTTAATGAGAGATAGTAGAGGCCAAAATAAGACGAAAATCAAGAATACTAATTTGTTGATGGAGGCTTCGTTGCAAAGTTATTAACATTTAAAGTTCCGCCTGTAGAATGACAATCCGCTAAACAGCTGGTTCGCGCGGACGGTTGCGGCAGGCGAGTGCTAGTGGTTCTCACGCAGCATGAAAAATTCTGCTTACCGACATTATCGACAGCCTTAGATTTTTGTCCACTTATGGGAATGCGAACACCTTACGTTGAATAAGATTCAACCTGTCTTATGAAAATCCAGAAGGCCATATCAAAACTCGTCCGACGAGATTTTCACAGAGAAAGGGTGAATGCCAGACACATTTCAGTTATGTATTAAGTAGCATGTAAGAAATACAGTGATATAAACAATCAGCGAATACTTATTAAATTCCTGTTTACATTTTTAAATTGAAGTGTATTTGAAAAATTAATAACAGTTTTATTCGTAAGTAACTCGGAAGAATCGTGATACACGTACACGTAGACATTCACGAATAACATAATCGCGGTACGTGTTTATTTAATTGCATAGTGGTTAGTGCCTGAAAGGATTATTTGTGGATACTTGTGGACACTGTGGACAATCGTGGGGCGTGTATAATCGCATGTGGGTGATTTTTGTTCACAACATTGTGTATTGGAACTGGCATTCACCCTTTCTCTGTGAAAATCTCGTCGGACGAGTTTTGATATGCCCTTCTGGATTTTCATAAGACAGGTTGAATCTTATTCAACGTAAGGTGTTCGCATTCCCATAAGTGGACAAAAATCTAAGGCTGTCGATAATGTCGGTAAGCAGAATTTTTCATGCTGCGTGAGAACCACTAGCACTCGCCTGCCGCAACCGTCCGCGCGAACCAGCTGTTTAGCGGATTGTCATTCTACAGGCGGAACTTTAAATGTTAATAACTTTGCAACGAAGCCTCCATCAACAAATTAGTATTCTTGATTTTCGTCTTATTTTGGCCTCTACTATCACTCATTAAAATTTTTGCTAGAGGTGGCCGAACACCCTGTATAGCAAACTATATTAAAAAAAATAAAAGGCAGCCAACTTCCATGCACGATTGTCTTTATATTGTGCAGAATAATAGACCACAATATTGATTGCAAATAAAATAAATTTTAGTCGTTTATAGATGCTTCAGATTCTTCACTCTTATCGTGGAGTACATTGACAAAGACTAAAATTTATTTTATTTCCAGTCAATATTGTGCTTCATTATTCATAAAAACAATCGTTGAAGGAAGGCTGCCTTTTATTTTATGCCTTTTATGTATAATTCGACTATCTATAACACTTTGAATTAATTTCAATTAGTTTGAACGAAAATTTCTATTTACGATGAAAACTCCATTTTACGTGTTTGCTTCTTTCCTTCTAAAATAGACTATTATGTAAGAAATCGACGTTGATCTACGGTTTCATCACCCGCGATGACAGACTTTGCAGTGACGATAAAGTCAAAGGTCCAGTCTAAACATCTCTACAAATAACTGATCTTGAATTCGAATTTCTTCCGGATGTCATGACATTTTCCGAAGATCAAGGCGTTATTTCATGAATGGCAATTCACACGTTTCTGGATCCATTGGTCAAAGGTTTAGTCTGATCGATGTCTCGCGTCAAAGTCTGATAAACATTTTCTTTAAAACGAGTTGAATATTTTGGTACGCCTCCAACGTTAAACGTCACTTTTCATCGATCGTTTATTAATAAATATTGCTTCTTCTTTGCGTGGTTACAGTATTTCTACCGACAAAGAAACTGGATCAGCCTTGAATTTACTTTTGCAAACTTTAGCTCAAACGTTTTCCATCTAATAAAAAATAAAAAAATGTGACAAACAAACGTTAGGTGCAAGGAAAACATATGATTTATTATAAAATTCTGTCTCGATCTTTTTTCGTTTAAACTCTTCGAGGATGAATTTTATTTGAAGCAAACAACAATTTAAATATAACGTTGTGTTGTATTATTAAAAAATTTAATTACTAATCTCTACAAAAGGATAGAATTTATTTATAAAATATTAGTTAGATCGTAAAACTGAAGATCTAATAAATAAATATTATACTATGTATAATTCTATTATAATTCCTTTCATTCATAAGCTCTGTTCTCTATCTCAAATTATTTATTCCCATATAATAATAAATGAAAATTCTTAACATTTTTATTTTCAAACGTTCCAACATTATTTAGTCCCAGCTTTATGCCAATATCTTTTATGGTTCAAATGTTATTAAAAAAATATCATGAAATTTCTCGATCCAGACTGTTTTATAAAACTTAGTGCACAAAAGTAACTATTGTTACGTACTTTACATGCATCCGTGACGCAATAACAAAAAAAGAGAGTCGATTAGGACGTCATCCAGCTACTATAGATGCGCGTATTATGTCGTACACGTTTGCGGAGGTTTTACGGTGACTGGCCATTCACTTTATGGCATCGATTTGTTTGCCAACATATATGTCACGTCTCATCATAAAGAATTCTACGACGACCATAAAGAGTTAGGTTACGATCTTCCAGCGATTCCCTTGTTTATCTCGCGGATTATGGGCCATGGTCGCAGAATCGTTCTCCGCCATTTCATCAAGCCATACTGCGAAAATTTTCCTAAAGAACATAAATCTAATTTCGTTTGAAAGACAAGAAACTGTTTTCAGTCCTTTTATCTAAAATTATTAAACGTGTTGAAATCAGTAAATTTTTTTCTGGACTTTCCAGAGTACTCGTTCGTTTATTATTAAACTGATACATCTACTCAAACTTCTACGGACGTTTAAATATGCACTTAAATGATTAAGACGACCAAAACATTTTCCGTATAGCTAGTTATAACTTGAATTAAATTTCTACCAAATTTTACAACCATCTCCAAACCCAAACAATGGCATTTGATAAACTTTGATAGGCGATTTCAAAATAAGTTAACAAAAACACGTGTCGAAAGGCGAAGATCATTCTTTCTCAGCAGGAACAGGGGCGATCGTCGGGTTTCTTTGAAATTGTCGACAACGACACTGTTCGATAATGTAAAATCAACGAACGTTTGTCGCGAAAGGGTCGTCGAGTAATTTTTCCTCAATTTTCCGCCGTTCCGTTAAAAGTAAATAGTGTTCCGCGCGCCGTTTAACATCGTGCTCGACCTACCTTCCAATTTCCCGTTGTTGACGAGCAGCGAATTGTTCGACTTCCTGGACGAATTCCGTGACATTTGGCTATGGCTGGGGCTGCTATCGGTGCTCTTTTTCTCGATAACGTCGTGGCAGCTGTACGAAGTGTGCTGTATCATCAATATGGGATGTACGCTTCCTTGAACCCCACCGAAACAAGAGGATATTACCAAGCGAGTGATCGGATGACCAAATGGACGACGGAGCTTCCTGATTTATTGCGGCCCGATTCTCGATTTACTGGGCAGAAAGCGACGGGTCTAATGGACGCTCGGGGGTTCATCAAGTTTCTAGTCGCTTTTGTCCCTCTTACCCCACCCGACACTCCCGCCCTTCTCGCAATCCCGATCAATCAGGGCCGCGGGCAAAGGTAAACCGATACCCGTGATCTGCCTGCGTCTTGGATTTCGCGAAATCGTGGACATTCGTCAACGGGGATGAAAAGGTTTGCCAGGAACCACCAGGCCTCGCCGGAAACACGAAAATCGATCATAATCGAAGGACTTGATGCAATAAGTAATTTTTTATATACAGTTGCGGAGAAAATTAAGTGGACAGGCAGGGAAAATAAGTACGAATTAAATAATACATGCACTTAAGTTTTGTGTATTATAGAGGGTGTTCGGCCAACCCTGGAAAAAATTTTAATGGGAGATTCTAGAGCTCAAAATAAGACGAAAATCAAGAATAGTAATTTGTCGATTGACGCTTCGTTAAAAAGTTATTAACGTTTAAAGTGAAAAACACTATCGCGTGCACGCAGTTGTTCGCAGATTGCTGTTCTACAGGCGGAACTTTAAACGTTAATAACTTTTTAATGAAGCCTCAATCAACAAATTAGTATTCTTGATTTTCGTCTCATTTTGGTCTCTAGAATCTCAAATTAAAAGTTTTCCCAAGGGTGGCCTAACAGCCTGTATATCTTTATGATACATAGATTATTTAGCGAATAATTGAAATTAATATTTACACTCGTGTCGGTATTTATGTCGATACCTTCAATTTTTGGGCAGTTTCTCTTTTCTTTGAAATTTGGCGTCTGCCTTTTGTCGTTTATTGTTCCCCCCACATCGACAATGCATCAGTATCAAAAGAGAAAAGCTAAGAATATTAGATATCTAGATTTTTCAATTAAAAGTGTAATTCTTGAATTGTCCTGATATCAAACTTCATACTAACAAAATTACAATAACGTGAGAAGTGCATTAAAATACAATGTCAACATGCTTTCCCTCTTCGGTTATATTAAACATTTTCCTTTTCTACATAATTTTGTATCTGTATAGGAATTACGTTGCGTAACATGTATTTTGTTCTTTTTGTTAAACTTCGATAAACGCATATACAAAATAAATAAGCTCTTACACTTACGTCATTAACTTAAGTTTTGATCGTTTATAATAGAACCTTACGTGTCAACATGAATACCGACGCAGTGTACTCCCCCCCCCCCTCCCCACCAAAACCGGATATCGTCCTTTGATTAGGTTCGTGCGCGTTATGATCAAAAGATATTAATGGCAAATAGGTCGCTTTCGCCCAGAGGAAGTTAATATTACATAATGTCGCTCCGAGTTCGTACTTACGAAACGTCTACATCCATAATTGCAAT
This sequence comes from Colletes gigas, assembly GCF_013123115.1. NCBI lineage: Eukaryota > Metazoa > Arthropoda > Insecta > Hymenoptera > Colletidae > Colletes > Colletes gigas. Next base: position 1,043,842 of record NW_025106676.1, read on the forward strand.
TTCGTATACACTCCGTATATTCCATGCTCCAGTACAAGGTTTCTAATTCAATTTTTGCGTCGTTTTGCATTACTATAATCGTCTGATCGGTTGGTTTGTCCCGTTCGAAAGAGTGCAAATGATTTAGCTACCTGTTCGGGTCCTGCTGGATGCTTCGCTTTCCGTTCGATGGTGTCCCAGGGCCTGCAACTTTTCTGTGAGGCTGTGAATTTTATCGGCCAACGAAGAACCACCGTGACTCTCTATCGATGTTCCTCCAGGCATACCAGTGCTGTTCACGTTGCTGCTGGACGTTGTGTGGGACGTGATTGCGGCACAGCCGGTCGTCGATGATAGCACGGCCATCTCCTGATACGCAAATTCTTACTTTTATTCCCATCTAGATTTTTTAACGATTTCTTAGAAATGTTTCTTAACTCCTTGAGTGCTTATGGACGCATTAATGCTCACTTACCTCAACACAATTATCAGTATTTTAAAAATAAATTATGTTATTAGGTCGTCCTTAAGTTTGTGCCATTCGGTATTCTAAAATTGACGAAGATTTGTAATTTAACAGAAAACAAATAAAAATTGCCAGTTCAGGGTATTTCTGAAATTTTAAATATACCAACGCCAACAATTCATAGAAATTTGAAAGAAATGGATTGCATGAATATTTTTTAGAACGTCAAAGTTTTAGTGAAAAGCGTCGAACTACATTTTAATAAAAAATCAAAGAAGTTTTGTAGCGACGAAACAATGGCTTTGAAAAGAGGTTTACTGCTTTTGTACTGTTTTTACTGTGTTAAACAATATTTTTTAAACAATAATTCTTTGAGTTGGTCTCTGCGTCCTTATACAAGCAGTAGTTGCATGACACGGTTGAAAGTTGATTTAGAGACAAGTTAGTTTTAGTTGCTTTGTAACAGTAACAGAATACATAAATGTGTGTTAAACGACTCCTGCTTCTTTTTTCTTAACAACGTGTTTAAAATATTGCTTTAAGTTGCAGTACAAAACCCGTCACGAGCAATATGGGACGATCTAACATTTAAGTTAAGGTATGTTTTAAATTTTAACGTATCCAATCAAATAATTCATTAAGAGAATTATATTTATTGCGCCTTGTATAATCAATCAACAAGAGTTCGCATCAGCGTACAATTTTCCGTCTTCAACGAGTACCTACTTCAATCAGTAGTATGTAGCACTCAAAGGGTTAAAAAGGGGCGTTAAATTTTTGATTTTCAATATTATTGCGCGAGTCGAGTTCCGATCACTTCACAGTAATCTGGAAAGCGATAATTTATGACCTTCAATTTTCCAACTTTCATATCTATAACAAATTTTTTTTTTTGAAACTTCGAAATATTAGGTCTGTCAAAGAACTTTATGATCATGTGGTAGTGTTGTAAATACAAAATCGTAAAATTGAAATTAAAACTAATTATATTAATTTTTCGTTATAAAATATTAAAAGATAAATTCGTATTACATTTGGAGGTATATGAGTACCTATATTTCAGTTATTTAATCATTTCATATGCACCTCTGAAGTCGTATATAAGCAACATTCAGTTTATGAGCATTCGAACTTTGAAAAGGTTTTTAAAAAAATGTTTAAAAGCGATAAACATCAGGTTTATTTCATAAGAAAGTTTAAATATTATTAAAAATAGTGTATCAATTGGAGCTACCATCTCCTCGAGAACCTTTTAAGTACTGTTTTCGTTCTGTAAACTTTTTCTGCAGCTAGTACATATTAATTTTTCTAAACATTTGACTTTTCTTAGTTTCACAAGCAGCCTCATCGTTTACTCTGCTACTGTACCAATCAGACGAACCATCTAGCTGCGCATAAATATTTTCGTGCAATATTTTGTAATGTGCATAAGTTAAAGATATTGTATTCTTAAAGCAGTATCATATGATCCAAAAAAAAAATATATAGTTCCATTTAAAAAACGAAACTTCACCATTATAACTTTAAAATTAATAATATAAACAAAATTTTCGTTTACGCCAAAATAGAGATCCTATTTTATCTTGCAATTTACATATAAACAATTTTTTCGTGTCGTCAATAGTTATTGAAATATCGCGATTGTCACACTTTAGCATGGACACCCTGTATATGTATAGTTTCAATTCATAATTATATAGTTTTCATTTTATTAAATTTTATGTGATAAAATGTTACTCTCGTAGCATCGCATAAACTAATAGTGCCCCTTTTATAAATAAATTATTACTGAAATACTACTTTAAATATTCATTCTTTTTATTTTTTATTACAAATTATCGCTTTCCAGACCACTGTGCACCGGGGACACGTAATCTACCACCATTCTACAGAAAACTCAATGAAATCGAACAGTCGGAACACTCCTCTTACAAGAAACAGTTTCAAATAACAAAGAATTTTTAATTACGAACGTACTTTGAAAGCTTTCCCGTCGACTCCGCGCGGCACCTTTTTGACGAACGATAGAAAAAGGTGTCGCGACAGTTCGTCGGGTGTGGCGTCTTCGAGATAGGTGTCCAGGAATTTCCGAAATCCCTCGTAATCGATGTCCTGGAACGAAAGAAATTAGCAGACGATCGTGAAATAATTCTCATTTTTGGAAAATTTATGGAGCACCGATAAATATGTTGGCACGATTTCCCTTTATTTCGTAGCAGCGGCGCGCGACGATGCCTCCAATTTCCAAGCCAGTAACTTCGTTCAAAAATCGATTTCCGGAACCAAATGATCAACAGGGAAATATATATCCGTCGATAAATACAGGGTAAGTTGATTATTTACGGGAACCTATTTGGAGATTGCCGTGCACCGCGTCGCCGGATCGATGAATACTTAATTTACTTACTCGTCCCCGTGAATATCTATCCTGGAAACTTATCACGACGACGAAATTTACATTTCAAGACACCCTGATGGCGGGAACGCGAGATAAACGGTAACGGCGAGTCGGAAATTATTGGTTAAATTTACTTATCCGTTCGCTAAGTTCGTTCGAATTGAATCCTAAGTTGCTGTCGCTATCAGCAAACTGTCTAAGATTCGATAGAAACATTCTAAGACCCGTGGGATCGATACGGATGGCCAGATGGTCCGCGATATTCTGTGTCGAAGATTCCAGACTCGGGGGATGTAACGCGACTCCAATCCCAGAGGCGATCTTCGATTCATGGGACTTCAAAGGCACAGATGTCCCCAAAATTCTAGCATCGGATACTGAGCGTCCCGTTAGAGTCGCGAGCACATCAATTATTTCGAACTTAACGTTAAAACTACCGGTAATGACGGTGTATTTATTTGCACTAAAGAAATTAAAACGATAGATACTCGAAGAAACGTATTTTTTTACAATTTTTCTAAGAAATTATGAATGGGTCATTTTAACCATTTCTGTAGTTCTAGTGTTAAATGCCGAACAACGAGGAAAATATTCTTAAAAATTGTTGGAACGATTACAGAAAATGGTCGATTTTCTCGAACCGAGTTTAATCTGGAAAACTTTTTAATCCATTTTCCAAGGTTTCGAGAACCATATTAGGTACAGCTAATCCGACGACGCGCCAGTTATTTAAACTGACAACAGAATAGGTTATTCGTTATTCAATTCGCTTTAATCAAGCAATCCAGCGGTTTATCCGACGCAATATAAATGTATTAACCCGATAATAGCAGTAGCCATCTTGTAATCAGCAATGCCAAACAGTTTGCTCGGACTACCCAAACTAGATCAGAGCCTATTGTACGCGGATTATACCGTGATCCAAATCTTGTTAACGTAGAAGCTTTCTGCATACACAGAATCTATACACGGTGTTCGCGGAGAAAATGAGATTTCGTCTCCTATTCCGAGTCATCGCGCGAGACGTTTGGCAACGAGAGACAGCGCTTTATCGAGGATTTCAAACTTTAAATATTTCAATTTTACGTACTTTATCATATACAGTAGTTCGCGAAAGTATTCGAACGCTTCCAATCTATATCGTTAACAAATAGAATGCACACGTTAGGATTAAGTTTTCAAAATAAGATTGTAAGTAAAGTTACGTGGGAGTTGCGAAACTGTATACGTAAAATTACAAACACATCTGACAACAAATACTGAACTTACACGGTATTTAGTGTAAATGTACCGTTTTCGAATGCCACAAAAGTATTAAATTAAGTTTTAAATTATTTAATATTAATATCTGGTTAGTCCTCCTTTTTTGTTATTTTTTTTTCAATGGAATATCATATTTTGGGAATAGGTATAATAGAAGGTGGATAAATTTTTCAGCGAAATTAAAAAATTTCAAATCATTATGGAAAAATTATATATAGTTGCAGGGGTTAATTACAATCATTTTTGGTGAATAGACATACCCTCGAATTCCCACGCACTTTCGAGATAAAAATTCATTACCGCAAATATAATGTGTGGCCAGAGATCTGTGATTATATTCCTCGTTTTCATCACTTCGTATGTAGATAAAGTCCAATTATCCAGCATATAACATTTTAATGGGAGATTTTAAAGACCAAAATAAGACGAAAATCAAGAACACCAATCTGTTGATTGAGGCTTCGTTAAAAAGTTATTAACATTTAAAGTTCCGCCTGTAGTAACGACTTGTGAGGTTCGAAAACGGTTTATTTACATTAAAAGCCCTCTAAATTCTGTATGTGTTTGTAATTTTACGTATGCATTCTCGAGGCTCCTATGTGACTTAACTTACAATCTTATTTTGAAAACTTAAACCTAACGTGTGCATTCTATTTGTTGACGATGTAGATTGGAAGCGTTTGAATACTTTCGTGAGCTACTGTAAATAAATGAATGAAAATTTTAGCCGTTCGTGGCGCTTGACGTGAAAATATACTCGAAAAAAGATTCGACGAAAAACTTGAGGCATCGATGACACTTAGTTCGAATTAAGTTTCGCGGAGGATTCGGACGAGAGTTGCTCGATCGTCTGTTTAAAGAACTAATTGCTTCAATTGGTTCGATACTTCGTTGCGGGGGCGTACCTGTTGATCGAACGTAGGACTCCAATATTGTACGAGAAGTTGGAATATTCGGAATTGCGAAATATTATTCAGAAACGAGTTATCGTGCCGTTTTTCCCCGAACGACGAACGGCGCCCGTTTCATCTTGAATTTATTGCGTGCTTGTAAACGCGCGAACACTCCTTCGTCGAGTAACTCGTTGCTGTTAATTAATTGGTTCTCCACGCATAATATTTCGCTTTGCGCGCGACACGCGTGTACCTTGTTATTAACATAATCGATAATGATCGGTGCCTTTAAGCAAATTCGCGCGAAATTAATCAGCACTCGTCAGCCGGTGCTCGCATCCATTAAAAGTGGCGGAGATGTTTGTTTCGGCGTCAGTTCGACGATGCGTTCGCAATTTTATCACGTTAATAAATTCTTAATTAATAACTCTGTTATCGAAGTGTTTACTACAGGAAATTCAGCTGCCTAGTTAAAGGTAATTATTCTCGCAATTTCTAGCACACGATATTACGATGTAAACACTGAATGTTACAATTTTAGTAATACAAAATTGTCTTATCGTCGTGTCTTATTTTAGTTCTGATTAAAAAAGAATTACTCACGATGAGGGACATCCGTTTTGTACGCCACGGAAGAAAGTAAATTATTCAAAGACTTTTAGATAATATCCCATGATAAAAAAAAACAGTGTGTCTGAAATGCATAAGAACCGAATAAAGATACCGTTTAAAAGGGGAAAGTAGCTAATCGGTCCCTAATTGGGCGCAAAGTTAATGAGGAAACAAGCCAGTCGCGAGTCGCTAACGACCAACCCAGTTTCGCGTTTTATTTGAAGAGGGATATCCGTTCTGAAACGACATTTATCGATGTTTCTTGGTACCAAGGACGGAGGGCGTTGCCTTTCTACCTTTTCCTTCTGTTTTTTTTTTCTCTCCCAGTTCCGGGCTAAGCCCACGAATGATAAAGCTTCGTAGCCGAGGAACGGTTACAAAGGGAAAGGGAGCACTCGCTACCCCCGGCGACCAGCCGATAGCCCAACGTTCTCGTCGTATCGAAGCGTGGGAGTAGTTTGAAAGAACCGATCCGGACTTTATTACGTCGAGACGAAGTCCAAGTCGCGAGCAACAAACCCTGGAAACCTGTGAGTCTTCGTAAATATTTCCCCGAGCCGTTCGAAAGCTGTAAAATCCGTCTCCGAGCGTCAGTCGGAACGCTACGCCCTTCTAGAATTAACCAGACCTCGCGTTTCACACTTGTGAATGTTCGAGAAAATGTCGCCGGTTTTAGAAAATCGAACGATTTAAGGGAAACGGGAACTCCTTTTGGCCCTTTTCACAAATTGTCTATTCTAGTTACAAAAATTACTTGCACGGAAACTGAATATTTAACTGATACACTCGAGACTCAACTCTGTATGTAAAGACTGGAAACTGAAATTGAAATTTTTGAAATTGCTAATTGTATTGAAAAAGACAAAACTTGAATGGTTTCGAGGCGGCGGTCGTTGTTTGATGTAATTATTATTTTTGTATGTGGAGGTATAGATGACATTTGAAAGTCAGGTTTGTTTTTTCACAAATGATTCAGCTTGTCGTTCTCTGTAAGAAAGTATAAAGTTAGTTGTACCAAAAAACCTTTATATTTGAAGATATTTTAGTTTAAATATAGCTAACACTTGAGTATTGATACAACTGCAGCCATGTTTTTTTTTTACCACTTATCGATGGAGTTCTAGTTTTAATCAGAATTTCGTCGACAATGCAGGCATTGTTATGTATTACATTTTATTTGAATTGCTGTACAAGGGTTACCCGTAGTAAACGTAACAATACATAAAATACTACAGATAAATTCTACTCATTAGTCTCTATCACTTTTTAGAGATAAATACTACATTTAAATTAAAATATCTCCTAATATAAAGGTTTTTCGGTACAACTAGCTTCATACTTTCCTACAGAGAACGACGAGCTGAATTAGCGTACAATAATTACATCGAATTCAAATTTTATCCGAAGCCATTTTCAATACAACCAGCAGTTTCGAAAATTCACCTTGTATACAGAATGTAGACCGATCATCCTTGTTTCTGACGAGTCTGGAAGAAGATAGTTCAATTGTTATTTGGACGACGATGGTTTCTGGACGTTGCCCTCCTAGATGATAGGAGATGTTGCTCGGATGACGGCCTCCGCGGCGAAACGAAAATAGCAAAGATGCCACGAACCGTATCGTCAACGAACGATAGGAATTTCCACGAAGGAACGAACCGCCCTAGCCCACCCTACCGACTGTACAGCGAAATTCTTTCCGGCAGTCGCGAATAAAGAATCCGTATCGCGGATTATCGTCGATCCAACGGTAGGAACATTCTCGGTAACTGGGTCACGCTGGTGGAAGGAATATCCGCATGAATGAGACAGGACACGGCCATTAAGCTTTGGGAAGAGACACAGACCAAGGGACTCGTGAACGGCGGGGAAGGGGAAAGTTTGAAGGGAGAGAGAAACCGGGTCGTTCTCAATGGTCACGTAAAGGAGTGCTGGTGACGTCAGCGGGCCGATGACATCATCGTGAGGTCGTCATAACCCCGATAAGGCCACCGGGTATATAGGTCAAATAGGAGAAGGATACCAGAGCGGTCGGATCGCGGAGGGGGAGCTAGTATTTTCAAATGTCACGTCGACTATCGTAAAATTGACTCATTGCTCCGTTAACGCGCACGAGGACGCGCAGAAAATGGTCAATAACGATTTTAGCTATCCGTATCCGAACCTCGTGCGTCCTAATATACGGGAAACCTAAGTGATAAACGTCGATCGATACACGATAAAACTTTTACGATATTGGGATCATTTCGCGAGTACAATTCCCAGCCGCGAATTTCGTTGTGAATTCAATCAACGAACCGAAATCTAACAAGGAGAGTGCAAGTCCTTTGGGTCATCGATTTTAACCATTTAACGCCCGAGTCGGAGCCAGCCAGCGACAGACACGCTTTTAGGAACGATATCTATTTAATTAGATCGATAATCTACATTACTACTGTAAGTGACAAAAAACACGTTAATACGCAGGCTAGAAATTTAAACTGTTGATCGATATTGTACCAAATGTTTCTCTTTAAATACACGAAATCGTTATACTTTTGTTATTATAACGCGAGAAATTAAAGTTAGCACAGCGGTAGTTTATAATTTACCGAGAAAATAAAACCTCATCTCCTAAACCTGAAACGAAGATCTTCGACGCCTTGTTCTCGCGAGAATGGTCGATTCCAACCACGGAATCCGTTTTTGCGAGTTTCTATTAGTCGTTCGAAGACGATCCAGAAAATATTCATGAGACCTCCCAACCGTTTGTAATGCCATTTTTCGAATTTCATTTAATAGTACTGTGTTAGGGTGGAGGATTCGAGCTGAAAATCTGATCGACAGAACCGGGGGCTCCCAGTTGCAAGCAATTGTCGATTTCTTGGATGAGTTCGAACGATATTCCTTGAAAGAAGACGGTTTGTGTAACGCAATAGAATGTGCCACGGGTTAACGAGAGGGGGTAAAAAACTTATTATGTTTGAGCAAGGTGTGGATTCTCCACATAAGAGCTTTAATTGAAACCAACCCACCTTCGGAGTAGGCAACCTTTAAGGTCTCCTTATAGTCGGATACATGAACAATCGAGCTATTCTTGGTAACTGAACTGTTGACACTGCGTGGCTCCACCCCCTATCGAACGATCGAGCGTGTGTGGTCCGCGTAATATGTGTAAACGCGTACAGAGTTGACCTTAAGCACGTTTCGTATGCGCGGCTGAATGGATAACGTCTTATCTCTTTAACCTTGAATTTACACAGATTTTAATTAAAATTCTGTCGATTTTGGTTGCTTCGAAACTGGACGAGTCCCATTTTAGCATGAAAATATAATTATACGTCTTAGTTTGTTTCGTATTCTTGATTTCTTGCATTTTTACCTACATTAACAAAGGTTATTTGTTCGTTTAATAAAAAACGTTGGAAGAAGCTACAAAGATAAATCTACGGTGGACCAATGTCGTCGATGGCGGTAACGTTGACAAACGGAGAAGAAGAGTTTCGATCTATAAATAAAAGTGCTTTTATAAACATACCCTTTACTTTTCGATCTACCCCCGTACTATTAAACGTGATTTCGCCCCGATACCAAAGGTACCAAGTTTCATTCGATCTATTTATGGAGTTCTATTACCTACGCTTCAAGTTTCTCGAGTGCTCGTAAAAGGCGAATAAGTATCGCCGGATACTTTTTGAGCCGATAGCTGCTGGATTATATCAAAGTAACTCTTGTAAGGAGAGCTGTTCAGGAAGGAAGTGGCGAGGAAACTGAAATCTCCTGCCTCTAAATTCAATATCGTCACGAGGCGCAGGAAAGCGACTCGAAGCCATAGAAAGCACCATCGACACGCGAGCCGTTGAACAGATATTAAATTTCCAGCTCGATTTTCTTCCAAATTACGCCCCTGATTCATAGAAATGGTAACCGAGTTGCGCTCTTCTGAAAAAATTATACAGCTTGTTGATAGAATCGGTCACAAACTTTGCCAAATTCAGCTGTGACAAAATGGTATACGGTATTTACGGTATGTAAGGGGTACGGGATACGATATTTATGATATTCAAGGAGTACGGTATACAGTATTTACAGTGAGTGTAAAAAGTATTCGTACACTAGTCAATTTGAACAAAAACTTTGCAGAACTTTGTTTATTACAAAAGTATGTTAACAAAAACATACATACATATTCTTAGAAATCTCTGGAACAAATGTCATTAACAACAAATTATTTATTTATATTTATTATGAAAATATTAACAAATTTCCAGAAATTGACCTAAAATATACGCGTAATAAGTATTCGTACAGTCTTTGATTCGTAACATTCCACATAGAACGATTACAAGATAATCCATGATATGTAAACATACTTAGCATCAGTATGTCTGGAGACGCTGTCGGTATAGGTAGTATCCTGAATTCAAACAGTATCAACGAAATTATCAGTAAAATGGGACGAAAACGCAAGGAAACCTCTGAAGAAGGAAGGAAAATTGTTATAAATTTACATAATAAGTGTAAATCACTGAGTGAAATTTCTAAAGTTTTAAATAGACCGAGGTCCACGATTCAAGGAATCATTGACAGATATGGCGATCGAAAAACTGTAAAAAATAATCCAAGAAACGGACGTAAACGAATAATAAATGAGTATACCGGCCGATGGATAATTCGAAAAATAAAGCAAAATCCAAAGATAAGTGCGGTGAAAATCACAGCTGAACTTAAAAATGATCTGATCATTAATGTATGCAGTAGCACAGTGCGTAATTTTTTACGGGATAGAGGATATCATGGCAGAGTAGCTCGTAAGAAATATTTCGTAAATGAAATTAATAGAAAGAAACGATTGCAATTCGCGAAAGAGTACGTTAATGTTCCTATGGAGCACTGGAACCGTATTATATTTACTGATGAGAGTAAATTTAACATATTTGGGTCAGATGGACGATTTACAGTATGGCGGAAAAAAAATACCGAGTACGAAAAAAGAAATTTGTAGCCGACCGTAAAGCATGGAGGAGGATCAGTCACAGTTTGGGGCTCTATGAGTGCGAGCGGGGTTGGATCCCTCCATTTTATCGATGGTATCATGGATCACAAAATGTACATCGATATTCTAAAAGAGCATCTTCAGGTTAGTGCAAATAAAATGCAGTTACAGGGCAATTATGTATTTTTGCAAGATAATGATCCAAAGCATAATGCTTATAATACACGTCAGTGGATCCTATATAATGTGTCGCAGCAATTAAAAATCCCTCCACAGTCTCCAGACATAAATGTGATAGAGCATTTATGGAGTCATCTTGAAGGAAAAATTCGAGACCATCACATTTCTTCGAAACAACATTTAAAAAATGCACTTTTAGAGGAATAGAACAAAATTTCTAGTACTATAACCAAACATTTAGTAAATTCAATGCCGCAAAGGCTTAAAGCGATTATACAATCTAAAGGAAATCCCACTAGATACTAAAATAGCAAATAGACTGATTTTTGTTACGTTTATGTACTAAAATTTACAGATTTTGTTGTAAAATTAGAAGTGTACGAATACTTATTACACGTATATTTCACGCCAATTTCTGGAAATTTGTTAATATTTTCATAATAAATATAAATAAATAATTTGTTGTTAATGACATTTGTTCCAGAGATTTCTAAGAATATGTATGTATGTTTTTGTTAACATACTTTTGTAATAAACAAAGTTTTGCAAAGTTTTTGTTCAAATTGACTAGTGTACGAATACTTTTTACACTCACTGTATATTATTAACGGTATTCTACCGATAGAATACCGGTATTTACAATACTGAGTCGATCTCCTAAAAAATTTCGGCTCTTAACTCACATAAATAATAACTGAATCACGCTCTTTCAAAGAAATTAAACGGCTTGTCCATAGAACCGGTCACAAATTTCGCCAAATTGAGCGGTGACAAAACGGTATACGGTATTTTTAAGGGGTACGGTATACTGTATTTGTGGTATTCAAGGGGTACGATATACGGTATTTCTATTATTAACGGTATTCTGCCGGTAAAATATCGGTATTTACAATATCGATTCGAGCACCCAGAAGAATTTTAGCCCCTGATTCACACAAATAATAGCTGTGCCACGTTCTTTTGAAGAAATTAAATAACTTGTCCATAGAACTGATCAGAAACTTTTCCAAATTGAGTGGTGGCAAAACGGTATACGATATTTACGGTATTTAAGGGGTACGGTATACGGTATTCTCGGTATTTAAAAAGTATAATATACGGTATTTTTATTATTAACGGTATCCTACTAGTAAAATACAGGTATTTACAATACCGATTTGATCTCCCAGAAGAACTTCGGCGAGAGGACCACTGTGTCGACAAATGACGAACGGTCGAAATCGTATTTTAGATCGATTAAAACAAATACGAACGCTAGTATTCTAAACCTTCCGTTGAGAAACGCGAGTACAAATAAACTAAAATCGCTAGGGGCGACCAAGAATAGTTTGTATATCGGAATTTAAAAAGGCCCCTCTGTTACACGAAACTTAAAGCGAGCCATTAAATCCGTCTACGCGACGATCGAGCAACGTTACTTCCAACCATCACGCGGCGATTCTCGTCAAAAGTTAATAACAACAGCTTCGACGCTCGCATTGTTACCCAAAGGAATATGAAACTACCTTCGAAAGGCGAAATTATCGAGTACAGCGTGGCTAAATTCGAAATGCAGGATCGACGATCGTCTTTCTCAGTTTGTTCTGTATTGTTTATTGAGGAGGTCAGTGGCATGTTTGCTCGAGTGCGTCATTCGAAAGGGAATAATTGCGTACGTACAGCATTCACTGCTAGTATGACAAACGAGTACGTTTCGTCTAAATATACAGTGGACCGGCCGATGATCTAGAAATAGCTTAGCTTTGATGTTTGTTTCTCTCGTGACGGTTGTACGCTCCTAGGACTATCCGGAACACGCGTCGATCTCGTATCCGGGTTTTAGGATAAGATTTTCAGACGAAATCTCGCCGTTCTCGCCACCTTTTGGAACAGTATAAAATAGCAACGCGAGGTTCGCCAGGCGATAAAGTTAGATGGGTCACACCCTCTGTGAAAAATCCTTTCCGTAAAATTCTTGAATTAATATTTTTTCGTTCTACATTCTTCTTTTCGTTTTCCGTAAGACTTTACGGAGTCTCTCTCATTACGCTGGGCTTAGTACTTTTGGAACGGCGTCAGAAAATGTATGCGATAATTTCATATGCTGACCCTAGCCTTCCTATTTTTGCAGCCTCTCTGAAAGATCGGGACGTAAGTGCCATATAATGCGCTGCAGATCGAAAGAGGTCGGTCGTTACGTGCAGAGTATACGATTACGACACGGTAGAACATTTTTCGCTGATAATATATTGACTATCAGCGAAGTCGGAATTCAGTTTTTTCATTTTCATCGTCGTCTTTGCCCTTCTTTTTTAGCGTTAGCCGTTCAATGAAGCGGAACGCGAGATTCCTCGAGACTTTGGATGCTCTTTGAGAGATTCTAAATAAATCCTTCGGAACAAATGCCTTCTTAACCCCACGAACAATTTCCCATCAATTCTCTAACAATTCTCTTTAAGCTATTCGAGCACAAAGTACGATATTATTTTCCGGTTACGAAGTATTACATTTTTTGAAAAAATTTGGGCAAAGTGTTTCTGACATTGAGGTAAATTGTAATTAAGTTTTATTTATTTTTTTTTAATTTTATGTGTTCGTTTGATTCGCAATTAATTGTAGTGTAACTTTAAAGCGACTGAACCAATTTTCATGGAATAGTATAATCCTTAGAGTATTTCGAGTCTTGTAACTGTCTGCAGCAAATAATTTATTAATATGTAATTATTCATTATTATGAATCGTTTTAGTAATCTGATCCTCAAACAATTTAACTTATGTCCAAGGTGCAATCCAGAAGTCGGTTGCCGATTTATAACTCCAACGTACCGTATTCACAGAGAAACGTAAACAAACTATGCAATGCTTATTATTACGAAACTTACTAGTTCATTGTGATGAAGTATTCCGGCGCCAAATCTAAAGCTGCGTCCCCACTGGATCGGCACGGCTCGGCATTTGCCGATAGCTGCGTCCCCACTGGGTCGGCACGGCTCGGCATTTGCCGATCGGCACAGCGTTCGGCAAAAGGCGGCACGGCCGTGCCACTGCTATGCACCGCGGCAAAGCCATTTCAGTACACAAAAAATGTACAGTGACGACGAAGTAATAACTGGTGCTGCTGCAGTTATAGTAATAGCAAATGCAAAAAAAATGCCTAAAAAACGAAGATTTTGGATGCGTCCGAGTTTACGTAGCAGAAGAATATACAGGGTGTTCGGCCACCTCTAGCAAAAATTTTAATGAGCGATAGTAGAGGCCAAAATAAGACGAAAATCAAGAATACTAATTTGTTGATGGAAGCTTTGTTAAAAAGTTATTAACAATTAAATTCAAAAATTTCAAATCGTTCTGGAAAAATTATTTTCGGTTGCGGGGGTCAACTACAATCATTTTTGGTGAGTACACATACCTCCGAAATCCTATCTACTTTCGAGAAAAAAAATCGAGTAGGTGCTGAAATTTTTCGGCGAAAAAAAATTTTTCAAATCGTTCTAAAAAAATTATTTTCGGTTGCGGGGATCAATTACAATCATTTTTTATCATTACACATACCTCCAAAATCGTACGCACTTTCGAGAAAAAAATTCCTTACTGAAAATCCAATTAGGTGTCTAAATTTTTCAACGGAGAAAAAAAATTGCAAATCGTTGTGTATAGCCATAAAACAGCTGTCAAACACGCGCGGCCACTCGTCGCGTCCTAATCCGGAGTCCCGTTTTTTCTTCGATAAATTAACGTAGCCTTCGACTTGGGGAGAAAACCTCGGGCACCCTCGTTCTGGGGGTGACCTGGAAGTCTTCCTCCACCACGTTCAGGTATGAGGAAAGAGTTTTCCTCCCAAACGGGGTGTGAAAATGGGTCCTCCTTCCCTTAGTCGATGACCAATCGGTCGAGCTAAAAGTTAATACCAAATTCGGTTGACACCCCCAAAATCGCGTATCGGAGGAAGAAACGGGCTCCGGAAACATCGACTATGCAAAAATATGGGCACGAGGAAAAAATCTTTCGCCTATGACCATATTTGGTTACAAGACGGGGCTTTATGGCCCTGCCTGGGCCTTTCAGAACTGGAGGTAGCAATCGTCGCGCTGTGAAATTTTCCGTTCGATCGCGAAAGAATACCAATTTGTTGATGGAGGCTTTGTTAAAAAGTTATTAACGTTTAAAGTTCCTGTATCTTTGTATCTCGATGATGGTTTTGGAACGAAATTGACATGAAACTTTCGTGCTCTCGTGTCTTGGCACGATCTCTTTTGATGGTTACCGACATCGTGCCGATCGACTCGTCGGCATGCCGGTCGGCTTTTCAAGCCATGCTATCCAAGACGATGCAGTGTTTGGCTTTGCCGAGAAGTACTTAGGGTGCCGATCGGCCGTGCTAGATGACAGATGCGGACGCAGTGTAGACGCAATTCTCGGCTTTTGCCGATCGGCCGTGCCGAACGGCAAAAGCCGACCCAGTGGGGACGCGGCTTAACAATGAAGTTGTTTTTCCTAATAATAAGAAACTGGATGTGGACATGATGTAAATTGAATTGTTTTAACATCGGATAATTAACCTTCTATTACTGAATTAATCAGTGGTCGTACAAACACCTCCGTACAGAAGCAATCTCACAATTCTGTTGTGCACTACATACACATTTAAGAATTTATGTCGAAATTAAATAGAAAAGCAAAATATCCTACAGAATGGTCCACGATAGTCAAAACGTTCATACAACGCATTATTCCATCTATAAAGAATTAAAATGAAACATTGTATTAGATTAATAAATTGGTACTTTTTATGAAGTCTAAGAATACAAAAATAAATCTTACATAGAATTACATGTTATAAAACAGTTAAATAAACTATTTATCTTCCTCGGAAAATATGATCAGAAATAAAAGTCTCCGTTCGAAGTGTCCAATTTTAGTTTTCCATCCAAGGTCCATTAATTTTTTTAAAAATTCCTACACCCCAAATTATTTTAATTTATGTATTTGGTAAAAATACGGTTTAAATTACTATTTCATTTAATCGAAATAGTATTAAGCGACGTATGTTGGAAAATATTAATTTTATTATGATTTTGCGTGTATCCTTGGGTCAGAGATATTGTATAACCGAAAGAAACGGAGACAGTTATAGCGGCCGAGTTAAGTGGATCACGGTGAAATCCTCTCGAGTCCTTATTTAGGATCGATTAATGCTCGTTAAAAATAGTTTACAAAATATCTACGATGAGTTGTGTTTTTGGACAATGAAATTTTTTTGGTAAAAGGAGCTATCTGTCCGGGATAAAACGCAAATCGGTTCAACGGCCGACGACGAGCCGCGGATGTTCACGGTCCGAAAAGTACGACGTCATTGTTCCCATGGAAACGGACAGGGGAAAACGGTGACGTCACTAGCTGCAGTTCGGGGTGACGGCACAAAGGTCGGTGCACTCGTCGCTGCATCTGCTGTGCAACTGTGCAATGACGTCACTGCATCATTCCTTGCTGCCGCATATTTTTTCTCCTAGGCGTTCAATACTCAAAAATATCATGTTTCCGTTTCTAACAACTAAACTGCGTATCTTCATGCAAATTCATATTTTTATTAATAGAATTAATGAACTAGAAACTTTGAGACGGCATAATGAAATTAAACTAAAATGAGACATAATTCGTATCTTACTTTGAGTACGTATTTCGCATATTTTTGCATATTCAGTTCATTCCGTAGTTTTTCGGGAATTAAAATTTCCCATAAGTACATAAACATCCGCAGTCTAGTAATAACTAATCTTCTCTACCGAGGTTTTCAAAACACCACTGGGAACCTTCTGTTTACACAACAGTGAATTTCTTCTCAATTACGTACGAATATTTCGTGCTTAATTTTGTTGTACAACTCCATGAACCTTCAAATTAAAAACAGCGTATTATTCAATATCGATTAGCGTAGTCTTTTAGTTACACTAGAATTATCAGCGTTGGATATACATATGTATACAGGGTGTTTCGCGCAACTGGAACAGGCTATACCTCCTAAACGGTTGGAAATAGACAAATATGCTATAAGTCAAAGTTAAATGGTATCAGACGATGCGTAATATACAACTAATTTTATGCACTTTTGGGCATTGATGCATCAGAAAAATGCAACTTTTTTTTAAACGGAAACCTACATTTTTCACTGCACCAGTCGATGTAGTTTCTCATGCTCTACATCAGGGTTTCCCAAACTTTTTTTCTTGTGGAACCCTTAAGAACCGTTCAGGCGCCTATGCATTTCTGGCAGCCTGTCACTTTCTTAGAACAGTTCGGATCTAGTGAGCTGATCTTAGAATAAACGACTTTGAAACAACAGATAAACAATAATGCCTTTGGCAACAAAATTTGACTGAATTTGTTTAATAGTTTAATTTAATAGTTTGTTAATATTTGAATGCGTTTCTATGAAAATATTGCAGCTAATCTTATTTTAATGTTATATCACATCTTGTCTCGCGGAACCCCAAAATTATTTCATGGAACCCCAGGGTCCCACGGAATATGCCCTAAACTTATTCGTTAAGAAGTTATCGAAGATAAAAGTTCTCCGAATCCATTACAATGTTTCTGTTGCTTTACAATATTTGTGCTGCCTTCCAATGTTTCGCGGCTGCTAATACTAGTCACTGTAAGATTAAGATTTCCTTCGGTAACTATTTACTACTCGTGTGCGATCGTTTGCTGTTCCAGTGTTTTTAAATTATGGCATTTACGAATAGTGAAGCAGTTAATATGATCATTTTGTTTAGCAAATACACTCAAAATGGTACCGAGGCCGCAAGGCTGTATCGAGAAACGTAACTCAATAGGCAACAGCCCTCGCGTTCATATTTTTACAAACTGGAGTCAAATTTACGTCAATACGGGTCTTTCCATAAACCAAAACGCGACGTGCCCAAACCAGCTGTTAAAAATGAAGGTAGTGTGACAGTAGTGCTGGCGAACGTCGAATTAAAGCCACATGCATTTGTGAGAGATCTGGCTAGAGAATGTAGAATTTCAAAATTCTTGATTCAACGCATTCTAAGAACACAGAACTTTTATCCCTATCGGTTTTCCGTTGGGCAAACGTTGCGGCCTGGTGACGAAATCCGAAGAATGACCTGTTGTCGATATTTCTTACGGCGTATTCAAGAAAATGAACATTTTATATTTCAAATTCTGTGGACAGACGAGGAGACATTTACAAACAATGGGATGTTCAATCGACATAATGAACATACATGGTCCGTTGCAAATCCACGCCTCAAAAGGAACACTAAAAATCAAATACGCTACAGTGTAAATGTTTGGTGTGGAATTTTTGACAAATGGATTATCGGTCCACATTTATTTAACGGAACATTGACTGGTCAAAGGTACCTAAACTTTCTAGAATCCGACCTACCAGTTCTCGTCCACGATACAGGGATTCCTCTAAGTGTACGGCAAAATATGAGGTACTTTCAACAAGTAATATCCAAAATTACGGAAAGAGACATCAGAAACGCATTACGCAACATGAAGAAACGGTTGGAAAGACGCTTGGACTGCATTGGAGGGCCGTTCGAACAGTTGTTGTAACGCAAGTATTCCGGAACGCTTGCTGAGAGACCGAAATAATTGAGAAACTTTTATCTTCGATAACTTACTAACGAACAAGTTTAGAGCATAAGTATGTTAGTACTTTTATGTAGAGCATAAGAAACTACATTGACTGGTGCAGTCAAAAATGTAGGTTTCCATTTTAAAGAAAGGTACAGTTGCATTTTTTTGATGTACCAATGCACAAAAGTGCATAAAATTAGTTGCATATTACGCATCGTCTGATACCATTTAACTTTGACTTATAACATATTTTTCTAATCCCAACCATTTAGGAGGTATAGCCTGTTCCAGTTGCGTAGGACACCCTGTATGTACAAATTCTACCATTTGAAAAATCTACTTTCACCCGTATATTTTTAATAAAAATTGTAAATGAAGGGAACCAGCATTGTTACTACATTATTTAGTTTCAATTATTATACAGCTCCACGGACCCTAAAATTAAAAACAGCGTATTATTGAAATCGATTACCGTATTTTTTTGGTCTCTTTTTATATTCATATTTAGTTCAACCATTTGAAAAATCTGCTTTCACGCATAGATATTTAATAAAAGTTATAAATGAAGGGAACCAGCATCGCTATTAAATTATTTAGTTCCAATTAAAAGGACATAAAAACAAATTTTTTAATCAACGTATTCAGCGTTGAAACAACAAACTAGTAGAAATATTCTGTGTTACTTGTATTATGAAATAGAAAAAGTATTTAATTATAAAATTATCTGCAATAAGAGCTCTCTAAATCCTAAATGTAAGTGGTGATATTTTGTCCGTGAATTTCCGCCGTTTCTGCGAGGTGCAATCGGCTAAAATACGCGGAAGATCTTATTTTAATTTCACGTCGTTCTCCGTGTCCGAATCGCGCGAATAGCTTCCCAATTCTTTCGCCTGTCGGGACGATAAAAAGTAACGGGGGATCGTAACGAAAGGAACGGATTCGGTCAACTCTGATTAGCAGCGAGTTTGGAACGGTGCCCGGTTCCACGCCCCCGTCGAGTATTTCCAATTAGAGAGGAAATCTTTTCTGATCGCGGCCAATTCCGCCTGTATAATTACCCGGAAGATATTAAGCTACAAAGAATCCACCCTCGACACTTTTATTCCTCGAATCATATTCTAGTTGTAACGTTTTCTTTGTGAATTTTTTTTTATTTAAACCGTGGACTATTTTACGTTGGAATTGCTTGCATATGTTCGCTTATATTTTGAGCGTTCATGGTATTTTTTGCAAGCTAAAATAACGAGAATTATGCGAGGATCATTGAAGGAAGTCCCATTAAAAACAAGTGTCATGGCCGACACGATTCTTCCCATTAGAAGAAGTCGTTCCATTAATTTCGACGGAAAGGGGGTAAAGAAAATAGATTTTCTCCGAGCCCTACGTCAGAATATCTGCTTAAAATGATTGAAAAAATTATGGAAAAGCTGACCGACTTTTTAGCGTATTGTTTCCCGACTTTCTCAGATTTTATTCGATCTAAGAGCGTATTGTCGGGCTTTTGGTTATTCTTGCCGATCCGTGGATGTTCCGGGGACCCTATAACATTTGGCACAATGACGAGACAAGAGTATTCGAAGCGGAAGGAGAAAACGTTTCCTCGAATCTCTCAACCTGGGTGCTCTTCGGCTGATCGAAAAAGTGCAGTCGAGCGTAAAACGTTATTCAAAGGAAAACAAACTCGTTAATTATTCCGCGAACGTTCTAAAAGTCTCTCTAACATTCTATCGTCTATATTTCAAGGAAGATTTGGTTCGCAGATCGTTTAATAACTTTGACTTAAATTATGAAGCGAAACTCGGGACTTTCGTCTCACGGAACTGTACGCAATTTTAAAAATCGGTTTTCGAGTCTAATTGAACGCGAAAAACGATTCCAGTTTCACAATTCAATTTTAAATCAATTAAAAGAATAACAATAATGCTGAATCGAGTAAATTTTTCATTACAATCTGAAAATAATAAACGTAGTGGTCATAGCGTTCGAAATAAATTTCGTAGGACAGTAAGTTCCAGAGGAAAAACACTTTTACGAACAAAATTGTAACTTCTGTTAATCGAGAGCTTCGTGGGACTAAAATTTAACGATTCCAGGGTTATTAATTATTTTTTTATGTATTTTGCTTAGTTAGAAAAGCCGTTTGGCCCATTTTGCGACGGAGGCCGGTAAATATTTTCCCTCTGCCGAAGGAAACTCGGAGGAACGAATACATACAGCAAACAGGAAGGCGAAACACTGTGAAAGCTAAGCAGAAGGCGAAGCAAAGGGCGAGGCGGGGTGGCTAAGAGGAGAAAAGCGTTGCTCTGCCGTCGCAACGTCGTATTGCATAGTAAATTCAGCTGCAGGGCTTCTTCAAAACGCCTCTGTTCTCTCTATCCAACTTCCAAACCCACTTTCTACATTTCTTATTTGAGGCAACAAAAAAATTAGTCCAGAGACCTGCCTATTCGATGTACGTTTTTGTTCTAATGCTCTCCCTATTCGTCCATATTTCCATGCACGTATTTTCTACCGCAAAGCGCTATGTTTCGATCAATTTAGCGATATACAATTTAAAAATTGTTGATGTGTTCTGAAAGAAACATTTTACGAAGTTTAATCTCGAGATTATGGTATTATAATATGACTCTTTGGTGGACGACATGTATTAGGGACAGCAGTAAGTACCCCTGAATTTAGTTTAAAAAATTATGTGAATTGGCTATCAAAATAAATTTCGAATTCATTTTGTTAAGAAAGAGAAGAAAGATTTATTTATAGCTTATGGACGGAATTTATGTTTTAACGGGTACTACTGTCGGATAAGGTCGATAATTTCCCCTGAGAATATTGTCCTAAGATCCTAGGGCTCAGCTTGCAATAGCTGCTCAAAAATCCCAGTTTATGAGTTGTCGGTAATAAAGCAGACTGCGCTTGGATGTTTTCATTTGGCCTACGTCGTTCTGCAGCCATTGCAGTTTCCTCGTTTCGAAAATCGTGAGCTTAACGTTTCATTAGCGAGACACGGTTTAGCGTACCGTGTATTTAAATCGCTTTCGTCAACAGATTTCACGCATCGAGAGCAACATTATTGGAACAGCATTCATCGCTATTACCTATTAACTCACAGGTCACTTTTGTAAACGAACAAATTTTTAGTAAACCGCTAATTGGTGCTAAAAATCGAGAGTAAGATTAGGGACGTTTCGTTCCACTGTCCGCCATTTTTAATCGTTATCCCCTAATCCCTCCGCCAGGACAAATTCGCCAAACTCACGGGACCGTGAATTTACGCGGTCTTCCGCGTTTTTTATTCGCATTTTTCCGTAATATTCGCACCCCACGTCGTCTCGTTATTCCCGTACTTCGTATTTGCGAACCGAACACACGCCACTGATTACCATAGGAGTTGGTTTTGTCGCGCTAGTTCAACTTTTTATCGTTTCCACCGGATGTCCGGCGCGTTTACTCAGTTCGTTAACGCGGATTCCGCGTACAGGACTCGACCGCGTTCATAATAATGGACAATAATTTTTCGTCGCCCGGGTTGGACGAATTTTCACGCGAAATTGCTGTAGATTTTCTCGTTAAATTTCTTCGCCGTTTCCCCGCGTTGATATTTACCATTTTCGCATCTAGATTCCGCGCCACGGTATTTCTCGCTTTCGACAGCCCATTTTTTGACATTTTACAGACGAAATCCCCTCCCTGATTTCAATCATTTTCAAATATATCGCCACGAACGCATTCCTCTTCACTTTAACAGGAATGGGCACTGATAAAATATTTACGAAAAATATTCGTATTTTAGAACGAGAAAATATTGTTTCTTACGAGCACAAATCCCATTTGTGGCGCTGCTTTGCGGTGTGCAGGAATTCGGGAAATTCGTAGGAGGACAGAAAAGGAAAGGAGGAGGCGCATTTTGTCCGGGCCTGCTAGCGGACTCGTCAGTAAAGCTCTCTAGTAGGCCCTGCCTTAAACCACTGGGATATTAGGAAGTCGGTCGGTCGAGCGCTTGTGAGAGCGCGACCCCTCTGGTGGCGAGCATGGGAGGCGACGCCACACATTGCTCTTCTTCGTATCTCCATTATTTTCATAATTTTTTTAAATAGATAAATTTTGCTTTCTTAACGTCGAAATTAGCTCTGCACGACGTCGAGGAAAGATTCCAGGAAAGGGGAGCGCGAAAACGAGGCGTTGGTTTCTCCAGCCTGTCAAGCTCTTCTCGTGTTCCCGACCGGAAGCTCGTCGTACGAGCAACATCGTCCGTTTACGTGGATCTTCAACTTGAAGATGAGATGTATTTGTCCAGCGTGACCCCGTTTCTGCCGACGCTCGATGTTTTAAGGCGTCCCGCTGTGTACGAGGCAATTATTACCGTCAAGGAAAATTGTACGAAATGAAAGGTTTTTCTTCCGGACTCGTTCCAATGTTGCCAGCTTTGAGATAATAGTTCTCGAATGGTACGTGTGGGAAATCAACGAATGTGCCGAGGGACGTCGAACCTCTGCCATGTTATTAAATATTAAAAACTAGATAAATTGTTGTCCAAAAATTTATGAAATTCTTTCCATCGGTTTTGTACACTAGTCGACTATTTTAATATTCAAACATTTTCGATCTGCTTGAAATTTCAAGAAAATTCATGGAGTATGATTTGATCTTCAGCGGAAGTAGAAATAACAATTAATGGTCAGACGTGCCGGCTAAATTGTATTGAATTTCACTTCAAATTATCGCAGAAACGAAGCTTCGATCGAAAAAAAATATTATTTCCCCTTCTTGATCTATTTTTAAACGTAGAACTATCCTCCATCAGGGCGTACTACCCTTTCGAACACACCCTCTACAAATGAACCATTAATTATATAAAGTTACAGAAATTGTAAATATTATTTCTCCAGCGATCTACGTTTACATTACCGTAATAATACACATTTGCATTAAAAAGGAGTGCATTTGAATGTACCTGACGATATAAAAGATTTGAAATAAAAATAGGTGTACAAGAAACGCCAGTAAATCCAGCGTTAACATAATTTGTGTACCTTGGAACCTGCTTAAGCGAACGAAAAGTTTAAGAATCCCTGATTTAAGTAACCGGACGCGCGTGTTGAAGCGCAACGGATTCTAAAGAAGACCCCGAGGAACGTCTAACCGTGGCTAGTCTTTTTCATCATCGTTTTCAGAAGCAACACAGGGTACGGTTGACGTGCTTCATCGAGCGTGAATAACTTGACATCAGTGGCCATAATCGTTGCAAGGCGAGATGAGACGACCCGGAGAAAATATAATATCCGTGGGCGCTCTTTCGTGTGTCGGCGAGAACTTTCCCTTACAGAGTCTTTTGCATCCTCCCCCCCCCCCTCCCTCCCCAACCACCAAACGGCGATATATGATTCCGAGGTTGCAATTCTATTGTTTCCTTTATCGCGACTTACGTGTCCCGCCGAGCCCTTCCGCTGCCGTAAAAGGATTCAATTTCTGTTGGAAACTTTTTCATTTAGTCTCGGATGTTCTCGTTCGAAGATAGATAAAAAGTTTTCCTCGCCGCCGGGACGCACTTCTTCCGCCTCGTTTCGTACTTTTTGTAAATTTTTCATGAATAAAATAAATTCCCCCGTCGGTCAGTAGGCTTTGGAGAAACTGGAGTAGAGGGGGATGGGGAGTTTCTTTGCAACGCCGGCGAAAAATCTTTTATTCGAATTTCCCTTTGTCCGTGCCAAGACGGGGACACGCCGTAACCGAATGGATTTATGGTAACGTATACTGCGCGTCTGAGCACGACCAGTATATACTACTCACGGCGTTAGTGGAGCGGTATATTTGTCACGTTTTTGCTGCTACGAACTTAAAAGCGGCGATAAAAACACGCGTATCTGGCGAGCACGATTTCCAGGTTCTTTAAACTATCGTGAACGTTCAGGGTTACGACGAAAAAGTTTCTGTTTGAACAAGACCGATTACAGGCGTCGGGAACGCCTATCCGAACTGACTATTTTGGGACAAAAGTTATCGAAAATTCTATTCGTTAGAACGAAATTTTCGTCGATGCCCGATTTACTGAACGATCTATTGTACGAACATACCCAATTATATGAACTATTTGTTCTCCGTCGGTGCAAGTAGAGTTTCACTGTATTAATAAGTAGTATCGCTCGATATTCCATTGAAGCAACGTATACCTATTTCCGCCAGATCAGTCGAAACGAGTATTTATAAAATACCTTGTGCAACGAATATAAACCTCTACTCATATTTTTGTAATTTGTATACAGTGGGTGTAAAAAGTATTCGTCTGAAAAACTCGTCTTCATTTAAGTGCTGAAAAATGGGTATTGAAAATAACTTTGTATACATGTAAGATAATGATCTTAAGCATGCCACTTACAATACAAAAAAGTGATTAAAAACGCTCCCGCAATCGCCAGATATTAACCCTATTGAGTAATTGTTGGATTCGAAAATATGCAACTTCATCTAAAACAGACTTAAAAAATGCTTCGATCAACGAATGGAATAACATTATTAATAAAATCACATTTAATTTAGTTAATTCAATATCTAGAAGGCTAGCCGCAATAATAAAACAGAAACCCTACTAAATATTAATTATAAATATTAATTTTACAATTATTTGTTATTTTTATTACAAATGTTTAAATTACTTATACCCCTGATAATAACAAGAGAACTATACGAATATTTATATAAACAATATAAATATTTTTTTTTGTTTATTTGATATTGTTGTTCTAACCTTATCCAGACTTTAGAGATACATGTAACATGTTTCTTTAAAAAATATTGTTTAATAAACATTATTATGTAGCATTTTGGTCATAATTAGTCACTGTACGAATACTTTTTACATCCACTGTAAGTACATCCGGACGAGTTACAAAAACAAGTGAAGCATTTGCAAATATTTCTAAATTAGAAGTATTAAACTTGTACTACAAAAATGCTCGGGGACTTCGTACCAAGCTTCAAAATTTACATCATAGCATCGCCTGTTCTGATCATTTACGTCATGTCATATATTATTAACTGAAACTTGGCTTGGTGAAGAGATCTCGCGCGTTAAACTCGCACGCAGCCTTAAAAACCGAAGGATAATCCTCGATGTTACTCTCTTGTTAAAATTAAAAAATAATAGCATAAATTGTCCATTATTGTTGGCGTCCGTAAAAATAGAGCGACATGTGGATGAAATACATACTATATTTTTGTATTATTTTAGTATTTCCTGTTCCGTTTTAGCTGTATAAGTTTGTAAAAAAGGGCATTGCCCGTTAAAATGTAATAATAACAGTAATAATAAATTACAGATTGCTTGTATTAATTTGTACAAAATGTTACAAGTATTCGAGTACTCCGACAATACTATACTGCATCTCTCCCCACCCTCTAGCTTCGTAACAATATTCGGCCTCGATCGTCCTTCGTTGCGCGTGGATGGAGGACAGGACGAAGCGAAAGGTGGAAACGGCTCGGTTCGAATGTTCGAGTATTCTGACAGCCCTACTTCGTTTCCCTCCCCAGCCTCCTTCTTTGTAACAATATCCGGCCACGGTTCGGCCTCGATCGTCCTACGTCGCGCGAGGGGAAATGACAAGACGAAACGAAAGGTGGAAAAGGCGGTTGCTCATGGACCGGCAGACCGCGGTTGCCTAGCTACTACGTGACGTCATCTCTGACGCACTCAAATGAGAGAACGTCGGGGATCCAGGGCCACATAACTTTACTACGCGATTAATTTCTACCCCCGTCGACGGGGGGGTAACGGTGACGCAACCTACTCCGAGGAAATAGAAACATTCCGTTTCCCGTGCGCGAGTGCAACCGAGGCACCGAATGGAAAATGGCGACATACACCGAAATTCCATCTCGGGAGAATCAATTTCGAAGTTCCCGTGCAGGTATCGTTTAACGAAAAGTAAGAGGATAACGAAGATCGAATTCTTTAAGGATGCAGTAGCGTGGCTTGAAACGTTTTAGAAACGGAGGCCATGATTCGAGGATAGGTGACTTTTTCATAAAGTTTTGAAAATTATGTTTCTTTTATTAAATTATTTTCTTATATTAATCAATTAAGAGTGTTTAGTATTGGACTGAGAAGGAATAATGTTTGACGTAGTGCTAGCAGTTTTATTCCAGTACCGGTCAAACAGTGATATTTGAACTTGTCTTTTCTATACCCGTATTGCGCGACGTGTCAAGTCGTTCAGTCACTTCTGGGTTTACTCGAGGCGGCACGGATAAAGTGTATGTTTGATAAAATCGATAATTATACGAAGCTCCCGGAGGGCAAAGTAGCGTTTAATCGACGCAACAGGGAGAGAGAAATGGAGCAGATGAAGGTTACAGTAAGGGTCAGGAGCAGGTATTTTTTTTCTTCGTAGAAATAACTGTCTTATAATAAATGATGCGCGCGTCTCTCGTCTTCTGTGACTGGCCACTTTGCGAGCTACCCTTGGAGAATCGAAGGGCGTAAGCTGTTTTTTACGCTACCGCGTAATTATTATAAACGACGAGGATTTCTAACTAGCCGCGCGTGCTTCGATCGCATAACTATCCAGGCGTACATGATCATCGGACACGAGGAAACACCAATTAGATTCAAACTATCGATAAATGATGGTGAATTTGAAAAATTCTTACGATAAAATTTACAACGGGGTTTTCTTTAAATCGCATGTTCACAAAATAGGTACCACCACAGACGAAGTATACGAATAGATCTTACATCTAATACATTTTTTCGGCCCATTTCTCTGGGACTCTAGAGCCCCATTACTATTTTAGTATCATTCGCAATATTACCAACAGGTTACAGAAATTAACATAAGAAGAAGTGAGACAGAAAATGAAATTATAAAAATTTTATTGTTTTTTAACGAAATGAAAGCTGTACGGTCTAGAATTGGGCATCACACGATTAATTTCATTGGAAATATTCACCCTTCCAAACATTAAAACTACGGGGTTAAAAACCAACCTTTCGAACATTCTCAGAATTTCTAAATATTCTCCACTAAATTACGCGTTATTTGCATTTTGAAACATTAAAATCGTCCAATCCGTTCCGGAGTTATGATTACTTATACATATACATATGAAATTTTGAGGAAACATTTCTGGTCAGATATTACGTTTTCAGTGAGGAATTTTTTCTCGAAAGTGCGTAGAAGTTATGGGGTTTGTGGATTTACCAAAAGTGATTGTAATTGACCCCTGCAATCGAAAAAAATATTTATAAAAGGATTTGAAATTTTTTTTTCGTTGAAAAATTTAGGCACCTACCCCCTATCGATTTATCTTAAAAATTTGTTTTTGATTTTTAATAAATTTGTTTTACGCCGTATGGAAATATTGTTTAATACTTTTGTCTGGGTTTCCATGAGCTCTACTTCACAAATAAATTTCAATGAAATACATTCACTGTTGTAGGAGACCATTAGAATCAACTACTTCTTCCTCGAATCCCCGAAGCTATACGAACCGCCAGAACTCATATACAAGGTGGCTATGCAATAGTGTGTGTGTAAGTGGAGGGGCAGTTTCCTTCAGGCACCGGCCTGCCGCCTGATGATACTGGATTACCTTTTTCAATCCCTCCCATAGTCGACTCACATGTATTTACACACACACTACAGCTGTCTGGGCATCAATACTAATTCAGTGAATAGTTTCTTAACTGACAGTCATCCATGAGAAAAGAACGTTTAATCAGCTCCAAATTTGCAGGCAGGTATGGCAGTCAGATGGGGCCACGAAACTCGTATACCTCGTTTGTGGTAGCACGATATCTCAAATATCCGGTTGGCCGAAGGACATATTTGCGATGCTATTTGAACAATTCTCCTGTCGTTTAACATAGATTTCATCGAATATTAACTTCAAAGCAACGCCAACAATTCGATCATTCATTACCTTACCTCGGCTTCTACGAAAAAGTGACACTGAAATTCTAACTTTAATAGAGGCTCGTCCGTGTCGCGAATCAACCAGACGCGTTTCTTATCGAATTTCAATAGCTACTTTCTAATTACAAGCAGTAATTCGGCTTGAATCGCTTAATTCGAGAGCTTTCGTGTCTCATGGGTGACCGACTCCTGTGCCTTTTGAATCGTTCGTCAGGAATCGAGATTGACTCGAGAAATTACAGAGTTTCACGCGCTATCAGAGCCGATCGTTCCGGCGACGAGCTTCGCGCCTTGTACATGCCAGATTCGCCAGTCCCTTTGTTCGAGGAAATTGGATTTCGATAGAGCTTTGCCCGACTGCAAAAAAAAAAAGAAACGGCGACCGTGTGTGGCAACTTTTATCCGTCGATCTAATCACTGCGGGAAGAGAACGGGAGATACTAACCCCGTTGATCATTTACATTTAACTCGATCGGGTTTCATTCCTGCCTGCTGGCTTCGAAAGAATAATATTCGTATAGTTTTATTAACGGTGTATTCTCGGTCCAAACCGAATTTGTTTTTAATTGAGTTTTCGTTCCAAAAGTATCCACCATTCTTTTTAGATGGAAATATTAAAAATTATGGGAGTTACAACGAATCCAGTGGAGACCTTAAAAAGGAAGGGTGAAAGGATGTTGATTTATGATTAATTCAATTTTCTACGAAAAGTTTTAGAAAAATTTGTGACAGTACTCTGAATGTGTATTACTATGAGTGTTCCCTAAAATTTACAATAAAAGAAATTGTATAGTTCTTTGTCAAAAAATGATTACAAATATGCGTTTTACTAATAATTAACCTTAGTATAACGTTCTTACCCGATAAAAATAGTAAGTTTTGGTTCAGGATGAGTAAAAGTAGCTCGAATAGAAAACATTAAAATTAAAAATCATTATTATTTAACAAATTTCCAAGTAAGTTACAGTCTGGGAATTAATTGTTTCCCCTAAACACGAGGAGAAAGAATTTTTTATCGGAACGCGGTGTCGATAATGATCGGTTATTATGGGAATTTATGATGCCAATTCGGGCTGGAGTATGAAACTATAACGACAGGGTTGTTATCGCGGTTGACACGATGGCTGATAATGTTCCTTGTGTGATGGATTGTCGGGTGGCGCATCGGCCACACAGAAACCGTGAAAGACGAGTATACATCGTTATCCAGCAACAGGATAACGATCCTTTATATCGAGCCATTTCCCACCTCCGTATTTACTTTCCTTCCACGGTTACGTCGCAGCAGTTCCGAACGAATGTTGCGCAATTGACTCCTGGGGATCTTCCCTCCTTATTTTCTATCGTTAATTAACGAGGAACTGATTTCTCTCGTTTCGTTTTGCATGGCGTTCGTTCCTTGAAGATCGTTTCTGCGTACGATTTACAAGGACACGCGTCTAATGGAAAATTTGTTTTATACGTTCGTATATAAAATTTATTCTGTTTTTCTTTTCTCGGACGAACCCTCGATACATAAACGAAAGACAAGAATCTTTGATCGGGCGAAACTGCTCTTTTCTTTTCTACTCGGCCATCAGAACCAGATTGGTCTTATAAGAAACAACATCCACTGGTTATAAGCGATCGTCGATGTAATTTGAGCCTCCTTTATCGTGATGATTGGAGAGAAACGGCTGAATTCGCAAGGGAGGGATGCCTAGGACGGTGAAAAGTTGTGGAAACCTGTGTAGAGCAATAAATCTTCCCACGTGCCCAGTCGAAAGCTGAACAACGGATTTTAGACGAAAGTGATTCTCGGTTACACTAAGGAGCACGACTAGACCGATATAGCGTTGTAAATAATTCATGCAAGCACTTGGCGTAACAGATTTACAAAAATTAATGCTCAAAGGAAGATCATTTTTGGTTCTTCAAATAAACGTGAAACGTGGTGTTTAAGGTCTACCTCTATCCATTGAAATACTTCTTTTTCGAAGGATATATTAATTAACACGAGCAACTAAGTATCTTCTGTTTAGCTCGTAGCTCAAGAAGGTATTTATTTTGACACGTAAAGTTCTATTATAAATGATAAAAAATAAAGTTGATAATGTAAGTGTAAGAGCTCATTTATTATGTAGATGTGTTTAACAAAAAGAAGAAAATACATAAAGTGCAAACTAATTCCTATACAGATACAAAATTATGTAAAAACGCAAAATGTTTAATATAACCGAAGATGGAAAGTACGTTGACATTGTATTTTAATTTTTTTAGTATGAAGTTTGATATCAGAACAATTCAAGAATTACACTTTTAATTGAAAAATCTAGAATAATATTAATAGTTTTTCTCTTTCGATACTGATGTATCGCCGATGTGGGGGAAACGATAAATAACAAAAGGCAGACGCCATGTTTCAAAGAAAAGAGAGATACGCTCTACAGAGATATGTGAGAGTGTGTAAAAATTGAAGGTGTCAACATAAATACCGTCTGTATTTACTAGTCGAAGAACGTTGAAGCTATATTTTATAAGCGAAATGGCAGCAATTCAGCAATTTCCCAGTCGAAAAGACACCAGTTTCCCGGTTGTTTCGCAAGTTCAGCGTCGGGACGTAGAATTGCACCGTTTGTTACGCGACTGGACGCTTTTGTCCTTTCCGTCGTGCAGAATCACCGGTCGTGAGTCATAATTGAACATGCCAGAGCTATTCCACGTCGGTTGCGATCGACCTCAAATCTCCATCTCTGACCACTACTGAGAGAATTCAATTTGCTCTGTCACGCCTTCCCTTAATACGTGCAATATTAATTACGCTCGCAGAGAGCTCGAGCTTTGTACGACGCTGGGCATTAAAGACTTTAAGGTCCAAGCTTTAAGACTTCGAGAGATCGAGACAGGTTTCATTCTATTATTTACAATTCTCCCTCGACCATTCTATGTAATCTCCTATATTTTTTCTCTGATCAATTCTAAATTTTTTGTTTTCATTTTAGTTGTTTAGAACAACAACAACGCCATCCTATACAGATAATTAGCAGATGATAAACACACACGTACATACACGTTTCCACCGATCACAGAATCGAAATAAACAGTTATCAGGGCGAACCGACAAATTGTATTTTTCTACACTGTGTTTAAATCGGATTCATTCTCTTTACCCAACAGTTTTTTTCTTGCAAAAAATTTAGAAGACAAGCTTATGTTTTCGACCGACTATCTACAAGATTCAACTTAGTTTGATAGTTTGTTAGCAGGGCGCGGAAATTTTATAATAATCGAGTAATATCGTACCGAACACGAATGATTCTGTTAAAAGCCTAGACGAGACGTTACGGAGTTTCGTGTTTCTGCCGGTTGATCGCGAAGAAGAGGTTCAATTCGATGGAATGTGGGCAATAAACGTTTCACGAATCTGAGCCGCAGGAAGAATGGGAGAATCGTACGAGGGAACAGCGGCGTACGCGAGTAGGATCCTTCGCCGAGGACTCGCAATTAGATTCACAGGACGGGGAATTAAATTAGGATCGCGCAGTCCGTTTGTGCCGGCTCGTTTGCTCGCATATTCCTGGCATTAGCGGGCCAGATACGTGGGGGAGGCCTCCATCGAGTATCGACTAATACAATACCATCGGAAACGACTCGCCGCAGAAATATGAGTGGCTCTGTCGAAACTCGACGGGGCTGGCAAAGCGGCTTACGGGCTTGCGCCTTTCACGCCTATCTCAACATGCTAAATCAGCTTCCCTCTGGCAACAAAATTCTTCCAGAGAAGGAGAGCCTCTCATTACGCGTGAAAAAGTTAAGCCAATTCGCGCAACTTCGCGAGAAAACACGAATTCTGAATTTCTGTTTTGTTAAAAAAACACACTCTATTTGACAGTTACAATTTGTATCCTGGAAAAAACAGGTGTTAAATTTGTTCAGGGAACAATCGTTCTCGATGTCGAGTTTCGCGAGTCTTGTATGTATATTAAAATTAACACATTTTTATTTCATGCACTAACTTAAATCAAATAAATACACATTTGAAGAATTATTTAAAATTGAATCGTACGTCGAGGGGTTGATGAAAAATTATGGTTGACTTAGTCGAGTTAGAAATATAGTAATAAATAATTTTCCAAAGTTTGGTAGATGGTTCTGCTTACCCCGTCCGGGTGGTATTTCGGAGTACCGCTGGACGTTGTGTTTGATCCGCAAAATTCGGCGAGGACATCCTGCAGCTTTCGCGTAGAATCTGGAACAATGGAGTCCTAATATGACGCTCCGAACGCAACAATGTCAAATTCCCCGTTTCCGAATCATGAAACGAACGTTCCAAGGTAGAAACGTTTTCTAAAATTCGAGGATTAGCTGCGTCCTTGAAAACGCCGCGTCGACGAACAAACAACGAGAGAAAAAAAAAATCAAACGTCAACAGTACTCGATATCGCTGGCAGCTGATGGTAATTAAAGCGATATCAACGCGATATTGCCTCGCTCGAGACGAGCTGTTCTCAAACGTATCGAGGGGGAAAAAAGGACCGCGGAAAATAGGTACGCGTCGCGTTTATTGCCGTGGCCGTCTATAAGGAAGAAAACGAGCAAACCGATCGATCGATCCGGCAACCGGGATTCGACTATTTGCGAAGGACACAACACTGAGGGATCGACTAATAATACAGGAGACCGTTGGCCTAATCTACCCCCGGCGATGCCATGATAAACTTTACGCTTTGGAAACTGTTACAATATACAGTGAGTGTAAAAAGTATTCGTACACTAGTCAATTTGAACGAAAACTTTGCAGAACTTTGTTTATTACAAAAGTATGTCAACAAAAACATGCATACATATCCTTAGAAATCTCTGGAACAAATGTCATTAACAACAAATTATTTATTTATATTTATAATGAAAATATTAACAAATTTCCAGAAATTGACCTAAAATATACGCGTAATAAGTATTCGTACAGTCTTTGATTCGTAACATTCCACATAGAACGATTACAAGGTAATCCATGATATGTAAACATACTTAGCATCAGTATGTCTGGAGACGCTGTCGGTATAGGTAGTATCCTGAATTCAAACAGTATCAACGAAATTATCAGTAAAATGGGACGAAAACGCAAGGAAACCTCTGAAGAAGAAAGGAAACTTGTTATAAATTTACATAATAAGTGTAAAACACTGAGTGAAATTTCTAAAGTTTTAAATAGACCGAGGTCCACGATTCAAGGAATCATTGGCAGATATG
This sequence comes from Colletes gigas, assembly GCF_013123115.1. NCBI lineage: Eukaryota > Metazoa > Arthropoda > Insecta > Hymenoptera > Colletidae > Colletes > Colletes gigas. Next base: position 1,077,341 of record NW_025106676.1, read on the forward strand.
GCGATCGAAAAACTGTAAAAAATAATCCAAGAAACGAACGTAAACGAATACTAAATGAGTATACCAGCCGATGGATAATTCGAAAAATAAAGCAAAATCCAAAGATAAGTGCGGTGAAAATCACAGCTGAACTTAAAAATGATCTGGACATTAATGTATGCAGTAACACAGTGCGTAATTTTTTACGGGATAGAGGATATCACGGCAGAGTAGCTCGTAAGAAATATTTCGTAAATGAAATTAATAGAAAGAAACGATTGCAATTCGCGAAAGAGTATGTTAATGTTCCTATGGAGCACTGGAACCGTATTATATTTACTGATGAGAGTAAATTTAACATATTTGGGTCAGATGGACGATGTACAGTATGGCGGAAAAGAAATACCGAGTACGAAAAAAGAAATTTGAAGCCGACCGTAAAGCATGGAGGAGGATCAGTCACAGTTTGGGGCTCAATGAGTGCGAGCGGGGTTGGATCCCTCCATTTTATCGATGGTATCATGAATCACAAAATGTACATCGATATTCTAAAAGAGCATCTTCAGGTTAGTGCAAATAAAATGCAGTTACAGGGCAATTATGTATTTTTGCAAGATAATGATCCAAAGCATAATGCTTATAATACATGTCTGTGGATCCTATATAATGTGCCGCAGCAATTAAAAATCCCTCCACAGTCTCCAGACGTAAATGTGATAGAGCACTTATGGAGTCATCTTGAAGAAAAAATTCGAGACTATCACATTTCTTCGAAACAAGATTTAAAAAATGCACTTTTAGAGGAGTGGAACAAAATTTCTAGTACTATAACCAAACATTTAGTAAATTCAATGCCGCAAAGGCTTAAAGCGATTATACAATCTAAAGGAAATCCCACTAGATACTAAAATAGCAAATAGACTGATTTTTGTTACGTTTATGTACTAAAATTTATAGTTTTTGTTGTAAAATTAGAAGTGTACGAATACTTATTACACGTATATTTCACGCCAATTTCTGGAAATTTGTTAATATTTTCATAATAAATATAAATAAATAATTTGTTGTTAATGACATTTGTTCCAGAGATTTCTAAGAATATGTATGTATGTTTTTGTTAACATACTTTTGTAATAAACAAAGTTCTGCAAAGTTTTTGCTCAAATTGACTAGTGTACGAATACTTTTTACACTCACTGTACATACACTTCTGAAAGAAAAGATCGCAATCGTTAAATTCTCAAGAATAGATTGAAACTTGTCCAAATTCATCGTACAATAGAACAACGTTAACCCTTAAGTGGACTCTCGATCTCAACAGAATTATTTTACTTAATGTTGATTCTTACCAGATTGGTAAATGGAAATCACCTTCCCTTAAAAGCATTTAAAAAATAATGAACTAATGGAGGATTATTAGTTTAAACTTGACCAATAATCCATTTAAGGGTTAAATAAAATACGGGATGTTCACGCTATTACTAGTCAGCAATTTTTTCGAAAGTTATTCTAATTAGAAAAAAAATAAAGACAAAATTGTACAGTTTCTTACGACCAACAGGACAGTTTATATCAATCTTGCATATTTAATATGTATTTGCAAATGTCGTAATTTATTACGGGTTTGTATATTTATTAAGCATTGCCTTTGGGTAATATAATATTAACACGTTCGCGGACAATGCAAATTTTAACGAGCTGCAAAAAGTGATCAAGTGATTTACGCCAAGTGTTGCAATTCTACTTAATTTACACAATGTGCTAGCTAAAATAAATTTTTACGTATACAAAGGCAAAATAAAATGAAAATACACAACGAACCAGTTTGCCATTACATTAAAATACATAATAACTTTAGAAAATAAAAGCTATATATAGAATGGAATGTATAATGTGGTTTATAAATTTTAATATTATAGCATTCGTTGCATCTCAATGAAAACGTTCGTGAACGTGTTAATTGCAAAGGCAGTTTATTATAGGCCTGTATATTTATTAACAAAACTTGTAAAATCTGGACGAAGCGATAGATTTTCAAAAGTGATACGTTCCTTTAACGAATACTAAGTGCTTCTACTATTTGTATCTGGAAATGCATAGCGTATTAGTATGAATCACCTGCTTCGAGAATCTACTTTTTCCCTGGACGTTTCGTATGCAACCGAGTTCGACTAGCTAGAAACTCGGAACGACCGAGTTGTGTTTCACTTTTTACTTACAAGCGACCAAGTTCTGGAGCTGTTGAAATTCTGCTGGTGAGAGCTTATCCCAGTGAAAGGCCATCCTTACTTCTGGTCTCTATCTCCCACAGGACGAACGCCTGGCCGCTGAATATCGAAGACCGTCACCTGAGGATAGAAAAATATTACAAGATTAGGAAAAGCTTTCCACAATTTTCTACGTACGTAACGCGCGTCTATTGTAAATTTACAGGGAATAAAGTAAATAATTACGGTGAACGTCCCAGTAGTTAAACGTTTAACGCTAAATCGAGTTTTAAATAAATAGTAAATAAGTATCTTCAAACGTGGAATGTCCATCAAATTGACGGGTCTCGTAAATCTGGTGTTAAGAAACTTGTTTAAAATTATCCTCCAATATGTCCTATTAGACAAAAACTGATTATTTGTTTATTACGAGGAGATTTTTATGGAGATTACGAGGAAATAAAAATTAAATTAATGGGAAATTAAGTCCATTATGATCGACTGCTTAAAAAGAATTTTAAACCTGTTCCATTAATTGAAACGTCTTGTCCCGGTGATTAAACATTGTTATTAACATGACGATTAACATGACGATATAGAATAAAAGAATATTAAGTGGATATATTACCTCATGGGAAATTAGATTTTCTCAGAATTACTTAAAATTCAATGTTCAATAAATTTTTGCAAATTTTTTTATAAATATAAAACGTGATCATTCTAAATGAAAATTGAATCGAAAATATAGAGTAAAATATTTTCACGCAAGTGTTTGTTATCTAGATAATTGACGTTGAAAATTCATCGAGTCGGGCCAATATTTGTTATTTCTACTTGCGTTCGGAGGTTTTATTAATCTACTCGCTTGTTTATTATTGTTTTGGTATTTTCAAGCATCAACGTTGCCACGATATAATTTATTCCAACTAGAAAACGATAAAATCAATAAAAAATAATCAATATTTGAGAACAGCAATCGATGTTAAGTAGAAATATCGAATCATGGTCAGACATGCTCGACATACACTCTCAGCCAAAAAGATAGCACATGCGTGCTATCTTTAATTTCTCACTGACACACGTACAATTTTGGGTTTGTAACACACAATATAGTAAGCTTACGAGCTCAGAACATGCGGATCGCTGCAAAGATGTCGCGGCATCACGGCGTTTTGTTTACAAAACAGAAACAGTGTTGTATACGAAGGACGAAATGATAGCACACTTATAAAGCAATAAACATTTATTTAATTTACTATCAATCTATATAATTATTCATTAATTGTTTAATAATGAGTACATCCTCCTTTATTTTCTATGATTTCAATCATTCTATTTGGTAACGACTTATATAATTTTTGAATATTTTCTTGATTTAAATTGCTCCATTCCGCGACAATAGCTTCTTTTAGTTCGTGGACATTCTCGTATTGTTTCCCATGTTTGTAAACTGCTTGACTGAGTTGACTCCAATAATTTTCGATAATATTAATATCCGGTGAGCGCGCAGGCCATGATAAAACACGTATCTTTTCTTTTTCAAAATATGTTTTTACAAGTTTTGCAGTATGTACCGCTGCATTATCCTACTGATATATGAATCCAGACCCAGATATACGTAGGGCATGCTTTGTTATTTGTTGCTTTATCAAATCCAAATAATATTTACTGTTCATTTTTCCATGAATAAATTTTATTTCCGTCTTACCGAAGTAACCGATGGCCGCCCACACCATTACTCCACCACCGCCCATTGCTTGCCGAATTTTTGACAATTTTTCTTTTCTTAGATCGTGGAAATAATAGTTTAAACCATCAGGTTCATTTAAATTAAATTTTTTTTCGTCGGATAATATCACTTTTCGCCACTTCTTCTTCCAGTGTATTCGATCTTTGGCAAATTGTAAACGTTCTTGTTTGTGCCGTGGAGTTAATGCAGGTTTCTTTTTTATTTTTAGTCTTCTAATGTGCTTGCATGATTGTAATACACGACGAACACTTGAAACACTTGCATTGATGCCAGCCTTTTGCATGATTTGTTTTGTTGTACACTGGGTATTAGAAGCTATACGCAAAACAGTTCGTTTATCCCGTTGTGACAACGATGATGGTCTTCCACTACTCTTCTTTTTACCATAATTTTCCACGCTTTTAAGTAAATTATAAATTACCTTTCGACTTCTGCTAGTTATTTTCGAAATTTTAGATACTGATAAATTTTGCCTTTTCAATTCAAGAATATGCTTTATTTCTGATGTCGTTAATTTTTTCCCCCGTCCCATTCTTGTAAATTACTAGGCAATACTTTCGCGTCTTGAATACCTAAGAGATCGCGAAATACTAAGCAGTTTATAAACATGTAGACGGAGTGTGCTATCATTTCGTTCCTAAAATACAACATTGTTTCTGTTTTGTAAACAAAACGCCGTGATGCCGCGACCTCTTTACAACGATCCGCATGTTCTGAGCTCGTAAGCTTGCTATATTATACGTTACAAACCCAAAATTGTACGTGTGTCAGTGAGAAATTAAAGATAGCATACATGTGCTATCTTTATGGCTGGGAGTGTATCTTACACGATGACATGTGTATATAATATTAAAAATCAAATTCTTGGAATATGATAACAATTTCGCTGTATATTTTCGATAAGATCGTTTCAGAAAATTGTATCTGTACCTTAATTTGCATTCTTCAAGGCGAACGAACGAAATACCCAGAACGTAAATGCCGAATATTACGATAAAAAATATAGTTTGAGGCTTTGGCCACGAATTCGACGAGTTTCTCCCCTTTGAAACGTCGGAAACGAGTGTGTCAGACGACTGCGATACTAGACAGTAACGCGTTAAAACTTTTTAAACCCGGATTTACGATACTGTCGTCGAGTAGGAAATATTGACGTTCCAGTCGCTTAATTGCGCTACGGATTGAAGGCCTAGAAATTGCTTTATTGTCACGAAATTTCTGCGTTTCTGTCGACCATGAGCCTCGTTTTCAATAATTATTGATAAACTATGGGCCTACAGAGCAACACTTGTGGTTAATGGCCTTGCCAAATGTGCAATTCAATTTCCTAAATTCCTTTGCACAATAGTGCAAACACCACAAAAGTAATAATAGTGTTTCTTTCTTTGTGGTTTGTTCGATTTTGTCAATCAAACTCTATGATTTATCTTCTAATTTAATTCAATTATACAGCTGTTTCAATTGCAACCGACTACGTTAAAGATTGATTTATTTATATGTTTATCTTACAAATAGTACGCTCGTTTTTATATGGATTTATCGTCAGTTTAACATTGAATTTAAATAAAGAACTCTATGATTTATCTCCTAATGTAATTCAATTATACAGCTGTTTCAATTGCAACTGACTACAATAGAGATTTATTTATTTATATGTTTATCTTACGAATAATACGCTCGTTTTTCTATGGATTTATCGTCAGCTTAACATTGAATTTAAATAAAGTACAATACATGCTTCGTTTCAGAAGCGCCGTATATAGAAATTTCGTAGAAACTAGTTGAATATCTGGGAAAGGAACAAGTTTTTCGCCAATACGTCGTTTAATTTTTAACGGTGAAGGGAACTGCCTCGAACTCCGGAAGAAAATTCGTCTGTTCCGACCACCGTTCCGGAAACCAAAAGTTTCCCCTCTTTTCGCCGGAAACGGGCAAGTATATCGGCGAATTTGAAGAACACCGATGCAGGGAACTCGAAGGGACGGGCGTTCGTTATTCTTAGCACAAACTTCTCGTCGACCGGTCGAATAATACGACGTTAAATAAAATACAACGGACAGCGAACGGATAGCAATTTCGTCGAAACGATCAGGGCACGGGGTAGGAAACGGGACGCAGGAGTTACAAATCGCGAAACGGAAAAGAAACTCGAATGCGCGATCAGGAATTCCATCGATTCGAACAAACACGAACGAACGGAAAAATCCTCAATTTTTGATCCAATTCGTAATCTCACCTTTCTCGTTGCAAGCTCGTGCGCGGCGGGCAAATTTTATTCTCCGATAACGAATCAAAATCTTCGGATTACTTAACGCAACTATTTTCTGTACGTAAACAAAAAGAAAAGAATTTTTTTTTAAATTGTGCTCTTCTTCAAAAAATTATGAAACTTCGTAAACGTGGTTAAATTTAATTTTAGTGGGTGGAATCGACCCTTTAAATAACTCGAGAACGGCTAGAGATATTGGAAAAAAGTTTACAGAAAGATTACACGTTCGCAAGATTTTATAATAAAATTTTGAAATTGGTAAATTCTATAGGAAACAAATTTTTTTCTGGGCTTGAAATGCTCCCTTCCGATTTCCATCGCCGATCAACCACCCCGGATTAGAATTCTGTTTATTTATTTCTTCCCGTTCGCGCGAAAGCCATCGACCCTGATTGAACCTAATTTATTTCCCGCCGTGTAAACAACTTCCCATCTTCGACGAAGAAAAGAGAAATGGGGCCCCTCGATTATTCCCTGGCGATTGATGTCGCCGTTATTTAACGCGACCAGCCTCGGGTGAAAAAAAAAGGGAAACAAAGAGACTGGATTAAAAGCAAACAAAGAGAGACGTGCATTTTTAGCGAGTACTGCGTGGACGGCGTCGATAATTGCCCCGATAATCAAAAATCCACAATGAGCCCTCGTTTCGGTCTCCGTTCGACCCTATTCCTGTTCGAACAGAGGCACACTTTGGTCCCGTGCAATTTCCAGACCAATCATGATTTAACGAGGACGCTTCACGTCGTTGGCTGGTCGAAGGAAACATTTTATTATTTCCCTGAATCGCGGTAAGCACCGTCTTGTCGTTAACTCGCGTTTTCGGTTCCTCGGATTGCTCTTAGGCTACTCGAATTACTCGCTAATTCGAAGGACCGTTCTTGCCATGGAAGCTTTAAAAAATTTCGATTTCTGTCCCTTTTCGCATTTTACTATCAGTTATTGCCTGGAGAATACGTTTATATTATTGCAATTAAATATGTTTAACAAACTGACTCTTGAAAAAATTCTATTACCTCTATACTTACGGAATAAAATAATAACAGTATAGAAAAGACGCAAAAACAACGATAAATGAAAATGAAATAAACCTTATTTACATCGAGAATATGGTTATAGATTTTAAGAATGCAATTCTTTTTATTTTTTCGATCCCGTTAAAATTGTACTTGTTTTAAAGTGATGTGTTAAGCTGTGTATCCCAAATCCCCAGAATCGTGCACGGAAATCGGTTGCTCTGACTGCATAACAGGCCATAGATAATACATCATTGTTATCGAGCAGGGAGCACGTTATGTGCCATCGTATCTTCGTTAATTTAACTAATAGCAATTTATTAACGGCCATTACCAACCGCACGTAGCGCGGGCTTTTCAGCCAAACGACGAAGATCGACGATACTGCGGAGGTGTGTTCGGAAAGGAGCATTTGTTTTTAATGGGACGCGTCAAGCCTCGTCCGTAATTTCCGGCGTGACATATAATTAGTTCCAGTTTGCGAGCCAGCGGAGATCGAGGAGCTTGCAATGTACCACGGAACAAGCTCCGAAGTTACCGGAAAAGCTGCGCTATTTTAGCTCTTGCCCCTGTAAATCAGCCACAAAATCGCTGTGGTTTTCCAAGAGTGAACTCGGTGGTTTTTGTCACACTATGGATCAATAATTATGGATTAATTGCGATACCCAATCGAATATCAAAGAATTCTAAATTCTCCGATTGCAAGATAATTTCTCTAAACTCTCATGGAAATACAATTTTTTATTCTAATATTTCGTTCTATTCAAAATACAAACAAATTTCAAATATACTTGTGTGTCACTGAAAAAATCTAAATTCTGTGTTTGGTTATGAACGTCGTGAATATTTAAAGAAATACGTAAAAAATTGTTTTTATATGCATTGTTTACATGACCCAGTTCCTTGTTCAACGTGGACAAATAAAAGCAAAATATTGTGTCTTCATCGAAATCTACGATCAACGGTTCGATATGGTCTATCGTTAGTATAAAATATCCTTTTATATGCAATGTTTGATAGTGTTTCGTTGCGTGAACGTATAATAATAGACAGAACGACATAATGGGCGTTCATTCAGCACTCGCCTCTTCTAATTTAAGTAATTGAGGCAATGGCGGTATACGTAGCAGCCCCGAATAATTAGTACACTATCCGCGGAAGAATGGAGTTCCATTAAAAGAAACACTAATTAAATTGAGCTCCCCGCGGTGCGTTTATTTACGAAAAGTAATTGTTTCCAGGAGTCGGTCATTTATCTTTCCGTTTTGGGTCCATTTAATTTACCAATTAATCGAAATTCCGCGAAATGAAAAGTTATATGTATATACGTTGGACCATCGGGTCGCAAATGATTTTCTAAGGGGTCATGAGGGTTAGTTTTACACCGATTTTTACCGTTAAATGGAAAACATCAGCCCGCGAAATTAATATAAATTACGAAACTGCGTCATGAATTATGCAACAGGAATCCACGCTTTAATTTACAGGACACGAACATAATTGCAACTAATTATTACCTCTATTACGGTTACATTATGCACGGGACAGTAAGTTCTAGGTTTAATTACATCAAACGATATCACTGTCGAATAAAGTATATCCCTTCGCGACGGAAAGACTAAATTATCATACGATAATATGGTAGTAGCTCGAAGTTCGAGGTGTTCGTGGAAAATGGTGTCAGTCAGCATTACAGTTCGGTGTGAAAAAAACTTTCTGAAATTAGTTCAATTCCCAGGAAGCAAAATTAAAAAGTTCAAAGTTTCCACGCGGCGAACGAAGGGGAAGCAATATCACGCTGTCTGTCGATATATCGATTAAAAAATTTTCCGTTCGGTTTTGCGAGATTTTCCAGTTAGCTAGTCGAAGCTGCTACACAGAAAAAATTGAATGGCCATTGTTGGATCGTTTACTCGTCGTAACCGTGCGGAATTTTTCAAAACATTCGTTGGCCCCGGATTTCTGTAAGTTTTAGACGATCGAACGATGAACATCATTTTCAAAATTCCATCTGCAAATTAAACAGGGTTAAAATATTTACGGGTATTAATACAGATTATCCTGGAAACTAGTTTCGCGTATGCTAAATAATCGATGAAGGGATGAGTCTGCGAATATGTAATACATTATCCAACCCATATTGCCAATATATGTACGTCTCTAAATAAATTTCTAATTCCATTGAATTTTTCAAGATTTTTGTAATCTTCTTGGAGAAGAAGATTGTAAATTTCCTGTCGTTCGTATATCGGGATATAAACACTGGAAGCAGTCGTATTCAAATATATAAAGAATTTGTCGAACGATATACGTGACGCGGCTGCAAGAATGTCAATACGGCGTGGATCGATGTCAATTTGAATATTTGTCCGGTTCGAGGAAAATAATTAATCCCTGAAGGGTTTAAAACCGCCCGTAGGCTCCGACAACCGTGATTCTAGCGAAGGTTGTTCAATTTCCCTTTTAAATGAAATCGTCGACGAATCGGTGACAAGCGCATTACTGCAACAATGCAGCGTCAAACGGTCGAGCGATTGCAAAATCGTCGCCTCGATTTTCAACGTCAATATTTCGCCGTGTCACGAGCCCGAACGAACAATCGAGTTCGATTAATCAGTCGAATTGCGGCTGAAATTGCTGAAGAAGAACGACGTCGTAAATTGGCGGGAAATTTCGTCGAGCTGGCGGGGTCCTCGCGGTTAAACGCGAGCAAGGGTTCTCCGCATCCTTCGAAAACGGAACAAGGGGAAAGCGTACAACTGATAACCGCGTGCGTTTTGTTCCCGACACTGACCTGGGAATACTAAATTCGTCTAAATACCTCTCGTCGCCGCGACGTGACGATTCTGTTCAAGGCAGTGCAGCTTCCTTTGCCGTGACAAAAGCATCGTTTCCACGAAAATGATCAAAACTTCTTCCCGTTCGTGTCCGTGGGAACATATTTTTTCATTTATCGTTTCTATGCATTATTTTCCAATGAGACCAATGGAACTTTTAATTCTCATAGCTGTCATATTGGAGACACGTTTGTACTCAGTAGTAAAGAGATACACGATTCCTCGAGGCATTGAGACACGAAAAATGAATAAATCTTCTCCCCATTCGTTGGAAGCATTTTTTCATTTATTATTTCCAAAAAAAAAACCAATGGAACCTTTAAGCTGCCATATTGGTTAGTCTCATGAGCGCCATATTGGAGTCATGTTTCTACTCGGTAGCGAAGAGATACACGATTGTTCGAGGCATTGAAATTATTTAAACTTATTATCAAAATTCTTGCTTTAGGTTAAGAATGCTCAGGTTACCGAATATAAATAAAAATTTCGAGGTTAGATAATCTTTAGTTATTTTTTAACGTACGTACGATGAACCAATTTGACAATTTAGTTCAAGAAACAAGCGTCTGTGGACTTGTGATACGATCCAATAACTTCTATTAAATCCTCTTTCATCCTAATCGGTGTACTTTTTTTCGTTCCGTGGCGTAATAGTCGGCCTCTCGTTGCATGTTTCAAGAATAAGCCCTTCCGTTCCAGTGAAATTTGTCCTACCATCGAGAACGTCCATCAGAGCTCTTGCGGTGACAAATAAATTCCGCCGGTCGGCAAAGTCCGCGAGAGACACACACGCTTTTCGTTTTTAATTAAATGCTTCCTAGCCCCCTCCCCCGTCACTGGTCGGTTCTTTCCCTATTCTCCCTCCTTTTTTCACTCTCATTTATTCCTTCTGTCCATCCGACTGCCGCTGTTTCCCTTTCGTTAATACTATCCATGTTTTTTTACCCCCGTTCCGTGTCCTTCGCCGTTTGTTACTCCTCGCGTTATGTTACTCTGCAACTTCTTTGTTTATCCCGAGGTTCGTACTTTATCATCTCCCTTGATTTCCGTCCTCGACGTACAAATATACGACTGTCATGCAGCGGACGCGTTTCATATTCATAATTTATTAAGTCCTTCTTTCTTCCCCTTCCGCCTCGTCATCGTATTATTATTTTCACCGCGTTTCCATCTGGTGGCTCGAATCGAAGAATTTATAACGACGTTTGGCCAAAAAATCGTCGAGATACCACTTTCGTGAATATTGAAATAAAAATTAATTTCGTATATATGTACTAGCGAAAAGCAATGGACCGTAGCACGATCTTTTGGCGCGTCAACGTCGCTATCTTCGAATGCCAATTTCGAGATCGTCGAGCAATTCCACAGAGATCAGTTTCTTGGAAAGCAACGATTATCGTTGTACCGTGGCTTTAAGGCGAGACACACACGCGATAATTGTACGTATACAAAATCATTACCACGGCGACCAACTTTCACGCTACGAGAAATTTAGTTTTCAACGCGGGAACGCGTATCCAGGGCCTTAATTGCTCCCGCTGCCTTAATTACTGTACTTCTTTCAGAACTTTTACCTGCACTTCTTTCAGAACTACTGAATGCCGTTTCCTTCGCCTAATATCGTTACAGCACGGCAATAACAAGTTGCATCATAATGGACCAGAATTCTCTTCTCGTTTGCACTCTCTTAACTTCTTTATTATTTCTACTTTCTATGACGCACGCGGCAAGCTGTAAGGGATCAGTTACAAACCTCGTATAGGGTCGGTTATTGTTCGAATGATCTTTCGAGAGAAACGTTCTCGTCTTTGTAACGCAAATATTGTAATTTTACATTATTTCAAGATTTATTTTTTATGAATTGTTGTCGGAAAAACATTTCTTACATAACGTTTCCTCGTTATCTCGAGACACTGGTTCCGTTGCAGGAAACAAGAAAACCTTGTCGCGATATCTCACACTGCCTGTGGACTGTAAAATCTTTTTTAGCGCGACGACAGCTGCCGGAAGACTCGTTATGTATCTAGACGATACGATCAAAGGGAACTCCACCTTAAAGGTAAGGACGTTTAAGGAAGATCTGTGCGGGGCAAAGGATGCTTTTCCCCAGTGGGAGGGTAAGGATGTCAGGAAGGAATCAATACGTACTAACCGTCTGGAACGCATTTCGACTGGCATCGCGGCACGACGGAATCAAGGACTCGGTTTTACATACGAACATTCCCTTTGCCGCTTCCACAACATCACTGGATAACTTCTGCGGGTGTAATTAACCCCCAAATTACGTATCCGTGCAACCAACGATGCTTCAAACTCCGATTTTATCCCGAAAACAATGATCGAAGCAATTTCTTACGTATCAAAGCAAAACAGATTTCAGAAAGGCTCGTTAAACTGTATCTTACACTTTTCGAAACGACTATCGATGCACAGAGAAATATAATTTATCAAATAGACTCGAAACGCGATTGATAAACAAATTGCAAGGTGAAAATTAAGATACTGAAAAAAATTGTCAAAGTTTAAACCGACTACTCACACTCGATTTGTAGTTTCAAAACGTTCGAATCCCGTAAAACAGAAGTACAGCATTTTGAAGAAAGAATTTCTATTCTAAAAAAAATTTTCTCCAAAATGTTTCTCCAAAAGGTTTCTTAAATTTTCCATATTTTTTGTTTAACATAGGTTCGGTACCAATGGAAACCATCCAACTTTAAAAAAATTTTTCATCTGTTGCATTCTGATCTTTCTAATGTAATTTCTCGCAACTAAAAACAAAACAGATTCCAGAGAAGCTCGTTAAATTGAATTTTACATTTTTCGAAACGACTATCGATGCGCAGAGAAATCTAATTTATCAAATAGACTCGAAACGCGATTGATAAACAAATTGCAAGGTGAAAATTAAAATACAGGAAGAAATTGTCAAAGTTAGAACCGACTTTTCACACTCGATTCGTAATTTAAAACGTTCGAATCCCGAAAAACAGATTTCTTGCGTTTTCAATACCGCCTGTTTGTTCAGCTTCGCCCGACCACGAAAACATTTCGATCCACATGAAACACGGAAGGTCGATAGTATACGCGAAAACAAACGATACGGAGACCATTTTATCGTAATCGAACGTTTCGAAATAAATTTCCCTCCGTCGTAATGTCCCAAAAGGGACGTACGAAGAATGGAAGAAATTTTCTAGTTTAATAAAAAAATGCATGGACCGAATTCTCGCCTTCAATTACAGTTCTATCGCCGTCGCGTTCATATTCGTATCCCGATTATGCCATTTTTTCCGCCTTTGTGCCATTCATTTCGCGTTCCATCCATTTTCCTCCGCGCGTTTCTACGCGACGCACACAAGCGCACGAAATACAGACTGTTTAACGCGCTTAGGGCCATCTGCGATTATATGCGTATTCCCGAAGAGCAAAACATTGCAAAACGCCGTCAAAACAGTAAAACAAACCACCGTTTCGTTGAAATGGAGGAGGAACGAGAAACGACTGTTAAAATTTTTACGCAGACTACGTTAGAAACCATAAACACGAAAAAGAAAAGAACACTTGAAATGGAAAATACCTAAACTTAATAATTATGTCTTATATAGTTAAATAAACAGTCTTTTCCCCTCAGAAACTAATAAACGTATCGATTTCAATTTTTCCTCGTATCAATTTGCTCTATTTTCCCACTGCGCGCCATTTTTATTTCGCTTCGTAGCGCTCCATCTTATTTTATCTCAGTTTATCTTCGGTCACGGAAGACCTGTTAATTCCAGGATTTTGTGTTTCAAGTTGAATTTCCATCGATCAAAAGTTCGAAGAAAATTCGAGCGAGAACGTGAACGGCAAAAACAAATGGGTAAGTTTTTAAATGAATTTTAGAAATGAACTTTCCAGAAGGTGCGTTGCAATTTCGCGAGAAGGAAATCTTTCAAAGCAGTTTTGCGTCATCGTAGGCGATCGGAATTTTCCGGTTCCGATGGATCCGAAAATATTTCGCCAGTCTATTTACCCAAAATTTACTGTTTTGGGTCGATCGTTGCTAGCATGTGTAAGTAAACTGAGAAGTCACTTACGTGTGCAATCGGCGCATAGTCTTGCGTGAATATTGCCGTTGTTTAGACGCCATTGTTCCGTGCACGTGCGTGATATGGCGAATCGTTATTGTATTCCGATCGAACATTAGCTACTCGATATACGATATTGCCTAACAAGACTCGATCCAATCTGCGAAAATTATTATTGTATTTCGCAAAGTATGAACAATGGAATTTTAGAACAAATTAACTCTGTATTAAACCGTCTTCGAAGTTTTCTTTTTAAATGTATACAAAGGGTTACGATTAAAAATAAAGAATTATTATTATTATAAAGCCAAGGAGATTTTGACAGATTTTTTAAATACATTATTTTATAATTAATTATTCGAAATTGATCCATTTTGAAATAACACCGTTATTTAAAGTATATGAAAATATGGAAAATGTATTAATGTATTTACCAATCGAATGATTTATTTGCCACGTCACGAAACAAATAAAAGCGTACGGGTTACGCATCTAAAATAGTATCCCAGAAGTTGAGCTCGGTAAAGGCCATCATACGGAAAGTCGAGCTATTTTCACGTGGCGAAAATACGCGGGAAGGACGCGAAAGAAAATCCACGGGATTAGACGCGTGTTGCTTGCATCGAGTAGATTCTGTTTAAATTTTATTCGCATAGGTATCGATTCTCGATGATACTTTCGAACTTAATTTCTGTTCGATTATAACCAAAGAGTAACGAGTAACGTAAACGTTAGAAATCGTTGCTCTTTTAATGAACAAATAAAATATTAAAAGCAACTTGCTTTTAATTTTGAAAGAAAACTATTTTTTAATATAATTATAGTTTACAAAAAAAAATACTGGCTAATCACACCTTATAGAGAAATTTAAACGACCACAAAGAATCGAATCGATTTGATACAGTTTGATAATAATTTCATTGCTTCAACGATTGTTGCTCTTTTAACACTTTGACTGCTACTACTGACTACTATATATTTGATTGACAGAACTTTTTACCGCGGAACTAAAACAATTAATTCTCAAATTGAAATGTTAAAGAAAATAAATTTGAATGGGCTCCGTAAATTTTAGTTACGAAAGTAAGTACTACGACAAGTTTTAGGTTACACAGTTTACAATTGTCTAAAATCGAAGTTTTGGTCTCGTAAACAATTTTCGGATTTTAGAGTGGCAGTCAACGTGTTAATAATCAAATGAAATATTGCAAGTAACTTACTTTTAATATTTAAAGGAAACTATTTTTTCAATATAATTATAGTTCACGAAAAAAAATACTGGCTAGTCGTACCTTGTAGGGAAATTTGAACGACAAATAATCGAATCGGTTTAATACGGTTTGATAATAATTTCAATGCTTTAAGGATCGTTACACAAAACAATTGCGGCTGCAACTTGCCGGTGGACGACTTCTGCGTCACTTGTTGTTCACCGTTGCTCGAAACAGATCTTTTTACGAACGACGATAAAAAAACGTTTCTGCGATTCGAAGAAAGTATCGGGCTGGTCCCGCGAGAACGCAAACGTCCAAGTCGAACGCTCGGTTGTTTAGTGTTTGGCCAACGTCCAGTATGAATTCACATCAACTACAGTCGCGTAACAATATACAGCACCGTGGGAGGTATTTTTAGTAACTTCCAGCCGAATCCGATGCAATACTTTATGGGTTGGTTCGAAGATTCGTGCAATTCGAGCCACCGAAAGCTCGAAAAACATTGATCGAATACGTTTCCGAGAAAAAAGGACCCATAACGGATGTAACTTCTACGGCTGCTGTCACGTGTACGTGACTTTACACTTACAATTCCTTGTAACAATATTCGTAGCGCTACTTTGATCAAACCAATCGTATAAATTCACGCAAGTTAATAACATGAATTCACGAAATATTATAATAAAATTGATATTCAATTGAATTCAACATTTACGAATTAATAAAATTGATATTTGCTTGTTTCAAAATTATGTAATATTCGAGGATTCGTAAAGGGCCGTTTTGAAGTGGAAACTTTCGCGAAAATCGATGGCGATACACGGGAGTCTTGGCCATCGAAGTGTTAACGGCGGACATGCTTTCGAAACAATTTTAATACTCGTTGGAGAGTTACGGAATTCGCGAGAATTCGAGCGTCCATTGTTGCAGAAACTCCTGGGCATCGATATTTCTGCAAAGGGACGAACAGGCTCGTCGACTATCTCTTCGGGCGTCAACTTTCGCGACACGTTCGAATTGATAGCAAGTCCTAGTCGCAGGCGGAATATATTATTGTTTCATCAAAGTTACCGTCCCATTTCGGTCCGCGGCATTGTGAACGGTTCATTGTTTTCGCGCGACAAAAGCCCCGTGAAATGAAACGAGACCGAAGGGAAGAAAACCGCTCCCTGGAAAAGTCGAGCAGAAACGTCTTTGAGATTAGCGAAATTGTCTCATACGACTCGAAAACGTTCTACTGAAAGAAGCACCGGATTCTCTCCTCCCTCCTTCGTCTTTCTTACTAATTATACCTTTTCCCTGCAATCTCTCTGTGACCTTTTTAATTAATTTCCGCGCGCTGTGTCGCGTCTGCCTCGAAATCGCGGACAAAAGTCAAACTTAAAAAAAAAAACTTGCGCTGCAAAAATTTAAGACGCACGAATTTCTGGGGAACAATGCACCTTGTGCGTTAAAAATAACAATGCGTAAGTTCTGGGTGTTTTAAGAAATTTTTTAATTTATCTTTGAAGTCGTTATAACGCAATTATTTTACGAAATATTTCGCGTGGAATATTGTTCTGGAAATTTTCCCATTTATTTGAGGAGTCTTTTGTTTAATAATCTACATCGAAGCAACGCCAATACTTCACGAAGTATTTTATATAGAAAATTATTCTGGAGGGAAAAATTTATTGTTACTTTTTGAATTTTCGTTATTGTTTCGTTTACGTTTGTCTTTCATTAGTTTGATTATTGTGCTGAGAGAAATATGTGCAATTACAGTCCACAATACAGTAAAAAAGAAAAAATATATTAATAGTAAATAAAGAATGTGTAATGTGAAAACGTAAACTGGAGGTCTGGGTGAGAAATATCTTAAGAAAAGGTAAAAGAAAATTCGATTTCTTTTAAGTAGAACGTCCCCTTAGAGGGTTGAAAAATGTTTTGGGCACCGAGAGGCGCATCAGAACATTTTCAGGCGATAAATTAGGAAGTGTAATAGGTTTAATAAGCGCCTGCGGAATCCTAAATGCGCAACATAGTTCGCGCTTCAGGAAATTCGAACGCCTTTCGATTCTCAATAGGTTCCAGCCAACAATTCTTCGCGATACGAACTTGAGGCACGGGGCCAATGAAAATAAAGCGCCCCGACGGTCTACGTGACAAATAACCCGAGAAAAGTGAGCGCGAAGGAAAAGTACTCGGGCAAGAAATAAACGAGAAACGTTTCTCGGTTCGCGACAGGCCAAAAAATCCAGAATCGAACGACACCTTTCGCGACGAATATTTTGTTCTCCATCAAGAACGGTAGAAATCGACGTCGAAATCATAACTCGAGTCCAAGATGTAGAACAAAAATTTTGTTAACCCTCTGTAGCCCACATACACATGTATATTATATTTGGCTTCTGAAAACATACGCAAATTTTCAATTGGTAAAATAAAATAATAAACAGCTTTAAAATTTAGAGTTTCCTTTTTTATTTTTTTTTTTAAGAAGCTAAAAAAATGTTAGCCCTTTAGGGGCATGAAAGGAGATCCTTAAACTGCACGAAAATATTTGTTTAGTCCATTTTTTATCACCTTTTACTAAATAGTAATTAATCCTATCCGACGATGTAACTATAGTCGTAGCATCTATCATAGAGATCAGAACGCAACGAACGCAAAATTTTCTTAAAGCTGGATGGTCTCCACTGATAGTGAACCTATTTTAAACAAAAAATGTAGAAAATTTAAAGAACTATAGCACTTTGAAGAAAGAATTTCTATTTTAAGAAAAAGATTTTCTTCAATATGCTATAGTTTTTGTAATTTTCCATATTTCTTGTTTGACATTGTTACAGTACCAGTGGAAATCATTCAGCTTTAAGAAAATTTTTCGTTCATTGCATTCTGATATCTGTGATGGATGCTATGCTCTACACCAACTATGATTAACATCGTCGTATAGGATTAAAAGACTTATAAAAATATAATAAAAAATGGAGTAAAAAAACATTTTCGTGCAGTTTTAAGGTCCTCCTTCATATCCCTAGCAGCCTAGTACAATAGAACTTTTGTAACTCTTTACGAAAAATATAAAAAAGGAAACTTTTAAATGCATTAGTTTAAAAAATAAAGCTAATGCGAGTTTAGAGTCGCGCTGGATTATAAAGGATTAATATTTGAAGGTCTGGAACGTGTTTTGACCATGAAACATATTTTTTTCTAAAAATTTCCACAACATTTTCTTTACAGATTAGAGCGTGAAAACATCGTCGATTTTCTCGATTTCCGAACACAATTTCATACGGACATTTCATATTATTAAAACGTTATCGCAACGCACAGTTTAGAAACGTAATCGTGAGTCCTCGAAAACTGATGCGGGGAGTGGGAACAAGTCTAAGACATACTCGTTGCTGCCGTGCCAGTTTCACAACAACTCCAATGAAAAACTCGTTACACCGAAGCGAGGATTTGCTTAAGACGCATCCAATTAGACTCGAGAGGCTCCGCCAAAAGCCGGAAGTCGGGATTTTCGAAAAACCGTGTCTTTCTAGAAAACTTGGAACGCGTTGTTTCGCATGCAAACACAGAATCTTCGTCGGTACTCGTGTTCTCGACACTCGCGTAACTATATAGTATATCTTGTTGCAAGCACACAAGCAACTGCAACTAAAAATGTAACAAAGAAATAGAAGAGACGAGAGGTTTATTATGCTCGAAACAGAAAATAATATCCAATCTTGATGGCTTGTCCTCGTAGATCACGACAAACATAAATCTGGCTCTACTAGCCAACCAAATTACTGTGCTGCTTAATATTTGTTTGGGTTCGTTGATATACTATGTCTAACGAGAATTTACACGGTCCGATTTATGAATTTAATTTAAAATAATACAGTACGGCTTTTTGTCTGATATAAATATTAGGATGGCCAAAAAGTTCGTACGGTTCTAAACTAGCAAATAGGCGATTCTTTTATGGTTGGAAATATCTTCATTCGATAATAAATTTTATGTTCTAACTTATAACCTGTTCCCATCTTTCAGATATCTTCATAATTCTCATAAAAAAACTAAACAATTGCTATTTAATGATTTCTTAGGAATCAAAGTTTTGTCCATTGAAAAAATTTTATAGAGAGCGTATTTTAAATGAAATAAAAATGTTTAGGAAACTACTTTTGATTTGTTTCTTGGTGACACTCTCTTCGTACATTTTACATAAAGTATAGTACCTTTTCCAAAATATAACAGCATAATACGTCGAAAAAAAAATTAATTATCCAAAAATTATCCAAAATTATAAAAAAAAAACCAATCCTCAAATTTTTTCGTGGCAATATACAATTAAACGCATGGTACTATAACGAACAAAATGTCGTTCGATTTTTTTATTCTAGATCAAAGAAAAAAAATGCTAGACTCCACGCCGATCAACGCCGTCAACATAAGGAATAACATTTATTATTTCATCCAAAGTCGATAAAACGTAACGAAAAAAAAATATTTGTATCTTGAAATATTAAAGAATATATGTGGAAAGTGGCGAAAAGTTTCATCGAACGCTTATGCTGTAAAAAAATTGTCAAATCACTTCTCGTTTTACCATTTTACATGAGTCTCCCCCCTTAAAAGGAACACTCTAGCTAATCATTAGAAACATCGATTTTCGACATCTTTCATTATCCGTCCACGTTCGATCTTCGCGACACACACACACACACGCGCGCGCGCGCGCACGCATACAAATTATATGTATAGCCCGAGAACCGACAAGAACTTCCTCGAAGCAATCAAACTCTACGTAAGGCAATCTCAAATATGATAGCAAGAACTTATTAACGAGCTCTAAGTCTTGCCCATTACCCGGACAAGAATATCCATTAATTGTAAGCGAACTAGCACGTACCGGATATATACAATAACATTTGATCAATCATTACGACGAAACAGCTTTGTCTAACGATAAAAACAATGAGCAAGAAAACAATATATACGGGACACGAGGAGAAAAAAAAACGTTCGTCGACGGCACAGATAACTCAATTGGGTAGAGAATCAGTCGACTGTCAAGCGAAAGATTCTACGTTCCCATCGTTCGATTCTTTTTCCTCCCAATGGCATCTAAATACAGGGTGTTCGGCCATCCTTGGGAAAAATTGTAATAAGAGATTCTGGAGACCAAAATAACACGAAAATCAAGAATATCAATTTCTTGACTTAGGCTTCATTAAAAAGTTATTAAAAAATAAAATTAAAAAATTTCAAATCATTCTGAAAAAATTATTTTCGGTTGCGGGGGTCAATTACAATCATTTTTGGTGAATACACATACTCCGAAATCCTACCCACTTTCAAGGAAAAAATACAGGTGCTGAAATTTTTTGGCGAAAAAAAAATTTTTCAAACCATTCTAAAGAAATTATTTTCAGTTGCAGGGCTCGATTACAATCATTTTTGACCATTACACGTATCCCCGAAATCCTACGCATTTTCAAGAAAAAAATTCAGTACTGGTGGAACTTTAAATGTTAATTTCTTTCAACAAATTTAATTTATTTCCTCAACCCCTCAACAGTTAAAGCTGTGCTTGCAAGTAGAGCTTGCTTTTTTCTTTCGCGGTATTGAAAAATAAATGGAAGATACAAAGTAATGGGACATAATTTGGTAATACAGGGTGTTCGGTCAGCCCTAGGAAAAATTATAATGGGAGATTCTAGAGCCCAAAATAGGACGAAAATCAAGAATACCAATTTATTGATGGAGACCTCATTAAAATGTTATTAACGTTTAAAGTCCCGCCCATACTGAATTTTTTTCTTGAAAGTGTGTAGGACTCCGGGAGTATGTCTATTCACCAAAAATGATTGTAATTGACCCTTGCTACCAAAAATTATTTTTTTAGAACGATTTGATATTTTTTAATTTTGTCGAAAAATTTCACTCCTTCTCGAATTTTTTTCTAGAAAATGGATAGGATTTCGACAGTATGTCTATTCACCAAAAATGAATGTAATTGACCCTCGCACCCAAAAATAATTTTTCCATGAATGATTTGAAATTTTTTAATTTAATTTTTTAAGAACTTTTTAACGAGACCTCAGTCAAGAAATTGATATTCTTGATTTTTGTCTTATTTTGGCCTCTAGAATCTCCCATTAAAATTTTTTCCAGGGATGGCCGAACACCCTGCTTAATGAAAATACGGTTTAGAATAAAGTTGGCTGGTTAAAAATACAATTAACGTCTCTGTTGGTAAGAAAACGAAACTACTTTCCGAGCAACCCAATATTTGAGCGCGTGTGCTCGAGGGTTAAAACTATCTTGCAATGTTTGCAGCTACATCGGGCGCCGGTTTCTCGTTCCTCCGCCCATTAGTTTGAAAATTTTCAGCGACGCGTGTCTGTCGGATAAGCCCGACCGAGCATTCGGAACAATCGGTGAAAATATCGCCCGGAGAGCGGAAGTAACGGGTAAGGACTTTGTCGAGCGACGACGAAGGTTCGCGAACTCGAGCATAATCTGCGGGCCGCATTATTTCGCATCAGAGATTCGGGCCAATCGGTGTGTAACGATATAATTCGATCGGGCGAGAACGTCGAGGAGGCGTTGTCTGGCGTACAGAGACCGACTAATGCAATCGCTGCGCAGTCTCGTACGCCGATAGATCCTGTCGCTCTAACGAGCTACCGGCGTTCAGTAACGAAACTTCCATGGGGATTTAGGTTGAGGATGTAACCTGGGCCATCCTCCTGCTAATAACGCGGCCTCGGTGTCACGTTTGGTGTCGTTTGACACCGACTTCGATCGCTTTGGGACTTGTTGTCGATCCTGGACCCGTTACAGTCCGTTTCTTAACACCGCGAACGCGATAAATCAGAAAATCATTGTGTACAAATCCAAAGTGTATTTAAAAATCTAATAAAGTCTAGCTTTCGTTTAACAATGGGTCCAATCTCCCCCATTGGCGATCGTCTCTTCGCAACGTTTAACACTAAAATTAAAAACAAGAAAATAAATCGATATTTCAACTCCAAGATGTTGACTTCTTTTTAATTATCAATTTTTTTCTGTCCTGCTACCTGCTGCAGAACAGCGTACCCTGATTAAGAATCTTTTTGTTTTTGTTTTAAATGAACAGAACGGCTGGAATCGTAGAAGCCATAACACTTTTTCGATTCTATACTACTACTGATTTTTACTGTTTCTCGATGTAAAAATTTGTAAATGTTATTGAAAGAGTGGTGAATCCTCTCTTTTATCCATGAAAAACAGTTATCTTTTTTTTAATTCATGTTTTACATCAACCTTTGAGTCATTAGCGATGACTTGGTGCTGGGTTCTCTTTCTTTGGTGTGGTTATACATATTTTATGGTAGGCGTTGGTTTCTTTTAGATATTTCAGGGTATTCTCTATATGTTTCTGTGACATTGAGGCTATAGGTGATGGTATCTTGTATTTTTGTCTTTGGACGAAGTATCTTCTACATTCGTATATGTAGTAGATGGTTGTTCGTTATAATTTTGTTGCATCGGTTACAGGTTGGTGGTTCGGTTTTTTCCATTAGGCATGTTTCATTTATATTTAAGAGGAGTCATTTTCTATTTCCGATGACCAGTTTGTGTTTTGTTTTCTTTGTGGGTATGAGTTTACTTATTTTGCAGTCGGCTTATCCTGTTTTTTACGCTTCGCTCTTTGAGTAGAGGGCGAATTTTTTGCAGCATTTATGCCAAGGCTAGAGTATTGGTCGTATATTCTTTTGATATCTCTATTGGGTTTAGTGCTCCGATTGCATTCTCTAGAAAACTTTTAATTTGGAGGTAGTTTAATATATGTATGGTTGTATTTATTTTTGATTTTATACAGGGTGTTCGGCCACCCCTAGGAAAAATTATAATGAGAGACTCTAGAGGACAAAATAGGACGAAAATCAAGAATACCAATTTGTTGATGGAGGCTTCGTTAAAAGGTTATTAACATATAAAGTTCCGCCCGTATTGAATTCTTTTTCTGGAAAATACACAGGATTTCGGGGATATGTCTATACACCAAGAATGATTGTAATAGACCCCTGCAACCGAAAATAA
The DNA here is from genome assembly GCF_013123115.1 of Colletes gigas. Lineage (NCBI taxonomy): Eukaryota > Metazoa > Arthropoda > Insecta > Hymenoptera > Colletidae > Colletes > Colletes gigas. The sequence continues at coordinate 1,100,738 of NW_025106676.1, forward strand.
TTTTTTCAGAACGACTTGAAACTTTTCATTTTCGTCGAAAAATTTAGGCACCTACCCTCTGTCGATTTTTCTTAAATATTAGGTTATCATTTTTGATAAATTTAGTTGGCGCTGTACAGAAAAATTGTTTAATACTTTTTGTAGGTATCCATGAGCTCTACTTGCCTATTAAATTTCAATGAGATACGTTCACTAATCTAGGATTTATGGCTGTTTTAAAAATTGGACCAGTTTTATGTAGGTTTTCTCACTTTACGGGGTTAAAGAATAAGTTTTCGGATATTTGTGGAATTTCCACATATTCTTCACCAAAATACCCGTTGTTTGCATATTTAAACATTAAAATTGTCTAATTCGTTCAGAAGTTATGACATTTTAAAGATGCGGACGAAATTTCGGGAAAGCATTTCTGCTCTCACATTAGATTTTCGGTAAGGAATTTTTTCTCTCCAAAATGCGTAGGATTTCGGGGGTATGTGTATTCATAAATAATGATTATAATTGACCCCCACAACCGAAAATAATTTTTCCAGAATAATTTGAAACATTTTAAAATTTCAGGGGAATCGGAATGTCGGAGTCAGACATTGTATTTTTTGTAAAGAATTTTTTTCTCGAAACAGCGCAGGATTTCAGGGGTACGTGTATTCACCAAAAATAATTGTAATTGATCCCTGCAACCGAAAATACTTTTTTCAGAATGATTTAAAACTTTTTAATTTAATTTTTTAATAACTTTTTAACGAAGCCTCAGTCAAGAAATTGATATTCTTGATTTTCGTCTTATTTTGGCCTCTAGAATCTCTCATTAAAATTTTTACCAGGGGTGGCTAAACACCCTGTATACTTTTTGGCTGGTTCGAGCATATCATCGATTTTGTTAAGGGTGCAGGGTTAAGGGGAAAGCCTGGATGGGGGCCGTTTTGATTTCTTGATGGTTTGTTCAGAGAGTTTAAGGAGTTATTTCGTTGGTTTTAAATCTGAAGTCTTGATATTTAAATCGCTTAATTTGACTGGTTTCGTGCTGTCTTCTTCTGATGTTGTGAAGTTAATTCGTAGACTTCACAATTCGCCTCCAGGATGCAGGCTTTCGATGCCCTTTAGTTTCTCCTTGCGATGCTTTTTGATATCTTTAATCGTTTCGGAGATAATAGCTTTTCTATAGCATTCATATTTATTGCGATGCAAAATTACATGAATGCTACAACATTCAAAATAAGCAATATCATCGTGTGTTCGATTCTATATAGTTTCTATTTTTTGAAATTATAGTGCATTTAAATGTAATGGATATAGAACAAACGTCCATTTTTGCATCTCTGTAAGTATTTAACGTTTAAACATCCTGTATTTACTGTTTATCATTTTATACAATGCTGATTTATTAAAATGTACATTTTCCTCGACTCTTATTAGACAAAATTTCGAATCATGAGATGTCCTATAATTTTGTCCTCCGACCGTAATCTTGGAAGGCTCGGTAATGAAAATCTCGAGATGTCGGTGTCCCGATACTGCGATAAATTCTCCCTTGTAGATTTCATTAAACTTTACCCGGAAGTTCGACACGCCACAAGTCCGTTGGGCGTCGGAAGTTTTCCATAAACGTCGCTAAAACTGCCAGAGTTATCTTTATTGCAAACGGGGCAGGGGGGGGGGGCAGTTATCGATAAGCTTGGACGGAAAACGACGTAACGCGACAATTAATTACAGGCAACATAATCGTATCCGGTCGTTTAGTGTCGCGTCGCTGGAAAATCCAGGATTCTGACCGAGAAGTTCGGGCTGATATCGGTTTAATCCCAGGAACGTTCGCAGTTGATATTGCGAACAATTTCGCGGACCGAGTAATTAGAAACTCCGGGTATAATTGGAACGATCCGTTCGAAAACTATAAGCGTCTGCTTACGGCAAAATTTAAGACAATTTTCGAATAAAGCGAAATTTGTTTCTCGAAAGCAACAATCAACTGAACAAATTTTGTCGAAGATGGAAATCTAAGGGTAAATTCATCGATCTTGGAAAAGTCTCGGATGATTCTAGGGTTACTCGTGTGTTTATCTAGGTCTTTTACAGATTTTCATTCCGTTTGAACTAGTTTGGAGTGTCATATCTGAGCAAGTCAGGGTTTCCAACATTTGTAACTAATATTTGAAAACGTTATTCCTAAAAACATTCGAAAGGGTTCATATAATCTACAATAGTATAAATAATATAAATTATACACCCATTATTTACATTTTTGTAGTTTGATTTAAAGTCCTATTCTCAATATAGATCAACCGCGGTTTTAAAGCAACAGGACTACAAACTATCAGAATGGAATTATTTTGCAATGTCTCGCGCCAGAATGGGTACAGTTGAAATTTTCAGTTTCCCGAGATTTACCTTTCAATCGCATCGTATAATTTTTTTTTACGACGGGGGGAACGAGATTTTTATTTTACGTTTAACGAATTATTGACCGAAACAGCTATCCGAGGATCTATATTCAACAGTTTGTCGTCTTAACTTTTGTAAACATCTCTAAGCATTCCGCTCTTAGTGTTCGCGTTTGTTGAAAGGAGTTTAATCTGCTGGATTAAGACTGTTCACAAGAGTAATCCACCAATTATTTTTAGCAGCGTTCGAGAATTATCTCGTCCACTGAAATCCTGTATCATATATCCAAAGCTTTCTTAGCTTACCTTACGCTTTGTTCAGCGTTGCTTTCGATAGTGGCACGGATACGCTGTGTGTCTATCGTAAACTGATATGATAAGGCTGGTTCGAAATAGAAATTACTACTATGAATGGTGGTTTATCTATCAGTGAACTACTGAAGTAATTTTGAGAGTAATTTATGATACGAAAAGCACTGAAAAAATAAGAAGATGGTCTAATTTCTGGACTAATTTTCACAGAATTATCACCTCCTTAGTCTTTGCATGATTTGTCAGACGATTTTAGATATGAATTCTAGTTCGAAACTTATGGTTGCAACCGTAAATAAGACGTTACGATACTATTTATAAGGGTGCACCGTTCCACGTTAAACGTATTCGTGTTAAACTGAACTTATAACTTAATCGAATGGCGGGAGTTAAAAAGCTACGGAGATGAGATAGTCCTGCAGACGCGTTCTGCTATTACGTGATTAGCATAACCGATGCGGATCGTGCACGGGGATTAACATTTTCCAGGGGTGCACTTAAACAGTTTACGATTAGCGCAGCCATCGACAATATTACGTAAGGTCATTCGAGTTTACGATAACTATTAACTCCGTAACATCGTTGACCTTAACTTTCCGTTACCTACTTTCCCTAGACTTTTCCGGAAAATTCCTCGAGTCGCTCGAACTTTGATCCCACAAATTTGAATATAAAACGCGACATTTTCACGGACTACAAAACAATACAGCGCGAGACAGAGCAGCGCAATTCAACGATTTAACGAGGTTGAAATCAAAGTAAAACAAAATTCAAATTTAAATGAAACAGACTCCACAAAATTAGACTTTGTGGCACTAAATCATCGCACGATGAAACATTACTTTTGAATATTTTCAAATTTATACCGCGTATTTTTAACGCTGCTATTATTTTTCTAACATACAGTAAGGAGCATAACTGAACAAATAACCACAAATTTTCTATAAATCATTATTTATTGCCAAGAATGTAAGAGAATATTAAATAATAAACATTATTTTTAATCATAGTTATTTGTATCACAGTTAGAAGTAATATAAGACATTTTTTTAGTGGTTAATGTCTTCTCGTTTGGCAATGAAAAAAAGAATACTCGGTTATGCACCACGTCCAATACTCATAATATGCTCTAATATTCAAAATAAGCAATATTATCATGCGATCGATAATTAATGAGAGATACTAGAGGCCAAAATAAGACGAAAATCAAGAATACCAATTTGTTGATGAAGGCTTCGTTAAAAAGTTATTAACGTTTAAAGCTCTGCCTGTACTGAATTTTTTTCTAGAAAGTGCGTAGGATTTCGGGAGTATGTCTATTGACCAAAAATGATTATAATTGACCCCCGCAACAGAAAATAATTTTTTCAGGGTGATTTGAAATTTTTTAATTTATTTTTTTAATAACTTTTTTTATATTCTTGATTTTCGTCTTATTTTGGCCTTTAGAATCTCCCATTAAAATTTTATAGTTTATCATTTTACATAGAGCATAACTGATTTACTAAAATATACATCTTCTTCGACCCTTATTAGACAAAATTTCTGATCGTAAGATTGGAAGACTTGGTAACGGAAATTTCAAAATTAAAACAATGCAGTAATAATTATACATCGTTTAAAATAATGCAGTTTTTTGATGCCCTTTAAATTTATAACATTTTTGTAATATTCATTTCAGTAATCATTTCAGAGATAATGGTGTTTTCTAAACGCCCCCAATTTACAATTTACTGTTATACAGAGAATAGGAAAATTTAAGGACGAAAGAGGCACTGAAATTAATTCGTAGATTTCACAATTCGCCTCCAGGATGCAGGTTCTCGATGCCCTTTAATTTTTCCTTACAACATTTTTGTAGTATTTCCGATCATTTCAGAGATAATAGTTTTTTTCTAAACGCCCTTTATGTATAATTTACTGTTTTATACAGAGTATAACAAAATTTAAACACGAAACAGGGACCGAAATTAATTTGTAGACTTGACAATTCGCCTTCAGTGAACGAAAACGTGACGCGATGGGCGATCGTTTTTTCTAACGAGTTAAAACGTCGACGATGGCGTTTCCCCTCCGTAAAAATTTTCGCAGCCGCGAGCACTCGAAGAGATAATTTTATTCGATCTACGGAGGCGCAGAGATTCCGTCACCGTAAGATTTTAAGTGGCCACTCAGACCTTCGCTTTGCGTCGGCGACGTTTCAACGTCGATTGCGAGGCTCCTCGCCTTCGGGTACGTACTACGGAACGAGCGTAACTTCCGGTTTCGGTGGCTGTTCCGTTCGGAATTTTATTACCCGTCGTAACCGTTATAAACGCGGAAAAAAATCTCGGTCAAGAGACGAACCGGATCAAAGGAACGTCTCCCTTTGATAAACACTGTGTATCGCGGCGTGTTGATTCGGTACAAGTTCGTTTATCGTAACTCCCCCCGTTAATTCGAACCAAGTTTTTATTATTGGAACGATCCTCGAGAGCCTACGCAAAAACATAGCACAGCTGTTCCAACGTTTTTTTGTTCCAAATTAATAAAGTTTCTAAGCGGGTGTACTGTAATCAAACCATCGTGGACGATTGCTTTCGATGTTCCTTGTCGAAATTTTCATTGGGGGCTGGAATTTTTTATACAACAAGAAGCAGCCCAATTTACAACAAAATTTTTAAAATTAAGATCAAGAAACCAACAAGGGAAAAATGATTATTTCTGAGAGAAAGAGGATTTTAATGTGGGGTCGAAACATTTGATAAATAAAGTTTAACGAATGTTCACACCGGAGTATATTTCAGATACTAATTACATTCGCAAGTATTTAGGTATTTTTTTTTTTTTATTAAAATTCCTCTACTACCTTAAATTTGGATAGACACATGGATTGTATTTGAATAAAAATATAACTGAATTGATTTTTCGACACGATATCTCTATTCTGTCATTATCATTCTGTGTCTAGGGTAATTCTGGTTACTAGAACCAAGAAATCTGCGCGATAGTCGCGAGTGGAATCGAACAGCGACCGCTTTAAAGATGTTACGAGATAAGCTTCCGCAATATTCGTCTAACGGAAGCGATTTTGGCACGAGTGCTAGCAGCTTCCAAGTCGCGAAACCATTCCGCGGTAGCCAGTTGCGATAACATTTTCCAACAAGTTTGAAAACGTCAATAAATCGGATGAATCATGTTCAAAGTTATCCAACTATTATCGAGCGTCGCGAGTTTCCGTAATAATCGAGAATATTAAAAACCGAGAAACGCCTTTGATCCGATACACTCGGTGTACCAAAAATTAATATGAAAATTGTTCGAAAGCATCTTGAGAGAAACAAATTTAACTTTCGTTGTTCCCAGATGCGATGGTCGTCGAAACGAAAGAAAATTTTGTGAAGTTTTGTTAAATTTATTTGACGAAATTAAGGAAGAAAATCACTGTGAAAGACAATTTTCAAGAATTTTTTGGCCGTAACTATGAAACTTTTTCTGGTAAATGTTTAATGTTTTCGAAAGCACATTTCTTGAATTGCTTCTTGTAAAAATTTCGTATAAAAATATTAATTATTATAGCTATAATAGGAACCAGGGTGAGAGGCCTCCGAAAACTTGTTAGAAACGGGCGGACGTGTCAATTTTCACTGCACGTTGTGAAACAAGAAATCATAGAATTTTTTTTAACTATAAGACAGTAGCTTCGATTGCATGTACCGGATTTTTTAAAATAATTATTTATCATAAAATGGTGGAAATTTGAAGGCAGAATCTCTGAACACTGTAACAAAATCAATATTTCTTTTAACACCACGTCGAAACTAATTATTCGATCGAAAATTTCGTAAGTACAAGTGAAGAGAGTAGTATTAGAAACCACCACACAAAATTTTAAGTAAATCGAATGAAAATTGACTGAATTATTGAGCCGTCCAGTTTGAAAAATGTAATTTTGAGAAAAATACGTTTAAAGTTTTGCACCAAATTATCTATGAAATAACGTTAGAGTTTTTAAAGTTTCTAAAGGGCATCCACTTCAAGACCCTAAAACGTATCTTCTGTAGAAAGATCATCGTCGTCTCCTTCATTTATATCTCATTCCTCCTTCAACCGAACGTCACGCGTCGCTGTTTTGTGTTTTCGCTGAGCAGCGGAAAAACGAAACGTGTCCTATTTGCGTCGATATGCGTCTGCCTGTGGTCCAATTTTAATATCGAGGACCTTAATTATTTGTAATAATCCTGAATAGCCATCGTTAAATTGGATTACAGCTAAATAAGTTGTCAGTTGGATCGCGTTAGTCGTGTATTAGTAGATTTCATTCACACCACTTATCACTTTAGACTAAATACTCTTGATTCACATAGTTATTTCGACCAAAACACTTCCCATTCATATGAAACCTTTACCACAGCAGAAATAATAAGAGTTTCAAATGAATGTCCCGAAGTAAAGAGCAGTTAGTTTCAAACGTAACGCGTATTACATGTTCTACATCTACTAAATCTTCTGTAACTTTGTCATTTTTTTGAATTTTACTTTAATATTTTAGGGGGCCATTCTTAAACCACCATTGAAAGGAGATAAAAAAATTTCAATTTTTTCAATCAGTCACAGTGGTGTCCCCCCTTAAGGAAGATTCGATTTTACTTGGCTACTGGGAGAGATCACATACACGGTCGAAATTTTTGGCAACCGAACGATCTCGTGCGAAACACGTGCTCCGTGTAACACGTGTTCTATACAATTTGCCCCCAGAATAATCGGAGGTTCGAACGTTCTTGCACACCATTTGATAATGGCACGCTTTGGGCGAATGGATAAACTCCGGGATACGAAGAAACGATGAATGTAGAAAATTTTCAGTCAAAAGATCGATTCGGTACGATTTAGATTGTTGGAAAATAAAAATTACGTAAGGTATGTATCGACTGCTGAGCGTAAAAAGATTGACAAAAGGTTAGGCTGTGGAGAAAGGTCGCTCATTGATGCTTCGCGTGCAGGAAACAATTCCAACGTTAGAATGACAACCGGCGTTGACAGTCGGTTGGCTAGAACGTTCGTTTCCACAGGTGGTCGGTTGGCATTCTCGATGTCAATGGCACTCCCGTCGACTATGCATGGCAGCCACTGTTACGAAACTCTTGGCAACGATACGCGAAATCTGAAAGAGCGCGGCCAAGAGCGTCGTGGCGCCGGCACAGAGCTCTGGAAACCGGCATTTCGTGGCCAAAATCCAATTTTTTCCACTTCTGTATTTAGACAAAAATTATATCCTATTATAATTTTCAAATCCAAATATATTATTTCTTTTTATATTATATATACAGAGTCTTATGTTACGTACAACATCTACGGCCACCTATGGAACTGCTCGTGGCAAAAGCAATTAAAAATGTACAATAAAAAGAAGCTGGTAAAAAAAGACCAAATATCACATTAAACAGAGTGTCACACGCAATTGGAACGGGCTATACCTCCTAAACGGTTAGGAATAGAAAAATATGTTATAAGTCAAAGTTAAATGGTATCAGACGATGCGTAATATGCAACTAATTTTATGCACTTTTGTGCATTGATGCATCAGAAAAATGCAACTTTTTTTTAAACGGAAACCTACATTTTTCACTGCACCAGTCGATGTAGTTTCTCATGCTCTACATCAGGGTTTCCCAAACTTTTTTTCTTGTAGAACCCTTAAAAACCGTTCAGGCACCTATGCATTTCTGGCAGCCTGTCACTTTCTTAGAACAGTTCGGATCTAGTGAGCTGATCTTAGAATAAACGACTTTGAAACAACAGATAAACAATAATGCCTTTGGCAACAAAATTTGACTGAATTTGTTTAATAGTTTAATTTAATAGTTTGTTAATATTTGAATGCGTTTCTATGAAAATATTGCAGCTAATCTTATTTTAATGTTATATCACATCTTGTCTCGCGGAACCCCAAAATTATTTCATGGAACCCCAGGGTCCCACGGAATATGCCCTAAACTTATTCGTTAAGAAGTTATCGAAGATAAAAGTTCTCCGAATCCATTACAATGTTTGTATTGCTTTACAATGTTTGTGCTGCTTTATAATGTCACTGTAAGCTTAAGATTTCCTTCGGTAACTATTTACTACTCGTGTGCGATCGTTTGCTGTTCCAGTGTTTTTAAATTATGGCATTTACGAATAGTGAAGCAGTTGATATGATCATTTTGTTTAGCAAATACACTCAAAATGGTACCGAGGCAGCAAGGCTGTATCGAGAAACGTAACCCAATAGGCAACAGCCCTCGCGTTCATATTTTTACAAACTGGAGTCTTTACGTCAATACGGGTCTTTCCATAAACCAAAACGCGACGTGCCCAAACCAGCTGTTAAAAATGAAGGTAGTGTGACAGTAGTGCTGGCGAACGTCGAATTAAAACCACATGCATTTGTGAAAGATCTGGCTAGAGAATGTAGAATTTCAAAATTCTTGATTCAACGCATTCTAAGAACACAGAACTTTTATCCCTATCGGTTTTCCGTTGGGCAAACATTGCGGCCTGGTGACGAAATCCGAAGAATGACCTGTTGTCGATATTTCTTACGGCGTATTCAGGAAAATGAACATTTTATATTTCAAATTCTGTGGACAGACGAGGCGACATTTACAAACAATGGGATGTTCAATCGACATAATGAACATACATGGTCCGTTGCAAATTCACGCCTCAAAAGGAACACTAAAAATCAAATACGCTACAGTGTAAATGTTTGGTGTGGAATTTCTGACAAATGGATTATCGGTCCACATTTATTTAACGGAACATTGACTGGTCAAAGGTACCTAAACTTTCTGGAATCCGACCTACCAGTTCTCGTCCACGATACAGGGATTCCTCTAAGTGTACGGCAAAATATGAGGTACTTTCAACAAGTAATATCCAAAATTACGGAAAGAAACATCAGGAACGCATTACGCAACATGAAGAAACGGTTGGAAAGATGCTTGGACTGCATTGGAGGACCGTTCGAACACTTGTTGTAACCTAAGTACACCGGAACGCTTGCTGAGAGACCGAAATAATTCAGAGAACTTTTATCTTCGATAACATCCTAACGAATAAGTTTAGGGCATAACTATGTTAGTACTTTTATGTAGAGCATAAGAAACTACATCGACTGGTGTAGTGAAAAATGTAGGTTTCCGTTTAGAAAGAAGGTGCAGTTGCATTTTTCTGATGCATCAATGCACAAAAGTGCATAAAATTAGTTGCATATTACGCATCGTCTGATACCATTTAACTTTGACTTATAACATATTTTTCTATTCCCAACCGTTTAGGAGGTATAGCCTATTCCAGTTGCGTGGAACACCCTGTATAGTATACCGCAAACCTGATGGGAAAGTTATTAAAAATGTGATTGAACCGGAGAAAGTGCATAGAGTAAAAAGTGGGGAATTGTTTACTTCAATTGTTCCTGACTTTGAATTAAAACTGAAAATTTAACAAAATTTTACGCAGGAAAGTCATTTTTTTATATTTTAGATTAAAAATGTTAGTTAATATTGATAAAAAGTATGTTCACAATAACTTGCATATAAGAAAAAATTTAATATATTAGAAGCAATCAATAATTATTATATTCTGTGCTTTGTTTTTTAAAATAGTAATATTATGTATGTGTACCAAAGTAATTCTTAATACTTCGAATAAATCATTTACTATGTTATGTATGTACTTGTCTCATAACTATAATATTAAATAACGTTTACACCAGTTTTTCTGTCTGCAATATAAAAATCAAATTTCATCTATGAAATAACGTTGAACTTTTCCATTTCGTGTGTTTCATTTAAAGTCAGACACATTTGAAGTGAAATAATTTTTTTTTCGCTCTATGCCCTTTTCACTTAAATCACTTTTTAAATAATTTCTAATTATTCTAATTCCTCGCAGTCAGCAATTCCTGAAATAATAGGAGGAATTACCCAATTATTGACACTTTAAAAATCGTAAATAAAAATCGCATTAAAAAAGTAATCAGAATCGAAGTTTCGATTTCTTTTATTTTACATTATCATACCATCTAGTAAAACTCTGAAATTTATTAATGATAAAAATATATTTAAAAATTTCAAATTAATTGATTTTAATATTAATTGCCCATTCACATTGATTTCCCTAATTTTCCCTAATAAGAATAAAATCTTTAATACAAGCAACTTTTGACAAAATTAATATAAAAATATTACTATTCGTGAATAATTTTCATTAAAATTGGTTGTTCCAGCTTCATATTTGAAACATGCTCCTACATTTTTAAACTTTCTTAATTTGGTGTCAATAATTAAAGTAATTAACCCTACCTCCCTCTATAACATTCGCGTCGCGAACATTAGCAAGGGATCACTGTACGTCAAAAAGAAACTTCACAGCCTCCCTCCAAACGACAGAGCATAAAGAACGCACAGAAAATGAAACGATTCGCTGAACGACGCGACACTTTATACCAGTGGTTCTTAATTTTACATATCGTTGCACGCATTATTCCTAAAAATATCAACTTCATCTTCGCGATACTAACGAACATAACGGTAACTATTAGACCAAATTAAATCTTTCGAGACAATGTCCTGAACTTAAAATTACATCTTGCACAAAGAAATTACAAGCTTTCTTATCCAAGCTGCTAGATATAGGAGAAAAGCGTGGAGGTCGACGTCTTTGGAAACTTTTGAATGCTGAAATCGAAACTTCCCTAACAATCCTTTTTTTTTTAAAAAAAGGGATTTTTCAAACACTTGAAAACACTACAGAACTCTTTTACCAATTATTTGGTCTCGACGGCATTAAAATTGAACGCGGATCCACGACCCTCTCTCATCTAATACAAATTCTATCAAAGATACACACTTAAAGATAAACTCGCTTATTTTAAAGTCAAAAAGTTGCTGCAATTAAAACCGAACGATTCTAATGTTGTTTGTAAGCAAGTTTGAAACAGTTATTTTCGGAATCTTTCCTACCATTGCTCCTAAGCTCATGCTCATCTCGTAAAGCGATCTGTACAAATTTTCAAACATTGATTTAACTAATATTTAAGAACGTTATTCTGAGGAACATTGCATAGAAAAGGTCCTAAGCTCAGATTAGACTGCCATAAGAGGTCCAGGGTGGAAAAGAAAACGATTAAGAACCACTGCTTTATACGATTGTCAAAGAAACGGTTATCGGAATAAGGAAAAAATTGGTAGTGATGTCGTTCTGAATTACCATTTCTGCATCGTCCTGTCGCAGACGCTTTGAGGCGTCCTTCACGTTTCCGACATTGTCCTAGACCAGCCTGGTTCCGTTCAAAATGCAAATCGCCGATGGATGTTCGCGCGATAGAGCCTAAGGAAATCTGTCGTCACTGTCGTCGTTGTCGAACAACTTGGAAAACGATACGCGAGCGCCAAACACGATTTCCCGGTACTGCGAACAACCCATACAATCAGACACGCACACGCGTAAGGCGCGAGACCGACTGACTGATTCTCGCGATTTCGGCCGTGGTTCCTTCACTAGCGCCACCTGTTCTACGCGGCCGTCCCACCGATAGTACATGTATACTTTAATCACTCAAGTGCGTGCGCACTTCAAGGGGAGATTCCCAAAATATGAAGACGATTCCATCCCTCCAAAAGTTATGAAATCTATGAAAAAAATATTTCTATCGTTGACAGAATATGTACGCAAACGCCCAAACGACGAAGCAAATCGGACGTATAGAGACACTGTCGATGAATAATATAGTGTATACATTACAGTGCGTTGTCACCAACGAGACATACTTCCTAAATAGTGAAGTTACAATTATATTTCAACAAACAATAAAGCTTCAATCGCAAATATCTCGACAACCATTGACTATCTGCCCCCATTCGTGAAAAGAATAACAAGATCAACAAATGTGCCAGGTTTCGATAAAATCGGTGAACCGAAGGACTTGCCCTCTCCTTGCAAGTACAGAAAACACTTATTATCCGATACATTTTCGTGTCACGTGCGACATTACCGAATTCTGAAAAGAATAAGACGACAGCGCTAACGGAACGGCAGGAATTACAATTTAATTTAACAATCGCCAATTATTGTGAACACATAACCACAGACGAGGTATACGAGTAGACCTTGCACCGCAGACGAGGTATAGACCTCGTCTGTGTTTTCACCTTATGGACTTTCGAGGCCAAATCTGACTGCCATACCGACCTGAAAATTCGGAGCTGATTTTAGCGTCCTCTTCACATGGATGGCGGTCAGTTGAGAAACTATTCACTGAATTAGTATTGATAGGCAAGCAGCTGTAGTGTTGCGTAAATACATGTGAGTTCACTATGGAAGAGATTAAAATTCATTTCTAGATCTGTTGGTACTGTTGCGAATGACACGAAAATGGTGATGGGGTTTCGAGACCCCATAAAAAATGAGCCAAAAAAGTACATTGGGTGAAAGATCTACTCGCACACCTCGTCTGTGACAATACTCTTGAATCTTTGATAAATCAATGAGAATCAAAACTAACCTAGTGAAGAAGCTCTATATTTATGATGACCTATGCAAGGCGGATCGCAGCCAATTTGCTAATATTGTTTAGTTTTTAATGAATAATTGCATTACCCAGCTAAGAGTGATACGATTATTAATTAAACGCTAAATAATATTACCCAGGTCCACGTGGAGGTTGCTGCGAGTGGAGACCCGCCTTAACCGATTCCCAACCACCCTCCATTAATAAAGATCTGTGTCGCGGCCTTAAAAATAAATTTAACCTGGAAATAAAAGTCCCTCGATGTCCTTGCGTTGTCGTCCCACAATGTCCCGCGATGTCCAACGATGTCCCACGATAATAGAGGCCTATAAGTAATCTGAAACAAACTAAAAGAGGCTACATTTGCGATTAGTTAAAGAGTTAAATATAATAAATTGGGAAACACGAAGCTGTGAAATAAAATAAATGGACCCAGAGAAACCAATGATGTAAAATAGACATAGACAAGAGCACAACATATACAGTAAGCAACATTTAAGATGTTACATATCATTCATGCATGGGGCTGAAACGTTTGGTGACTTGGGCGTTGGCTCGAGCATCTAGCGAGCAACCCTTTGAACGGGGTTGACTCATGCCGTATGCGCACACCCGGCCCAATTTTCATTGCCTTTTATGGTAATGCCCCGCCTTAGTACTGGGCATTTTCAACTATATAAGGGCCGCGGTTTCTTACTCGGGGAGCTCAGTTTTACCTAAACTCTTGGCACGACGTTACTGTGACACTCAGGGCAAGATCGGGCTATAATCCCCTTCAAGCAACTATCTACGACTATCTACCTTAGCGGTTTATCAGTGAGTGTCCATTAATCGAGTAGAGCTCCCGCGAACGCGCCGCGTTAAAAGCCGATAACGAATCTTTCGCCTTCGAGGCAATTTAGCAATTGTACAACTTCTTGTAAACCCATAGCTGTACTTGAGCATCGTCAAAAATATATATTCAAGTTATTGTTCCTTACGTGTGTTATTCACTCAAGGCAACCCTGAACCATATTAACCGTAAGGCTAGGGGTATCTCACGAACCCGGTACACCTTTACCGCTCGAGGTGTACCATCACGACAGAGAGCAAGATCCTAAAACATCCTAAAACCCTACGTGGCTCCCAGGGTATAAAGCCCCTGGTTCGTCCACTCCTACTAGCGGCTCCCAGGGTATAGAGCCCCTGGTTCGTCCGTGAAACCATTCATTTTCCCTATAAATCTAACCCCGTGACTCCCAGGGTATAGAGCCCCTGGTTCGTCCACGTAACCTCCACCTACGGCTCCCAGGGTATAGAGCCCCTGGTTCGTCCGGACCTCCTTTCTTTTCCTAACCATACCCAAAACCACCGGTCGAGTACTGCCCCTCGACCGAATCCAGGATCTCGCGCTCCCGCTCGTAACAAAGACAAGAATAAAATATAGGAACAAACACATTTACAAGCAAGGAACCAGAAGTGAAATATGTAAACAGTCCCACGACGTGACGTTCCGCTATGTCCGCCAGCCCAGAGGAGAAAGAGTGAGCTCGTCACCGGTAGTGTAACTCAGCCTCAGGCAGCAGAGTTATAGGGGTGGGGAAGACCGTCCTTGACGAGTTCACCAATCCAATAACAGTTAACCGTGTCTCTGACCGAAAATTGAATATTCTACGCAAAATGGTACTAAAAACAATTATTTATACAACCCAAGCTATCGAGCATTATTTTAACTATTGCCTGATGTTAATTAATAATTGTTGGAAACAATAGGAATGAAAATATGGTTAAATTTCAGGAGACTGAAGGATTCTTTGAATTTCTAACGAGAACCAAGGTCAGACATGTAAATCACATATTCGTTTCTTCGACCAAAAAATGAATATTCCACGCGAAAGGGTATCAAAAACAATTATTTGTACAACCCATTCTATCAAGCATTATTTTAACTATTGCTTGATATTAATTAATAATTATTGCAAACAATAGGTATGACAATATGGACAAATTCGAAGAGACTGAAAATTTCTTTGAATTTCTGTCGAGAACCAAGGTTATACATCACGTATTCATTTCTTCGATTTTCTGTCCTTTATACGATACTTTCTTTTCTATAAGTTTTCACCTTTCTTTTCTTATCAGTAAATTATACAGGATTCTAACAAAGATACGTAAACTGCGTCACTAAAATCGCAAAACAATATATTGCAACACCCAACAAAACACGTATTAATGCATACGAAGAGAAGTTGTGTATTTTGGATCGTAAATTTGGAAAATATTCAAGCATCGAGGGGTTTAATATCGAAACATGCGAGAACAATTCTCGTGTCGGCCAATTGGAAACTTTTAAAAATATTAAAACGATTATAAATATTATATTAAAAAATTTCAAATCATTCTGGAAAAATTATTTTCGGTTGCGGGGGTCAATTAGAATCATTTTTGGTAATAGACATATCCTTGAAATCCTACGCATTTTCGAGAAAAAAATTCTCGTCGAGGTTACCCTAGGTAGTAATCGTGATTGTAAAAGAAATACAATAAACATTCCAAGCTACCGTTTTTCTTTTGATGCTATGCGAAACACACACGAGGTATACGAATAGACCTTTCACCTTATGGACTTTGATGACCCAATCTGACTGCTATACCGAATTATTTTTTAAATAAATAAGGATTTAGTTGTCAATGAGGTACATCCTTACGTATTTTAATAATCTTGAAATCTTTAAATAATCTTAATCGTTTGGTTACTCCAATGAAATTAATCGATTGATGCCCAATTCTGGACCGTACAGCTTTCATTCCGTTAAAAAATAATAAAATTTCTATAATTTCATTTTCTATCTCACTTCCTCTTGTGTTAATTTCTAAATCTGTTGATAACGTTGCGAGTGACACGAAAATGGTAATGGGGTCCCGGGACCCCGGAGAAACGGGCCGAAAAAATACATTGGGTGAAAGGTCTACTCGTATACCTTGTCTGTGATTATATCTTCCTTAAATTATTCCCCTGCGGCGATATTTTTTTTATAGTAAAATAGAATTCATTGCATTACGGAATATTACTTGAAGCACCATCTACAGCAAAATGTCCAAATTTGTCGAGAAATAGTTCGTTGTCTTCTGACGTAAATGGCGGTGCAATCTTTCGAATAGCAGTGCAGTTTCTTTTATTTTACAAATAAGCTTTAGAATAAATTTATTAAATAAACCTATCTATCTTTTTATATATATAATCTCAAGTTCCGATGTGAAATTATCTTCGTGCACAAAGTAGGACTTATTTCTTGACAAATTGAGAATTTTTCTGTTGCAGACAAAGCTTTTATAAATAAATTAAATTCATGAGTAATATATTTTTATAGTAATATTAATGATTGGAAATATTTTTCGGTCGTACACAATCCGTATCTGTGGTTCGTCACAAGAAAAGGTTATAGAAAAAGATTATAGCGTTTACTACGATAGGAATTAGGAAATGGAATTACAGAAATTCTTTTGTTTTTTAACGGAATGAAAGCTGCACTCACTGGATAAAAGGTGGGATCACAATGATCAACTTTTAAAAATACTAATTTATAATATTTTAAATGAATATTCAATAAATGTATCATTAAAGTAAATTCTGCTTTTAAAATATTAATAACATTTACTACTTATATGGAACAAATAGTCTAGTCCACAGATTGTACTTATTATTATTATTATAATAATTTATACAAATTTTCACTGTAAATTTGTAACGAAATATTTATTTAATAGTTCATGATGCTTGAAATAATATTAATTAGCTGCATATCGATTCATTTGAATGGCATATTTTTCAGCATGGTATATTCTATGTATTCGATTAATGATTAGTGATACTTCAGGATCATTAATCCAGACATTCATAGATGTTGGTGTCTCCAATATAGATAAATACACTAAAAAAAATGATGTTCTATTTAATAATTAAATATTGTAATATTTAATTACATTAAATTATGTAAAATGATATGTATCAATAAAAATAATGAATTTTACCTAGTAACATTTTAGGATTTGTAAGACTAAGCTGAATATGCGGATTATTAATGATTGCTTTATAAATTGGACCTTGAAGATCAAGCCCTTCACCTAAATCCTGTAAACTACGTCTTCGTTCTCCAAGCAACCATTCACACTGAAAGAAGTGAAAACATTAAAATAAAATTTATAAATAATACAAATTCGATTAAGTTAATGTTGTATTACTCACTGCATTAGTTTGATTGTTTCCAGTAATTTTTAGCGCATCAATAATACTATTTTCTTCGAATCCCATTTCTAGAAGCGATTTTACTGCACTAGAATTAGGTTTGAAGTCCATTTTCTTATAGCGATGAAAACTTTCAAGTATGAGGTCTACTATACCGATTAAGTTCCCATCATTCTTCAAATTTTGACTTTCTATATAATTGCCATTTTACTTAGATACAAGTACAAAACAAAGTTGAGCACTCACTTCTAATTTTTAGCATAAATGTTCATTAATTTCGTTATTTATGTTACTAAAAGGTTTACATAAAATAAAATGCAGTATAAAGTTTTGGGGTAATTACCTCCTTTAAATAATTCAATACACGCATCTTTAAAAGATTTCTTTTTTGCACTAGTAGGTGAACTGGGATCTGCAACATACTTATAATTATCTTTTTCATTACTTACCAGGTCTAAATCATCATCATAATCATCATCATCTGGATCATTTTGATGTTCCATTAACCACCCCAATGCTTCTATTAAATTTGATCTATAATAAATTGAAACTTTCTGTATAACATTACTTTTGACTTATTACCACTTATAAACACAGAGTTAAATGGTACTAGGTAAATGCATTAGTTTTCTATCTTTTTATCTGCTAAAGCGATTTTATAATAATATAATTACGTATAATACGTATATACAACAATGACGTATAATTCCTAATTTTATTTACATGTATGCAGTGTAATTCATAGTGTAATTATTCAGACAACAAAAAAGCTTATGCATTAATCCAATAAAATATTTATACTTTCGTAAACGAAGAGCTTTCAGAATTTTTGTATGCGAATAACCCATTTTCATAAGAGTGTCTACAGCATTTGGATCAATAGTTGGTTTACATCTTGCTTTCAGTTTCTCTTTTAAAATATTATAAAACTTTTGTGTTTCCGAGCTATGCATTAGAATCTTTGCTGATGCTTTCACAAGCGTTATTAAGATTTTCTGTACTTCATTCTGAAACTATAATGCGAAACATAAAATATTTAATTTCCACTGGATGAAAATATCATCATATATACTTACATCTGCAGGACATTCAATGGATGAAATAGGTCGAGGTGGATTACGTACTGGTAAATTATTGGTTACTTGCAATATCGCTTCTTCATTTGGACCTTTTAAAGCATCTTCAAACAAGTTTTCTTTTACAGGTATTGTACGAATTTCTACTAATATTAACGTGTCTAAAAAATTAAATCATTCTTTTATTTTTATATAGAATAAGGTACTCGAAATTACCACTTTGGTTTATACCAATATCATTATATGTGAGACTAATTCATTCTTTCTACTTCTTTATGTAAACAAATATAAATGTTTGATCTCAAAAACCTATAGTAATTAAAGTTTCTGTTTAAAAAATTAGAAGTCACTTTTTTGTAGAAGTAACAATATTAATATAAATTAGGGTAATAACTTTAAGTACCTTATTTAGCATATATATAAATTAAATGTAAAACATCATTGTATTGATAGTTTACCATATTTATTAATTTTTTCATCATTTATGTTATGGTCATCTACAAGCTGCGTGAACTTAGATGAATGAATTAAACGAAATTGCAATAGCATTTTTGCTGTATCATGACCATAAAAATGATTAATTGCAATTGTTTTGATTTCCCCTATTGTAAAGCTTGGTTTTACGAAAACATCTGTAATATTACCTTCAAGGCTAAATAATATAAAAATTATTCACTAACAGGTTTTAATCAAAATTTAGAATTACGGAACATGTTATACCTTATAACATTAATTGGAAAATTTTCTGATAATATAGTAGTTGACTTAAACATTATGTATTAGTTTTAGAGTGGCCTGTTTGAATGGAAAAAAGTATCCTTGTTAATTTTTTTCTATTATACCAGGATTTTGCCATGTACCTATCCATAGATCACATCAAATATATTTATAATATAAAAGAAAAGGATTTCTATTTCAAATATTAATAATTCAAATGACTGTTAACTAAAATATTTGAAGTAACCAAAATTCAGATTTTTCTAAACCTTAAATCGATATATTTAATTTTATAATATAAGTGATATATATTTACTTTTGAGTATGTTAAACTTGTTGAGAGATTATATTACTCTTAATGCAGTCTGAATTCTATATGCATGTTAAAATAAATGTTGGATACGAATTACGGGAGCATTTTTAAACCGGCCGTTGAAACAAATACAGTATTGGGTCAATGTAAATAAAATTACATTTTGCCCAACAAGTCCCAAATGTAATATACGAAACAGCTATTATTTAGAATTATATTGTATATAAAAATGACCATTACAATATATTTGTCAATTTTTCCTCAGAAACACACGATCAATTTACATCCGTCACCAACGTTATATGATACGTATAATAAACAAATATCACATAATATAAATTATAGATTGTAATGTTTTTGACTAAAGAATTCTTTGCTCCTCTTTATCGACATGCATAGAGTGCGGTTAACGGAGAACCCCCTATGGCGGCCACATTATTTGTACAATCCTCCGCTGACTTGAAGTCTCGCGGAATGAATGCGGGAGAAGCAGAAGGGATGCACGTATTTCCACGCACACATTGATCTCTAGCTCGCTATTCGTCGCGACAGTTACAGAGACATGTGCACTGGCTGAGAGCAAGGAAGCGAGATAGATAAATGGGTGGTCCGACTCTCTTTGCCCCTGTGCCGTCCCGCAAGACTTCATGTCAGCTGTCAGCGGACGACTGTATGTGTGACGGAGCTCGTGTGCAATAAAAGACAAAATTTCCTTTCGCACTATTAATTTACATATGTTCTTTCTTTATTCCCATCCTAGTTCTGACACAGTAATCAGATAATTCGTTTGCATATACACTCATACACGAAAGTATTCGAACGCTTACATTGAGAACCTGATCAAACATCTTTGTTGGTTTTTATGGAATACACTCTTTATGACGATAGTGTTTTACATGTTTGCTAGTTTGAATCATATCTATATTTTTTTTTAATTTCACAGCATCCAGAGGTAATTTCAATCTCTAGTCTCGATATTGTCAAAATATTACATATTAAGGTTTCGAGAAATCGGACAAAATGATTTCCCAGTTTAACACTTAATGCCTTTAAAACTATTTCAACTATAAGACTAATACTTGGCAGAAGTTAATTTTCCAACATCATCTTCAAATGCTGTAAGTTTAAAAAAGATAGGCGAATATGTAGTGTGTATTACATGAAACTGTGGCAGTTATTAAGATGTGTAGCCAACCTTATTAAGATTAACCCATTATCTCAAGAGTTTTTTCCAAGTGTCAAATGTATATATGTTACGTATATAAATGCTTAAAAGTATTAAAAAGAGTTTTTAAATGTTTTTTTGTTTTTTATAAAATACTTTTCAAAAATAAAAGATTATATAATAAGTTATTCATCTTTGACAGCAGTGGGAAGTTCAATATTTTGTTAAAATTATAAATTATCAGAATGGCTGAAGAATCTGGATGCTGTGAACTGCAACAGTTAGTTCAAGAAGAAGAATGCGAAGAACCATTAAGTCACGGTGGAGAAGCTACTCCACCTTCGACACCAGCAAGGTCTAAGCATCCAAGTAAAAATGATACACATAGTTCTCATGTATCGGTATGAAGTTAATATTTATTTTATCAATTTTTTACCAAAATATAACTAATTTGTATTTTTATTTAGTGCTATACAGATTAAATCAAATTTTTATTTTTACTAATTGCCCATATATAAAAAGGTAATTCTTAAATAAAATGATAAAACAACTACAAAGCTCCTTGTTTCAGCAACAAATATTATGGGAAAGTAGTACACAAATATCACCAATTGTTAGTAAAGGAAGTTCTGGCCAGGCAACAAGTCAGGGATCTATGGTTTCTGGTAGAGCTGTGAATCTTTCAAATTATGGTAACCAGTCACGTCTAAGCTATATGAATGAAAAGGAAAAACAGAAACCAAATCGGCCAGAACCATCAAGAATTAATCGTCAACATAAAGGTAAGTTTATGAGTTACAAAAATACTTTCAAAAATAAATTTAAAACTATTACTATGAAGCTATAAACTAATTTTCCTAAATAAATTTACATAATGTTTATACACATTATCATACATAGTGTAACTGAAATAAGTGGCCAAATATTAGAAACTTATTTATACATGACATTTTTTTATCCTTAAGATATGTAGAATACATGCTTAAAGATATATTGCTAATTTTAATTACACCTCATATATAAAGGTAAATACATTTATATTAATTTTATTTTAATTTGTATTGCACAAATTACGTTTCTGGTTTCATGCATATGTTCTTATTATTTTTGTTAGACTATTTTAGCATTAAATTTATAATTTTTTGTGCACACTTCCATTTTAAGTTCGTATATAGTCTCATTACATCCGATTTTTGGTTGTATTTTGGTATTATAAAATAAAGGTATGGCGCCATGCAAACATCATTGCTTTTTATCAGAGGTTCCCGATGTTCGGCGTATGGAGCAAGCTTTGTTACAGCTTTTGGAAGATTTTCACAGCGGCAATTTACGAGCATTTGGTATGTCAAATGTAGATTTATACCATTGAAACATTTAATTAAATAGTATGATTTCAATTCAGGAAAAGACTGTAGTATGGAACAAATGACAGAAATACGAGAACAGCAGGAACGACTAGCTCGACTTCATTTTGAATTAGGACAAAAACAAGAAATAGGTGGAGAGCAATCTGGTCTTCGACATTCGAGCGCTAATATGCGCCACTTATTGCAGCGCCTTCAACAGCTCAGTGTTTGTATTGAAAAATTACATAGTAAATGATTACAAATTATTTAACTAGGAAAATGGGTACTAATTAATATAAAAAACAAATTTGTATGAAAATGTAAGTATTTTATAAGGCGATTTTATATTATAATAATGTTGATTTTAAACTGTTTTTATACGATTCAACATTTAGATTCGGTCACTTTCCAAATAGTGGAATTATAACAATACTTTCATTCAATTTTTATTTACATGTTTGTATAATCTATTCTTTTAACTGCTTTGTGAATATAGTTTTATGTACGTTAACGAAGAGAAAGTCGCAGGTTCGTAAAGTGATCTTTAATAAAGATACAAAGCAGCACTGATTATCACAGTTTTTAAGTAAAAAAATGTTTTAATAAAAATAGGCACAGGGTGCATCAAACTGCTTTATATCTTTATTAAAAATCACCTCATGAATATTTCAAACAAATCTCATCAAAAAATTGGTAGGACTCCTGCAATTTCCTTCTTGTAAGAAAAATAGATAGTAATAAATTAATTTTTGTTATTATTGGGTTTAAAAATATTACACACGTATTTTTGTATTTCAATAAAGATATTTACATACATGTACACTTTATTTAATGTCTTATTCAAATACTTTTATAATCTTTTATAATCATGTATTGAATTCGTTTATAGAGATATAACTGGTTGCAATGTAATATAAATGTGAAATAAAATAGTATGTTTCTCGAAATATGTACTTTTTATACTAGTCTAAAAGAGGGGGTGGACTGGAGGACGCCAGGGTATATGGAAGGGAGGAGACGAAGAGGAAAAAGTTGAGGACGTGGGCGGGAGGAAGGGCAGGGAGATACGAGGAGAAACTGGGTAGAGGAGAGGGAGGGGAGTTGGCTAGGTGGTGCCTGGAAGAGATAAGGGAAAGGGGAGAGGAATTGTCGGCATGGGAGAGAGACAGGATGGGGTGTAGAGGGTTGAGGGAAGGAGGGGAAGGGGCAAGGGGTCGAGAGGGCTGGGACGGATGGGAGGAGGCAGGAAGAGGAGAGAAGGGGAAACATTGCGCAGTCAAGGTACAATCAATGGTATAGAGAGATGGTGGTAGGGGAGATACCGAGGTACCTGAAGACAGGGTGGGGAGAAGTGAGGTATGGGAGACTAGCAAGGTATAGGATGGGGAACGAAATGAGGGGGGGGGGGAGATATTGGGAGGAGGAGGAAGAGAGGAGATGTAGGGTATGTGGAGGGGAGGAAGAGACGTGGGAGCACGTCTTGAAGCGATGTACAGGGGAAGGGGATCGGGGAAAAGATAAGGGAAATTTTGGACGAAGGAGGGGGAGGGGAGGATTGGATGAAGAGGCTGGAGGGAAGGAGGAGAGAGAGAGAGAGAGGAGGAAAGGGGGCGTGAAGGAGGGAGGTAAAAAGGAAGGAAGGAGCGAAAGAAGGAATGGAGCGAAAGAGTGGAAATGGAAGTCGAAGGCGGAGGGGGCGAGAGGAAGTAGAGGCGTAGGGGAGAATTAAGGAGAGAGAGCGTGTAGGTTAAGATTAGCTTAAGAGTAGGTTAAGAGAGAGGGAGACTGGCGGAGGCGAGCGAGCGGAATGAGAGAAAGGGGAGAAAAGCGTGCGGAGCGGTAGAATAAGAGTAAGAGATAAGTTAGGTTGAGGAAGGTTGTAAGGAAGGTTGTAAGGTAAGGAGGAGTGCTTGTAACCCTAAGGGGAAGGCAATAAAGTTATACTACTACTACTACTACTACTACTACTACTACTACTACTACTACTACTACTACTACTACTACTACTACTACTACTAGTCTAAAAGATCGAATATAAACATCATTAAAAATGTAATTAACAGATATTTTACAAACAAAAATTCATTACATTAGTTTTATTGTTTTATTGTTTATCATTATGTGTCTACGGTCAAAGTAAGTACCTACATACTTCAAAGAAAATAATTTTTTTAGAACGATTTGAAATTTTTTAATTCGATTTCGGGGGTATGTCTATTCACAAAAAATGATTGTAATTGACCCCTGCACCTAAAAATAATTTTTTTAAAACGATTTAAAATTTTTCAATTACACCGGAAAGATTTAGGCACCTATCGATTTCGTAAAGAATTTTTTTCTCGAAAATGCGTAGGATCTCGGGGGTATGTGTATTCATAAAAAATAATTGTAATTGAGCTCCGCAACGATTATCGTACCTGTGAGACAAAATCCTGGCGAGTAAGAGAATAGATGCTCCTTAGCGTGCTGGTGGTATTTTTCGAAGCCTTGACGAAGTACACTCACACGTTATTGACGACAAGTTGTCCCTTCCAAGAATCTTGTCATCCTTGGAGTTTTCAAGAAATAATCCACCAAAATTTTCACCAACGTAACAAATATTTGCAACCCATTACCAACGACCCTGAGATGCACATGAGGAATTAATGCTCATTCATAGGAATAATAAAAATGCCTGGGCAGTTGAGATTCGAAATTGTATGCCATTAACGCGAGGACGGATTTCAGTTGTTCAACAAGAAAGAAAGGCTCATATTCGCCTTTTTTCTCGATTTCCCGAAGTTGAGCGCAGTGCCGAGCTCACGTAATGCTGCTCGTGCGATAGATAGTATATGTCGGCTTTCCCCAAGTTTGCGGTCAGCCTCTCTACCTCATCTACCCGCTAAGATATATTCTATTTGTAAACTTTGTAATGAAATCACATATTATATAGTACAGTTGTTCTCGTTTTATTGTTCTTTTTTTGACTTGGATTAAGAAACTTGTCAAAAAAATGATCACTGCGTTGCGTTTTATACTTGTGTCGAAAGCAATGAAAATATTTTGGATTCTAGTATTAAATAACAATTACCGTATAATTATTTTTAATGTAAAAAGATTTAAATCTGATTCTTAAAAATACTCCACATTCATACTTTTTCTTCTGTATCCTGTTCTGTTTTTATTTAATCTCAACCAGTAACAGAGAAACTGATTTGTGTTTAAGAAAATTTACACTAATAATTACAGAGAGCACGATATTATAATGAAATAAGTACTTGATTAAAAGTTCAACATGTTGAAGACTAAAATTTAAATGTTCCAATATATTTTAATAAAATTTAATAATTTTACATATATGTAAAATTGTCAAATATAATTAGATAATATATAAAGTATCATTGTAAAATGTGATAATGTTCCAAATGATTTATTTTAATTCCTATTTTAAATTTAATTTCAGTATGCTATTTACAATACATGCTGAGATGGATCTACAATTGGTGGTTGATTATTTAATGTTTCAATTCGAGTTTTTTTCCCATTTACTATATTTTTTATATCTTCAGCATCTAATGTTTCATATTTAAGTAACGCATCTGCTAATTGTTTATGTTCTTTTGCATGTATTTTTAATATTGTTTTTGCACGTTCGTATGATTCCTGAAAAAAATATCTTTAATACCGAATATTTTGAAATGGTACGTAAAATTAGCATTATATAATGAAAAAATTTACTTGTAGAAGTCGTTTCACTTCATTATCAATAAGTTCATTTGTACCAGGTCCATATTCGCTACCAAAATTGTATTCTTGTCCTTTACTATCAGTATATGCTCTGAACCCAACTTTTTCTGACATGCCATAACTTTTTACCATGTGTTCGGCAATATATGTTGCTTGCTGAAAATATATGATTATTAATACAATTGATCTACATTTACATTTATGTTTTACTTAAAAAATGGTAACTATAAAATACATTATAGATATTTTCACATTAATCAATTACAATAAGAAATTGTTAATATAGATTAAATATATAAAACACCTTGAAATCATTTGATGCACCCGTTGTTACTTTATCAGGTCCAAAAATCAATTCTTCTGCAGCACGACCACCCATCATCGAATCCATACTAGCTAATAACTTTGCCTTTGTTACATGAAATTCATCTTTGTCTCCCAAAAATGATGTCTAAAATGTATATAAATTATTCTTAAAATAGAAATCGCATTAAATGTACGAAGAAATAACTTGTTTTAAAATATTATTGTAAATATAGAATTAATTTGTTTCTTATTATGGTTTTTTTAACAATAACTGATCAAATATATTGCCGACTTCTAATACTTACATGTCCTAAAGAAGCTCCACGAGGCATAATAGTAACTTTATGTATTGGCACAGCATCTTTAGTATAATAAGCAACTAACGCATGTCCTGCTTCATGAAACGCTGTAATACGATTGACTTCATCGTCAACCGTTTTTAATTTTCCCTCTGGACCCAGTACTACTTTATCTCTAGCATATTCCAAATGTTTCATGGTTACATATGGTGCACCATTTAAAGCTGCACGTAAAGCTGCTTGATTTATCTTTGAAAATTGAATAAATAGAAAATAAGAGTGATCCATTCATAAACCCTTTCGCAATTGCAGACAGTTAAAGAACAAAAACCTTGCACATGATATTTAATTATTTGTTTGTAGACTGTGAATCAGCAGTAGAAAAAAAGACTCCCACTAAACAAGTTTTGTGTATCTTCAACTGTTTACAAAATAATTTCATTTTTCCATTTAAAACAGGCATATGTATACAAAATAATATAAAAGCGTATATATATATGTATAAAGGGCGTACCATATTCTCCAAATCAGCGCCAGTGAAACCAACGGTGCATCGAGCTAAATAATCTACATCAACATCTTGCGTTAATACTCTTGATAAGTACAAATCTAAAATTTCTTTCCGACCAGCATAATCAGGTACATTCACATAAATTTCAACATCAAACCGACCAGGTCGCAGTAATGCCTTATCCAAGTCATCGCGTCTATTTGTTGCACCTAATACTATAACACCTTCATTTTGAAGAAATCTATAATTGGTAGAAAGAAATTAAATATTCAATAGATATTTAATGCACAAAGTTATAACATATAATAATTATACTTAGCCGAAAGCTATAATCTTGGATGGGACATGATAGTTGATTCTGGTTGAGGTTTCCGGGTGTATTCTTTGGCAAAAGTGTTCCGTTCTTTCGTCAGCATTACAGCTAACTTCTTTAGGAGTCAAACAATACACATGTGTCGTATAGTTTAAATCTATTTGCTATACTTTTCCCAACCAGTATCAACTGTCAAAATCTGACCGCGAAAGCCTCAAATATCTTATTTGGATGAGACACATTTTCTAAGCACAAATAAAGAATATAGGTAGAGAAAAAATAAAATGATTCAACGATGGTTATTTCACTTCAATATGATTGTTCTTTCAAATTATTACTCTTTCTATTTATTTTCTCTATCTTTGCTCATAGATAGAATCAACTTTCTAAAATTGTTCTGTACATTGTAAAACAAAAATAAAATGTTTACTTTACCCATCCATTTCTGCAAGCAATTGATTTATAGTTTGATTTGCATATGGATGAAGAACCGAATTTGTTCGTTTCGCACCAACAGAATCAATTTCATCTATAAATATTACGGCAGGAGCTCTCTCTTTTGCTACTCCTGAAAAATTATTCATCTAGGAATAAACTGATGAAATCCTTTTTTGTATAGTTTTACTACCAACATAATATAAACATATGCATTCTAATTTAGTATTTAGAGAAGTATTTAAAATTATAAAACATTTATTAATTTAAAAATCACTAAAAACATAAATGCACAGGCATACATAAACATAAAGGAAAAATGTAATCTTAAACGAAAGCGTAACTTACTAAATAAATCTCTCACTCTGCGTGCACCCTGCCCTACTAGAACTTCATCAAATTCTGGTCCAGCTGCATGAAAAAATGGTACACCAGCTTCACCAGCTACTGCACGTGCTAATAATGTTTTTCCTGTACCTGGTGGTCCTACTAACAATACACCTTTTGGTAATTTTCCACCAAGTGCAGAAAACTTTTCGGGGCTTTTCAAAAATTCAACTACATCCCTTAACTCTTGCTTGGCTTCTTCAACCTAAACATATGTTAAAAGGAAAAATATAAATTATTCTTTGAAAGGTAAACCAATATTAGTATTTTGCGTTTATTTATGATAACAT
The DNA here is from genome assembly GCF_013123115.1 of Colletes gigas. Lineage (NCBI taxonomy): Eukaryota > Metazoa > Arthropoda > Insecta > Hymenoptera > Colletidae > Colletes > Colletes gigas. Next base: position 1,129,074 of record NW_025106676.1, read on the forward strand.
TACTTACTCCTTTAACATCGTTAAAAGTTACATGAATTGTTTCTGGATTAATCTCAGGTCTTGGACCCATTGAAAACCGAAATATACTTCCTGGATTCAAAGCTGTGGCATAAAAAATGTATGCGTTATTAGCGCGAATAATCTGAAGCTCATCAATACTTTTTAAATATTGTTTTAATACTATGATATTATTACATAGAATTATATATAGTAGCAATAAGATATTTTTTTTCTACAAAAGTCTTTCTACAGCATTAAATTTACATACCTCCATATCTGAGTAGTGACGTGATCAAAAACATAAGTAATAAAATACTTAACATTTTATACCATATAGGACGTGCAGGAGGTACTTGGCGTTCAAGTCCTGCTTTAAATCCTTCTATAAAAGCCATCGAAATTTTTTTATAGTCCTCTGGTGATAAATTATTATTACACAATCTTTTAAATGTTTCTAGCTGTAATATTTTCGAATTATATGAATTCTGTAAAATAAAAAATTTATTTGTATTTATACAATTTAATTTGTAATTAAACCATAAATTATCCTAAAACCAACTGTTGCAGGCATGTACAATGCCACCAATTAATATATGTTATATAATATATTGTCTTACCATTTCTAAAATCTGAGAAAGCCTGTTTATAACTTTCTTTAGAAGCGATGGTCGTTTGTTCATATCCACAGCTATATTATGTTTTGTTTTAAAACTACGGATTTGTACATGATAATTAAATGGGTTTTTAGTACAAAGAGTACATAACGTTCTATAATGTTGTTGGGATGACAAATATATAACAGGCAAAATAATTGGTTCTGTAAGTTGTGCACAAGGAAATCTTTGTTTGTTTTCTATAAAAGTTGATCCTGATACATATGATACTTTCCACTTATCTCTTTCTTCTATATTTTTCTTAAAAATTTTTGTAGAAAATTGGTTCAATAGGACCCAAACATTATTCTTTTTTACATTGAGTGTTGTAATTACATTGTACGTATTTAATTTGCTTATCTGCATTTCCATATAACATTTTGTTGTCTAAAACAAAGTATAGACTTATTAAATTACTATTATATTTTAAAATAAAATATATAAATTTAATATATCATACTTCTGCCAAATTATTGTGGGAAATATCATCTGTATTTCTTTTAAACTCATTTTGTCTTTTAACTTTGACTGGAAACGGTGTAGATTTAGGATTAACTGCTGAAGTTAATTGCGTCAGATGATAAAGCACCTAAAAATATGAAATGATTACAGTTGACTTTTATAAAACTTATTTTTTCTATACCCTTCTTAAAAGTAAATTAAAAACACATATATTGTATTCTTAAAAATTAATCTCCACCATATTGTCATAATTAAATACAAAACTATGATATAAATTTGACAAATTTCTGTGAATACAACGAAATAAGGTTATGAAACAGAAAATTCTAATCAAATTGAAATAAAAGGCATTCAATGTATACTTTCTCAATAGAAAGCAAAATATTATATGATAAATTGCCTGCTAAACTTAGATAAAACTCTTATACAGTCATAAATATATCTGTATACTGACATACGAACCTGATTATGAGATTGGAAAGAGAACATTGAAAACCAATCCTTTATAACAGATGTAACAAATTAAATAAAATTATCACTTTTTAAACAACAATAAATTCAATTTCTTATAAATTTCTTATGATGTATCAAAATTGATTAGATTACATGACATAAATATCTCTGGCAAGAAACATAGTTTCGATGCTGTAAGGCAACGGAAATGAGTGCTCTGAGAGTAAACTTCCGAATATTTAAAATCAGTTGAGGCAAGACCGAAAATTGGGTACGATATTATTTTCAGATTTCTTCGTAAAATACATTCTTCTTTTAAACTCGAGATTTTATTATACGTATAAAAACAGATTTTACTTTATAGTTGAATGTAAAGGATGATAACCATATTTCAAAACAACTTTGTTCGTAATTTCAATGCGTACGTCATTTATTTTAGAATAATATATTATACAGGGTATTCAGCTACCCCTGGGAAAAATTGTTATGGGAGATTCTTGGGGCCAAAATAAGACGGAAATCAAGAATACCAATTTGTTGATTGATGCTTTGTTAAAAAGTTATTAACGTTTAAAGTTCCGCCTGTAGAACGGCAATCTGCGAACAACTGCGTATGCGTGATAGTGGTTTTCATTAACAAAACTGTAACACTGTCGATACGTCAGTAAGTAGAGTTTCTCATGCTGAATGAGAACCATTATCATGCGTACGCAGCTGTTCACAGATTGCCGGTCTACAGGCGAAACTGTAAACGTTAATAACTTTTTAACAAAGCCTCAACCAACAAATTGATATTCTTGATTTTCGTCTTATTTTGGCTCCTAGAATCATCCATTAAAATTTTTCCCAGGAGTGGCGGAACACCCTGTATATTATACATAGTATATTGATATGTATACAACTACGTAATATTTAGTAAAATCATATTAAACAAAAATTAGTTTTTATATATATAGCCTAAACACAGTAGTTGAATTTAATAAACAAATTAGTATAAACAAAAGTCAGTCGGCAAGTATTCAACATTAAATTCTAACAAAACAATGTATGGATAGCTTCTTTTGCAAGTTTACTACTCCCGATGAGTAGGATATGTATAATGTAATCAAATAATTTGATGTTATAAAATATAGCCATGATTGTACCGAACAAGTCGGTACAGACTACGAGGTTTTGAGGGCCCCGCAGTCGGAACGTAAAGATGATGCCTGGGTAGTCGAGATTCGAAATTGTATGCCATTGACCCGAGGATTCGAATAATATTTGGAGATTTTGTTTTTATTATTATTTTTATTATCAGATATATTTCATTATACATTTACAATCTTCGATAAACTTTTCCAAATGCAATAATGTTAATAGGAATACCGAGCTTGCGAATAATTCGAGTTCCTCCTTTCTATATTATCTACTCGATACACCATACTAAATACATGTTTGTTTAACAAAATGTTTTTTTACAGTATCAAGAATGTTATGATTATTCGACATCACTTTCACCAATAGTGCAAGAGTACGGTAGAGTATAAATATATACTCTATATTTATGTATATTTATGATTTCATACTTTTAATTTGTAGTATTTGTCACGTTAAAGACGTTGAGCTTACCTATACATTTGTTCGTCTAAGGGAATGTAGTACCAGATCGATAAATACCATCTTACAAAAGTGATATTTTAGAGAAATGTTTCAGCCTTCATTTGCTGATATGCCAATTCCCATACAAAAATCGTATAAATATTTATACAGTATATTTCATGTAACACTACTAAAAAATTTTTATGTAAAAAAAGGAAAGGAATCTGTAAAACAAAACTAGCAAAAAGATGGTGCGCGCGTAGCGCAAAACGTTCTTAACGAATGACGATAAAAAAATATATATTACACATAATCCTTTAAGTAAATCACGATAAACTGTCTCACATTCCAAGAGTCCTATTATTTAACTCATAATCTCATTTTCAGATTAATGTCGCATATTTTGTAGTATTTTTATGGCTATGTCTATAATTTGTAATGACGAGTAGAAAAAAATATTTGAAATGATTGAATTATACAAAACTGAGCACGATCAATGATTACCTTTTTACCATGTTCCAGGGCCACAGATTGCCGTGCCACTTTGTTAAATCTAATTCGGATGAAGAATGCATTTATTATACAAATGTTCAACAAAATGCATACTCCATGGATACAAATATTGAATCAGTGCATAAAGGTACAAATTTAATTCTGTATCTTTACTTCTGTACTGTAGGATTAAAAATAAACATTAATATAACTTCTTCGCCTGTGCTTCCTTATTGTCTCTGTAAACAAAAAAAAAGAAAAACAAAATACAAGATCATACATAAATCTACTTTGAACATGTTTGTTTATATAAATTTGACAAAGTAAAAATTTACCGGTACATGCTGTATGCGAACAAGATGATCATTTGAACTGCCACGAAAAGTAAGAACATTGTCGTTGTTAAACAATTTGTTGTAGGACAATCTGTATTTCCACTATTTAATTTAGTATTTACTTGTCCGATCTCTCTTTTTAAAGTATTAATTCCATCTTGCATTTCCGAAATAACAGAGTGATAATCGTATCCCATTTGTTGTACCTATAAAATAGTGTTTTATTCAAATATATCACATAATGATCGATAAAAAATTAAATATAAATAAATACCTGAGCTGTTGGAGCACGAGCCTGATTATTAAGAATAGTGTCAGTCTTAGAATAAACTTCGTTCACAAAGGATTTAATTTCTTTGGCTATATTTAATATAACATTCTGGTTGCCCAATAGGGTGTCGACTTCTTGTCGACGTATTGTGTCAGTCAGTTGAATTTGCTGCCCTGGTTGACCTCCTACCTGCATACCTATAGAAACATTGTTTATGTTTATATAACAATTTTTCGTTTCTAATACTGGTATGCAGAGTTGGCATACTTTTCTCTAGATAACAAATTACATCCGTTTTTTACCAAATTTTATCCGTTTCAGAATGTTTTTATATTGAATGAAACTTTTATTCATATGACACAAATAGAAATTTATCTAGATAAAGATTTATTAGAAGTTATATAAATAATGTCCAACTCTGTTAATGTGTCATATATAAAAGGCTACCTCCTACTTGAAGTTGAGATATTAAATGTAAAGATCTTTCCTGTTTTCCAACTACCTCATCTAATCTTTTATTAAGTTCACGCAATATAACAAACATTTCGCTTTGGCCAGCAAAGATTTGTCTTAATTCTCTCTGATTTTCATTTTCAAAATATTCATCAAATTCTTCTTTTTCAAGATGTTCGTCTGGATGATCTCTAAAAGATTTTATTATATTAGAATTAAATTTCCTGTTTAAAATGAAATTTGTAATTTTTTGAAATTAAGAGACACGGTCGTTACATTTAAAAATACACTTATATGAAACATATCCAGATATTTAATTAAAATTAGAAATTTTGAAGAAAAGAAAAATCCATTGGAAATATTTAAAAATCTTATCGTTTAAAACAGTTTTTTTCGACCGGTGTCACTATTTGGTGCCCTTCTTCAAAAAAGATAATTTTGTAATAATCTTTCTTACCTACGGTATTCCTCTTTTTGTTGTTCTAATTTTTTTTGATAATCTAAGAATTCTTGACTAAGTTTTTGTTGTTCTTCTAATGAAATTTTCTGTTCGTCAGGTCTCAACTGACCAGGAGGATATAGAGAATGTGTTAAGAAATGAGAAACATCATGATCATCAGCCAAACCACCTAGAAGAAAGTGTTACAAATCAATTAATTTCAATAGTTTATTTCTTTCTTAAAGATAGTTACCAGTAGCAGCCGAAACACCAAAATATCCACCCTTTGGTAAATATACACTTTCAACTTGGAAACAAATCCCATAATCTTGTTCATTGTTTGTCATCCCATTATGGAATAATACCTGCAATTAAATATTGAAAGAAAGAGATTAAGATGCATAATACAGTAGTGCCCACATAAATGACCAAACTCGGGACCGGCCGTGGTCAATTATGTGGGCATGGTTACTTCTCAGACTTCAACGGAGATAAGGAAAGAGGATAAGTGCGAGTGAGATACAATAGCTGACACCCGAAATCATATATACAATGTATCGATAACGACCGGCGTCAAATTACAATCGACACGCTCGAAGTTCGAAGTTCGAAGCCGCTTGGCTTCTAAGAATTAGTGGGGATAACCGCGGTCACTTATGTGAGCACTACTGTATATATTAATGTTTGAAAACAAAACATATATGAATATGCTTACTGTTAAAACATTTCGATAATACTCAATTTTTGCTCTTGTAGCAAATGGTTTATTACGAAAATCTCGCAAGCAACCAGCAGATAATTGTGTTGTACCATCACTGTATCAAAGTTAAAATACAGGATCATTTATTGGAATTTTTATTACATGCTAAAAAAGAATAATAAAAGATATAATTCACTTAGTATGATCAAAAGTTTTTGTGCCATCGTTGAGAACAGCCATAATATAGGGGTTGTTGTGGTTATTGTCATTGTCAAAGGAATCAAAGAATATTCCGAGTCCATTCCACTGATCAGAACTACCAAAAACAGTACCATTATAGGCACCCTTTGAACTGGTGTACCAAAATGCTAAACCATCTGCTCCAATTCTTGCCCTTCCTGTTACTCTAAATATCAACTCTACAGCCCACCAATCAAAGGTAATTGGCTGTTTTACCCATATTGCACCTAAATGTAATTTTACACTTTCATATAATACTTAGTAAAAATACATATTATCTTATATTATACCATAAAAACTATAATATAGATCTTATATCTGTATCTTAAAATAATACATTTATATAATAGAGCAAGAAATAATATTTTTATATTCTATAATTTTGTTACTATTAAATTAAATAATTAATGTATAAATTAAGGTAAATTAAAGAAATCAACTTTTCATATACCTTTTTGACTTTTCAATGATGGGGCTACTCTAACATTCTCTGCACTAGCAATCGCATCTGTAATAAACAAATATATTTTTTTTAATGACTCGAATACAATCAATTGATTATAATGTACACATAAGTACGAAAACTAATAACAGAAACAATAATTTAAAATATTTTTACATGTACCATAATATTAAATTTTTAAAAAAGTAATTTAATTTACTTATACAAATAATCGAATTTGATGATTCCTTCTTTTAATTTTCAAGACTAATTAAAGCCGTTTCCGATGTAAATAAAAACATGTACATTTGCCGTGGCAGTTTATTTGAGTTCTGTCATGAAAATATCTTCACATCTATACGTTAAAATATTCGCAGGGAAAAGATCTAAACGAGATCTATGTTTGGAAATGAAATAACGATGTATTTCATTTAAATAATCAAAAAGCCGAATACAAGAAAATAACATACGGAAGTGTTTTACGATTGAGTGTATTTGGTTAGGTTTTACTTTTACTTACTTCCTCCGTACTCCCAGAAAGGCACGCTTCCATCTATTTGTGCGAGATACGGTGGTTTAAAGGAATATTTATACTCAAATTTTCGATGAGGTGTTTCACTGAGAACTGCATTAATTATCGAAAATATATGAAAAATCAAAAGCCACCTCACCTCAGCGGCCATTTTCATTTCGACTGTCGAGTTGAAAGTAGATTGAGCATGGTCGACGGTCGACCCTGTTTAACAGGGCCTGTTACCGGTTGAAACGATTGGTGGGGCCCTTTTAATTCCTCTTATGATTGGTGTATTATCAATGACGTGTCATTTTGTGGCCACATTTCAAAGATTTTGCTTTCTACCGCGAACTTTTTTTATTGTTTTGTAACAGAAGTTTTTATTAATGTACAGTACTTAATTTAACGTGAAATATTCAATGAGAATTTTCTAATTTTTTATCAACAAACCTCGTACCTTAAATAAGTATGTATTTAATTCATTTTTGCAAACGTGTCATATGAGAACATGGCGTTAGTATGAACAAAGTATCAGATAACAACTGTCATAGAATATTATGGATGTAAATAACACGTTTAGTATTATTGATTATCATTAAATGTCGCTTTTGACGATAACACTTCAGAGTATGTCATTTTTCTATCTATTTTGTCCAAAATCTTATGACTGGTGATAGGGTTGAGATAACGGAAAGCTATGCTCTGATTATACAGATTCGATAGATATATTATACGAGATACTGTTACTGTCTAATATTTACAATTCTCCAGCGAAAGAATATATAGAATATATAGAAAGAATATATAGTGACTATATATAATCATGTGGTTGGAGGATGCAAGTCGGTAACCATTTTTCTCAGTTGATTTTAGAACACAGCTATTATAAATCACTATACGGATCCAATGCAAATGTTAGTTTACTCTCCATTTGCTTGTCGTTAATGGAAATACATTCAAGATGGCGTCGCTCATTGACAACTATGAGCAACAATATGCCGTTTTGACAGCTGACGTTACTGCAAAAATCGGTAGAATAAGAACACAAAGTGGCAGTAAGTACAACAAAAACGGAATTGTAGAAACGGTTTTGTCGCAAGACACTGATTGTTACTTTTAATGTCGATTCTCTGTCTTTTGGCATTATTAAACAACAATAATCAATACACATGACGTAATTTACAGATGAGAAAAGAGCGTTCGTTCAAGATGTGGACAGGCAAATTGAAGAGGCTCAGGAACTGGTAAAATAAAATATTAGTTTTCTCTTTTAGTTGAATGCAATTTTTATAAATACATCTTCCGAATTGATGGAAACTGCGAGGAGTTCGTATTGGGGTTAGAAATGATCCCTCGCGAACTTTCGAAATTATTTGAAACCATGAATATAAGAATCAAGAATCATTTGCGCTGTTTTACATTGAGTTTGGTTAATAACACATAATATTTATGGTATTGTTTGGTATTTAATTTTATATATCGAATCTGTAGCTTGAACAAATGGAACTGGAGGTTCGTGGGTTGACCGGCACAGCCCGCGATCGATTACGTGGTCGTGTAGAAAGTCACAGAGCAGAACTGAAACGATTAACACAAGAATTCCAGTTAGCTAAGAAGCCAAAAGATGAGAGCATTGAAATAAGCAGAGAAGATTCTTGGGAAAGCAACATCACAGAGGATCAAAAGAAAAGATTATTGGATACTTCTGACCGAATAGATCATACTGGTAGAACCTTACAAAACGGATATCGAATGGTATTGGAAACAGAAGAAATTGGTTCTCAGGTATTAAAAGAATTGCACGAGCAAAGAGAGACAATACAAAGAGGAAGAGGAAGGGTAAGCTATTACTTTTAACGTAGTGACATGTTTAATTTTAATAAATCACATATTTCTTTTTAAAGAAGAATATAAATTTATTCTTTATTTTTTTATATAGTAATAAACATACTTTACTGTTTTAGTTACGAGAGACAGATGCAGAGCTGGGACTTGGTTCTCGGTTGCTGTCAGGAATGATATTAAGAAACCTTCAGCAAAGATTTATTTTAGCAGGAGTAGCATTAACGCTTATAATTGTTGCTTGTGTGGTTGTGTACTATAGCTTTAAATCTAAAAGCTAAAGAAGCTACTAGAATGATTTTTTGGGTTGGGATACAGCTTGAAAGCCATATTTATTATCAGTGAGTTTCAGATGTTATCAATTTATTAAGTGTCTGTTAGGTGATTATTAAATTATAAATTGAAAGGACGTCGTAGCATATCTTTTTACTGATCTTTTCATTTATTTGAATTATTTTTATATTATTATAATTTAAACAGTTTGTGTTCCTAAATTTTTCATATTAATTTTGGTATTGAGTTGATGTTGATCTCGTATACGTATCAAGAAAAGTTTAAATTTGAAATATCGTCGTTAAAATAGGAAAAAAGTAGTTACAATGTATTATTAGTAATATAAAAAATATAACTTGCCTATTATGTCATATGCTTCTAAGCAGCATATGTTAGAACATCTGACAGTATACATACAAAATCATCTTCACTACCATCGAGTTGTCCATGTCGCGATTTATATATGATGTAAACTTTTGCAAATCAACAAATATCGAGTTTGTTTTACGTATCGCGTACGTGTTCGATTGCCTTTCATAAAAATGGATAATGTATACGTTCCAATATACTACTGCGTACTAAATTCAGAATTTAATTATTTATCGTTATTAATAAAAATATACATTTATAGTTAGGTAATAATCTGTATCAAAATACAAGGATTGGGGGACAAAGAAAACTGTAACTACATGTGAAAAGTATCAAAGGATGATTATACTTAAGAGAAAATCAGACGCGCCTAATAATAACTCATTTTATTACTTATAATATTGTCAATTACCTTAGTAGCCTAAACGGTGCTTTTCTTTTTTGCGTCGCTATGTAATTGTGAAAATGATATAATAAAGTATCGCGGAATAACGAATATATTCGATGACGGAAGTGATTTCTGTGAATGCGACACAAAGGCATTTCGATCCTTCCTGTCTTTGCTGCTCCCAATGCTAATGAAAACAACTCATAGTGAATGTTCAGTCTGGTCAGTCCAAATGTCGGTAAAGATCTTCAATTTGTGGTTTGAAGTATTCTTTCAATTGAGGCCGTTTTGTTTTCAATGTTGGTGTGAGAAGGCCATTTTGCACAGAGAATGGATCCGGGTGTAAATAAATATCTTTTACCTAATATTAACAGAAATAAAATCATTGTATGTAATTTTTTTTTAAGTTACAATAAAGACAATTAATTTTGACACTTTTTATCAAATTTCTATTTTCTACATTTATTTTTGAATAGTTATTTTACTCAATAGAATCTAAAAGTGCTATAATTAAGTTTAATTAGAAAATAATCATTTTATATTTACGAAGGAACATTTACTATCTAAATAGAGTTATCAAAGACTCGCTAATTATTGAACTTTTCAAGTATAATTTTGTTTTGTTTACCTGTTCAAAGGATTTGAGGCCAGCTTCTTTTCCCCATGCAAGCATATCATCCAGAATCAACTGTTTGACTTGTGGATTGTTGCATAACACGCTTAATGTACCAGGTATACCATTCTCTACTGCCCAACATTTTACAACATCTACATCTGGTATTACTATTCCTACAATGCAAGACTTTAGAGACTCCCCATGAACGAATACTTGATGTACATATTGACTACGTAAATATATATTTTCGATCTTCTCTGGAACTATGTATTCTCCTTGTGACAATTTGAAGATGTGTTTCTTTCGATCAATTATTTTGAGTGTTCCATTCTGCAAAAAGTAAATTACTGTAAGTGATTAATATTTCTGTAACCTTTTTAAAATTGTTTCAAGTTAAATATTTGAATCTAGTAGAAAGTATATGGAGAAAGGTAAATCATTTTTTTATTATAAAGATATCTAGAAAAAAGGGAATAGAAAATTAAAATTAAAATAGTATGACGCCCTAAAAACCGGTTGTACTAAAAATGATAAATTCGTCATGGAATTTTGTTTAATAATATTTCTTGTCTTACAGGCAACCACATGCCGATGTCCCCTGTATGATGCCACCCAAATTCATCAATAACTTCAGCAGTTTTTTCGGGATCCTTAAAATATCCAACGAACACGTTAGTACCCTTTACGCACACTTCACCTTTGCTCTTCTTGGCGTAGTATTCCATTTCCGGGACGTCTACTAATTTAATGCAGCAACAAGCCACCGGTGGTCCCACGTGTTCTGGTACATGATCACCCTGTAATAATATCGGAAAAGTAGATCATTTAATATTTCGATCATTCAACTTCGATATACGAAAATGTAAAGAAACAAAATTTAATGGTTTCCTGTGTTTCTTAACTTCAATATTTCGTATTTCCTAATCGAAAATTAACCCAACTATAATATATATCTTGTTTCTAAAAATACCAGATCTACAATGTTAAAGTTAAATAAATAAATTTAACAATTGGCAATTATACTTGAGCGATGCAATATTTTACACTAGTTGCATACGTGCTCGCATATATTTGTACATCTGATTGTACAATTGACGTGACTCGCCACATGCTTTGGCGCGTGGTTGCAAAATTCTTTTATTTGATTAGCCGGCATAAATATCTACGCTTGCCTATAAATAATCACCTTGTGTCGTTTAGGTACATCGATGCCTTTAAATGCAATTAAAATACGAGTGTCCAATCTTCTATTGAAATCACATCGGATGTTCTTATCGAAAAAATTTGCGATCGTGTATTATTTCGTTTCCCGATTGTTAAATACAACAAAAGGAAAGTATGTGTTACTATCAGTAAAAGAATCTTAATTTCAAATTTAAATTTGCAGCGTTATAAATTTTCCAACGTTGAAAATTGTAAGATATCATTTTGTGCAAGCTTTCTTCGATCGTCGTTAATGTTTGTTTGCATAGCTTACGATTACTAGAACCGGAAGAATACTTGTAGGAACAGACAGTTACTTAAACTTGTTGATGCCTTGAAGTGATTTATTTTTCAATTTTGCCTGACTGTTTTTCTAACTCATCAAAGACTACATATATCTCGTAACTTCGGCTCAGTGGGTGCACGAGCGATTTATTTGCGGAGCGTTTATTGACCGCCTGCTTCGTCGAGACGTAAGATATGTATATGTATCTATTTGCCTCAAGCTGAAATGCCTGTTAACATACGTTGCGCGTATTCCTGTGTTTGCATTCCGTTCAATGTAACATTGCTCGCACAGAACACGGAGTTAAACAATAGATGTACTACCGGTTGTTTCCGGTATTAATGTAGAGATATTGGAAGCTAGGAGAGGAACCCAAAACAAGGAGAAAAACTTATGTAAACATAGATTCCTAATCTCCTTCATATAGAAGATGTGCAACTTTCAATTGTCATAGCTGTCACATTTGTTATTCGCTTATTCGAGTCATAGAGAGGTACAGATTAAAATTTATTATCAAACAAAATGCATCGTTCGATTTGTAGTCAATAGAGTCGACCTGCGGAGCTCACAATTCGTCGATTCGATTGTTGATTAAACTTGGAAGCATCAATGTAACGTAAGAAGTGAAGAGAATATTGCTATTATAAGGAAAAATACTGTCGCTGAGAACCCAAATGTATCGATTCAATATTCTATCGCTCTTATTGGAAAATCCTGTACAGAGTGCTTGGTCACTTCTTTGAAAAATTTTAATGGGAGATTCTAGAGGTCAAAATAAGACGAAAATCAAGAACATTAACTTGTTGATCGGGGCTTCCTTAAAAAGTTATTAACGTTTAAAATTCCGCCTGTAGAACGTCAATCTGCGAACAGCTGCTAGTAGTTCTCACTCAGAAAACTGTAAGGCTGTCGATATGTTAGCAAGTAGAGTTTCTCATGCTGAGTGAGATCCACAATCATGCGCACGTAGTCTCTCCAATGCAAATTTGTCTCTATCCCTCCAGTGTTTTGTATTGCTCCATATTTTTAGATACCCCGTGCCCAAAAATACAAAACGTAAGAATGTCGACCCCTGTATTGCCTTACACCCAAGGAATGGTTTATTGGGGATTCAAGAAAACTAGTACCGGTTATACGAAAAACTATTACATAATAGAAGGTGAACAAAATTTTCGGCGAAATTAAAAAATTTCAAATCATTATAGAAAAATTATTTTTAGTTGCAGCGGCCAATTACAATCATTTTTGGTGAATAGATATACCATTGAAATCCTACACACTTTCGAAAAAAAAATTCCAATAGGTGAACAAATTTTTCGGCTAAAATAAAATATTTCGAATCATTTTGGAAAAATTATTCTCGGTTGCGGGGTCAATTACAATCATTTTTGGTGAATAGACGTACCCCCGAAATCCTACTTAGTTTCGAGAAAAAATTCCTTTCTGAAAATATAATATCAGGCCAGAAATGTCACTCCAAAATTTCGTGCGTATCTTTAAAACGTCATAACTTTTGAACGGATTGAAGGATTTTAATGTTTCAATAGGCAAGTAAGGCGTATTTTGGTCAAGAATATATAAAAATTCTAACAATATTGAAAAAGTTATTTCTTGACGCCGGAAAGTTAGAAAAACCCCATAAAAATGGTCAAATTTTCAAACGGCCATAACTCCCACAATAATGAATATATTTCAATGAAATTTTGGGGGGAAAGTAGAGCTCATAGATACTTACAAAACAGTATTAGACAACTTTTCTATAGGGCGTCAAACAAAATTACTGAAAATGAAAAACTAATTTTTAAGAAAAATCGACAGGTGGTGCTTAAATTTTTCGACGAAAAAAAAAGTTTCAAATCGTTCTGAAAAAATTATTTTTGGTTGTAGAGGACAATTATAATCATTTTTAGTGAATACACATACCCCTGAATTCCTACGTAGTTTTGAGAAACAAATTCTTTACCGCAAATATAATGTATGGCTAGAGATCTGTGATTGTATTCCTCGTTTTTATCACTTCATATGTAAATATAGTCCAATTATCTGGCATATAAAATATTAATGGGAGATATTAGGGGCCAAAATAAAGACGAAATCAAGAATACCAATTAGTCGGTCGAGGCTTCGTTAAAAAGTTATTAATGTTTAAAGTTTCGCTTGTAGTAATGGTTGTCACTCAGCATGAGAAACTCTACTTGTTAACGTATCGACAGCCTTACAGTTTCCTGAGTGAGAACCACTAGCAGCTGTTCGCAGTTTGCCGTTCTACAGAAGGAACTTTAAACGTTAATAACTCTTTAACGAAGTCTCAATCAATAAATTGGTATTCTTAACTTTCGTCTTATTTTTGCCTCTAGAATCTTCTACTAAAATTTTTCCCTGAGGTAGCCGAACACCCTGTATATTTCTGTTGTATTCTTTCGTATTTTTAACAATAAATAACGACCTAAACTCGTGATTATCGGTTCGGTTATACTCCTTGTTGTTTCGCTAAATACGAACCTGAATCGTAAGAGTAACTGGCGCGCAACATTCTGTTTGACCGTAGCCTTCGACGATCAGACATCCAAGAGCACATCTGGCAAATGTAAGCACGTTTCCAGCAAGCGGAGCAGAGCCTACCACCATCAGTCTCAATCTTCCACCGGTCGATTCCTTGATCTTTCCAAAGGCTAACTTGTCCCATACGCTGTTGTTCCTGATAATACCTTTCTTGATTTCCGCTTCCTTCGCCCGCATTCCCATGCTGAACACCAGCTTCTTCAGGCACGAGCTCTGAAGTTCGGATTGGACCTGCGAAACGCCGATTGGTAACGTTCACTATGGATTCTATATTTAACGCGGCTAATCGAGCCGACCCTGCTTAAAAGCTGCGTTTTCGCAGAGAACGTTGGCAACCGGTGGCTAACTGTCGGTCCGTTTGAACGATCGATTCATCGGTTGAGCGATTTGCAGCCTCGAGATAAGAGCACTCCGATCGCGAGCACATCTGGAGCTGATGGTCGCCAAAATAATTTTCAGTGATCCATGTCAGCACCGACAGTTTTGAAATTTGAGAAATTCCCTTTAGGCTTTGGAGCCTATACCTTCTGGCGCGCTCGTTAGTCACGAGAAGATCTCGATTCCGCACGATCTCTCGCAGTTTGTTTGAAATCTATTTCTATTCGATGTATTTACGCGCCGTTCGAAGCCTCGCATCTCGCGAAACGAATGTTCCCGCGGAATATTTATTATCTAATTTCAGCGAGTTGAGAATTATGCGCGTCGCGCGCAGTTAAACGGAATGCCCAATTATTTTATATACCGTGGGATTTAGCGTAAGAAAGTTCGATCGACTCTAGACGGTCAAATCTTTTAATCGATGTTTCAGTAAAATACATGAATTCTTGAAAATTATTTTTTAATTATATTTCTTCGGATTTATACATTTTCCTTTTATGTGCTTTTATCGAATAAGTTTTATGTATACTTCGTGAGAATATAGTTTAATGGTTTTTATCTCTTATTGTTAAATATCAGCCAATTTGTTCTTCACATTGGACACTGATCGTTAGATCTTAAATCAAGGGATGAGCGAAGACAGAGAAAATCAACGGAAACATGCTAATGCGTGTCATGCGATAAATTTGACGCGTAAAATTACTGTATACACACACACACATAGTATATAAATTCCATTCATTCGTGGTTTCACGGTTACGGTAGACACGGTTTCGCCTCCACCTGTTTCGTCATGTTGCATTCTCTACTTCTATTTGCGAGTGTGTTTCCTGTATAGTGCAATGAATTTAATACTGGAGACTTCGATTAAATATTCTCGAAATTTTATTTTTCAGAAAACATTACCAATAAAATTGTGTTAGCTTCGTTAAGTTTCGAAGAGTCATTTTTTTCGGACTTATCTTTTAACTCACTTTTAGCATTTTTTTGCCATAGACAATTTGCGTCTCTTTAATTGACTTTGTCGAATTTCGAAACAGACGTTACAAGGACGGTTATTATTGCGATTGCAGGTGTAACGTAATCTCAAACTATAAAACAGTCTCGTGAGGTCGCGGAAGTTTCGACTAGCGAGCTCTGTGTTTACACGTTTAGATAATTTCGCTAATGCAACTGTCCATCAAGTTCAACTGTCCGACACGGTCGAAAGCTCGTCAAATTAGCTTTGACAAACGGCAGATGCGAAATTTGTTAGGCGTTGCACGACGTTCGAGCAATTTCGGTTCTCAATAAATTGCCTTGCACAAACGAGTGTACGCGTCCTTGCACTTTGATGCATAGTCTGGGCGTAAAAATATCTGCCTACACCGTCGATTCCTTCGACGCGAAATTACGATACACGTCCGAATTCCAAGACCGCCGTGGAATCTTAATTTTCTATAGATCATTCGGTAGGGACGGCCTTGCACATTGATGAGCATTCGAAAATATCTTCCACGCCTTCAGAATCTCCTGTAACTTCGATTGCTAAGAATATCACTTGAGCGCGGGCCACTGTATTCGAAATGGTAAATAGAATATTTTCGAAACATATCCGGGAAATTTATTCCGAAATGTTCTCACTCCGAACGAACGAAAATATTCGAAGACTAAGAATAAAATCATTTTTTAAGTATAATTATGTATAATAAATATAAAAAATATTATAAATTCACGGATAATTACTTATTTCAAACTACTGACATTTCCGTTTCAATGCTCAACGAGTCTTTACATCATTCGTGATATTTCTACGCTATTTACGTTTCATTTTCAACTAACGAAATAATTCCCAAATTCGCGGTCCGTGAATACAGGAACGAAACAAAATATATTTCACGTTATTTGTCTCTGTTCAGAAATACTCAACG
Source organism: Colletes gigas (assembly GCF_013123115.1). Lineage (NCBI taxonomy): Eukaryota > Metazoa > Arthropoda > Insecta > Hymenoptera > Colletidae > Colletes > Colletes gigas. The sequence continues at coordinate 1,145,936 of NW_025106676.1, forward strand.
AACGATAATCAATCAGGTTTAAACGCGATCGGAGCGATCGATCTTGAGCTGTAAACAGTGAATAGTAGTTGCACACCAGGTGGTCGCAAACTTTGGAATCTGCTCGGGTGGCAGAGGGCGATTGGGAAACTGTCGGATTTCGTAAGCTGCACTCACCTTGTCGTACATTCGATTCAAGAGTCGCGGTACCGCTGGCATGACGGTAGGCCTCAAGGCTTTCATATCCTCGGGCAAAGTTTTGATGTCACCGCTGTAAAAGCCCACGGACCCGCCCACCATGTACATGCCGTTCTCGCAACAGCGTTCCAACATATGTGCCAGAGGCAAGAAGCTGATCATCGTGTCCTTGTACGAGGGCTTGTGCTCGCCCAGCTGCAACAGAACCGCGCAGACACCTGCCATCACGTTCTGATGCGTCAGCATCACGCCCTTCGGGTTGCCAGTAGTTCCGGATGTGTAGCATATCGTGCACAGGTCGGTCACCTTCGGTGGCACTTCCGGATGGTTCTTTTGTGCGCCGAGACGCTCGACGTCATCGAACCTCAACACTTCGACGCCACGGTTCTTTGCCCTCTGATTCGTCGCTTGTCGCGTTTCCTTCACCACTACCAGTTTCCTCAGGCATCTGGGGAGAAACGTGGTAGGTCAGTTATCCACATTGGAACAACGCATTTCGTACAGTAACGTCTCGTTAAGGGGGGAAATCACTGACTGATTGAAAAAATCGAAATTTTTTTTATCTCTTTTCAATGCATGACGGTTTAAGAATGACCTCTTAAAATATTAAAGTAAAATTCCCAAAAATGACAAAGTTACAGAAGATTTAGAACTAACTGTTCTTTACTTCGGGACATTCATTTGAAACTCTTATTATTTCTGCTGTGGTAAAGGTTTCATATGAATGGGAAGTGTTTTGGTCGAAATAACTATGTGAATCAAGAGTATTTAGTCTAAAGTGATAAGTGGTGTGAATGAAATCTACCGATACACGACTAAAGTGATCCAACTGGCAACTTATATAGCTGTAATCCAATTTAACGATGGTTACTCAGGATTATTACAAATAATAAAGATCCTTGATATTAAAATTGGACCACAGGTAAACGCATATTGACGCAAACAGGACACGCTTCGCCTTTCCGCTGTTCAGCGAAAACACAAAACAGCGACGCATGACGTTCGATTGAAAGAAAAAGGAGATATAAATGAAGGAGATGACGATGATCTTTCTACAGAAAATACGTTTTAGAGTCTTGAAGTGGATGCCCTTAGAAACTTTAAAAACTCTAACATTATTTCATAGATAATTTGGTGCACAACTTGAAACGTATTTTTCTCAAAACTAAATTTTTCAAACTGGGCGGTGCAATAACTCAGTCAATTTTCATCCGATTTACTTAAAATTTTGTGTGGTGGTTTCTAATACTATTCTCTCCCGTTGCACGTATGGAATTTTCAATCGAATAATTAGTTTCGACGTGGTGTTAAAAGAAGTATTGACTTTGTCACAGTTTGTTGAGATTTTTCCTCCAAAGAACTGTTCAAGTTCCAGGTGTGTTTCCAACCTTCAGTAAAATTATATATTAAAAGAATTGCATTTATAAATTTGTTGCCCCTTCTATAATTAATCAACAGAACTTCTGCCAACGGGAATGGTATTCTACCACAGACGAGATATACGAGTAGACCACCATTTTCAAACGACCATAACTCCTACAATGGTGAATGTATTTCATTGAAATTTGTTTACGAACCAGAGCTGATGAATATCTACCAAAAATTATTGAACAACATATCCGTAGAGCGTCAAACAAATTTATTAAAAATCAAGAACGAATTTTTAAGAAAAATCGACAAAGCGGCAGAAATTTTGTAGAGAAATTAAAAAATTTCAAATCATTCTGAAAAAATTATTTTCAGTTGCGGGGGTTAATTACAATCATTTTCGGTCATTACATAAACCCTTGAATTCCTACGCACTTTCAAGAAAAAAATTCCTTACCGAAAATCTAATGTCCGACCAGAAATGTTTCCCCGAAAATGTTTAAAATATCATAACTCTTGAACGGATTAGAGGATTTTAATGTCTCGAAATGCAAACAACGCGTATTTTAGTTAAGAATATGTAGAAATTCAAAGAATATTCGAAAAGTTGTTCCTTAACACCGTAAAGTTAGAAAACCCCCATAAAAGTGGTCCAATTTTAAAACGACCATAACTCCTACAGTAGTCAATGGATTTAATTAAAATTTAGTGGTGAAGTAGAGCTCATGGATATTTACAAAAAAGTACTAAACATTTCCGGACAGCATTAAACAAATTTATTAAAAATCGAAAACGAATGTTTAAGAGAAATCGACAAGAGGTAGCTAAAGTCGGTAAAATTGAAAAATTTCAAATCATTCTGAAAAAATTAGTTTCAGTTGCGGTGATCAATCACAATCATTTTTGGCGAATAGACCTACCCCCAAAATCCTACCCACTGTCGAGGAAAAAATTCGTGTAGGTGGACAGATTTTTCGGCGAAATTGAAATGTTTCGAATCATTCTGGAAATATTATTTTCGGTTGCGAGGGTCACTTACAATCATTTTTGGTGAATAGATATACGTTTCTGTTTAACGTACACATTTCATTATGTAATGAATAATTTCGTGCATGAGTGTATCTTGTTATACGTATATAAATATGATATACGTGAATCTATTTCAAATATTTCAATCGATTCATCGTTAGATAGCAGCTGTAATCACAAATATGAATCATAAAGTAATCTGCCTCCCTATAAATACAAAATGACGTAGAATTACGTCAGTGGCGAACAGTTATAGATTTAAAAATTACGTAAATTACATCAACGGCTGCGAATGTGTCGAGCGCTTCAAAATGGAGTACCGAATTATTTAAGAAAACTGAAAAGAAGCTACGTTCAGTGTTGAAAGAAAGTATTTAAAACAATAGATCGGTTTGTGAAGAGCTATATTCTATGTATAAACGTAAAAGTAAGAAGATAATGATTGTCAAATACTTTATTACTAAAGAAAAAAATGTAGTACAATAATATTGTATTTGCAAACAAAGATAAATGTTTGGATACGATGGATTGAAAATGGCGTGGCCAGCATATACATATACAGGTTTTCTATCGTTTAAGTTGCAACTGTAATGAAAAGTCGAGCTATTTTAAACTGCCAAATGTTTCAGGACATTGCACGGGAAATTTAAATTTGACTCGTATACCACGTGAGGTTCGTACATTGTACAGACGAAGATATGTAGAAATGTATACATATCCTCGTCCATGGCATGCTGCCACTATACATAGCGTGTAATAGGTAATTTATGATATCGTCCGTTCGAAAATGTGATAAAATATCAAATTTTTCTTTACGTTTTCGTTTTATCGCGACGAAAAATTTATGATTTTTGTCCACACTTAATATCCGATGCAACGTATTACTTTCAGTTTAAGATTCTTTTCATCGAACTTATTTACTTCGCCGTTACATACAATTTACGATCTGTAAAGTAACCGCGTCACATAATTATGTTTTACTGCTACAAGTAGTTAAATCTTTCTCGAGGGCTGGTTATTTGATAACAAAAAGAAGCTTATCAAAGACATGTTGACTTCATATCATTAAAATCGTTAATAATATCGTAAGAGAAAGGGCATTGAGAGCTAAGCGTTAAAGCTTCAACCTACAAGCCTCGATAGCACGAGCTTCGTACGACGATAGTTTAAAAAAAAACTCAGCATTTAACGTTCAAGCTTCAAAGCTTCGAGAGCTTCGAGTTTACACAACACTGCGTACGGAAATCGTGGAAATCTGGACACTCAGACCCAATAAAATACCACAAATCAAACGGTGTTACGTACCTTGGTGCCTTGTCAAGCAGTAAATTGCATTTTTTATCGTTTTCGCAGACCACTAGGCTGATATCGGCCTGGTTGATGATGAAAGCACAAGCATCTGGGCCCAGCGTGTCGTAGAGGGGCACGACGACGAGGGAATACGTGTAGCATGCCTGTTCGGTGAGGATCCATTCGGGACAATTTTGGCTGTAGAGGCCTATGAGGGTGTGAGAGCCCGGTTGCAGCCCCAACGACACCAGGCCGGATCCGAAATTTTTCGCCCTGAGCAGAGTCTCGTTGTAGTGAATCCACTGGTACGGTTTGTTGGGCCCATCTCGCCAGCCGAGACAAGGGCCATTGTCTGCGCGTCAAGAAGAGGAGCCAATGATTTCGGGACGATCCGAAGGAGGAAGCGAGCGGACGAAGGCCAGGTTTCGCGAGAGTCAAGGAATGTTAATTGTCGGCGTATGCGCGATCTGCCAACATTCGCTAGCGGGTGTCACGGGATAACGGCCGAGACGCGTGACCACGGCAATTTTTACGCAGGAGGATACTCGAGCGTGGAGACATCCAGGGAGAACGACGCACAGTGTTTCAAAAAGAATTATAAATCAACCTACAAACGTTGCAATACTATTTTTTTAATAAAACATTGAACGCGTCTTTTTCTCGAAACGCAGGTAAACTAACAAGGAGAGGTTCCGAGGCCTGACGCTATTGAATCAAATGGTATACCTAGTTTTGGGCGTAGACGACTTATAATTTTTTAGATATTTAACATTAAAGTTATTAGTAGGTACTTATGTACAGAAATAGAACTACGTACATTCATCAGTAGCCAGCGTAGCGTGGTTGATAAGGCGTACAGACTTTTAAGTATTTACGAAAAAGATAAACACCGACTCAACACTAACAAGTACTGATGGTTGCAGCGAATTTAAATGATCTCAGTATCTTAAGTATCTCATCTTTTTTTAATTAATCCTAAACAACTTCCCTCTCTGTATGTAACTCGATTTAATTATGCTTTGTATAGCTTTTGCGGTGCCATTTTTCTATACAAAATATTAAATTTTGCCTCTAGTATAAGTAACTATTCTTAAAACTATCTTGTAAGTAGCATCAAGTGCGATGGACATTATTTAATGTCAAGATTATGCGAGCTCTATGTTGAACCATTAGTCTAAATTGTACTTCTAGTTATATGATAGCCGTTTGTACGTTTAGGTTTATTATATTTATAATTGTTTAAAAAAAAAAGGTTGATAAGGCGTGTGCCTGCAAGTGCAATCTTCTTTTGCCGCAGGTTCGAATCCTGTTAAAACAAATTTTTTTTTACTTTTTCAATCATTTCTTTATCGTACAATCTACAACTTATCGATCTGCAACGAACGTTGTGGTTCGTTCTTCTAATTTATTTATAAGTTATTCTATCACAGAGCTTCTATTTCTGTTTTTAATACTTGAGTTTAAAGATATTATCTTTTAGTTTGTTTTTTCGTACGTCGATCTGCATGCTCCTTCCTCTACAAAATCTCTGAAAGTTACGATATTTCATTGTCAACGTCACCTATTACAATAGAAGAGAGTCTTCGATGTATGTATTATTGTACTCAATAAGTAAACAATAGTGAAAATTACTAATCCTTGAAGATTTAGAGATATCAAAACATCGTAAGTTATGTAATAGAATATAATCAGAATGATGACTTTATCGCGGTCAGACACGCGTTTTAAAACACTGTGCAACGTGGCTTGATAAGTTAGTCGGATGATATTTACGATCGCGACGGGTGTACTGATTAAACGATTCGGATTTAGAGTGTAGTAGAGAATAACATCTTCTTCCGGAACTATGATTAATTGCCTTTCGAACGAGGAGCACGACACGATTACTCGTTTGGAACGGTAATTTATGCTTTTCCGGGCACGCGTAGCGAAGCTCACCGCTTCATTCGAAACAGGTGCAGATCGAATCTTACACTACATTCGGTTGGTGTGTACGTGGTTATCAATTAAAGGTGAAATTTCATGCCGCTTTCGACTGATTACAGTGGTCGCTAAATTTTAAACAGCAATCTGTATTCTTTGTTATTAAGTTTACGTGTCTCCGTTTACAGTCTTTGCACTCCGAGTTAACCGTTTTGCAGATCATATTAAGGATTTAATAAATAAGATACTTATTTTGTAATGTTCGTTTTAATTTAAAGCGTATGTTAAGGCCGACATCTTATTTTGCTTCGTTCGCTTTTTTTAGATCTAGGTATAGAAATATAATGCAGTTAACCAAGAAACACGAAATCATTACGAAACACTTGTTTTCAACGGGACATAAATCTTCGATGCGAAACGAACTATTTAAATATATCGATTCGTAAGATGTTAAAGATTCACGTAAGAAATAAATATGTACGTGTTGTGCCACAAGCTGTTTTCATTAGAAAATATTGTTTACAAATTTTCTTCTATACTATTAAGTGTTCCCTTTCCTATTTAAAAACCTTCGGATAAAATTCTATTCATTTTCATTTGTTCCATATAACACGTTTCTAATTATCGACTGGTCAATTTCTATATTATTTTGTAAAAGCCAATTTAATGTTTTGTTTCGATGATATTGGATTTTTCTTCTTTCCAATCGATTTAAAATTAATTTTTTTAAGAGCTGTTTGTACTGTACATTTACTCCAACGTACAACTACATAGTTTTCTGGTAATATTGTTGCCATTGTTGCCGTTTTTGTTTTGACTTCTTGTCAGTATCATCGATCGCCTTACAGAGATCTATGAATATCGTCGAAATTGATTTATAATTTTCTCTTAATTAAAACTTTCTTGATGTCAATATTCTTGAATAAATTATTCCGACAATTTATTAACAATCATTTTCTAAGAAAACACTTTTATTGGATCAATTTCCCTCTTCACTATTTATTGCGTAAAGAAATGTAGTGGCCAAGCATCGAAGAGCGATTTCATTGTTGTCATAACACCATAGTTTCCAAGGAAACAGATTGTAACGGTCTAGTATCGCTTTCCATCGTTCTTTAGTTAATGTTTCATTGTTATTATCCGACAAAGGGAAAACGAGATTTTTCATAAGATCGATGCAACATCATTCGCAACGCTTCGAACTTACACTACGCGCAGCGATGGAATCTGAAGCACTTCGAATGGGTTCGAATTTACATTCGAAATTTAGAACTCTTAAAAGTCTTGATAAGTTTTGAAAGTTTCAACGTTATATTATTTTCTCACACACTTCGTTTCTACTTTATTTATTTTCGGTTTTCTTCAGTCTACTACGTATTATTGGCTTCGGTGCAGGGTCAAGTTCGACGTCGAAATGAGATAATATTGTAACGTGATTGCTTTAACATTCGAATCTCTTTCTCTTTCGCTCGCTACCCTTTCCTATGTTTAAGGGGGCAGTGTCATGTGAGACCTCAAAAAAATCAATTTTCCTTTATTTCATTTTTTGAAAGTGTATATTTTTAAAAATGTACTGTTAAATTTTGAGAGATAAATGTCAAGTATTATGGATTCCAGAACATTTTTTGCATAGCCCTCGGTCAAGAGACATCTGCTGTTTTTAAAAATCAAAATTCTAAATTTTGTGCTATCTGGATGCCAACACTCTGGAAGTAACTCTATATGGAGCTGAGATTGATTAATATGATCTTGCAGAGTTTAAATTTCGTTTCTCTCGAAATGTAATTTTCTCAATCGGCGTAGATAAAATCTCAAAAACTAATAAGTTCGATTGCTCTGAAATTTTTACACGTTGTTTCACATACTAGCAGCTCTCGTCTGAACTAAAATTATATTTTTACAATGACTTTATCATATTCTTTTATTAAAAATTTTGGGGAAAAATGACAAAATTTTGCAATCTTTAATTTAAACTTTCGTCATTTCGCCAATGTTTAAATTAATTATTTTGGTTCGGGCGATAACAGGAAACGTACCGAATAAAAATCTTTTCGATTTTTTTGATTTAGTCAACCTTGAGAGCTGCAATCACTTATATCAGTGTTTAAATACATGTTTACTGTGGGCGTAATAAAACCATGAAAAGTCAATGAGAATTATTGAAAAATTTATTTTGTTTTCCCAAAGGATAGTTAAGTAAATTGCGAAAATAAATTATAACGTTAGATGTAACATTTAGTGAAAAAAAAATTAATAAATATGGTTAAATTTTGCAACGCATACATGAGACTGCCCCCTTAAACCGATTCTATTGAACAACTACTATCAAAACTTTCGACGCAGTCGATTCTATCGAGACTTTCGAGACTTTAAAGAGTTCTCTAGGGTTCGAAGATTTAAAAGCTAAGATTCGTAGAGCCCAACGGTAAACTGAGCGTCCCTGAGAACGACAGGTGTCCCGTGTCACAGCGTGCGAGGCGTGGGTTCCTCGCGAGTTAAAAATAAAAACCGCGTCGAATTAAATAACAAGTTTGTCGGATCTCAGGATCGACAAGAATCGCGTAGAATCCATCGGGGGTGGCGGAACGAACGATCGACGAGCTTATTAGTCGGCTGCGTTCGCGAAGCGTGTTTGTCATGTGAACGTGACCAGCCAGCCACTTGCCAAACGGTCCATTACGCGACCGCGTGCAGCCCATCTTTGCTCGTTTATTTAAAACGCGAATGCGACACACACGGGTTTCTCTGTAGCGTTAGCGTGTGGGATTATGTACGGGACTTACTGGACTCTTTGGCGCCTTTGCGGAAACCGTCATACAGGGTTCTCGTGTCCTCGTGTATGTAGCTTACGAACTTTCCCTCCTTGCTGTCCTTATAAAACCTCGACACTCTGATTAGGTCGGTACCCTGCAAAACGTTTGCACACGTGAAAATCCGGTGTATTCTCGGCTTACGTAACGGAATGCCAAGTGCAAATCTAAGTTTAGCCAGTGCATGGAGCGGGATTGGTGCATAGGAGAAAGCGGAACTATTTGTCCCACCGGGGTGACCGTCTCCGGAGGAGAAAGCATGTCGGGACGAAACGCTTCCTGGTTTCCCTGTACACCCATCGAGCCGACGTTTCGATCTCCTAGCGATGCCAAGTCGCTTGTGCAACAAGTCTGGCCACCCACACACCTTCGAACGAACCGAGCGTACGACCCGAAAATTTCATCAGAATGTTTTGCCCGGTTCGAATGCAGCTCGACTGTGTTAACGCGTAATAGAGAAAATCACGGGAAACTGTTCCGCGACGGAGAGGGTCATCGAGTGGCACGATCGACGAAGAACACCTAGCATCGAGGGAACGATCGTTAGTAGTGTTTCGAGTGATAACGCGTTAACGGAGAACCTGAAACACTCCACCTTGACTGTGTCGGATTGATCGGTGAGATCGATCGGTGGTCGAATGGGCTCGGGGGCGAAACAACTCCACGACATATCTTGGATTGTCCGCGAACGCTGCACAGAGGAAGCCCCGTACGAGCGTCTACGGGCCTGATTGATCTCTTCACCAGAGGATTTTGTTCCGCGATGCACTACTACTTCGAACGAGAGAGGGGCCCGCGCGGCCGCAAGAATTAGCTTCACTTCGTCGCGAGACTTCGCCTTTGGAACAGCTTGCTTGTCAGAAGTAGTACTGATGCCGTTGCTGCTGCTGCTCCACCGAGAGGAGCGGCTGCTATCAGTAGCTCGCACATAAGACTAGCCCGTCGTCCATCCTCTACGACGATCTTCGACTATATTTAAATATAGTGGTCCGAGCTGGTGGAACGAGCGTCGTCCTCGACGGACACCAAACTTGTTGGATGATCGCCAGCCGCGAAAAAAATCGATCAACATAGGGGCTTTGACGGGGAGGGATCTACGGGAAAGCATTCGTTAAGCCTGTTTCTCGGGTAACGACAGTCGTTTTACAAGCGGACGGGAAGATAATCCTGTTACTTATCGACGATACGCGCCTACTGCTTCCTACCGATGTTATCGTGACGGACGTTACGAGAATCGATTTGTCGAGATTACTCGATTGTTTGACAAATATTTGCAGATTTACTGGGATTCAGGCGCTTTTGAGATCGATTTTCTGATCGTGTCAATACTTGTTTTAGCTTTTGACTAAAGATCCGTTTATACGGGTCATAGGTATTGGGACGCTTGGCCAAAACGTTGTTAATATTTGGATTATTCTTTCTGGGGTCGCACAGTGTTCGAAAACGGCGATTTAGACAAGAAAATGTCCAATTTTTTACCATCTCCAATCATTTTACTTTAGGTGCCATTAAGTTTGTATATCCTTGAGGATCTTCGTTTGAAACATTATTTATCCCTAGAAATTGTTTAAATAGATTAATTTTGACTAAGAAACTCGACGTTTCTATTCCTTTTAGAAATCTGTTTTTGCAATTCGTATTTCTCCTTCTAGGAAATAATGATACACTGCGTGTCATAATTATAAAACTACCCTTAAATTTTCAATTTTATTATATATACATTCACGTTAACAATCTATGTTTCCTTAGAATTTTAAGTTGAATTATATTTATTCTAAAAAAATGAACTACAGAAAATTGATTCATTACTGTTTCATAACTATATGTAGAACCAAGCATTCAAATGTTGTTTTCTGTCGATATTTCGTCAGTTTTGTTTTGTCTAGTGTGTTGAAAGTGTGATAAAATTAATTTGGTTAATAATGTCACGTGGAAGTTATTTAAGTGAGCAAGAAAAAGGCGAAATTATAATTTTCACGAAAGTAATGTGAAAATACGTGATATTGCACATAGATTTAATCGCCCTTTCAATGTTGTGATGAATTTTTAAAAAGATCTCGATCAATATGGACAAAATAAAAAAGGGGGACTAAAGAAGTACCTTTCTCTCAGTTCTCAACTTTTAATTTCTAACACACTGATCAATTTCAGTAAAATACTTACTGAAATTAAGTCGGAACTTGAATTAAATGTGCCTCGTTCATAAGAAGACACAATTTTATTAAAGCTCCACGACTATTAAGTTGGCATAAAGAAGCTAGACTTTCTGTAATTTCTCCTTTATCTAGTGGATACAATTTATCCTTCTTTGACAGAATGTCGTTTCTTAACACAATTTCAAATATGCACACTATACATATACACTTTGCTTTTCATTATTTTAACAGCAACTTATAAAAATTGAAAATTACAATATAAAATTACAGTGTATTACAATAATTTCATTTTGTGCTGTATGAATCTTACACAGAAAGGTACACGCTTTATTTTAGAATAAAAACAATTCATCAAAATTTATTACAATTTTAAATACAGGTAATTGAAAAGAACCAATTTTAGTATGCAGCTATCGTAAGTTTTTGGAATAGAAGTTATTAGATTGGTACGTATTGGTCAAAATTCCACCACAGGCTTGTAGTTTATGTTCATTTCTTTGGTTTCTCTGAAAATCATCTTTTCCAATAATACAACTTTAAAGTTAGCGAATCTTATTCTTATTACTCCTATTTTCAATTATTTTCTTTCAAAATGTTATGTAGCAGTGAAACTTTCATAATAAATACATTTCGTTATTTTCTTTAATTGAATAATTTAATTTTCGTTTAACATAAAATAATATAAAAATTATTAAGTAAAATTAATGTTAACAGTGTTAATAATCGTTCGTAAACTTGTTTTTAAGGATTTATGGCACTTTTAAGGCGAAATATATTTTTTCGCGTCTAAATCGTCGTTTTCGAATACTGTGAGTCGTTTAAAAGGTTCATTCCTCTATTTTCACACCCCCTAATTGTAAGTTGAATCTCCTCGAGTATCGTTTTGCGCGAGAAAGCAAGTGAGAACGTAGAGATCCGCGTCGAGTAGTCTAATCAAAATTATAGAGTTCCATTTAAAAGAAGGATACAAAACGAATCAAATTATAATTTTCGTACCATTGATGTCGTGTAATTTTGCCTTACGACATTTTTTTTTCGTATCTCTACCCGTTTTAGAGATACAGCTTTTTTCGGTTACGTGGGACACCCTGTCGATGCTATCGTAATCGACGTTCCGACAAGACTTGCCGCGAATTCATACCGTTCAAGTGAACCAAGTGCCATATGTTGTTCAAAAGATCGGTTGCAGAAGCGTGCGAGTACAAAGCGTTACAAATAAAGTTGCAAGAAAAATGTTTGAATGTCCGCGTCGTTCTCCTGCAACAAGTATCCACGACGTGAAATTCGCGAATTTGTAATTTCTCGAAAACATATTCATCAGCCGATTTTCTGTTCAAGCACTTCAAGCGGTAAGCCGTAATTAACGCCACGAGGGGTGTCTACTCACCGGAAGTAATACGGACTGAGCATCAAGCGGCCATAGCGGTTTTTCCGGTTTTGGTCTGGATGCACGGTAGGCCGCAATGCCGGTGACTACGAGGACTCCAGCTGCACCGCCTAAATAAGGTAGGTAGTCTTCAAACTGGTACTGTAACACTTTGTTTAGAACCATTTAAATCACTCTAGAAATATTGAAACATGTTATAATCTGCTAATAAAATACATGTTCACTACCGGTCATAAGTATTAGGACACTTTTTTTTTATTTTAACTTTGCGAAAAGAAGTTTTACGATAATCTTCTTGAGGTCGTTTTAAAAACATATTTTGTTTGACAATAGGATAATAAGAATAGAAGGTACTATACATCGGAAACAAACTGAATAAACATTAAGATAAATAAGATTGAAAATCGTAATATTCTCTTTCATCGCTTCCTCTACTCTGAACCTTAAAATAACTTATGTTCTCCATATTTTAGACTTTTTCGCGCGTTTATTCTTCAACCAGGCTGTAAAGCGGACAGATCGGTAATGTTATGAAAGACAGTTATGCTCTACATCTTTCAAGTTTCCTTCAAAAAATTTCGTCTACAGTAAAAACAACTGATCGGGCTAAAGAAGATATTGTTTTGCGAAATAGAAGAGGTAAGCGTAGAATTCGATCTCTGTGGTTTCGACAGATGATACGCGAAATGTATAAAAGCGAAACACAAAATTTCAATTCAGCATTCCATTCGATTGCGTATGCATGTAAATTAAAAGTTTCGGATAGAAATACGTTAAAATAATTCTTGTTATTTTCAGTAATAGAGAAGGCTATTAACGTTTGTTTAATTACGTACAAATTAATTTTCAAATATATTAATTCTGTATTACCTTTCAACATCTTTGTCCGAGATTAGGTTGTATTTCAAAACTTAAATATTTTTTCTCCGATTATTTGATTGATTTTTAACTGTTTTCACTCTAATTATCCAGCCATGCGAGATGTATTATTTCTATTTGTATGTATATAGAATATTACGCAAGAAAAATTATGTTTAAATTCTAGATATCTTGGCGAGTATCATTTAATTATTTCAAATATTTAGTTTCAATAAAGCTTCTGAACAACTTTTACTGGACTCGTATAACTTTGGTAATGTTTAAATATTTCAAAGAAATTTGTTTAATGTTAACAAAAGAATGCTGTTATCCGTTAAATTATTGTACAAAAATTTAAGTAATTTGTTTCACCTTCATAGGTTATGTACATATGCACATTTAAGTTATGTAAAAAGTGTATTAATAAAAACAAAATGTACGCATATCAAATAAGGAATTGTTACGAATTTCCTGACATTTTCTTGAATTTTTTCTCTGATTTAGAAAGTAAGACATTTTTTAAACTGTATTCTGAAATGCATTTGTCTATTTTATTGTTACTGGAATATTCTTGTGAATTGTTTGAGTAACCGATTTAAACTGTCGTTGAACTGTCTCAGTTTCCAGGCAACGATTTTGTTACGTCAACCAAACGTGACGCGGCACAAACGAACAAACACGATAAATATCAACAAAGAAATGATAAAAACAAATTTTCACAGCACCGCGAAGAATGCGTGCTCGAAACACGCGTAAAGAAGCGTCGGCGCGATTCATATGCTGGGTTGCTTGCAACTGCGTTCATGCTCCGTTTCACTGAATTGAAGGGTACACGAAACCCTTGTGCGCAGCTACCGTGGCTCACACTGAAAATCGTCCACCACCTTTGCTATTCCACCCACTCATACACAAGAGTATTCGTATGCTTACATTTATAAAATATCAACCAATGAAATACATATGTTAAACCGTAGCGTTATATCATTCGATATGATACAGATGGTCAAGCATTTCCTACTCGCGTTACAATAAGATGCTACTGAACGATGAAATGTTTCCAAATACATATTTATTTTTCTATGATATAGAGAGACTCTCTTAAAAATTGAAAGTGTACTACGCGTTTACAAAAATTGGAGCCAAGTAGCAAGTGTGCTATTTTTAACAGTTAATTATGTTTACGGTCTTGACGATAATAATAATTAAAGAAAAGTAGTATTCTATCGGTAAAATCAATAAGCAAAAATGTATGGATTGTGCAAAACCACACGTGGATGAGCGTTAAAATTTCTGGAACACGGTATCATTATTTAAAGTCCAATCGATAGATGTAGTGTAAGAATTTGTACCCAATTGTGAGACACGATGGTGATAGTTGACGAGTACTGCAGTGTACAGGAATAGAATCTTGGAGAGTCATTCATTATTCAACAAAATAATGATTCCAAAAGCACGCAGCAAGGCAAGCGAAAGCCTGGGTGTTGCATAATGTGTTCAAACAACTCCACACAGTCAGAAAGTCATCGTACACGAATTTTATAGAGCATACGTAGAATGAAATACGTGGACGAAGACTGTTTGACCCACTGTATACGTTTTGCGTACAACAGTGCACTACAAAAATTTGACACATGCCACGTGTACCATAAAAATACATGTGTATGCATACCATGCACACTATTAATAACAAAACATGCTGATCAGACCAACTACATAGAACATGTGTACACAAAATGGCGCGAATGTTATATTTGTAAAATTATGCGCGCGGTTGTAAAAATACATAGTTTAATTATCTTCGGTTATTTTTATCGTCAAGAGTTGTACAAATAGAAACGGGGCATGAACAATATTAAACAAAAAGTACATATATAGTATATAAGTATACAATAGATATATTCTTGATATGTACGATATGTATTATACAAAAAGTGTGTATTTCAGTCGACCACGTCCAAGTCCAAAGTATTTTAAATAATTAAGAAGTAGAAAAATCTGTTATTTAAAGACTAAAGAGACGACCATCCAACAAGAAGGGTCGAGTGCGTTAAAATATTGAATGGGCTTATTAAAGATCATCAATATGTATAGCCACAAATCAATGTAACAGTAGAAAAGGAACTTTGCTTATATCTCAGAAACTAAAATCGATTATCTTAATTTCTCCAAGGGATTTTGAATATGTTCAAAATAACATTCTTCGTTTAAAAATCAACGAAGAGGTTTTTCTAGATTTTTACTAAATTCTTTATAGCAACGTTCGAAACATTTATACAATCTGTTTCCTACGGTGCCCCATAATAACAGAATTTTTGCTAAAACGGTATTTAATTTATGCAGGTGTTTCATATTCGCCAATGCGTAATCGAGGGGTGGACGATCCTCCTCACCGTGGGAGACTGTACAAAACCGGAACCCGTTTACGCGGTGCATTGTACTTACTGTTAAACTAATTTGTCGGGCTGTCGCGCGATCTTCGTGGCAGACTGACTGATAGGATTCGCCAGGAGGGAACTCGAGACGGAGAAAAAAAACCGTGGCTGGCCGGTGCCAGCGGAAAACTCAGGTCAGAGCCACGGCATGACACTAATCTTGCCGAACGACACGCGTTGCAGTTATTCGCTGGCGCGTCTGCGGCGTTATGACGTCAGCCGTTGAATCGATGCTGGCTACTGCAACGACCCTTAGAAGCTACCCCGACGCGTCTCCCCTTGGTAAAACAGGCGCACGCGCGATCGCGCTTTACGAGCATCGTGACCTGTCGGGTCGCCCCGGTGTCGAGTGGCGGTCTGCTGGTGATAAGAGCATTCCAGCGGCAATTTCGAATCGCCGCTCGCCATTGGCGAGCTATTTAAAAGCGGTCCTTCAGCGGCGACCGACCGACCCAAGGATTCGTTTGCAGTCAGATGCGAAATCCGATCGACATCGGGTCGAAATCATGCGATTTTTCGTCGCCACTACACAATAAAATCTCGCTACGGCGTTATGGATTCGTTTCGGTATATCTTGCTGCTGGTCGTCGGTACCATGTGCGTGTGCGGACTGTGGAGAACGGGAACGTTCTCCTGGCATACGTCCGCCGTGCACGCGAAAGCCTCGATACGGTTCGACCTTTCTATTCCAGCGTCGTCTCCGTCCGTTCTTCGTCGACTGTCCAACGGAACGAGCAGGAGAACTGGCGACACGATCGACGGAAAGCACCGTGGCGCGGTGTCGAGGTACATGCTGGAGCTGTACCATCGAAAATCGGACGTGGACATAGTTCGAGCTCTTCGACCGATTCGCGCATCCGTCCCGACCAGCGACGGAGCCAGGATCCTGGCGTTCTCGGTGCCCCCAACCGAGCCTGACGAGACTCTGGAAGTCGCGGAGCTCCTCGGTGTCGCGGGAGCCATCCTCAGGGTGCGTTTGGACCAGACGAACAAGTCGGTGAGCTGCAAGTCGAGGCGCGATGACAGCTGGAGGGCCTTCAACGTCACCTTCAGCGTGGCTGCAAGAGACGGGAATATCGTTAGATTTCGAGTGTACGGAAGAGTCGGGTATCGTCCATGCGGCGAAAGTCCGATATTATTGCTGAATTACAGCAAGACGAAGAAGAACCGTCTTCGGCGTTCCGCTCCGGAAGAGGAACAAGAGGAGAGCGACGGTTCGCGCAGAAGACGCAGAAACTCCTGCAGGCGTCGTTCTCTGTATGTGGACTTCTCGCTGATCGCGTACGACGAGTGGATCGTTGCACCGCCAGGTTACGAAGCGTATCAGTGCGCTGGAAAGTGTTTCTATCCGTTCGGGGACCATTTGAGTCCCACGAAGCACGCGATCGTCCAGACCCTGATACACGGGGCCCTCCAGGGCTCCGAGAGCGCCAATAAACCCGTCGGAAGGGCGTGTTGCGTTCCAACCATGCTCGCGCCTACGAGTTTGTTGTATCTGGATTCCAGTGGAACTCTGACTTATCAATACGGATACGAGGACATGGTTGTTACAGAGTGTGGTTGTCGTTGAGAGTTGAATACTGACGAAAGGTCTTTAGGTGCGTGGTTTGTTAATGAAGCTTTGCACGATGAAAGAACTGGAAATTCTGAAGTCAGTGATTGTGCTTTTAGTTGGATAGTCATACCCTGACTTACGTTTTAATGGACAGTAAACTTTTGTCTAATTTAATAAAATCTTAACCCTTAAGTGTATTATTGGGATCTCCGCAAGTTTAAACTAATAATTGTTTAATGTATGTAAATGTAATTATTTGCAAATTTATGTGATCCGCCATTAGTTATTTTCTAAATGCTTTAAAGAAAAGTTGATTTCCATCTTTATGTATTTCTAAACTTATTACACTATAAAACAATTGGCATTTTAAAGAATTTGTTACATGGTACGGTGGAAGAGAAAGATGACTTTATGAATTCACATGGGCCCAACAACTAAACTTAGATTGAGAATCCATTTAAGGGTTAAAGGACAGTAAACGTATTCCTAATTTAATACAATCATAATTATGTGCATTATAGTTATCGTGACTTATGCCAGTTATTCTGGAACCAATTGGTACATACATAAGTACATACAGGGTACGACTGTATACGGTTAATAGTTTACGAGACATTTAATGTTAAATTGTAGCTGGCCGTACACACACAGTTTGCAAGTAAGAGTATAACGTATTATAGTTGGTAAGACGACTGTTTAGCAAACTAATATGCTTCTCTGATTATAAAAGGGAGCAACTGTGTTCCTTGTAACCAAATTCGACTGTGTCTATTTATTTAGAGGTACAATTTTCATATTAATAGTAGTAGTGAGTCATTGCTGGAAAGACATTTTGATAAGTTCCTGATAAATGGTGTAAATTGTAAATTGCCAATTAGAAATTTATAAAGTTTCATGAATTTAGGGCCTTCCTTGTCTCAAACGTTGACTGTTATTTATTAATTGGAATGGCGTTGTCTTGGGGACCAAGAAATTCACGTGGAAATAAACGAAAACGAAAACATTAATGTTACAAATTTTATATTTTACAAGAATAAATAAAAATTCTTCTTTAATATCGAGTGTCTCTGCATTACCAATATTTGAGTAAAAATATTTCATGATATAAAATTGGGTTATTTTAAATTTCATTAATTTTAATATCTATGTATATTAATATTCACTTATATTTCTCAAATGCATGTAAAATTCTAATTGTACGAAAATTATCATGAAAATTGCTCTTTGTATTGGAATTTCTACTTTTCTTCCATTAATCGTTTTACAAATTCAATATTACGTTTCATTGTTTTTTAAAGCAACGGAAGAATCGAGTAGAGATAGTCATTATACAGAAGCATGTACACGGAGAAATAAAACGAATTAAATCAGTTTAAAAACTAATAAGTCTATTGATAATCGGAATGACTTTGACTGACTTTTATTAATGAAACACTGCTTCCTATCCACGGACCGCAGCACACAGGAACGCGCACGCACAAGATTTACAGTACAAAAATACATTACACCTATGTATAAACACACACGCAAGGTAGGACGCACGCGATGCCAGTTTCTCACGCCGCGTAAAATGCACGACTGGAGGATAACAATATTTTCCATAAAACTGTTTCTTTATAAACTTTATTACATCCGGCAACAACCGTTTAGTCTTCAAAAGTTAACTGAATATTTTCGAACACATCTCGTTGTTCTTCCGGTTTAGAAAATAGGACCTGCCTGGATTGTGCATCCTCGTTCTTCTAGTCTTTCGCAGTCTGTGCCTGCTACCAGCTATTCTCTCGATCTTATAAACTTGGTATCTCACATCGTCCTCTGGTTGGCTGAGCCTCATGCACAACGAAGAAACTGGCCCGGAGAAGTCCACGTCGGTGGCTAACTCCAGTTTTGGCTCCAACGTCATCGAGAACTCGGCGATGCTCTGCACGAAATTAGAGCGGACTTTGGTGCCGCCTTGAATCACGACCCCGGCTTTCAGGTCCACCGACGACTGAGCGTTCCTAGACCAGAGGCTCAACTGTATTTGCCCCGCTAAATCGAAGCTCACCGCGCCTTGAACGTCGGTGTCTGCCACGAAACCCGAGGCCAAAGGAATGTATTCGTTGTAATTGTGAATGGAGGCCAAAGCTTGAAACGCTGGAGTCCGGTCGGACGCAGTGCCGGACCATACGTGGCTCATAAGTTCCCCCTGGCCGGAGAAGAAGACAAACGGCCTGATACCGACGCCCAGAAAGTCGATTTCCATTCCCGCGGTAGCCTGTTCACCGTCTTGAGAGTCCTCTTCCTGGTTCGAAGTCGAGACGAAGCTGCTCAGACCACCGGCGAACAGCCCGAGAGAGAACAATGCCTCCTCGTGGTTGTCCACCTCTAGGACCACGTTCACCACTCCGCGTTTTAGCAATCCGGACTTGATCTCTTGGACGGTCACCAGGGACCCGTTGCTGTCGGCTGATCTCAGAAACCTCCTCGTGAAAGCAGTACTCAGACCACGCTGCGAGAATACGTTATAATTGACCACGTTCGTTCCACCGTTCCTCAGAATCTCGTCCAGGTACGCTGCCAACTCGGAGTTCTTCTCAGAGAGTTGCTCCAAACGCTGGCTCAAGTATTTTCGAACTTCGTACGCAGGATCTGCGCTGGTCAAATATTCCACCAGGCCCTTGATATCCTCTTTGGACGGTTTCGACTCGAGAATGATATCTAACGCTAGAGTCCGGGCGCTGCTGTCTCTCTTCGGGCCACCGATTTGGTAAAAGACTCGCTTGGCGACGATTTTCACTTCGGGGGTTATCGAGTCCCTGGAGAGGGCGGAAAGTGCTCGCCAAGCCGCCACGCTGATCGCCTTGTTCTCGCTGATTGCAAATTTCAATAGAGTCAGGATCGCAGCTTCGCTTCTCAGGTTTCTGAGAGCTCTGAGGAACTTGAGCTTGCACTCCTCTCCCGTGCAACTGTCCAAACCGATCTCCAAGCTGATTCTGGCTTTCTCAACAGCAACTTGTGATTCTAGGTGGCGAGACATCGCTGCTGCGGTCAGAGCCAACGTTTCGGAAACTTTGTCGTTCTGAATCGTTTCCTCGGACCGCTTTAGCACGTCTTTCGCGACATCCGCGTTCGGAGTCGGCGATAGAGACAAAGCCCACAGGTATCTTTCGGTGTCGTCACCTACCACATCTTGCCTGAGGACCTTCATCACTGCCTGATGACCCGCTAACGTCGACGCTGAACCAATAACATCCATGAGTTGTGTTTTCAGTTGACGATATCTCGGGCTTTTCAGTATTCTTTGAAGTTCTTCGGGCGAGGTGGATTTGACTAACGGTACTAGCTTCAGAAATGCAGATGCGGATTTTCCCGTACCTAGCGCGCTACTTTCGAGAGCGCTGCGGTATTCTTCGATCGTTTGCTCGATCTAAAAATAAATTAGCGTGACGAATAATTATTAATCGATATTAAACAAGTTCTACATTTTTCGTGACAAAACTACGAGTCAGGTTAAGCTTTTTGTAAAAAGTCGACACGTGGAATCCTGATGGTTGCTTCCTAATAGCATGTATTGAGTGTCTTATAATTTTCTCGCGACGTACAGAACCAATAGAGGAACAAGACAGTCAGAGTGCGGGGAATTTTGGGATAATAAAATACTTTCTTTAGATCGTTCCTTACTTACTGGGTAGAGTATCGATAATAGAAATACAAAATTAATGAAAGCGTATGATTTGTTACCTCTTATTACAAAGAGTATCCGTCAAGTACTGCTCCCTCTTCGATTTTAACAAAGCTTTGGTTTTGTGAAGCGGCCAAAAATAAAGGATACATATATTTTTTAGTTGTAATGATTTAACTATTTTCCAAAGCGTCACCTTTTAATGTTATTTTGAAAATTATGCATACACATTCTTTTTATTTTAATAGAAAATAATTTGCAGACATCGGTAAAAAAAGAAGGGAAAAGTAAACCAATTCAGAGTTTTATTAAAATTTGTGAGGTGACACTTGGCGAATGTTCCTTTACTTATTCGAGTTTCTTTATACATTTATATGTATAAATGATTTCAATGGCATTTAAATATTCTTTATGAAAATGTTTTTAATGCCAAGTAACAGTAGTTTTGATGATTTTTTTCCAATTTATGAATTATTTCGCTTCTTGTTCTGTTGTTGCCTCACACGGTTCGCTTTGATGCTATTATTAGATGCATACGCGTACATTGCCAGTCTCATACTAAATTGTGACTATCAGAATTAGTTTTAATGGTTAGAGAAGAATGTTTGAATAGGTGGGGAATATTCTACAAGGGCGTATTATGTTCTATAGAACAAAACCATCTCTAATAATAATAGAACCTTCGAATATTAGAGTGTTCCGATGGCAGAGTATGATAACAGAAAGGATAAAGAAGCTTCTACTGTACACGATACGTTGTCTTTATATTGTTCATTAGTCATTTTCTAGATACGCACAAATAGAAGACGGAAAGCGTTTAAGATACAAACTTACTAATGTCAACATAGATAATTTTAGACATCCCAGCCTCTCTAGACTTCAAGTGTTATTGGTTTTGGCTAGGAAACGATCTCTATATTAACATGAAATATTTACGGAATATTGAGGAAGGTCACCAACCTATCATCAGATTAGTTCAGATTAATACGATAAAGCCACTAAGAACGTAAACAAAATTCGTTTCCTCTGGATAATTTCATAAATAGAAAATTTAATTAAAGGGTGATAATTATTGTTGATTCTCAAAATATTACACTCAAGTAATGTAATCAGTAAACATGTTTCTTTGATTAACCATTCCTTCATTTTTCCTCAATAAAGAGAGATGCAAACAAGCATGCCATAAAAGCATAAGTCATATCTGACATGATTCACAGTCGGGGCAGTGGCCCTGAGCGGCCAGTTAATTTTAATTCAACTATGGTCGAGTATATGCATGCCTGGAAGATATTTAAAGCTCCTTTTCTCGAAAGCTAATCTTGAAAGCTAACTCTAACAGACTACCGAGGATTATTGATAATCGATGGTCGTCGTTGACATATCGTTTAGCTTATCCCACTGCTTTATCTTCTGTGCCTTCTCTGCAAATACACGCCTTATCTTTCAAACAACGATACAGCGTCAGAATAGAATTCGTATTCGAAGTGATTTACAGAGCTAATTAAAATTGTTTCAAAAAACTACTCGACGCTAATTTTATACTAACCGTTTGACAGACGTCGTTCGGACAAGTGGACCGTTCCAATTGAAGCTCGATATTCGTCTCGTGACATCCGGGTAGCAACATCGCGATTGCTTGTTCCAAAGTATCCACCTTCGCGATGTTTGTCGGCAAAACGTCCGGTATTCTTTCGAGCGTTCTTTTGGATGTAACGATGGTACCGACTCCAGATCTCGCGGTCAATGTCGTTTTATGCGTTTCCTCGTCGTGAATTATTTTCGGTAAAAAGTACTCCGTGAGCTCGTAAGTGGAATTTCGAGTGCTCGCGAGCTTTACGGCGAACAACGGATTCGGATGACGTTTCCTTGGCGGCAAACTGCCATGCTTGCAAAACGTCTTTCGTTTTCCTACGGTGTTAGGACCCAGGGAGTGGTAAGTCACGTTGCAGAGCCCAGAGGCGTCCAGTTCTTGAACGTCATCGTCAAGCACCTTGTATTGGAAGAGACTAGCCAGACCGCGTTTCAGATTCGCCGAGGAGATGCTCTCCGATGGGTCCATGTACACTGACTTTATGTCGCCGTTTTTCCATAGTACGAACAGAGGTTTCTTTACGATCTCGTCCACCTTGGACGAATGCTCGACGAAACCCTCTGGTTCTGGAGTTCTTCGGGACTTGATCCATAGCTGAGGCGACAGGAGCTGCGAAAAATGATCCGTTTTAACGATCGACATTTTATAATGTCATATCATATAGGTTCTTCTACGACGTGCTTACTAGTAATATTCTCTTTCTATTGACTTATATCTTTCGTTTCATTAGACATTGTAATAATTGATTCGTATTTTGATCTGTTTTATATAACGTTAAATCGTTGAATTTCTTCTAACATTCAGAAAGTGAATTTTCAAACTTAAGACATTTAATGCGAAACGAATTTACTATCTGTGAATACGTTTCAGTTTACTCTTTTTTCGAGGGAAAGGTTATCGGTTCCACGCTGGGAACGCAGACACTCTCAATACTTATCGCTGTTTTTTGATAAATGTACCATTTATAAAGAGAAAAGTATATATATTCATTTTTAAGGTAACTCGTAAAAGAAACGTTTTTAATCTTATTTTACGCAAGGCAATTTTACGCGATCAAATTGTGTAAATTACAAAATTTCCACTTTTAGCTTCTGTTTCAATAACAGGGACTAGAATCGATTGCTTGGACGAAGAATGCATATTTGCGATTGTTCAGTGTTATTTGCTTTAACCGAAAGACAGCGCATTAAAGCTTTATCGTTCTCGAGTAACGGATCCAGCCGAAGCGATTCTATTCATAGAAGTCCCTTTCGAGAACTTCCTTTCAATCGACGCTAATCAACTATAATCTTTCCACGGTGTCAAAGGTATCCGGCGATAGAAAAGTAATTTCTTTTTCGATAGAAAGCGTTCTCGTACCTCGATCTTCAGCAGAAAGGTTTCCTGGTCGATGGGATCTTGCCAAACGGCTGTCACGTCCAGGTCGCCAGTCAATCGAAAGCCAACGTCCCCGCTGGATTTCGTCGGAGCAGCCTCGCTGAAGAGCAAGGTCGTCGTCATCTTGTACTTGAGGCCGCTCACTTTATCCCAGCCTTTGGTTGGCCTTGCCACCACTGCAAGAATAATCATGCACAGCCTCCAATACATGGTTATCGTGGCGTCGGAAATTGGGTAGAATTGTCTCGGCGTTGTCTCGTTCGACGAAACGCTCCGACGACCGGCCGAAAAGTATTTTGGAATGTGACCCGGCGAGAGTCACGCGTCGACTGACAAACATTGTTACTCCGGAACCGCTCGTCTAAACCGATGAGACACACAGGATACCGGTCGAATGTGTGCGTGCGTCGCATGCGGGTTGACGCGAACGCGCCGTTTGTCGATACGTATGTTAAGTGAGTGTGAGTGTAACATAGAATGCTCGATCGCGCAGTGATTGAGTCATGAAACATTGCTCTTTCCCTTGGCGATCTGATACATACGGTTGCGGACAAAATTAACTGGACAGGTAAAGGAAATAAGTATAAATTAAATTTAATCAAAGCAGTATTATGCACTTAAGTTTTATATGTTATATATCTTTATGGTAGATAGATTATTTAGCGAGTAATTGAAATTGATATTTACATTTGTGTTGAATTAATGTATACATAACGAAAACATTGATTGATTGTCGAGGGTCAAAAATGAGTGGACAATTGTAAACAAGCGCCAAGTATCCTTTCTTACTCTCACGCAGTAATCTCGAACGAACTATTTGGTTGATGTGTAAGTATAAAACAGATTATTTCTAAGGGAATAGCAGAATGTCAGTAAAAAGAGAATTTTCAAATCAAATTCATAATTTGATTATAGCGAATCGTCGAAATAAATTAAGTTACTGTATAGCAGCAAAAAGGTACAGTTTTTCTAAAAGTGCGCTCGACCAAGATTGTAAAAAACATTTACTACATAGTACAATCAACATGTAACAACATCAACACGAGGAAACGTTTACCATTTGCTAAAAAATATACAGGATGTTTGGGCACTACTGGGAGAAATTTTAATAGGAGATTGTAGAGGCCAAAATAAGACGAAAATCAAGAATATCAATTTGTTAATTGAGACTTCGTTAAAAAGTTATTAAACAATTAAATTAAAAAATTTTAAATTGTTCTAAAAAAATTATTTTTGGTTGCAGGAATCAATTATAATCATTTTTTATTAATACATATACCCTCGAAATCCTACGCACTTTCGAGACAAAAATTACGAAAATATCATTTTTGGCTAGAAATGGTTCCCCAAAATTTCATGCCTACGTTTAAAACATCATAACTCTTGAACGAATTGGACGATTTTAATGTTTCAAAATGCAAACGACGCGTATTTTAATCTAGAATATGTAGAAATTCCAAATATATTCGAAAACTTGTTCCTTGAACCCACAAAATGAGAAAAACCCCATAAAAGTGGTTCAATTTTCAAACAGCCATAACTCCTGCAATAGTGAATATATTTCAATGAAAATTTTTTCTAAAGTAGAACTGATGAGTACCTACAAAAAAGTATTAGACAACTTTTCCATAGGGCGTCAAACAAAATCACCAAAAATGAAAAACAAATTTTTAAGAAAAATCAACAGAGGGGGTGCTGAAAGTTGACGAAATTAAAAAAATTCAAATCGTTCTGGAAAAATTATTTTCAGTTGCGGGGGTCAATTACAATAATTTACGGTCAATAGACATACCCTCGAAATCCTACGTACTTTCGAGAAAAAAATTCTTTACCGAAAATATATTGTGTGGCTGAAAATGTTTCTATAACTTTTTAACGAAGCCTCAATCAACAAATTAGTGTCCTTGATTTTCGTCTAATTTTGGCCTCTAGATTCTCCCATTAAAATTTCTTCCAGGGGTGGCCGAATACCCTGTATACAGTAAGGAGTATAATTGAACCAATAACCAACACAAATGTAGATAGTAATTTCAATTATTCACTAAATAATCTATGTACCATAGAGATATACATAATATATATAGAACTCAAGTACATAACAGTTATGCTACATTGATTAACTTTAATTTATACCTATTTTCCCTACCTCTACTCTTAACTTTGTCCGTAACTGTGGAAGTTAGTTTACGAATCGATCTAAAATTTGTATTCGTTATTTGTGTATAAAATTTTCCCCAACTCTGATGCACTTGATTGCCATTTAAAATGTTAATAATGACAGATGAAATTTAGTATTCCTGACCATGGTGAAAAGGTGATTAAGCAACCGTATTACTGACAGGAAAGTGTTGTTTTTGACGAAAAATCGTAAAACTTGTAGAGGAAGCTGGTTCGATAAATTCGAGTTATAAGTAATTGCAGAATAGTTGTCCGTCGATCTGTAGAAGAAAAACTATTGCTAGAGTTTATGGTTCCCACTGTCGAACATAGCGACGTATTATTGTCAGTTATAGCATGTTTCTTAACAGCCGGAGTACGAGGGCGAATAAAAGTAGAAAATACAATAATAATGGGAGACTATAAGTAGATACTCAAACAACACGCCGTTTTACATTAATAGGCAAAAATTTTATTATGCACCAGGATAACGACTTTAAGCACTCATCTAAATTGTGTAACGATGGGTTCTTATTGCAAAAAGAAACAGAGGGTGTCCCAAAGAAAATGACATGATCAGCACAGTCAGCGAACCTGAACGCAATTGAGCTTTCATGGGAAGAGCTCAATTTCATTATCCGGTTCCACTGTCCAACATCGAAAGTTCTCTTTTAACAATCGCTACGAAGAACACGGAACAATATAAAATTAGAGACAGTTGGAAAAACTTATCAGAATACGTTAGGCCATCGTTAAAAGTAAAGATTTCTCGACGAAAGGGCAATTTAAAAAACATATCTATCTTTCTGTAAAATATGTTGCTTGCTACTTTTTTGTTCATATTTTTTTTAAACTAGCTTGTTTCTTTAAATGCAGGTAGTGACTCCTGTGTGAGTCCAATTATGTAAATATAAAATGTATATGTTTAAAGCGTATAAAAACTGTCTAATTATCGTGTAGCTACAGTATGATTGCATGTAATTTTATTGTGGAAAATGAAATCAGATTATATTTTCTCCAACTCCGGACGAGTATAGTGACGAAGTCTAGTAGACTGTAAATTAGTATGGGCATGTAAACACTTGTTAGCTTTCCTCTCGCGAACAGTACAATTATATGTATAAGAGATATTTTCGGTTTCTCAATCCCTTGACATACGTAAATTTCCGACGTACATGCAATAAAGAAATATTTAAAGGATTAAAGTTTAGTCCAGTTCATTTTACCGAACATAGTAATCGTTAAATAGTACGCGTCTTTGCTCACTTAGTTTACATTAGAACTACACTGTAAATTTGATTATAGCGCTAGATGCCGAAGCCCTTTTTTAAGCTGCGAATTTAACACGCGCGAATACTCTGAAATGAATTTCCCATTAATTGTTTCGATTTGGCTTTGCTTTGTGACACGAAAAACCAAAGCAAGAAAACGAAGACTCGCCCAACAAGGAGTAATGTCCAGGTTTAAAATTGCGGGATCGTGCGAATACTTCTGTCAGCAACAGATCGTATATGTACATACGTGCGTGTGTTTGCTATGCGTCGTACACGCGCGGGTAAATGTATTCATACGGTCGTCTATACACGGTGACTCAAAAGTGCGATCAAAACAGACACAACTGAAAATCGATTAAAAGATGATACTCCGAGATATATTTCCGAATGAATTTATTACTTGTTTTTGCCACGATTATCGGAACGAATCAGTTCTCTTTGATTAAATATTTAATTCTATTAGGAAAATTTACTTGAAACAGTCAACCGTTAAAAAGTGTCAATGAACTTTGAACTCTCAATTTACAGTTGATAATGACAGTATAGAGTTAGTACGAAACTCTGTACCGAAGTTTGTATTCTCAAACTACCCTGTATACGAATCTGCACATATTTAACGGGTATAGAAACGTCAGAGTCTGGATCGCTGTTCTAAAACCAACTATGAGACGTATGCAGCCGGCATCCCTTTTGCGTGTACATACGCACGCACTCACGCACATCCGCATAATCTAACGATAGACACCGTTAATTCACAGAGTCCCTGCTACACGACACAGACACACATATGTCAGAAATTGCTACCGCTTAATAAAACAAAAGGTAAGCCTTAAACGGAGGATAAATGCCAATCATGAAATTGCTCGTTGATAATAAGAACGAATAAAAATTAGATGAGACAGTTGTATCGATGCATAAGTTTATTATAAATTTATATTTACTTAACATCGTCAGAGTTTGTGATTCGTGATATTATTCTTTATAATAAATTCCAATTATATGGTAACAAATTCCAGTTTTATATTCATTAAGTTTTTTAATTTTCTTTTAATAAGTATCGGGCATTCTGATGCTCATTAATCAAGATACGATCAGTATTTTATGTTGCAAATTATTACATCCTTCCAGCGCAAGTGTTTTGACCGTGAATAACAGTAACTTCAGGTTGAATTTTCTATTTTCAGCGAGAAATATCAAAGCAAAACAGAATGATGTTGAACCATAAATACTTAAGCTCCCGTTGATAGTTTAGGATCAAGTGTCTAGTCAAACATGTTTGGATTCCTTCCTATTTTACAGGCCCACAATTGTGTAACATTACAAATGTGCTTTACGTCGATAAATTTTCTTACGTTAAAACACCCTGTCCTACATTTTTAACATTCTATTCGGAATGTATCTGTTCGATCGTAATTTCATACGACTTTGAAATAAATGAATTATTTACCTGGTGCCATTCGACAGTAGGAACCTGCAAAAAGAAATAAAAATCCCAATTAAAAGTGACCTTCGACATTCTTTTAAAGTAAATTTCAACTAGTTTGCGTAAAAGTATCTCTTTCCTTTAACGTTCGCGTGCACCAATGACGAATAACGAGAACAAACATTTCATTCTACTGCGAGTCATCGAATAGATACGAGTTTTCTGAAGGCTGTAACCTCGATAACCAACTACGTACGAGGTCGATTACCAAAAAAGAAATAAACTAGCAAGTAACGAGTGACTGTGTAATTGATACAAGTCAACCTAGTTTAGAATTTGAGAAACACAACCTGATTTAAACCTTGCACGATGATAGCACTCGAAACCAGAAATTAAAATACCACCCAAATTCATGCAAAACCAAAAAACAACCTCGCACATTGTCGTCCAGAAAAGACAAACAACCGGTTGGAAACTCTGACAAACACCAGGAAAAACGAAATCACGAAGAGAATCGAAGTACTATTTGAATTTATTGGTTATTTACGTTTCTTGTTTATTATTAACTATTTTTACGTAAATAGTATATCAATATTTGTTAATAATGTACAGAATATCGTTATACAAGCGTTTGAATGTCGGTCACGATATTATTTTAATGTATTCTTGATTTCTAAAAGTTTTCTAAACGTTTAATTTGACTTTCAAGAAACTGTTACCATAAATTGAAATATTACAAAGAACGTGCCACGATTTCCTAAAAGAAATATGTTGGAGAGCCAATAGGCAGATACCACATTCTATTATGAAATGAAGCTGCAGAAACTACAGTATCGATGGTTTACAATAGACATATGTATGTATGCCTACTTTTGGGGTTTCTGAAAGAATAGGTTTAAAGATTCAATGGAATTTTAAAATTGAATAAATAATTTTAGCATAATATTACTACCTTATCTACACAAATAAAATTGTAACTTTGTAATTATAAAATTTAGAGTATCTAAACCGAATTACACATTTTTAGAGTTTTCGTCTACTTGTTCCGGGTTAACTTAAAATTCATGGGACTGATTTTGAGTAAACCATCACTAATCTGTCCTGTATACATTAGGGAACAACTGGCTAAGTACTAAACAAATATAAATAAAACTTAGTTGTCTACGTCTGTTCGCTATCGCGGCATGGGAAAACAGCAAGAGAAAATAATGTTTCATTTTCGAACAATGGTATTTAAAAATTAGTTTTATACGCGTACGATTGCATACGATTTGGCTGGCGCTCAATGTTTCTACTTATACCGATGCTCAACTTGAATTTATTACGCGCAATATATATTTTCAAACTCGATTTTTCTTGAAAACGAAGCTTTATATAAACAAATATTATTCTTTCTTTTCGATTTGTTTTCTTACGAGGAATCACCTTCTCGCCGGTTGTCCTACGAACAACAGTCTGTATAAAGAAAAGAATGTATATCACTTGTATTTACCTAAGTTACGGTTGGAGTCAGGTAAACTATACTGGAGCAAACATATTACAACTTTTAATCAGCGCACTGAGGGGGTAGAGTCGAGTAAATTTTATTCGCAAATATTGAATACAAATTTTATATGTACTAATTTTTAGGTGTAAAAATTCTTTTAATGAATATTAATTTATAAGTGAATTTACAAACGAATAAAAAAGTTTTCGAGAAGTCAATGAACGAAGATGGACAAAATTTTATTCGATATTTGTCCATTGTGAAATATTTCCTTCCGTAATTGAAATTTTCATTTTTATTTAACGAGTAAGAAACAAACGATTGTTTGTTTCTTACTGATAAGAATTTTGCCCATCTTCGTTAACGATCGACTTTGATCAGCGACGAAATTCGAAAGTAGCGGGGATGACGTTAAGCAGGAAAGTATAGTTGCAGATTTGGCATGATTTTCGGTCATGCGCATTGGAAAACAGCGGTGTGCCTAGCCTGAGCAATAGTTATTGAGCCCCTGGGGTTTCTAGACACAACGATCTTCGTAATACGTAACATTCGTACTAAAACAATGTGCATCTGATTTCTAGTAACGTAGACTAATACGCGTATAGTTGACATTTCTTCTTCTTGCATATTGACAACATAGAACTATTAACAATTGCTTTATATTTCAAACTTATTCACAGAATGAAAAGAAGTTGACTAAGAAAACTATTTACTTTTGTGTCTTTTATTGTATAAAATGATATATAAAACGTATTAATTTTGTTGTATTTTTTTATTATAAATACTGATGAGGCTTATAGCTGTTTTCATATTTGATACTTTATATTTTTCCCCGTATAATATTAAACCGACGTTTGCAATAGTTATTTCAATATTTTTTCATTCTTCATTTATTAACGAATAATTTAAGAAAAAATGATCTATAAACAGTGAAAGAGGGGCTACGCGGTACCCGTTTTCTCTCGATTTTAGTCCTATACTGAGGCGATTTCCAGCGCGCGTGATCGAAAAACATGCCAAACCCGGGAACTTGGCAGGAGAGAGGCCAGAGGTCTCGGCGAGGCTAGGAAGAGAAAGCAGGCGGGCCAACACAGCCTGGTAACTCACCGAAGAGTGCCAGAAGGTAGACGAGGGAGACGGCGAGCACCGTGACCGGCCTTTCCGGACAGGCCATCTTTTGCTCGTTCCTCTCAGACGACCTTCCTCGTGCCTACTACCTCGGACTCTTCGTGTTCTACGTCGCTCTGTGCCGTCCTCTTCTCCTTCTGCGAGTAAATACGAGTAATTAGACGGGGCAGGCCTGCGTTATCGAGTTCCGCGACCATCTCTGCCCGTTTCCATTCCCCTCAAGTCTCTACCCCACAACGTTCGGGATACCACGAGGACGATGTACCTTACCCCCACCAGTAGACTTTGTTCCTCGGAGGGGAAGGGACGTCGTGTGGGGGAGGTAGATCTGGTTTACTGTCACGATACGTTCTGAAACGGGACGAGTTTTACACGGTGTCTGGTTCTGTCGATTCTTGCGGCCGTTTCACTGCTGGTATCGTGGTCGAAAACGGTGCAGTGAACTGTTCCGAGCTGGCGTGTTATACCAAGTGACACCTTCACGTGGCTGCGAACCTAAAGGGATCATTAGGGCTTACGTTACTCTTCGATCGTTAAAGGACAATTAACCAGGGGTGCGCGGTTTTTCGAAAGTCTCGAAGTTTGGGACGGGTCAGTAAAACTCATATATAACAGTATGATACAGTATAGTCCATCTGTATGTAAAAGATTTGAGGCTCGAGCGTTCCATGTCGAGAAGAGAATACAAATAATGAGCATAGGCATGTTGATAAGATTCGTGTTAATTCAGTTATAAAATATTTTTACTATCAATTATTCCTCAACAAGAATTTCAATGTATTCATAGCCCCCTCCGATCAAAATGTGTATTTTCTATGGTTCTACTTGTTCATATAAATACGTTTGTATTTTGTGATTCTTGATTCAATAAAATTTATCTCGTCGTCTGGGTTCCCCA
This sequence comes from Colletes gigas, assembly GCF_013123115.1. Lineage (NCBI taxonomy): Eukaryota > Metazoa > Arthropoda > Insecta > Hymenoptera > Colletidae > Colletes > Colletes gigas. The sequence goes on from NW_025106676.1 coordinate 1,177,919, forward strand.
ACTTATTTTTAAGTTGATTTCGGTTACAATCTTTTGTAAATAACAGTGCGTGTTTGGTGCATCTAGTCTAGCATGATAACAGTATAATCTTAAGTAAATGATATCATCGTTAGTCATAGGCATCGACATTTGGACTTGTACCCTTAGTCACTAAGAAACTTTCAACTACCCCTACTCTAATTCTTTGTTTTTCGAATCTCGACGCGTACCATTATTTTGAGAGTTTTCCCCCATTTTTCACGACCCGACTCGAGCTTGTAACTTTGAGAATCCGTGCACCTTAGCAATTAGTCATTTGGTTCGATGCAACATTTTGATCGACGAGTCATAGGCGACAATAATTATTTATGTTTGATTTGGACGAACTTTACGGTAAAATATTGTGTGTATTATTTAAATTATTATTTGGAACATAACATTTTTTGTTAGAAAGGCCGGGAGACGCGCGGTTTTCGTGGCGTACTGTTTTCTTGTAGGAAATGCAGCACGTTTCGCTTTCAAGAAGCGATAAGCTTATTATAGCTGCCTGAGTAGCAGGTCCTTATCTACTTAGACTATGGACATGCTCGTGGTATACTATACAGTTCAAGGATGACAGTCGCGTCACAAAGCAAAATTATAAATATTCATTGCTTTTGAACATGTTCGTTACTAAATATTTTACAATTGTAAACTCGTATGCATTTGTATCAGTAAATTAAACACTGTTTTTGAAGACGTACTATTCGTGAGTGATTTTAATGAACGACAGAACATGTTTCTCTAGTGATTAATTTTTGTAGATTAAGGCATGTACAGATGTTAGGATTAGACGCACGATTGTATTCAACAGTTATAAATATAGATCCATGTATTAAGAAAAATGAATTACAGAAATAATCTCAAGAATTCGCAAGGTCAGCGAAGACTCTAGAAGTCACTCTACAGTCAATGGGAAGAATGAGTTTCAACAAAACCTATGTAAGAAATGGTTATCTAATTCTAGAGTATTTAAAATGTTGTGATTTTGTGAATTAAGATGACTGAATTGTAGATCATAGGATTTTGACAACGAGTAGATTTTTGGCGGGTATTCTTTCGGCAGAACTGACAGTGTTAATCGATTGTTTAAAAGTTGTAATTTTTTCAATTGAGAAGAAAAAAATAATTGACGAAAAGTATTTCCTGATTCTACTCAGTTCTTCTGAAAATGTATATTTTCATGTTTTTTATTTCATCTTGGAAATTGTGTGAAGACAAAAGTACGTAGTAATTATTGTAAAGAAATGTAACATTACTCTTTGGCACCTACATGCTTTGAAATTCATCGTATAGAACTTTATTCTTGATCATTAACATAGCTCGATAGTGGCCAGGCAAGGCCTCTTTGCTTACAGAAATACTTTTCACGCGCTAATTCTTTTTTCACGGTGAAAAGGAAAAAGTGACACACTTATGCGAGTCTGGTAAGTACCCATTCCAATGATTTTTAAATAAATCAAAATAGAGTAATCAGAGTTCGCAGTTATTAATTTTGTTTTGCATTGCAACGAATGCTAATAACATTCCTCTACTTACAAAAATTTTGTATTAGGAACTGTAAAAAAAATACTGTTTCTTTCGTGCCCGATTTCAAACGAAATAAATACATATATTGAAGATAACGTATGCTCACGTGATTTTCCGTTTTATAAACTTATTCTCTATCTTCGCTACCATTAAAGTTTTACTATTATATTTTTTTTTTTAAACTAGAAACATTCAATATTTATATAACTTTATAATTTGCAGTATATGTATCAAAAATATTAGTATACTGGTTATTGTATTGTTAAATAGATTTACGATTAATTATATGCGTTGTAAATAAGATGGTTGGACAAAGTATATTTCTTTAAAAGTATTTATTATATTTATAAGCTATTCAGTTTCCTATGAAGTATCTTAGAAGCCTTGAAACTATAGTTATTTGTGAAGTTCAAACGCGGTCAAAGCACTTACGTTTTACGTTGACAGACACAGAATTGCTATAGGGAACGAAGACCCGATGGGTTCCCCCATTCGGATTCGGACAGCATCGGTTGTAGTCGTCGAAGTAGCCGCTCTTGAGTGACGTCTGCGAAAGGGGGTAACCCTTCCGGTACAGTATGGGGAATACTGGAGAGTGGGGGAAGGTGCGAGTCTCTACCTGGCCTCCCAGGATCTAACACCACAGATAAGTTATAAAATAGACGTTGCAAGTAATGCTTTTTTGTATCATCCGGATTGGAAGGAACTTTTCATGTTTGCCAACCTTACCGATTTCGGTGGTTCAGTTGAGTATAGTTTCCAGCCATCGCTCTTTGAACTCGAACGAAGAGGTCGCTCGAAAATCACTAGTTGTGGCAATACTTTCACTTCCTACTTTGCCGACGCAGTACCCGCGAGATGCTTTACCACAGACGAGGTATTTGTGATGATACCACAGACGAGATATATGAACACAGACGAGATATATGAATAGACGTTTCACGTAATGTAATTTTTCGGCCGGAGTTTCTGGGGTCCCGGGACCCCATTACCATTTTCGTGTCACTCGCTACGTTATCAACAGATTCAGAATTTAACACAAGAGGAAGGGAGACAGAAAATAAAATTACGTAAATTTTATTATTTTTTAACGGAATGAAAGCTTTATGGTCCAGAATTGAGCATCAATCGATTAATTTCATTGGAATAACCAATCGATTGAGATTATTTAAAGATTTCAAAATTATTAAAATACGTAAGGATCTCATTGATAAATACACCGCAAATCCTCTATTTTTTATTTTAAATTGTAATATATTATTTATTTATAAACTAACTCGGCAAAAACGTATTTGCGACTCGAAATCAGTGTTATTAGACCGCACACCAGGACGAAGAATGTATGTGGAACTATAAGTAGAACGCAGCCATTAGCTCATATTATTTGCTATGTAATTAATAATTATAGGTCTCACCTCGTGGAGGTTGCTGCGACTGGAGACCCACCCTAGCCTCGCCCCAACCACCCTTCCTTTGGCGAGGAATTCGAATACCTACCTAAGGGAGAAGCTATCGAAAAGTTAGAAACGAGCTAGAAAAGGAGCGTTCATAAAAGAACTGCCCAATCAATAGATGAAGTACCTAACAAAATGTCAATATATGTGAGATGATACACAAGTTTTCTAAAAACGAAATTGAAATGTACAACTGCATGCACGAACTCTGACCGATGAAGAGATCAAAAACCTAACAAAATGTTGATACATGTGAAATAATCCATCACATGTTTTCTAGAAACGAAATTGGAATGTGCAACTGCACGTATGAATCCTGATTACTAAATTATCAATATGTACTTTATTATTAATTGTTCCTGCTTAAATAAATACTTGCATTACGACAGTGCCTAACAAGACACTCGTACAAAACGAAGAAAGGATCCTGTTCCGGAATCCCAGAAATTTCAATAATTACGCAACGGCTAAAGCATCGCCCGTATGTCGCTAGGCACGGTCCTGAACCGTATCGCGGCAAAGGCCTTATACGCAGACGTGAATACGCGCGCCGCGCCGCGTGCGTGACAGTATCGACCCGATCGATGATTGGATCGATCCAAAAATTGCCGTTTTTGATCGTTGAGCGACCACGGTATACAGTGGCGGCCAGCTACTTAAGACCGCTCGGTAGTTAAGGAAATAAATAGTGCTGATATTTTATTCATTGTATTTTTCGTATACTAAACTCATATGAAATATATTTTGAACTATGTTATATCACAATATCGCAATAATTTTATTTACAATACTATTAACTACAAATATTTTTAACATTTTCTCAGATTAGGTCGTTATGACAGCGAACAACTACTTAAGACCAAATCAGACTAATACTATAAATACAGGTAAAATTAATGAAACTTGTTAATTGCGGAAAAATAAAACTTAGCAAATAGTTAGTAACGCGTTGCACTCCTTTTTTGTCGTATCGCTTCTTCACAACGTCGTGCAATAGACTCAATTAAACGGCGACAACGCTCGACTGGAATATTATTCCACCCTTCTTGAATAACAGCGTACAATTCATTTAAATGTTTGGGCTTTTTATATTTTACATGTTTCTCCACATCAATCCATAGCATCTCAATAGGATTGAGGTCTGGAGATTGAGAGGGCCATGGTAAAATATTTACATTTTACTGACATAAAAATTGTTTAACCCTACGGGCTGTGTGTTTCGGATCATTGTCAGCTTGCAAAATCCAGTTATCTAGCATTTGATTTCTTGTAAATGGGAGCAATACCTCATTTAATATCAATGTATTTGTATTGACCCATTGTTTCTTCAATTCTATGAATTGGGCCAACACCTTGTAACGTAAACGCTCCCCAAACGTTCACTGAACCTCCTCCACCTTTCACGGTTGATTTTATGCATATTGGTGAAAATTCCTCGTTGACACGACGTCGAACATACAATTTGTCATCTGACCTCACTCTATTAAACTTGGACTCATCGGTAAAAACAACTTTTGATCAGTCTGCTATTGCTCAGTTGCGATGATTCTTAGCGAACTGTAAACGAAGCTTTCAGTTTCGTTTGGAAATAAGTGGCTTCTTGCGAGCGATGCGACCCATAATATTAAATTCGTTTAATCTTCTTCGCACTGTTCGAACACTAATTTTCCTGATAATTTCGGCACCAGATTCATTGAGGACTTGTTCGGCTCTTTTGTAACGATCCGCTCCAGAGATGCGGTGAAGAATGCGATCTTCTCGTGCTGTTGTATTACGAGGCCTTCTTTTACGCGACACGTTACAAACTGATCCTGTTTTAGATATGAATTGCATTGCCTGTATACATGCCGTTTTGGAAATATTTAATTTAGTAGCAATTGTTGAAAATGAGTATCCCTCATCTTTCAATAATTTAATTTGAATTCTTAGTTCAAGAGTAATGTTCTTCTCTCGACTCATGATTGTTGACTGATTAGCAATTGTTTGCGATCTTGAATGCAGTGATCCATCGCAACCATGTCAACAGTGATGGTAACTAAGGATCTGATACAACTATGTAATGTGAAAATAAGCAAAAAATGAAAAACACGAATCGGTCTTAAGTAGTTGTCCGCTGTTATAACGACCTAATCTGAGAAAATATTAAAAATATTTGCAGTTTATTGTGTTGTAAATAAAATTATTGCGATATTATGGTTTAATATACTTCAAAATATATTTCATATGAGTTTAGTATACGAAAAATACAATGAATAAAATATTAACACTGTTTATTTCTTTAACTAACCAACGGTCTTAAGTAGCTGGCCGCCAGTGTATATACGCCTAACGGTGAGTTACCATATTTCTCCGCGTAACACGCGTTCGTAAATCGTCAAAGCACGACACGAGAGATCCGTTGCCGCGATGCGTGTACGTTTTTTACCGTGCAAAAGTGCACTCCGGAACTCACCGCCACTATCGCCGCCGAGAAAACTTATTCGGTAAAACTTTGTTCATTGTTTTAGTGTTAAAAGTGTTCTAGACGGAGAGCTAGACTTCAGCTCCGTAAAATTAAATATAAAGACTTATTGTTAAATTGTGGGTCTATCAGTTCGCTTTCCCTCCCGTCACTCCGCATCCTGAAAAGTGTGAAAACCCGCGATTTCCGTGACGCACACCTATATCCACGGTGTTAACACGAAACAGATCCTGATGATCCAACCAGAAATGTGCAACTGCACGTATGGACCTTGCATATTAGAATACTAATATGTATCTTAATATTAATCATTCCCACTTAAATTTGCGCACACGTTTCGGTAATATTTAATAAACGACAGGAGAACGCTTTTTTATCTTATAATCTATATACATTTGTACTTATATTCTAACGCAACCTGTAGAAACATGAAGATATATGAGGAAATATTTTCTTCTTGGTGTCTTCGTCACTCCCACGTAGTTTTCCTGAAACAATAACTCATATCCAATAAAATATATAACTCATATAAAACAAATTAATATGAAAAAATATTTCTTCTTGGTTTCTTGATTAATCCCACGATGTTTCCCTGAAACATAAATCAGACAATAAATAAAATTATACGAAATATTTCTCTAAGAGCGATCAAGATGGAATCCGTGTACCATTTCCAATTCCATTCTTCGATGATTATATATTCTGTAACAAGAACTTGTTCAAAGGATTAAAAGCTGAAATGAAAGTTGTAACGTGTAAAATTGAATGTAAACATCATAGTAACGCGGCGCCCCGTTTAGGAACCTACGACGACGACGCCCCTGAGGTGGAAAAACCCCGTACGCGGCACTGTACAGAGCGACTGCAGGTACCGCGCAAAGGAAAAACCCTTCTCTCCATGGTCCGTCCTTTTCCTTGAAATAGCCCACAGATTTCCAAATCAAAGGAGTCAAGGTTAGGCTACAGAGGTTACGAGCAGACGACGCTTACGGTGTTCGGCACTCCACAACCTTGTATCGCAAACCATCCCAACGCCCAAGCCGAGGAAACCGAGATTTATACAGTGACCGGTACCAAAAGCTTGTCCAACACTCTAGAGGAAGACGTCTCCGACGGCACCTCTACAGATCCTCTCTCATCACTCCTCGTGGAAGAAGACGTGGCCTACGCGGCCCACGGCACTTCCACACTCCTTCTCCAAAGAAAGTCGATCCGCGAGTCGTAGTAACGACCAAACTACGCGTTCGGCTATCACCAAAACTACCTCCGCCAGTTAGATTTTAAATCGCGCCGTGACAAAACCGTACGTGTAAACCCTCGACCGTATCGCAAAATCAAGTGTAACAGTTTTATCTTTGTTTTGTGAATAATAAACCACATTCCCGTTACAAAGTGTATTAATGAACACAGAAAAAAATAATTATATACCGTCAAGATAGACTAATGGTAATCGATCATAGAAAAAATGATATTATGAAATTAATATTTGAGCTTCCACGAGTAAAAATTGCTATTAAAAAGTTTAAAAACATAAATATTACGTGGAATTGAATGAAAATTCGCCTCAGTGTTAAGATAAATACGAAATAGATTGAAAATTTTATGCATTTGTTACCCGTAGATTTTATTTTTCGTTTCCTTTATGAAATAAACAATTTTTCAAGACGTATAGATTGCAATAATTATATTTTACTGTATTCAAAACTAAATTAGGTTCATACAGAAAAAGCACTAGCTAACGAAAATGTCGATTCTATTCGGCAATTAACTCTCAATATGAAATATCGAATTGCAATTTGCATACCCTTTTAATGCAAGCATTCTATTCTCCATCAATTAAAACAATGATCGCGAACAAACTTTGATTTATGCAAAGAATACAGAATATTTATAAAAAATTCGCTATTTATAAATAACAATTGGATTGCAAACGTTATTATATCCCGTAAAAATTACCAACTCTAAGAATGAATAATTAGTGATATATGTAGATATCTATATAGCAATCATAAATTCAATCTACAATAAAATTAATCATAATATAGAATTTTTAAATGCATCACAAATCTGTGATTAAAATACATTCCGATATATTACAGATTTTAACACGTTATGAAGAATAAAACAATTGGTCTATTCACAACAGTACTTTCAAGCAGTATTTCTTTTGAGAATAAACTCATAATTGGAATAAGCGTCCACTCGTCTTAAATTCAAACAACCCGTGAGTGGACCATTCTTTCTTTCGCAACGCTAATTTATAAAATAAAAAACTATACGCGAATGGTGGTTGTTATTCGTAAAATGAACCACACAGGGTTCCTTTATTAATTAAATCGCGTGCACCCATATTCAATCATGCGCAACTCTAATTTTAATAATGACGTTGAGCCATTCGAGGCTTTGCAGAATCCCAGCTTGCTTCTCGATGATCCTGGTGCAGTGGGCAGCGTTTTGGCCAGCTTTTGGGCCAGCTTTTGGGCATTGAATCGCAACTCTAATTAATAAAAAACGCGACAAGTCAAGATCGCAACGCTAATTTAGAATATAAAAATTCCAAACGCGATTTATAACAATAAAAGCAACCGCGAATTATGATTATTCGCAACGCTACCCTGAAAAGTAAACGCGAAAAATAGTAATTCGCAACGCTAAGAACAAACCGATCAGTACGTTCGCAACACTATTCTTAAATAACAATAAAAGCAATGGCGTATGGAATTCGCCACGCTACCCTGAAAAAGAAACGCGAAAAATAGGAATTCGCAACTCTACAAGTAAAACGCGATTATTGTATATTCGTGACGCTATCTTTAATGGAAATACATTTATGTTTCGCAACGCTAATGCAAATCGCGTTGCCCAAAAATGCTGGATCAGGTGCTGGCGTCCTCGGTTGTAGCTAGAAACATACATGCACAAAATAATAAAACTACATCAAGCTACTTCAAACTACAATAGAGTGGCACATATGGGGATGAAGTTAGACGTTTTAAATATCGCAACACTACGGGGCAACAACGCTTTAAATCAACAATCGCAACGCTAATTTATAATAGAAAAATTATAAACGCGATTTATAAGAATAAAAGCAACCGCGAATGGTAATTATTTGCAACACTACCCTGAAAAGCAAACGCGAAAAATAGTAATTCGCAACTCTAATTCGCAATCGCGTTTACTAAAAATTCGCAACGCTATTTTTAAAGCAAACGCCCGGTTCCTAGGTTTGCATAAAGACAATCGCGAATCGTATTTATTCGTAACACTGATATATCAACGCGATAAATATTTGTTCGCAACTCTACGAGCAAACGCGAACATTGTATATTATTCGCAACTCTAACTTTAATCAGGGGCTATTGGTACATGTACATAGACATGTACTGGCCACAAAATAAACTAACTACTACTAGTACTACAATCGGGGTAGAATTTGGGCATTGAAAATATCGCAACGCTAAATAAAAAATCACACGATTAATCAAGATCGCAACGCTAATTTATAACATGAAAATTACAAACGCGGTTGACATGCATTATACAGGGTGTCCCGTAAATAGTGTAAGAAACGGAAATGGGGGGTAGGTGAGACAATTCTAAGCAACAATTTCCTTTGCAAAAATGTCGGATGGGGCTTCGTTTTTGAATTATTAACGAAAAACACTGACCAATCACGGCGCTCGTCTTCCGCGCGCTCAGGGCCGTCCGACCTCGGAGAGCCACCGCGCCGGGTAGGTAGCAAGATGCGCGTTGAAAATACATCGAGGAACGAGTACAAATAATTAAAAATACTACCACTGCAACTGTTACCTAATTCGTGAATTACTACGTAATTAGTACGTAAATTACTAAATGGAATTTACTTTTTATTAATTATTTGTATTCGCTGTTTCCAAAGAAGAAGGAATAAAATCTCGGAATTTTTAGAAAATTAACCCTTCGCACCCGAGTGACGCTTCTCGCCAGAGTGTTTTAAAATTAAAATAAGAATTATTATCAGAAAATTAAAATAAATGCGGTAAGAACCATTTGTAACCGTTTGTTATTAAAAACTGTACTGAAAAAGCAGACTGGATTTCTGCGTACCGAAACATTCCTCGAATGCAAAGGGTTAATAGAGAAATAATTGAAATTCGACTTACCCATTCATCTGCAAGTTGACCTACTGCGCTGACAATAGGGCCCGGCCAATGCACCGCTGTCGGTCACAGCAAGGTCAAAACCCCAACGAAAATCAGCTGATGGGATGGCCCGATCGCTGTACCTGCTTCTCACCCCGAAAAAACTTCACAGCACGGTCACTAACACTTTTCACTTTCACATACCGATGCGTTCCGTTGCACTCTTCTTCGATTGTCGCTCCTTCCTGGGTTGATAACGGTGCCTGGATGTTGCTCCCTCCTGAATTGTTACTCCTTCCTGAATGGTTGTTGCTCCCTGAATTGTTGCTCCTTCCTGGATTGTTGCTTCTTCGAACCTTGCTCCCTTCAGGATTGTTGTTCCTTTTCGCTGGGATAATGGGCGCGATACGTGCGGGCGGCTTTCTTCGCGTTCCCCTTGGAGTCCGCGAAAACGAAGAACGAACGATAATACTCTGCGTTTACGCGTTCCATCGCGTGCGTCCGCTTCTGTTCAGAAACGCGTAGGTTCTGTGAAAAATTTTGACTGACAAATTGCATTTCCCTCCCCGAAAAAGTTCCAGGTAAGGCAACCCATTGTCGCGCGATTCGGAGTTACCTGCGATCGGCGAAGGTGCAGACCATGTTTGTCGCAAATGCTTGCTGCTAAACCGTACGGTCGACTCTTCTAATAGAATTTTTAAGATTCACCGTGAATATTTTTTCATGGAAAATTTGTTGTAAAAAAGAAAGAAGAATATACCATGAAAAATTCCATGCTTTTAAATTTTAAGAGTATAAAATAAAAAGGTATTGTTTATAAAAAATAATCCACAAAGAAGGAGGCAGTTACATAATAGATAATATGCGATAATAAAAAATATTGGAGCAACAAAAAACAAAAATATTTAACAAAAATATTAAATAATATTTCTTCTAGTTTTTATTTCTGAAATAAAAATTCCAAGAAGAAATATTTTTTAATATTTTCGTTAAATATTTTTGTTGTACAATTAAATATGTTTTGTGTACAAAAATATTCACGGTGAATCATAAAAATTCGAATAGAAGAGTCGAACGCACGGTTAGCAGCAAACATTTGCGGCAGTTTTGCAGTAATAAAAAAATAACTCCGCCAGGGTCAACTAGCCGAAGAGACGTTTGGCTTTGTGCGATACACGGCAAAAGCATGGTCTGCACGTTCGCCGATCGCAGGTAATTCCGAATCGCGCGACAATAGGTTGCCTTACCTGGAACTTTTTCGGGGAGGGAAATGCAATTTGTCAGTCAAAATTTTTCACAAACCTACGCGTTTCTGAACAGAAGCGGACGCACGCGATGGAACGCGTAAACGCAGAGTATTATCGTACGTTCTTCGTTTTCGCGGAGTCCAAGGGGAACGCGAAGAAAGCCGCCCGCACGTATCGTGCCCATTATCCCAGCGAAAAGGAACAACAATCCTGAAGGGAGCAAGGTTCGAAGAAGCAACAATCCAGGAAGGAACAACAATTCAGGGAGCAACAACAATTCAGGAAGGAGTAACAATTCAGGAGGGAGCAACATCCAGGCACCGTTATCAACCCAGGAAGAAGCAACAATCGAAGAAGGGTGCAACGGAACGCATCGGTATGCGAAAGTGAAAAGTGAAAGTGAAAATTGTTAGTGACCGTGCTGTGAAGTGTTTTCGGGGTGAGAAGCAGGTACAGTGACCGGGCTGGCCCATCAGCTGATTTTCGTTCGGGTCTTCGACCTTGCCGTGATCGACAGCGGTGCATTGGCCGGGCCCTATTGTCAGCGCAGTAGGTCAACTTGCAAATGAATGGGTAAGTCGAATTTCAATTATTTCTCTATTAACCCTTTGCATTCGAGGAATGTTTCGGTACGCAGAAATCCAGTCTGCTTTTTCAGTACAGTTTTTAATAACAAACGGTTACAAATGGTTCTTACCGTATTTATTTTAATTTTCTGATAATAATTCTTATTTTAATTTTAAAACACTCTGGCGAGAAGCGTCACTCGGGTGCGAAGGGTTAATTTTCTAAAAATTCCGAGATTTTATTCCTTCTTCCTTGGAAACAGCGAATACAAATAATTAATAAAAAGTAAATTCCATTTAGTAATTTACGTACTAATTACGTAGTAATTCACGAATTAGGTAACAGTTGCAGTGGTAGTATTTTTAATTATTTGTACTCGTTCCTCGATGTATTTTCAACGCGCATCTTGCTACCTACCCGGCGCGGTGGCTCTCCGAGGTCGGACGGCCCTGAGCGCGCGGAAGGCGAGCGCCGTGATTGGTCAGTGTTTTTCGTTAATAATTCAAAAACGAAGCCCCATCCGACATTTTTGCAAAGGAAATTGTTGCTTAGAATTGTCTCACCTACCCCCCATTTCCGTTTCTTACACTATTTACGGGACACCCTGTATATATAAAAGAGTAAAAAAGCAACGCGAATCGTGATTGTTCGCAACACTACCCTGAAAAGCAAACGCGAAAAATAGTATTTTGCAACTCTACGAGCAATCGCGTTTATTAATAATTCGCAACGCTATTTTTAAGCAAACATTCAGTACCTAAGTTTGCAAAAAACCAATCGCGTATCGTGTCAAGGCGCAACACTAACAAACGCGATTATTGGATATTCGCAACTCTATGTATATCATAACCGCGAGTTATGGGGAGGGATGGCTGGCATGTATGGTGCAATCATGTACCATCAGGTACATGCATACGTGAGCCAGTCAGACAAATAAACTAACTACAACTACAGACGAGTTAAGTGACAAAGTAGTAACAGGAATGACTTTCCATTTTCATCCGAGGATTCAGCTCATTGAGAGCCTTTTCTTTCTTCGGCGGTCCTGCCGATGCCTGAAACTTACGGAAGACTGGGCTCGAGATTTTGTGCAATACGTAGTCTTCCAACAATATACGAATTGTTGTAAGAGCATACGTGGTGAATCTCGAGCGGGACGAACGTTTCGAAAGGGACCTAATCACGGCCGCGAGCACGAGAGAGCGACTTTAAGAGTCGCGCGATTCGAGGAGTCGAAAATAAAGCCGAAACAAACAGCACAAGTGCACCGTTTGAATCAGCAAGATTTCTACTCTCGAAATCGTAACTACAGGAACAGAACTGCCACGCGAAAACGCGCCTACCCGAATTACTAATGTGGACAGTCCTGCCCTGACTCTACCTACTTAGGTTTAAACACACACACCAGAGAATAAGTTACCTACCTACCTAACCCTATATTTAAAAAAATGCAAAACTCAGTCTTCAAACAAACACTCCACGGTTCTCATTCTCAATGTCCAGGCGCGACCTAAACTAGAGAGGACTCCCCGGGTTCCTCCGACACCCGGACACAACCTCATTCATACTCTAATTGTGTACGTACCAGTTTTTGCAGTGGACTGACAAAGCTAGTACCCATTGCGTACTTTTATTATTTATGTAAAACATTTTAATATATCTGATATAGTCTTTATTAAAATATACTCTATACATATATGATTACATAAGATTGAAAAGCTAATTCATTATGCATTTAACAATATTATTGACGTATATGCAATACGAACAATTGCCAAGTAAATAATAACTATAAGTTTAATATTATTATTACGATTGTTATAAATCTAATGGTAAAAAATTCTGTATCTGAATTGTAATGAACTTTTGATACGATGCACTTCCACAACCTAACCACAAACACACATACACTCCCGTCCATAAGTCACCGGACACTTACTCGTTTTCAGCAAAAGAATGATTAAAACACAGATATAACTCTCTAGCTTGATTTTATTTTTAATCTTGTAATATTTAGGTATTTTACGATAATTTCGGTATATAAAAATAGAAATAAATATTAGTTATTTAAATAAAAGTTTAAAAAAGGAACTGCATGCATAAACACTTATTTCGTTACATTTCCATTCGGTACATGTTGGGATAAATTGTTCGCTTTGGACGTTCAAAACCATCAAAGGACTATATTGGGAACATTGTAAAGAGTTTATAAACACTTTGAGAGGAGTTCTAGACTAAACAGAGATAAGCATGGAGCTGCGAAGGCGAAGTCGCTGTTTCTTCTTCATTTCAAGTTTGACAGTGCATGTGATCAGTATGAGCAGTTCTAGAAAAGAATTATCCATTCAAAAGCGTTCGAGTATTATTACTCTTGCTAAAGAAGGCTATTCTGTGCGGGAAATTGCAATAAAAACTAAAATTCCGAAATCAACAGTGCATGATACAGTGAAAAAATTAACAGAGACTAATACTTTTGAATATAAAAAACGAACTGGACGGCCCAAAAAAACAACAGAAAATGAAGACCGCTATATAGAAACGTTAAGTAAACGAAACAGGAGGATGACATCAACAGAAATTGCGGCAGAAGTTAACAAAGATCGAGAGGATCCAATTGGTACGACAACAGTTAAGCGGCGTCTTTTGCAAGCAGGGCTTCGCGGGTGTGTTGCAGTTAAAAACCCGTTATTAAGGACTCAAAATAAGAGAAAAAGGCTGCAGTAGGCAAAATTACATAAAGATTACACTGCTGAAGATTGGGAAAAGGTGTTGTGGACCGATGAGTCGAAGTTTGAGGTGTTTGGTACAAAACGACGAATCCATGTGCGTAGGAAACAAAGTGAAAAATTAATTCCCGATTGTATTGTACCAACCGTTAAGCATGGGGGTCAGTCTGTAATAGTATGGGGTTGTTTTGGGGCAAATCAAACTGGCGATTTAGTGCAAATCGAGGGAATATTAAAGAAAGAACAATATTTGTAAATTTTACATGACCATGCAGTGCCGTCTGGAAAACGCTTAATAGGACGAAACTTTATATTTATGCAGGACAATGATCCCAAACACACCGCAAAAATTTGTGCAAATTATTTAAAAGACCTAGAAAATAATCATGAATTGAAAATTATGGTATGGCCTCCGCAATCACCCGATCTTAATCCAATAGAGAAATTATGGGAAGAAATAGACAGAAACGTACGCAAAGTGTGTCCAAAATCAAAAAAGCATTTATGGGAACTATTACAAAAAAGTTGGACAACAATAAATCCAGAAAAATTAAAAAAATTACTCGACAGGATGCCACGACTAGTCCAAGCAGTGATAGCCGCACGCGGCGGATATATTGACGAAAAGAAAATATAAGACATTTCGGTAAGATATTTGACATTTCTCCACTACTTCTTTATCGTAAAATACCTAAATATTACAAGATTAACAATAAAATCAAGCTAGAGAGTTGTATCTGTGTTTTAATCATTCTTTTGCTGAAAACGAGTAAGTGTCCGGTGACTTATGGACGGGAGTGTACATATGTGGACAGTACATCGCGCACGATACACTAGCATTGTCAGTCGCACGGATAAATTATTATTGTAAATGTTACAAACTAAGTCATCGTGCCCCGTTGCCTTCGCTCGTGCAAATAACACTTGGGCATGTGCATGAACTTATGCAACGAACACGGAAAAGTATCCTGAAAATCCTGACTAGAACAACTGGTTATTAATAATTAACTAAACGGTATCTATTCTCAATTAAAATGACTCGACTTGTTATATGTAATATATCAACAACAGAGTACGTTAATATTGAAAGATATTATTATTCAAGAAAAATTTGTGATTGAAATTTAATTGTTCAAAATGTAAGACTTTAATAAAGATTTCATGATAAAATAATTTACTTTGCAAATTGAACTAAATTTGTTAAATTACTATTCAAAATATTCAATTAACCATGGTCGGTTCTGTCGTCAAAGTAAATTTAAAAAAAAATAAAATTAACATGCATGTTCCTTTGAGTTGAAAATCGACCAGTCGCGAAACGCCTTCTTGCACATAAAATACATCATATGATGTATTAATTGATAAAACGAATATTTAATAATTATATTAATGATGTAAGATATGTTACTCAATCGTACAATTAATATAATGTTTTCACATTATATTAATTCATATTCTACTCGATTATATAATTCATATAAAGATAATAAACATATTTCATATATTTTATCAAAATTGTGTAATAATCATATTGTGTAATATTTATTGATAACATTAAAAAACGCGAGTGCGAGAAGACCCTAGCCTGCACTAAAAAAATATAACTCATGGGTATTTTTTATACCCGCGGTCACTTAACTGGTCAAAAATACCAAGTATACAACTGGTCACCCGTGTTGATTCGGATCTTTCATCCTACAACATGGTTGGGGACCAGAGGAAACAAAATAGCATGCGACTTACCAGTGATGACTTGAAGTCCTCGAAATCATCCATCAGTCATCCATCAGTCAGCATGGTCCTGCTGGTTAGATTCAGGTCCAGAGACTGTAACAAAAATGCAAGAAAACAATTAGAATCGATTATTAAAATTATAGAGATTTTTAATTAACAAATACTTACATTGTTTGCTCGTGGAGCATCGCCCAATAGTCCTCTTCGGTGATGCACTGACTCTAATTCCGGTAACGAGGAGTTTAAATTTCAAATTGAAAAAATAATTAATTTGATTGGAAAATATTAAATTAGATTACCGCGACCGAAGATTGAAATCGGCGAACAAATGATTCTATTATCGCGATTCAGAGAACAAGGAGAGCCACGATGCTCTGGAAGTAATTTAATATTGCGTAAGAAACACTGCTTCTATTCTCGCGTTTGCCTAACATCGCGAACGACAACGTGCTCGGGGTCACTTTGCCCCGAGAAACAAACTTGTTGCTACGTACAATCACTGAATCTACCGGCCGCATTGCGCGCAGCCAACAAATTTCCTGGAAAGAAAAGAGCTGAAAAGAAAGGGACAGGAGACAAGAAACACAACAAGCACACCTGTGCTTTGCCTATCGATTTCCTTTTTTCTTCTTACAAGAGTTCGTCAACAGAAATACTGCTTTAGTTAGCACTGCTGTATACATAGTTTGACATGATCAATGCCACAAAGGCGAAATATTCTCAATCAATGAGAATTTCAACGATAAAATATTATCAATTTATAAATATTATATCACTAAGTTTCATCGTTAGAGTTGTAAGCATGATTATGTTTACTTTCTCGAACGTTAGAATATCCCGTAATTTTTATAAATATTCCGAAATTTGCAAGAATTAAACTTCGTTGGTTATTTGTGCTCGAATAGCATATTTCAACGCCGCAGTTACTACATTTTCTTAAACTTGCATCGAAATATATATGTAAATTGCAATTACAACAATTCATAAAGAAATATAAACAATCAATTGAATAAATAATAGTCGGAAATATTTAATCGCGATCAGAATACAGTCTAATATAAACTATTGCAATCTATCGTTGATATCTACCGACGCCATTTTTGTATACTTCGATATATATCGAAGTAGATAGAAAGTTTGTTAACTGTTTTAATATTTTATCTTAACAATGACCGATTACAAAATTAAAATCATGCTTGCAACGGATAACTTATTAAAGCGATAAATATTAATATGGATGTCAATTTTTATTGTAATTATTTAAACGTTACCAATATACCCTTCAAAATTTGTCGATTCTGCCATCTGTTATGGTGTACTTTACGCGCCAATGAAATTTTCCATGGCGTCGAATTTCAATCAGAGACTGCAACAGAAATGAAATACAAATTAAATCATAATTAAACAATAATTGATAATAATGAAGAAATATTAAAAGGTTAGAAACACGTATGTACATCGTTGGTCGCGAAACGCCGACACGTCTTGGCAGGTTCCAATAAGTCTTATTATTTCTTAATTTCGAGTTCCAATAAGAGACTGTAACAGAAACGAAATAACGATGCATTAAAGTACGCAAACGATTATTACAATTAAGTAATGATTAAATCGAAACCGTATTGCAAGAGATCGTAAGTAGTAATACGCGAATAGTAATAGTGGAAGGATAAACAGGTTAGAAATACGCACCTCGGTCGCGAAACGCCGATACGTCTTGACACGTCTTGCTATGTTTATTTTCAAAGTATGAATGATGGCCGTCCGCTGTGCTCGGCAACGCTCGCGAATTAGGCGGCGGGATGGGGGAAGCTCCGATGTCTCGCGAAGCTTGTTTACGAACCCGAGGGATACCTCGGATAGAAACCTCGGATAGACTGATTTTTAGTAAATTATTTACAACTTTAACTAGACAAGCAACGCGAATAATTCGTACTTCGCCACGCTAATAGCAAACCGGTATCAAATCTTATTCGCAACACTACTCTGAAAGCAAACGCGAAAATATTCATCGTTCGCTACCTTGAAAACAAACGCGATCATTTGTAAAAAAGTTGAAATGGTTTCTACCGTATTTGAAAACTTGATGGGAAATTTAGATCAAACAATTTTTTTTAAGCGCACTCGGAACAAAATACGAAGAATACTTACATTTTTCGCACGTGGGCATCGCCAAATACTCTTTTTCGTATAGATACAGGTTTCCTGTCGAAACGTGTTCACAAACTCTCAAAGCATTATGGCGTCGTATCTATAGCGTGACCGTAGTTTGACCGCAGTTGAGAGTCTCATGTGGTTGAATTGTAATTACGAGCTGCCACAGAAATAAAACACAAATTTGTTAACAGACGCTTATTAATATTGGATAAATGCATCGATGGATAATGACGAAAAGAAGAGAACCGGTTAAAAATGAAAAATACGTTTGACCGTAGTTGAGCGTCCCGTGTTTGAATTGTAATTACGGGCTCTTAGAGAAATAAAACACAAATTTTTTAATATGCATTTATTAATATTGTATAATTGCATCGATGGAGAATGACGAGGAGAATAGAAATGGTTAAAAATAAAAAATACGTACCTAATTAGACGAGAAGCTGTCAACGCACTTCTCACAACACTTTATAGACGAAGAATGACGAACAGGATCGGACACGATCTCGCGCGAGGAGTGGGGAGTGGGGTGAGGGAGTCACGTAGTCCGTCTCGACTCTTGATGTGTATTTTCGAAAGAAAGGTTAAACCTTAAGCCGCGTCCCCACTGGGTCGGCTTTTGCCGTTCGGCACGGCCGATCGGCAAAAGCCGAGAATTGCGTCTACACTGCGTCCGCATCTGTCATCTAGCACGGCCGATCGGCACCCTAAGTACTTCTCGGCAAAGCCAAACACTGCATCGTCTTGGATAGCATGGCTTGAAAAGCCGACCGGCATGCCGACGAGTCGATCGGCACGATGTCGGTAACCATCAAAAGAGATCGTGCCAAGACACGAGAGCACGAAAGTTTCATGTCAATTTCGTTCCAAAACCATCATCGAGATACAAAGATACAGGAACTTTAAACGTTAATAACTTTTTAACAAAGCCTCCATCAACAAATTGGTATTCTTTCGCGATCGAACGGAAAATTTCACAGCGCGACGATTGCTACCTCCAGTTCTGAAAGGCCCAGGCAGGGCCATAAAGCCCCGTCTTGTAACCAAATATGGTCATAGGCGAAAGATTTTTTCCTCGTGCCCATATTTTTGCATAGTCGATGTTTCCGGAGCCCGTTTCTTCCTCCGATACGCGATTTTGGGGGTGTCAACCGAATTTGGTATTAACTTTTAGCTCGACCGATTGGTCATCGACTAAGGGAAGGAGGACCCATTTTCACACCCCGTTTGGGAGGAAAACTCTTTCCTCATACCTGAACGTGGTGGAGGAAGACTTCCAGGTCACCCCCAGAACGAGGGTGCCCGAGGTTTTCTCCCCAAGTCGAAGGCTACGTTAATTTATCGAAGAAAAAACGGGACTCCGGATTAGGACGCGACGAGTGGCCGCGCGTGTTTGACAGCTGTTTTATGGCTATACACAACGATTTGCAATTTTTTTTCTCCGTTGAAAAATTTAGACACCTAATTGGATTTTCAGTAAGGAATTTTTTTCTCGAAAGTGCGTACGATTTTGGAGGTATGTGTAATGATAAAAAATGATTGTAATTGATCCCCGCAACCGAAAATAATTTTTTTAGAACGATTTGAAAAATTTTTTTTCGCCGAAAAATTTCAGCACCTACTCGATTTTTTTTCTCGAAAGTAGATAGGATTTCGGAGGTATGTGTACTCACCAAAAATGATTGTAGTTGACCCCCGCAACCGAAAATAATTTTTCCAGAACGATTTGAAATTTTTGAATTTAATTGTTAATAACTTTTTAACAAAGCTTCCATCAACAAATTAGTATTCTTGATTTTCGTCTTATTTTGGCCTCTACTATCGCTCATTAAAATTTTTGCTAGAGGTGGCCGAACACCCTGTATATTCTTCTGCTACGTAAACTCGGACGCATCCAAAATCTTCGTTTTTTAGGCATTTTTTTTGCATTTGCTATTACTATAACTGCAGCAGCACCAGTTATTACTTCGTCGTCACTGTACATTTTTTGTGTACTGAAATGGCTTTGCCGCGGTGCATAGCAGTGGCACGGCCGTGCCGCCTTTTGCCGAACGCTGTGCCGATCGGCAAATGCCGAGCCGTGCCGACCCAGTGGGGACGCAGCTATCGGCAAATGCCGAGCCGTGCCGATCCAGTGGGGACGCAGCTTTATATCTCGAAGAACTGAAAATAAATAAAATTAAGACATGATGTAAATAAAATTAATATAAAAAGATATAAAACAAACAATTAATTAATGATTTATAATCTTTATACTCCTGTGACGTCACAATGAGCAGCATCCGACTTTCGATTATTCGATAGATTCAATAGTGAAAGGTCTATTCATATACCTCGTCTGTGCTTTCACCTTATGGACTTTCGCGGCCGAATCTGACTGCCATACCGACCTGAAAATTCGGAGGTGATTTTAGCGGCCTCTTTTCATGGATGGCGGTTAGTTGAGAAACTAGGCACTGAATTAGTATTGATGGGCAGCCAGCTGTAGTGTGTGCGTAAATACATGTGATTTGACTATGGGGGGGATTGAAAAAGACAGTGCAGTATTATCAGATGGCTGACCCGTGCCCAAAGGGAGCTGCCCCTCCACTTACACACACTAATGCCAACCACCTTGTATATGAGTTCTGGCGTTTCGTATCTCTTCGAGGATTCGAGAAAGGCGGCGAATGTCAGTCTATCCTTCTTGCTCTTAACACAGCCGAAATTCGATCTCGCATAATCTCGAGCCGAGATTGTCGACTGCCCAGGCATTTTTGACTTTCCGACCTATGTAGGCGTATACAATGTATAAGCAAAATACCATAATGAAACAAAAATTTTTTTTACGGAAATACACGTTTTAGGACCCCTTGATCATATTGTCGGAGTGCGTTTTAACAAAATACTAAAATATTTTATTGATACAATCGACTGCCGAAGCGAGGAGAAAACAGGAAGAAGAAGAAGAAGAAGAAGAAGAAGAAAAAGAACGAGCCCGCTCGCTCGCGGATTATTTATACACCTCGCGCACATGCTCTCTCTTTCTTTCCTTCTCTCGCGCGCGCGCACGCATTTCTTTTCTAATTGCGCGAATATTCAAATCGTTGCTACAATTCGGCCATCCTGCTCGTTCGACGTCCTCGTCGACAGTCTTCTCCTCTCGCTTCGTTACATCAGACGCATACATGATCAACACCTTTTTCGAGTAAGGTATTACATTTCATCTACATGTTCTACGACTATCTGTTTTTCGGGTGCTCTTCTCGAACGTGTCTGCGCGCGATTCGCGTATTCTCCCGCTCGCGCTATGAATTTTAGTCGGTCTACCGCCACCACTCCCTGATAAGTTCTGGCGCTCTGTTTTTCGCCCTCAATGTCTCGCACAACATAGCGGTCGTCCCCGAGTACCCTTTCGATTTCGTACGGTCCTCGATATTTGGGTGACAATTTGCGACTTTCACCTGATGCTGGCGTTTCGCTTCTTATAAGGACTAGATCGTTTACTTGGTATTCCCTCGCTTTGGCCCGTTTTTTGTTAAATTGTCTGCTAAGCGCGTTTTCGTTTTTCTTTAATAATTCGCTAACATCTTCGCTCGTCTCTGTTACTCCAAATTGCGCGTTAATCTCCCGAATCTCTTGGGTGAGCTCGCTTTCGTGCCATCCCGGGGCTTTATTGGTAAAAACAATTTCATACGGTGTTTTTCGCGTAACTTTATGCCTACTGCTATTGATGCCCCATTGCACATCGTACAATTTTTTATCCCAGTCTTCGCCATTGATTTCGTGCGTCATCGCAGTTAGGCTATTTAGTAGGGATGTGCGAGACCCCGAAAACATCGGGAACCCGATGGTCGGGACGAATCGGGAAGAGGTCGAGTCGGGTCGGGTCGGGTTCCCGATAGTTTCGAGACTTTTAAATTTTCGGGATTTCCGAAAAAAGTCGGGATTCTCGAGGGATTCGGGATTCTCGAAGGAGTCGTTCACTAGTTGCTTGAGTTGCGGGTACACCTATGTATCGTCATCAGTGTTCATCACTGAATTCTTTGAATTTCTTCTGCTAGTTTTCGTGAAGTTATTGGAAACACGGATTCTGAGAATCATGTGATCTAATGTAATCAAACGTCTGACTGCGTGCTTAGTACTTGGGCATTGTGTACGCTGTCCATTCAGTATCGCTGGGACATTCGGGGAGCGCATATATTTCAAACTGTGTGTGAATTTAATAAAGATTAAATATTTTTCCCCAAAAATGTCAAGTGATAGTGAGAATGAAGTTGTGGTAGCTGGAAGTAGTGCAGAAGGCATGATGCAAAGGAAGAAGGTAAAGAAAAGCTTTGTTTGGAAATATTTCCAGAAAAAAGATGATACAAAGGCGGAATGCACACAATGTCATCATGAATTTAAAACTAAGTATGGAAATACTACTGGTTTATTACGCCATTTGAAACGTATGCATCCAAACATAAGTATATGTACTGGAAAAGAAACTGAATCGATAAAGAATTTGTTACATGTACAAAGTGATACACGTAAGATTGTTAAACCAGAAGATATAACAAATGGTATTGCTCGACTGATGGTTCTAGATCTGCGACCCTTCGATATAGTTGAAGGCGTGGGCTTTAACGAATTAATTAAGCTTGTTGCACCACATTACAAAATACCTAGTCGAACAACGTTTTCAAGGGAAAAAATACCACTCATGTATGATGGTTTGAAGAAACAAATTTTAGATAAAATAAATAAAGATATTGAAGAAGGTAACAGATTTTATTATTATTAATAAAATTATTAATCTCGATTATTTCGAGAATCCCGACTCTTTCGAGAATCCCGACTCCTTCGAGAATCCCAAATCCCTCGAGAATCCCGAATATTTAAAAGTCTCGAAACTGTCGGGAACCCGACCCGATCCCGAAAAAATTTCGTGTTCTTGACCCGACCCGATATTTCGGGGTTGTTCCGTCCGGTCAGCTCGGGTTTTTCCGTTCGTTTATGGTGCCAGATGCGGAACCTTGACTTTGTCGGAAAAGTCTTCGAACATTCCGCATCTGGCAAATTTCATCGTAAAGCATTCAAGCACTTTAGCTTTTCGAAAGTGCAAGGCCCGAGTTGACCGACGAAGGGCTGCATTGTTCCGCGGGTGGCACGGTCCTCTACAACGACCGTCGCCAACTCATGGAACAATGCAGCCATAAAACGTCTGCAACGCACGTGTAGCTAGGCGTAATTCGGAGTCCCGTTTTTTCCTCGGCAAAATTAACGGGGCCTTCGACTTGGGGAGGAAACCTCGGTCACCCTCGTCCAGGGTGAGATGGGACTCTTCCTCCTCCACGATCGCGCGTGGGAGGAGTTTCCTGGCCAACGGGGCAGGAAAATCGATCCTCCTCCCCCAAGTCGATGGCCAATCGATAAACGGAAGAAGTCAACGCGAATCGGTTGACGAACCCCCAAAATCGCGTCTCGGAGGGGGTTCAAGCCGAGGAGGAAACGGGCTCCGGACACTTCGACACTCGTCGCTGAAACCTCAGACAACAACTATCGAAATCTTTAACTCGTCGCTAAAAGTTCGAAGACAACGGTCGAAATCCACTTTGACTCGTCGCTGAAACCTCAGACAACAACTATCGAAATCTTTAACTCGTCGCTAAAAGTTCGAAGACAACGGTCGAAATCCACTTTAACTCGTCGCTGAAATCTCAGAGTAAACGTTCCAAAATCGGCAGTTCAATCGTCTCGTGAACCATTCGTTATTCGAATATCATTTCGCGAAACCTCAGCTCAAGCGGTTCGTGAGCAACAAATCGTGATTCGACATTAAAGAGAACAGCCGGATTTCGATTCGAAACAATCCGGCAATTAACTAGTCGCTCAAGATTAATTTGGCGAGCGACGGCTAGGAACCCGCGTACCACGAAGGTTAAGAGGGCCTTACAACCCCTCAGAGTTTAAAAGAAAACTCACGCGACTACCTGGCCAGTACCGCCGCGACGGTACGATTCAGGGGTCTCGCACATGCCTACTACAGTATTGTCTCTCTATAGTCGCGCGTTTTCGGATTCTCTATAGACGCGAAGCTATCCCCACTACTTCGTTTGTAATCACCGTGCCGCGACATCGGGTATCGGATATCAAAGAGAAAGCCGAAGAAAAGTCGACGAGCCCCATCCCCCTTGAACGCTCGAGCGTGAAATCAAAGAAAGCCGAATAGACTACTCGTCTCTCAAGTTGCGTGCGCCCGGTCCCGACACGCGCGGCTATAGAGAGACAATACTGTATTTAGTATAACGCTGTTCGTCCGCTCGACTTGCCCCTTCGCACGCGGTGTGCCTGTAGCTACCTTTATGTGTTGGATCCCGTGATCCTGGCAAAATTTTTCAAACTCCCTCGCGGTAAACGCTGTCCCTCGATCACTGACGATACGTTTGGGCCTACCGTAGTGTGACATAAAATCTCGGATGAACGCCAAGGTAGATCTCGTCCCTACATCTTTTGTTGCCCTTAACACTACATACTTGCTGTATCCGCATATAATCACAGCTACATATTTATTGTCACATTCCGTCGTCGGTAACGGCCCTAAATGGTCGATATGGATAGTTTGAAACGGAGCACTACCTTTGTCTAACGGGTGCAAAAATCCGGGCTTTTTCCGTGTGAGGACCTTAGAATATAAACATGTTATGCATCGATTCACGTATTTGGTAACAAAATCACGCATCTTCGGGAAATAATATTCTTCCTTGGCCTTTTCTAAAGTCTTATCGATGCCTAAATGTGCCACTGAATGGTGCGCTTCGGATATTATTTCATAACGTAGGTCGCTCGGTACATATAATCGCCATCGGCCTTTGGTAATTTTATAAACGCGCGCATTGTACATTGTGAATTTTTCGTGAGCCTGCGCTTCCCCTGCTTCTAATCTATCGCGCAGACTTAATATTTCCGGATCTGCTCTCTGCATCGCCGCTACCCAATCTGTGCCAATTTTTATTCCTAGAACGGGAAGTCCCGTGACTTCCATATCTTCGCTCTCTTCGACCGGATTCCTACTTAGCGTGTCTGCTAGCTCATTCCGTTTCGCGGTGTGATATTCGATCTCATAATCAAACTCGGACAATTTTACAAACCATCTTTCCACTCGCGGGTTTAAATCCCTTTTGGTACCTAGCATTTTAAGGCTATTGCAATCTGTTTTTATTACAAAGTGGATTCCTATCAGATATACGCGAAATCTTTCCAGCGCACAAACGATGGCTAAGGCTTCTAGTTCAAACGAATGGTATTTTGCCTCTTCAGGCGTTGTTTTACGACTGTAATAGCACACGGGTTGCCAAATTTTTCCATTTTGTCTTTGTAAAAGTACTGCACCTAGTCCTAAAGCACACGCGTCTGTATGAACTTCTGTATCTGCGGTATGGTTATATATGACAAGCAAGGGTTTTGACATTAACAAATTTTTAATCGTTTCGAACGCGTTATTTTGCTCTGCATCCCAATGAAATTTCGTTTCCTTTCTTAATAAGTCGGTTAAAGGTTTTACTATAAGCGCAAAGTTTTTGACAAATCGTCAGAAGTAGCTTGCTAACCCCACGAAACTTCTCACGTCGCGGATCGTCTTTGGCATTGGGAATGATTTGACACTCTGCACCTTTCGTTCGCTTGGTCGTATACCTAAAACTGATACTTCAAACCCCAAATATTCTACTCTTAATTTAAGGAAATGACATTTTTTTAGGTTTATGGTTAATTCCGCGTCTCTAAAAACTTCGAAAATTTGTACTAGACGATTCAAGCCCTCCTCTACAGTCATACTCGGTATAATGACGTCATCTAAGTAAGCCATAGCTATATCATAACGCAGAGAACCTAGGATAGTATTTATCAACCGCTGAAATACCGCGGGCGCGTTACATAGGCCGAAGGGCATCCTTTTAAATTGGTAATGTCCGTCTGGTGTTATAAAAGCTGTTTTTTCTCGCGACCCTGGTTCTACCGGCACTTGATAATAACCGCTAAAAAGATCTACATATACTCGTATAATATTTTTGCCCGTGTAGTCTATCCAACTGATCATCCACGCGCGGCAATGGATACTTATCTTTAACGGTCGCCTTATTAATTGCACGATAATCGACGCACATCCGCATTTCGCCGTTCTTTTTTCGTACTAATAAAACCGGACTGGCAAAGGGGGAATTACTATTTTCTATGACATCCGCCGTCTGTAAATCATTAATCATGTCTTTCAATTGTTGTCTTTCGTGATAGGACATACGATACGTCTATAAACTACAGGTTTGTCCGTCGCAAGTTCTATTCGCATTGTCGCCCTATCTGTTCTACCTAGCTGTTTCATCGTATTCGCAACAAGGTCACGGTTCTTATTGAGCACACGCAGTAGATCGTCCTTCTCTTCTCCCTCTAAGTCTGTGTCAACTCGATCCTCGGTAATCGGCTCGTCGTTGATCTCTCGCTCAAGAGCTCGCTCCTCGCAGACTTCCCCACGGGTGATGATGTCGCCTGGCTGGATCGTTACTCGTTGACCGGTCACATTTAGGACAGGTAGAACGGTCTGTCCTTTCTCGTCCGTGGCGACGACGCATCTAGGTATTATGGGGCCTACCTCCCGTAGGCCACCCTCGATACACATCTGCTCGTTTGGTACATGACCTGCTACAACAATATGACCCAGATAATTATTTGGAATTACATACTGTTTGTCGGCTCGGAATGTGGTTTTTTCATTGAACTGTGTTACGTCATCCCCTGGTTTGTCAAAAGTGGTCATCACTCTCAACTCGCCGCTGCGGCTCACGATGACGACCTCGGGATGCTCGGTGTAAGGATGTCCTACCAACAGTGGCACGGCTTGACTTCCTTTTGGCACCACGTGAATTTCAGTTCGTACCGCAACACCTTCGATGCTGATGGTTGCCGTTAATACGCCCACCGGTTGGACTCTGCCTTCACCGTACCCTATAAAACTGTTTAAAAATGTCTCATGGTAAGTTAAACCAAGTTCGTTAGCCACGTCTTGCCGCAATGTCACCACACTACTCCCCAAATCGAGATAACACTTGACCGGATGGCCGTTCAGCAAAGCGTCCTTGAAATATTTTTGATGCGTGTCGATAGTAACGTGCAGAACTTGGACAGTCTCGCCTCGTGCTGCCGTGGTTGTCGTCGCTGCTGTGGATCGTGTTGTCATTCTTTGTTGATCTCGAGAGATACTCGCCTGGCATGACCGTGACATGTGCCCGCTCTGGCCACATTTGAAACACGTTGGCAACGGTCTCGGCCTCGGACAGGCACGCGCTGTATGCCCTGTTTGTTTACAGGCGAAACAAGTTAACTGCGTGCTGGAATGTGGCGATCTGTTTACATGTCGTCTTTCAAGGACCGTTGGTATCTCCTTGAAACTCAAATTTGACTGCCGTAAATCGGCCAGGAGTTCGGTCGGTCGGCTATAACGACTTAACGGGCCCAAAAAATCCCTAATTCGCGGGCTGTTCAGACCGTCGACGATCCATTCGATCGCCTCACGATCGCCCATTCCAGCTCGAGTACATTTAGCAAGCTTCTCATAAAAATATTCGATCATATCTTGGTTAGGCCTCTTCTTATAATTTTGAGCTTCCATTCTTACACTCACCATACTCTGGTCCGACGGGAAGTTTCCTCGCAAGAGCTCGTTCCATTGTGGCCACGAGCGTTGAATGCTTGGCAGGCTATCTCTCCATTTCCGGGCTACACCTGTTAATTGGGCAAGGGCATGATGTCGAATCGCTATTTCATCCCATTTATAAAGGTCGCCGTATTCCTCGATCTTTTCCATCCATTCCTCGATGGTGAGATCGTTTTTCACCGGATCGAACGTCGGCAGTACACTCGTCACATCGCGAAAATGCCTCTCCTCTTCGTCTCGTCCCTCGTTGGCCATCATTTCGAGAAAATGGTATACGTATACGCTCACTCAGCCGTATATGTCCTTTTTCCTTCAAAATTCCGCACAACACAGTATTTCGCGCTCCAACGCCTGTCTGTGCTCCAACTTAGACACCGAAACATTGTCCACTGCACTTCGCGCTCCGAATTCCCGAACGTTCCAATAATGACTGCCCGATAAAATTTCGCCACGTGCTCGCGAATAATTCAAACACACGTGATTTAGTCAATTCGATTTAAATCAGTTCACGACTCTCACTCGCAATTTCGGTTTACGTGGACCAATCCCACTTCTGATAATTGTCGGAGTGCGTTTTAACAAAATACTAAAATATTTTATTGATACAATCGACTGCCGAAGCGAGGAGAAAACAGGAAGAAGAAGAAGAAGAAGAAGAAGAAGAAAAAGAACGAGCCCGCTCGCTCGCGGATTATTTATACACCTCGCGCACACGCTCTCTCTTTCTTTCCTTCTCTCGCGCGCGCGCACGCATTTCTTTTCTAATTGCGCGAATATTCAAATCGTTGCTACAATATTTTAACTATTAAAAAAAAGACATTTTTTTACTATGCTTATGAACGTGCGTTCATATATTTATACTATTAATACTATTGGGTCTAAACAACCGAATAAATTTCACTGTAATTTTTAATTTTTAAATCGGAAAATATTTGAGAATACTGTCCTATTTGTCCTCTTTGTTTAGCAATTTAAAAAAACGCTGACTCATTAAAATCAATCATATGAAAATGAATGGAAGTTGACACCGCCCCTACTGAAAATAAAGTACTGGAAAATTTTTGTTCTTTCAATGAAGAAAACTCTTTTGCTTAATCTTTTTCGAAGGCGAAGGCAAAAAAGTCGATTTCGCCACGGCAACAATGGTTGGACGCGGCGCGTGGACATTCCCCCGAAATAGGGGATCGGTTTTTGTTTTCCAGAGACGCTAGCAACAATGTATTTTCCAAGAGAGTCGAATGTAAGGACCACTGAAGGACGCTCAGTCTACGATAAATTTATAACAATGTTTTGGGGTGCATGTGGCCTAAAGTGCGAATGAGACTAAACAGGCCTGGCAACGGGTGACGCGATAGTGGACGACCGCGTTGGGTCTCCAGGTAGCGCGAGTCGAGGCATTGATTGTTTATGAATAGAGAGAGAGTAGTTAAAAGAGGCAGACGACCTGACGTCGTACTGCTGGAAAAAATAAAGACTTTGTCCTGAAGGATCTGGCCACGGAGTGGGGAAGGCGGGGGACCTTCCGGTAAGAGCACTGTGAGGAACGGCACAGGACTTACCCCAGAACCGTCAAAGGCAAAATTTCTAACATACAGGCATGTCTCTATAAATTTCAAATTCATTAATCAATATGAATTTGTGATGTTATGTCAGCCAATTTCGAAAATCTGGTTTCGAGAAAAACGCATTTAAATTTCTGATATGATTATTAACCGTTGGGTACACTTCCCTCTAAATGGCTATAACTTTGTTATTTTTACGAATTTTAATGAGTCTACGTTTATTATAATTGCTAAATGAAGAGGACGAGTTGCGAGTCAAAGATCAGTTGCGGGGTTTTTAAAAAGGACAGATTAGCAGTTTTGTTCTCATTAATGTTTGCAGCGTGTTTGCGAGGGATGTGTCCGATATATACATATGTATATAATCAATTCATTTTCCTTCAATAATTCTCCATTGCAAAAATTCTACAGTATTCTTACATTTTTTTATATTTAAAAATTTTCCCATGTTATTAGAAAGTAGATATACGACGAAAGTTATACAACTTATAGTTCCTAGCATGTATAACATGTATATGTATATAACGCATGGTCGCTTCGTATGGAAAGTCAATGAATCTTCAAAAAGCGCCCAGGTTCGATTTCGAGAAATGTAAGGTCTGTCAGTCACGATGGCTTTTGTCGTTTACTGACGATTCGAACGGGTGGCGATGCCAGCAGGCTTGCTTTCGAGAAATGTAAGCGACGTCAGCGATGCAAGAGCGAGAAGGAAAGCGAGTATCAGCCTGTTCTTTTCGGCTCTTCCGAAACTCAACGAGCTCACGTACACGCAATTGGGCATAGTGTGCGAAAGTGAGGAATGAGGAGTTTCCGGGGCCCCGATGCACAGTCTGATTAAACTGATTTCGAGTCGCAAATACGTTTTTGCCGAGTTAGTTTTTAAATAAATAATATATTACAATTTAAAATAAAAAATAGAGGATTTGCGGTGTATTTATCAATGAGATCCTTACGTATTTTAATAATTTTGAAATCTTTAAATAATCTCAATCGATTGGTTATTCCAATGAAATTAATCGATTAATGTCCAATGATGGACCCTACAGCTTTAATTCCGTTCAAAAATAATAAAATTTATGTAATTTTATTTTCTGTCTCACTTCCTCTTGTGTTAATTTCTGCATCTGTTGATAACGTTGCGAGTGATACGAAAATGGTAATGGGATCCCGGGACCCCAGAAACTCCAGCCGAAAAATTACATTACATACGTAAATGTGATAGAGCACTTATGGAGTCATCTTGAAGAAAAAATTCGAGACCATCACATGTCTTCGAAACCAGATTTAAAAAATGCACTTTTATAGGAATGGAACAAAATTTCTAGTACTATAACCAAAAATTTAGTAAATTCAATGCCGCAAAGGCTTAAAGCGATTATACAATCTAAAGGAAATCCCACTAGATACTAAAATAGCAAATAGACTGATTTTTGTTACGTTTATGTACTAAAATTTATAGTTTTTGTTGTAAAATTAGAAGTGTACGAATACTTATTACACGTATATTTCACGCCAATTTCTGAAAATTTGTTAATATTTTCATAATAATTATAAATAAATAATTTGTTGTTAATGACATTTCTTCCAGAGATTTCTAAGAATATGTATGTATGTTTTTGTTAACATATTTTTGTAATAAACAAAGTTCTGCAAAGTTTTTGTTCAAATTGACTAGTGTACGAATACTTTTTACACTCACTGTACTTTCAAGAAATGAAATTGTAAGCGTTAAACTGTTGGTTTTAAATCTTTATTTTGATGTGTCGCTCTGATGTATACAACAGGGCCCCTCTCTCTCCGCACTGAGAGGACAGTGGAAACGGCTCCCGAATTTCGGTGAGCGACCGGTAGTCAGTTGTGTGTAAAGCCGAGAATTGCGTCTACACTGCGTCGGCATCTGTCATTTAGCACGGCCGATCGGCACCCTAAGTACTTCTCGGCAAAGCCAAACACTGCATCGTCTTGGATAGCATGGCTTGAAAAGCCGAACGGCATGCCGACGAGTCGATCGGCACGATGTCGGTAACCATCAAAAGAGATCGTGCCAAGACACGAGAGCACGAAAGTTTCATGTCAATTTCGTTCCAAAACCATCATCGTGATACAAAGATACAGGAACTTTAAACGTTAATAACTTTTTAACAAAGCCTCCATCAACAAATTGGTATTCTTTCGCGATCGAACGGAAAATTTCACAGCGCGACGATTGCTACCTCCAATTCTGAAAGGCCCAGGCAGGGCCATAAAGCCCCGTCTTGTAACCAAATATGGTCATAGGCGAAAGATTTTTTCCTCGTGCCCATATTTTTGCATAGTCGATAGCCTTTCGTTCCGTTCAACGACGGAATTTTCCGCAACCCCCACTAACTGTTCATCCCCTGCACTAGTCGACGAAGTCAGTGTTCCGTTTGATTAGCTCAGGTTTTTACGCTTTTTTGTGTTGCCAGATATGGAACCGTTACTTCGTCGCGAAAGTCCTCGAATATTCCGCATCTGGCAAATTTTGTTGTAAAATAATTTAGTGCTTTGTCGAAACGAAAGCGCTAGGCCCGAGTTGACCAGCGAAGGGCTATATTGTTCCGCGGGTGGTACGGTCTTCGAGGCCAAACGTCGCACAGTGTGACGAGTATGTACTTCGTCGTCACTGTACATTTTTTGGTTCGTTGCGTTTGGCGTTTCACTACTGACTGAATGAGGAAGAAATGGCTTTGCCGCGGTGCATAGCAGTGGCACGGCCGTGCCGCCTTGTGCCGCCTTTTGCCGCCTTTTGCCGAACGCTGTGCCGATCGGCAAGGTCTCTACGAATAACAAACGCTTATAGACCGCGCAGAAGTTACATTTTATTTGGTAAACCAGTTCTCCAAATGACTATTATATTCTCCTACATCGCCGTATCCCGTTCATCAGTTTAAACATATTTTCCTACAGTTTTCTCAGAAGTGGGATTAATTCACGTGTCGCGCTTGTTTCATTCTGACCACGTGTTAACGTACTTTTATGTTGTCGCGTTTAAAGCATTTGAACGGTTCCATGGGTATTTTATTGTTTTTGACCTTATTTCTGCGCTGGTTGAAGTGATTAGTCAGTCTGGCGTACATTGTGGTTTTGTGAATTTTTATGGATTTTGAATTATTTAAACCTGTGGTGATCGTTCGAAATTTTTAACGGCTTTCAAGATGGCGACAAAGAAACCTGCCGAATATACGGTATCGGAATTAAAAGGCATGTTAAAACATCTGAATTTGGGTACGAGTGGGACCAAGGCAGAACTAATTAACCGTTTGACGGCGTACGATGCCGATATCTGGACGAATCCGCCATCTCCGTACAATGATGCGGACGGAACGAGGTCATCTGCTCATACTCCGGATGACCAGGGCGGAGGAGAAAATTTTTTAATAGCTAACAAACCTACGTTTGATCGTCGAGAAGTTGAATTATTAAGACGCGAAAGAGAGTTGCTAGAACGAGAGATTCGCGTTTTGCGGAGGGAGAGAGCTGCTGATGCTCCGTCTCTGGTGGCGAACGCAGACCGGGATATTAGCACCATCAGCAATTTGTTATGCGAATTTTCGGGAACCGAAGATTCCTTTCCGAGGTGGAGGAACCAAGTGGAGATGCTGCAGAGGGTGTATCGGCTAGACAACGAGAGAACCAAACCCCTGATAGGAACCAAATTGAGAGGAAGAGCATTGAAGTGGTTTTACTCCAGGCCGGAATATGTGGAGATGTCCGTCGCTGAACTTTTTGAGGAAATGTCCTCCATGTTTGTCCATCGAGCTAGTACGTTGGCAAAGCGTCGGGAATTTGAACAACGCGAGTGGCAGGGCGGCGAAGCGTTTGCCGACTACTTTCACGATAAAGTTATTCTGGCAAATTGAGTCCCGATTGACGATGCCGAAATAATTGATTATCTAATCGAAGGCATTCCCGATGAGCGCCTCCGCGACCAGGCGCGATTCTAAGACATCGCCACTAAAGCGCAATTTTTTAAAATTTTTCAAAGAATCACCTTGCCTTCGAGGAAAAGAGAGAAGGAGCGGTTCGAGAGGCCATATGCAGGGAGGAAAGACCGCGAACCGTCGCGTGCACAACCACCAGCACCAGCGGGGAGTCAGAGACTACGTTGTTTTAACTGCTTCCAGCTCGATCATCGTACTGTTATGCCGTAAGCTGCAGACTCGTCTAAATAGTTGCGGCGTCACAATAATTAGGTTTATTTTAGATTGGGAAAGGTTCAAGCACTCGGACAAAGATATCAGGATATACCCTAAGGTTTATTCGGAGACTGAACACTGATGCACTCTTTACAAGATGAAACGTGAAAATGAGCCCGGAGGGCCAGGAGCGGTACGCTTTTATAATTTTTGGTTTAGGTACAGCCGGGTTAGGTCTGGGTGTATGACGCATTTGTTTTTACCCCATAAAGGAGTCAACAAGTTCGTCATCTTCTTGGAGTATCGCTTATGACTAACCTTATCACTATGAGTAATACTTATTTTTTATGGGGGCCTATGGCATGACACCCCTTTCCTTATTTTTAAAATTTTGATTACAATATTCAAAATTTTAATGGCTTAAATCTAATAGTTTTGGTTGCGGGTGGTACTGATCCTGTATCAAAGCGCAGAGTTTTAGATGTATCAAGCGGGGATTCTATGATGGTAGTCGGAGTTAAAGGAGCCGCCGGGTCTGGAGAGTATTCGACGACAGGCGTTACATGTTGATTTATGGTATTAAAAGCTTGCTGTCGTCCTCCGACATTGAACCAATTAATATAATAACAAGGTCTAGTAAATAGGTATTTAAGCATACGGAAAGCTTTTAATTTGTATAATACGTACAAGACGAGTACGGTCGCTACTGATGCTCCAATTATTTGTAAACTACTCCAAAATGATTCGTATTTATTTGTCGACCTAACATGTGATGATAGTCGCTCGGCTTCTTGTGAAATATCCATAAGAGATCTAGAATATTGTAACAAATGTTCTGGCTTGATAACATTCGTCGGTGTTGTCACAGGAAACCGTTCGTGGTATATCACGAGACGGAATCCGTTAACGGTTCAGCGTTGCACACGTCGTGGTTTGCACACGGCGTGCAATCGCCCTTTTCGGTTAGGGCGATCGTCGATTGTTAAATCAAACCGTTCTTAAGGGGATAGACGTGGGTAATGCAGCGCGCTGTAAACCGACACAATTTGGCCCGAAATAGGGGGTTTCGAAATAAGAGATTTTGCCCTTATATGAGCAGCTTTTGGGTCGAATGAGGTCTCATTCGAAAGAGGAAGGTCCAATGCAGTGCGCTCTGGTCAGAATCGAACGAGATTGTGTTCACATTTATTAATATCAACGTCGAAAGTCGAGAAAAAAATGAATGAAATACAGCCACAGAATCGAGGTCTTTTTAGGTTACTAAAAGAGTTGTACGATTCCAATACTGACCAGAGCGCGCTGCATTGGACCTTCCTCTTTCGAATGAGACGTCATCCGACCCAAAAGCTGCTCATATAAGGACAAAATCTCTTATTTCGGAATTGCATTCCCACAAGCGAGTTCCGCCATTACATGGGTAATAGCAGAGCAAGTCAAGTGACAAATTTAGTTCAGGCAGTCGCTACGAGATGGCGCCTAATCAAGAGGGCTGTGAAGGTGAAACCATACCAAAGTGAAGCGTTAGCTTCGATACATAGGCCCGTCGCCCCCCCCCCCCGAGAAAGCCAGATGCTGACAACCTAACCCATACTTCGATTCTGCGGCTGTATTTCGTTCATTTTTTCCTCGACTTTCGACGTTTATATTAATAAATGTGAACAGAATCACGTTCGATTTTGACCAGAGCGCACTGCATTGGACCTTCCTCTTTCGAATGAGACTTCATCCGACCGAAAAGCTGCTCATATAAGGACAAAATTTCTTGTTTCGAAAACCCATATTTCGGGCCGAATTGTGTCAGTATACCGCGCGCTGCATTGCTCGTGCCTACCTCCTTCGGTGTCTTTCAATCGTCGATTCATTTTTGCTCATTTATTATTAACAATAAATCCAACATAGAGTCTCCCACGAAGCGGGATCTATGCAGGTGATTCAGTATTGGAATCGTACAACTCTTTTAGTAACCTAAAAAGACCTCGATTCTGTGGCTGTATTTCGTTCATTTTTTTCTCGACTTTCGACGTTTATATTAATAAATGTGAACAGAATCTCGTTCGATTTTGACCAGAGCGCACTGCATTGGACCTTCCTCTTTCGAATGAGACTTCATCCGACCGAAAAGCTGCTCATATAAGGACAAAATTTCTTGTTTCGAAAACCCATATTTCGGGCCGAATTGTGTCGGTATACCGCGCGCTGCATTGCTCGTGCCTACCTCCTTCGGTGTCTTTCAATCGTCGATTCATTTTTGCTCATTTATTATTAACAATAAATCCAACATAGAGTCTCCCACGAAGCGGGATCTATGCAGGTGATTCAGTATTGGAATCGTACAACTCTTTTAGTACCCTAACCCATACCTCGATTCTGCGGCTGTATTTCGTTCATTTTTTCCTCGACTTTCGACGTTTATATTAATAAATGTGAACAGAATCTCGTTCGATTTTGACCAGAGCGCACTGCATTGGACCTTCCTCTTTCGAATGAGACCTCATCCGACCCAAAAGCTGCTCATATAAG
This sequence comes from Colletes gigas, assembly GCF_013123115.1. Taxonomy (NCBI): domain Eukaryota; kingdom Metazoa; phylum Arthropoda; class Insecta; order Hymenoptera; family Colletidae; genus Colletes; species Colletes gigas. The sequence goes on from NW_025106676.1 coordinate 1,213,840, forward strand.
GGCAAAATCTCTTATTTCGACATAATTGAGTACATCGAAATCGACAGTAATGACGGCGAACTTCCTTAGCGTCTAACGTAGTGAAATAAAGAACGCTAGTGTGAGCCTTTCCTTCTTGCTCTTGTAAAAGAGAAACAACTGAAACACGACCTCGCGATAAGCGGCATACGATTCCAAGCCTCGACTGCCCCAGCATTTTTACTTTCCGACCTATGTAAGGTATAAGGAAATTTATGAAGTATCATAATGTAAAAAAAATGTCGAAATTTTTTTTTAGCGGAAATACACGTTTTAGGACCCCCTGATCATATTGTGACTATTAAAAAAAAAGACTTTTTTTTTGTTCCTATTACATATAAACGGCTGAATGAATTTCAATGAAACTTTACATTTCAGTTTTATGTTCTCGTTTCAAGGTCTGATTAGATTTTGAGCGTGATCAGCCCCCGGATAATGATGATTATACGACTTTTAGTTTTATAATTATTTCGATACATATACATTATTTGTAACAAATTTTGGCAATTATTTAGAAAAGGGGGAGGTCTCACCGATTTTGATGATTTTTGAATATGTTGTAAAAATCAACATTTGAACAACTTTTTCCTATACATATAACCACCGCTTGGCCTTATTTTTCGAGATTTTTCTTCAAAAAGATTGCTGCTACTGCAATGAATTTTGTCTATATGTACATGTCCGTGACTCTGTATGCGTCAGTCCACGATCGCCGATTTTTTCTCTTGTTTGTGACAAGAAATAATGCACAATGTGTGAAGCTAAATCTAGTTCTGTATTGCTGTCAAAGGTTCGAATATTCCGAAGTATGGAACTCGCCAAATACATTATGTAGGCTATTTAGCTGAATTCTTCTTCCATCGACAATATGATTTTAATGATCGAATAATGAAATGTTTCCCACTTCTGATAATATCAATAGAGAAAATTGAAATAGAAAATGAATACGTGGCCGACCGCCTTACGGCGGCCGGTATAAGAAAATCTAACCCAGACCTAATCCATTATATTAGTTACTAGGTAGAATAATTAGGTTTATAAGGGTTAGATGTTTTTATGCCGGCTGCCGTTAGGCACACCCATTGTCGGCCGCCTCGATGCATCTATAGAAACAATAAACAATCGGCGATTGAACGCTTACACACACGCTGCCACAGCATGTACTTACGTATAGATAGAATTCATTGTATGTAGTAGCAGCGATCTTTTTGAAGAGAAATCTCTGAAACTAAGGCCGAGCGGCGGTTATATGTATAGGAAAAAGTTGTTCAAAATGTTGATTTCTATAACATATTCAAAAATCACCGAAATCGGTGTTACCGTCCGTAATCTAAATAATTACCCACATTTAATATTTAATAATCGTCAAGCACAAATTACTACAGAAAGTTATCGATTCCATATGGATCTCGGAATCGATCAAGTTTTGAATCGGCCAATAGTTTTGCGAGTTTGGAGTCTGACAGTACTTTCCAGGTTTTCAAATGTTTCCAATCCGGCTAGAGCGCGCACGCGTTACCTCTCTACTTGCGCGAATATTCAAAGTATGTGTTGCAGCCTTTCGCTACATTATTGTCTACAATTTCATACCCTACATTATTCACGAAAATAAATGTTACTTTATTTTGTACAGTAGAATTTTCAAATGAATGCATAGTAATCAAGTTTTTTTGGAAACATTATTGTGGAAGATTTTAGAGTGGGGTTGCATGTTGATTAAAATAAAATATTGCCGCGAAAGTCTTCTTCATTTATATACGCGCTTCGTGGGAGAGTATGTGTTGGATTTACTGTAAATAATAAATGAGCAAAAACGAATCGATGATTGAGACACACTGTCTTTGGCTGCATAAAGAGAAACCTTAGCGGGTCCAACGAGTCTAAGGGCCTTTGCTGTTTGTCACCGAAGGACAAAGTGAGGAACACGGTGCAGGCATAGAGTTTCTTTTCAAGTGGACGACACATTTTCTTCACGTGCAATTTTAATAGCGATAGAACATCCTTTCCAGCCGTAAAATAAACTTTCCAATTCGTTACAAAAGAAAGACTTTTCCGGGTCGAGATATTTAGCGACAGTTTGTCGAAAAATAAATTTTGTAATATCGACATATTCATATTATTTCCTGAATGTCCAACAGCCTCAAAAATAGAAATGTTTGTGAAATTTAATGAAAATTATAATTTGTAGAAGTCTTTAAAGTTGAACGATTTAAAACTACCATTTTTACCGCAAGAAATTACTTCTCCTCATTGAGATGTTTCAACAGTTCCGTTTAACATTTTCATTTCGTTTTTTCCTTTTAAATCAAGAGTATTTCTTTGCAGTGAAAAACAATGCTTTCATTAATAATTGCTGTACATAATATGTTTAAAAAGTAATGCTGAATGAAGTGAATAAAATGTACAAAATTCTTTACAATTGATAAGGAATATCTTAATTTTAAAATATCATGTATTTTAACTAAATGTAATGTTTTCAACACATCTTCCCCTAAATGTTCATATAAAATCACTTCCCCCTTCAGATCAATTTTCATATTATTATTGTTTAAAGCCGTTATTGTCATTTCTCATGGTCGCGTCTACCGTTACCATGCTACACGCTACGCTACAGAAATATGGGTTCTCGAAACAAGAAATTTTGTCCTTATATGAGCAGCTTTTCGGTCGAATGAGGTCTCATTCGAAAGAGGAAGGTCCAATGCAGTGCGCTCTGGTCAAAATCGAACGAGATTCTGTTCACATTTATTAATATAAACGTCGAAAGTCGAGGAAAAAATGAACGAAATACAGCCGCAGAATCGAGGTATGGGTTAGGGTACTAAAAGAGTGGTACGATTCCAATACTGAATCACCTGCATAGATCCCGCTTCGTGGGAGACTCTATGTTGGATTTATTGTTAATAATAAATGAGCAAAAATGAATCGATGATTGAAAGACACCGAAGGAGGTAGGCACGAGCAATGCAGCGCGCGGTATACCGACACAATTCGGCCCGAAATATGGGTTTTCGAAACAAGAAATTTTGTCCTTATATGAGCAGCTTTTCGGTCGAATGAGGTCTCATTCGAAAGAGGAAGGTCCAATGCAGTGCGCTCTGGTCAGAATCGAACGAGATTGTGTTCACATTTATTAATATAAATTCTCTGCACAGAAATGGTAATACCATCAGATACGCTGCCGCCTAAAGAAATCAGAGGGAGTTGCTTGCTATTGCCATATACCATTCCGAACAGTGTGACCAAACGACAATAGTAACGGCGAACTTCCTTAGCGTCTAACAGAGTGGTGGGGATAGACGGTATATACTACAAACCCAGCCCTCGATTCTACGGCTGTATTTCGTTCATTTTTTCCTCGACTTTCGACGTTTATATTAATAAATGTGAACACAATCTCGTTCGATTCTGACCAGCGCGCACTGCATTGGACCTTCCTCTTTCGAATGAGACCTCATCCGACCCAAAAGTTGCTCATATAAGGGCAAAATCTCTTATTTCGAAACCCCCTATTTCGGGCCAAATTGTGTCGGTTTACAGCGCGCTATGCCGTGCGTTCTTCAGATCGTCGCGAGTTCGCGTCCAGACACAACGTAGCAGATCATTATGTATTTCACCTTCTATAATAAAGTTTTCTGCTCGCTATTGTTATCTGTGCCTATACTTTCGACCACAGTGCATCTCCTATTGCTATCCCATTAACAATAGTCGGTAAGCTAGGTATTTTTGCAAAATCTATTATTGTATTATTCAGTTCTGTGACATTGAATGAAGCTAAGCCTAATTGTAGTTGGTATGTTTTGGCATCAATATCCGTAGTTCCAGGTATAAGAGTGGCTGTTAACGCGGAGCCTATACATTCTTTATCTAAATATATGCGATGTAAACCTTGCACAATCGTGTTGAGAAGAGAGCTGCATCCATATAGGATTCATTAATTTCAACATTGCGGTTTTGCACTTGGCTTGTGTTAGAAACGTAGAAATCAAGGAATGCCTGAAGCAGGCCATGTGCTTCTCCTTGGCGCGCCTCCCCCTCTTAAAGGAGGATCGGCCAGAATGTTTAGACAAAGAAGGACCGTACTGTCAAGGGTGCCCTCACGACCCTGGTTTTCTGTCAGGGTACAGAACTGTATTGGCTTTTGCCGTGAGCAGAGATACGCTACTGTTTTAGAAAGCAACTCGTGTCGATTTTATTTAAAACGCCCGACCGCTATCCAGATCCTGATATCGAACTTTTTCTTACACAAGTCGGAAAGTAAAAATGTCTGGGCATTTGGAAATTCCAAATCATATGCCGTTGACGGGAGGTCGGATTTCAGTTGTTAAGAGCGAGAAGGCAAATGTGAGCCTTTCTCTTTCAACTCCCACGAGGCAGTTCGAAGTTACTTCGGGCAGCTTCGAAGAATCGAGAAAGAGGGCATGCGTCAGTTTGCCTTTGTTGACTTTCCGAAACTCCACGAGCTCGCGTATGCGTGATGTAGTGCATCTGGTGCTGAATCTGGCATCTCTGGAACGACTTCCCAATATCCCAGTCGTCTAAGGCAGAGCCTGCTAGAAAGCTTTAGTGATGAGTCCACTAGCAGGCCCGGGCGAACCGCGCCCCCTCCTTTCCTTTTCTGCCCTCCTACGAATTTCACGAGATCCTAATCGCAGCGAAGCAGCGCCATAATTACATACCTAAATAATAATGACCCAGGTCTCACTACGAGGAGGTTGCTGCGAATAGCGACCCGCCCTAGCCTCGCCCCAACCACCCTTCCTTTGGCGAGGAATTCGAATACCTATCTAAGAGAGGAGAAGCTATCGAAAAGTTAGAAATGATCTTACAAAGGTCGAGTTCTTAAAAGAACTGCCCAACCAAGAGATGAAAAACTAAATGTCCAATACATGTGAGGTAATCCATCACATATTTTCTGGAAACAAAATTGGAATGTGCAACTGCACGTACGAACTCTGACTGATAAAGAGATCAAAAACCTACCAAAATGTTGATATCACTGCTTCTATGTAGGAAGCATGTGATCGGCCGGCCGAAAAAATACATTGTATGCAAGGTCTACTCGTATACCTCATCCGTGTTACAGCTTTTTAAGGTTCTTCCTGGTGGCAACATTGATTCGAATTCATTCGTGTGTAGGGATATTAGAAGTGTTGCATATTTGTAAGCAACGCCTGAAAAAGGAAAGATATCAAAGTAAAAAATAATTGGTTGATAATCTAAATTGTGTTCGACAATTTTACAAATTTAAACATTTTCTGTTTGCTTATTTTTGCTCTAAAATTTCCAGAAAAGGTTTAAATAAAGTCGGCGACCTCTCCTTGCCAAAATTTGAACCTGAAAAACGCCGGGGTTAGGTCTCTGTGATGTATCGCGACGAAAGTAATTGATTAAAGAAATGTATGAAATTGTATATATTTCTTAAATGTATTTATAATATTACCACGAGCAACGAACAAGTTTCGCTTCTATCTGCGTCTGTAGAAGTACTCCGTGGTAACGTTACAGAAACATATAAAATCTCAGTTTATTCTGACAATATTTAAGCAAGAAGTGATTATTCCAGCATAGTTACTTGCTAATTTGTAGCCTCATATATTACAAACAGATAAATTTAAGCTTTGTAGTTTCTTAGTTGCATTTCTATATTACCCTATACTTTGTCGGTTTCAACAATTATATAAAATTCTTTTAATGTTATCACGTACATGATATCGTATTCAAATAACTTCGCAATCACACAAAAGTTCCGCACGTAGATGTACAAAATTTGTCATTCTATGTAATCGTACAACTACGTAATGAACGATGAATAAATGAATGCGACGAATAGTGTACGACGCATTCGAAAATGAAAGCAACGCGTGCAAAAATATATTTAATTCAGTCGAAGTTGAAGCTGCCGAAATATCATTCTGTAATTCTTAAAACATAATTTGTACAGCAGCTGAAAGCGTCTGAGAACAAAGTATTTTGTTTTTTTTCTAGTCAGTTCGTTGTTCTCAGATGATACGCAATCTTTGACATATAAATATTTACGAAAGACGGTACAAAACATCTCCTATACTCTTTTCGTGAAATTGTTTCTGTCGTATCCCTAAATGGTCCAAATAATCGATAAGTATTGACATTGCGCGCGTGAACTACATTTTGAGGCAGCGCAAAGTCTTGTCAGGTACTCTTAAGATAAATTGGAACGTATTCTCTCTAAGATTGTTCGCGTCGTCGTCCTCATCCAACTCATCTTCGTCGCTAATGTCCATTTCTTCGTTATCGAAATCTATGTTGAAATTTTGGTCACCCATCAGGAACCTCAGGCACATATTTTCCTCTTTTATCCGCGAGCGCACTAACAATTCCAGAGTAAATAGGTGCTCGTCTTGAGCTTCCGGTAGATAACGATGCATAAATTCCGCTAATCTGTAAATAACGGATAGAGTCAATAATAATAATAGATTCTGGCCGCTATACATAAATAATATTTGTTCGCAAATAAAATAAACTTTATTTGGATCGCGGCGTGACGTGCGTGCTTGTTTCCGATGGAACGACAGTTCGAGAAGCGCAAGAGAACTGTCTACCGAGCAAAATTTACTATTTTGCGTCACATTGGTGGGTCAGAGAAAGATAAAAATATGTGAGTGGAAAAATAGAGAAAACTCGTCGCCGAATCGATCGCTAGTCAAAGTCTACGAGCCAGATGTTTATTTTCGCGCGATGACACCGGATGGTCGAACTGATCAGGCCCATGACAACACTTTGTGGCTCGCAAGCAAGTTGAGCAGACTTTCCGAGAATTTTTCGGCGACGAGATTTTCTACGCTTCGAGGTCGTTGCAAGCTACAGTGTTTATATTCTACGTTCTCGCCTAAACAATATGGAACAGACGATGGCAGGCAGCGTTGGAATAATTTTATTTACGTGAATAAAATTTGTCCAATCACACCTAACCCAGAGATGCCAGAAGTGCATCGAAGGTGCTCTCTCACACTATGCCAGATCAGGCGTACGTGAGCTCGTGGCGTTTCGAAGAGTCGACAAAGGCAAACTGACACATGCCCTCTTTCTCGATTCTCCGAAGCTACCCGAAGTAATTTCGGACCGTCTCGGGAGTCGAGAGAGAAAGGTCCATATTTGTCTTCTTGCTCTTGAACAACTGAAATCCGACCTCCCGTCAACGGCATACGATATACGATTTGGAATTTCGACTGCCCAGGCATTTTTACTTTCCGACCTACACAGTATATCGGAAAAATAACGGAACTTTTTAAATTAAAAGAAGAAAAATTAGTTATTTTGCCAAAATTATTTTTTTTTATTCAAAATACATCCCTTCTGCATCAATACACCGCTGGGCAAGTTCGACTAGTGCCAGCATAGATTTTTTTATATCATTTTACGGAATCGCCTCAATGACTCTGGTCACCGCGGTTTGGACTTGTGTAACAATGTCATGAAACGTTCCTTTCATGGCCAATTTGAATTTTGGAAATAGGAAATAATCACATGGAGATAAGTCCGGCGATTACGGAGGATGTTGGAGCACACAGACCTGCTTTTTCACCAAAAATTCGCGAACAGCTACAGTCCTGTGCGATGGTGCATTATCGTGTAACAAAAACCAACTTCCTGGCGCACGATATTCGGGCCTCGCTCGAACGATTTTTTCCACAAACGCTCAATAACGCCCAGATAATATTCACCATTGACTTTTTCACCTTGTGGAACGAATTCCCCAAGTATAATACCTTTAGAATCATAAAAACAGATCAACATTGTCTTCTCTCGTGACTTCGGAGAGTCTGGGGTCTTCCACGAATGCGAAGTCGCATCATAGGTAATCATTTCCTGGAAACGTTTATACCATTCGAACACACGTGTACGGGATAAACGATCATCACCATAAACTTTTTTTATCAATTCAAATGTTTCTGTAAAAGTTTTCCTGAGCTTGAAACAAAATTTAATATTTGCTCTCTGTTACATTGTGTTTCTGCGACGAAGTGACAAAAGGTACTGCCATTTTAACCGTTATAACTTAACAATGCGTTAATCGATACCAATAATGATGCTTTTGTTTTGTAGAGGAAATATACAGCTTTCAGGTTACATATTGTTTCAATAGATGGCATAAGCAGTTTTCATTAAATTTAAAAGGTTCCGTTATTTTTCCGACATACTGTGTATGTAGGCGCACATAAGCAAAGTACCCATAATGAAAAAAAAATTTTGTGAAACTTTTTTTACGGAAATACACGTTTTAATACTCCGTGATCATATTTTAATTATTGAAAAAAAAAGAAACTTTTGTTTATTATTCCTATGTATGAGCGTACATATGTATATTATTAATACAATTGAGTACAAATAGCTAAATGAATTTAAGTGAAACTTTACATTTAAGTTTCATGTTCTCATTTCAAAGTCCAGTTAGACTTTGACTATAATCAGGTTGTGGATAATAATGATTACACCACAGACGAGGTATACGAATAGGCACCCCTGCCGGGTTTTTCTTAAAAATTCGTCTTTGATTCTTCTTTGATTTAAAAAAAAAAAGTTTCATTGAAATATATTCACTATTGTAGGTGTTATGGTTGTTTTTTAATCCGTTCCATAGTCAACTCACGTGTATTTACGCACAAACTACAGCTGTCTGCCCATAAATCCTAATTCAGTGAATAGTTTTTCAAGTGATCGCTATCCATGAGAAGAGGACGCTAAAATCGTCTCCGAATTTTCAGGTCGGTATAGCAGCCAGATTGGGCCACGAAAGTTCAAAAGGTGTAACGTCTACTCGTATACCTCGTCTGTGATTATACTTGTTTTATAGTTGTTCCGGTACATAAGCGTTATTTATAAAAAGTTTTCTAAATGTTTAATATAAATCTTAGGTAGAATTCAATTTTACGTAAAAAAAATTAAATAAACTTTGTCTCTATCTTCTCTAGAAAAGAAAAAATTAAATGAAATCTTATACACTACATGCTTACTTAAATCACGTCGGAATTCCAAATCGTATGCCGTTGACGGGAGGTCGGATTTCAGTTGTTCAAGAGCGAGAACGCAGATGTGAGCCTTTCTCTCTCGACTCCCACGAGGCGTCCAAAATTACTTCGAGCAGCTTCGGAGAATCAAGAAAGAGGGTATGTGTCAGTTTGTCTTTGTCGACTCTCCGAAACTTCACGAGCTCACGTACGCGTGATCTGGCACAGTGTGAGTAGTGTACCCGGTGCTCAATTTAGCATCCCTGAACCTAACCACAATTTACTGCTAGATAAGAACGTACCTTAAAAGATATTCGACGTTATGTCCGCTTGGACCAGAACACTCGGAAATTTGCGTGGCAATGCTGTTAAGTGGTGCCTCTCCGAGCCATTGTTCGTTTTTACAGGTGGCAATGAAAATGATCGCGGTTACGTCTTTATTCCCGTCACGACTGTAGAACGTTGACAACGTCGTGACGTATCCCCCCAATGTGCACTCGCGATTCTTCAAATATGGTAGCGCTGTGTTGTCCTGAACTTGAAACGCTCGTCCATAAACAATACCCTGTCGACAAAGTGAATGGTTTCGTTGAAATTTCATATTATCGAACATTTGAGTTACTGAATGCGAATAAGAATGCGTTTGTTTCGTAGTTACTGTGCTTGAAAAGTAGATCGTCCTTAAATATTGGTTAGGGAAACGATTAGAAAAGATTAAATAAGTAAAACGTGTATTATCCAAGCAAATAGTGAGACATGATTCAAAACACTTTTCTAATACTGTGGTACTTAAAAGAAATACATATCGTCTCTGGTTTGACCATGTAAGCAATTTATTGCACTTGAACGTTTTCGATTTCATGTTAGAGGTTGTTTTTCGAAATAGGTTGTAAACATTTTTAAAACAATGTAATACGGATAACAATGTTTAGAGAAATATAACTATTGGACTGTCCAGTGTACGATACTTCTATCTAAACTCGAATCTTGTAAGATTCGAAAAGTCAAACATTTTCAAATTGATTCGTCTTCAAATAGATTTATATTAAATATTAAGAAATAAATATAATAGATGAATTAAATGACAAAAGAAATAACACCGAGTTCTTTGTTATGTTTTTTTTTCAGTAATGATTTGAGGAGAATAAACAGTATTAGTATCATAAAAATTTGATATTGACGGTCAATCTCGTTCGTAATTACCTCTGTTTCTTCTACCAGCGTGGCCACGCGCCCAGGCTGCAACAAAAAAAAAAATACGAACGTTGAACGAACATAACCAATGACGTTTAAACAGAAATAAAGAAAACAATGGATAGAAGTGCGTGTTAAAAATGTGACGTAAACACGTAACACAACACATAGGACGAAATCGTGTTCGAACGATATCAGTTTCTACGAGTTGCAACTGGTTTCACATCGATCAAGATGTAATACTTGTAATCGGAAACCAAGAGAAATCAGTCACTTAATAAGTCATATGCGCGGTATCTGAGAAAACATAATAATGCATTAACCGCAAAATCGTGCATATAACAAAACAAATTATTGAATTTAATAGTCATAAGAAATGATTGGAAACGTTGACAAAAGACATCATTTTTACGAACACGAAACACAATGTAATGTTTTATGCACACGAATAATTTTCATTGTTATAACAGCATTAAATCGATTGGAGAAAATAGAACGACAAATTAATTACGTACGTGAAACTGTATCTAATTTTCATCACTCTTAATGGAAACATCCGTAACTACCAACTAACAATAAGTGGTAGACATACATACATGCAATATTTCCAAACAGTATACAGGGTGGTCGGCCACCCCCGGGAAAAATTTTAATGTGAGATTCTAGAGGCCAAAATAAGACGAAGATCAAGAATATCAATTTGTTGATTGAGGCTTCGTTAAAAAGTTATTAAAAAATTAAATTAAAAAATTCAAATCATTCTGAAAAAATTATTTTTGGTTGCGGGGCTCAATTATAATCATTTTTTATTAATACATATACCCTCGAAATCCTACGCACTTTCGAGAAAAAAATTCGAGTAGGTACTGAAATTTTTAAACGAAATTAAATAATTTAAAATCATACTAAAAAAATTATATTTAGTTACAGGGGACAATTACAAGCATTTTTGGTGAATAGACATACCCCGAAATCCTACACGCGTTCCAGAAAAAAAAAAACCAATGTCAGACCAGAAATGCTTCCCTGACCTGAACGGATTGGAGGATTTTAATTTTTCGAAATGCAAATAACGCGTATTTTAGTTGAGAATATGTAGAAATTCTAACAATATTGAAAAAGTTGTTTCTTGGCACCGTAAAGTGAGAAGAACCCCGTAAAACTGGTTGAATTTTCAAACGGCCATAACACCTACAATAGAAAAGGTATCTCATTTAAATTTTTTTCTGAAGCAGAGCCCATGGGTACTTACAAAAAAGTATTAGACAACTTTTTTGTAGAGCGTCAAACAAATTTATTAAAAATGAAAAACAAATTTTTAAGAAAAATCGACCAAGGGGAAAATAAAATTTTAATAATAAAATAAATTTGCCTAAATTTTTCGGTGAAATTAAAAAATTTCAAATCGTTGTAAAAAAAATTATTTTCGGTTGCGGTAGTCAATTCCAATCGTTTTTTGTGAATAGACATACCCACGAACTCCTACCCACTTTCAAGAAAAAAATTCAGTATGGGCGGAACTTTAAACGTTAATAACTTTTTAACGAAGCCTCTATCAACAAATTAGTATTCTTGATTTTCGTCTTATTTTGGCCTCTAGAATCTCCCATCAAAATTTTTCCCACGGATGGCCGAACACCATGTATACTAATCTATACTAAACGAAAAGAATTCGTTATTTTTCCGTTTTGAAATTTTTAGTTATTTCTAATCAGCCTTGTATACAGAATGTTTCTTCTATCTTACACATCGTAATATCTTCGTCATTTCAGCTGATATGAAAAAAATGTTAATCTGCAAAGAAAGGTGATCTTCGAAACTTGACAAAATGACCTTGAGAAAAAAGCATGAATCATAATATTCTTAGCTTCAAGCCAAACCAATTTGTCCCGACATGTTTTTTCGTATCAGCAAAAATTAACGAAAACATTAGAATGTGCATAATAAAAGAAACAACTTGTATACATCTAAACCCGTAACGTATTTCCGAAGTAAAATGTTTATTTCCATCCGAGATAGAAAAAAATATTCAACTACGCGCAATATTGCAAATTTTCCACGTGTAAACATTCGCGAGTGAAAATACATGGCTTATACATATATTATATATAATTGTCGTAAACACAAAACGTAGAACAAAAACGTATCCTTGTAACGTGATGTGGATGTCTGCCAAATTTTTGTAAAAATATTCACGCGGCGAGTTCATGAACAAGAAAATTGGCTGTATAAATAGAATATCTCGGACAAACTTCGCTCGAAAAACTATAGAACTAACCAACAGGAAATAATTCGAAGATCGAACGCAAGTATACGTGTACACCTTTTACAATGTTATGTACGACCGTCTTTTAATACGTAATAAAAGTTGCGAAACTGTACATTAACATGCATCGGTGCCACACTTCAGCAGCTATTTTCGATATTTCTCTGTACATTTACATATTTTGTGACTGAAAATTTATTGAAGGAAATTTCATTAAAACTCTATAATAGCAGATAATCTCGTAATATTTTATTACTGAACTGTAGACAACAGGTTTGATAAGTTATCGAAAATTATAACCTGTTTCGAGTCTCTTGAACAATCGAATCGAATAGTTAAATTTTTATTTTTATTTGACAATTAACGGATAAACAATTATTTAGTTATTTTCTAGTTATTCACATTTTTATTCGGATGACTGTTTACAGAGTAATAAAATAAATATCTAGTTCTTTCTTCTCGTGGCTTCAGTATAGATATTCTCTCGAACTATTGATAAAGAAACAAAGGATGGATAAACGAACGAAGTTGAGCCGCGAGAACTGACAAATGTAGTTGCAAGATGTCGTTGGAGCTTACTTTTTCGGCAGTACCGCGATGAGTTGTATTGCCTTGCCAAAATCGTCTCGAGAAGCCCTTCACGTGTCCTATCATGCTTCTCTTGTACTCGAATCCTGGATGCCAGCACAAGGATCCGTATCCGAATATCCAGCATTCGTTATTACTATTACTATTATCAACCATCTTAAGTCGTCGTAAACGCGTAACAAGAAATCACAGTCAACTTTTTTCCTTCCAACGTGTCATCAAACTTTGATTTTCAACCAAAGTATATTGCATCAAGTTTCGTTTACGTGGCTTTCCGTTTATCCTCCATAAACGTTTCAATTAATATATCAAAGCAATTTGGCGCGAATAATATTAAATTTGCTTCTTCTACGTAGATGCGCGTGTTTCAAAATATTTACTATAATCCACGGATTGTTCGAGGTCATTGAATGAACTTTTTACGCAATATCTAATAATCCTCGTGTGCGAATAATTCCAAAGTTTTCAATTGTCTAAGCGTCAAGAATAATAATTAATAATCGTTGTTGTTCCGTTATCTCGAGAAATTGCAACGCGTAACGGTCATCGATTCGACAAGTGCACGGCACGTGGCTCGACTGTGCTTTTATTCCAACGACAACTGGGGTGTTTTAAAGCTCAATTATTAAAAAACTTTCACTCCCACTACAACATTCTAATTTCCTTCCTCCCACTATCCTTAGCGGGTTTATTATTCTCTGACCATCGAGGAACGCACGATTCGTCCAATCACGTGTCCGTTCTTTTTCCGCCTGTCGATTGGCGGTTTCGCGACGTCGACAGTACCATCCTTCCGGTAATAAATTTTGCTTCTTCTTTTTCTGAATCTTGACCGGTTGTTGCTACTTTTCCACGAGAGTCTGGACGTTTGTAGAAATTTCGTGTGAAAACTTTTGTTCGAGGGAAGTGATTGAATGAAGTGTCCGATGATCGAATTTTGTAATTCCCTTTTGTATCGAGTTTCCAGTGAATCGTATCGATCGATGCAATGTTTTTAGACGTTTCATTGGAATTACTGCAATTTGGACAAACGAAATTTTGAAGATCCACAACGAAACGTCCGCCACGCGTCGAAGTTTGACTGAAACTGCCAGTTCGTCGGACGCGCCGTCCACTCGCTTGAAGCATGGGAGCACAGTGACGAAGAGGGAAATAAGTAAACTACGGTGAACGGATAGAGAGGGAGAACGTTCAATAAAGGAGTGGGGGAACTCGGATGAATCGGCTGACGAAACACGAAGTACGGTTGACGTATGACTTTCCAACTTTCAAGTATACGCGAACTGTATTTGCCGATTAATCAATTTCCGGACAATAAACGTGATTGCTTTACGATTATCAAATTGCCCTGCAAACGTTTATGCTAAAAAATTGGCGGAAATTGAACGATTAGTTTAAAGCAAAGACAAAGCACTTTGTATAGTTACTTCAATAATAATTTATTTGTATTGCAATTTGTACGTTAATTGGACATTAATTTTCTGAGAGACAAAGTTTTACTAGTTTTAAAAATGAGTTATATTTTGTCTAAAAATATCAACTTTATCTATTCAATACTTTGTCATTACTCTACTTAAATCCGTTTGGTTCATCAAAATTAAATTTTTGTAAGCCTAAAAAAATTATCTGGAAACAGTACGGAATAACCAAATTACTTTGAGTCAAAAGAAAAAGTACATAAGTCGTAATTAACGTGAGATCTTTCAATCTCGATGAAAGTTTTGTTGAACATATTCCAATCTAACAATTTTATGTCGCGTCAAGAGTTTAAATGTGAACACTAACAATTTGTCTAACAATGAGATTGAATAGTTTCTCTACACTTCTTCCAACTCTACACCTACAGTCGGTTACAATATTATTGGGACCCCAGTATAATTCTAACTTGTAGGCTTAGTTTTTTGAATAAATACACATTAAAAATGTATAAATTTGTTGGACCACAATAATTTTACATCGCATTCAGAGAAGACAAGTCTAAAAATTCTACGAATGGACAAGTATCTGCTGAAATCTATTAGAATTGTACAGTGTGATTTAGTCGAAAATATTTACGTCAGACGGTAATTTAATGTAACGCTTTTTACCAGATGTCGCTACTGCTATTAAACCGCGACTGTTTTATCAATACCAACAGTGCGATATAAAAATTTCCTACGATTTTGATGGTATTGTTGCGTCCCGAGATCGTGGTTTAGGGAAAAAGGACGGTGGGTTGGTGCCCGTGGAGCGCTGAACCGCTCTGCTCGGCGAGGCGCGCAAAAATCAAACGACTATGTAAGTTCGAAAAATGGTTGGTAAGATTTATTCGTCGTCGTCTCGACTTTTAGATACAATTTTGTTGACTTCCGAAATCGATCTGCTCCTCCGCGGAAATCTTCTCGTCGTCCTCGATGTTCATCCCTTCTCCGGAATATTCCTCGATCCTCCCTCTGGATTGTCCTGGTCCAATCGGGGTTCGTGCCTTGCTCCCTCCATCCGGATCGTCATAGATCGATGATCCACCCCCAAGCCGCGTGGAGGTGGAGGTTACGCGGCCATGTTGGAGCGGGCGCGCGTGAGAGAGAGCGTGGGAGTCGAGAGAGAAAACGAGGCTAGCGGCCTAAGCAACCCTTAAGAAAATTTATGACCCTTGTGAAAGTAAACGAAACTCGAAGCGAAGTGTCGCGAGGCCCTGCTGTGTGTCAAGACCATTGAAACTCTTAACGGAAATAGCTAATTCGGCACGGTCCGAAATAACTAAACAATAAACTAAAGGAATGATGGAAACTTGAATTCGACACAGCCTTTAGAAAAGAAACTAAGTATCTAAGAAATGCCTTCCTTTCTCTCTACCTTCCCCAGCTTGATCGCCCACGTTGAAAAGCGTACGATTTCGTTGTTTATTACAATACGCTAGTTGGTTTGAATGTCGCTCCTAATTTGCCTATCGATTATACATATTTCTGGGGCTACGTTCGCGTGGTCACGCAACAATACATTACATAAACATCTAGAAAGTAGGTAAGCGGGCCCCTTAGAGTCAGGAAGACGCCGCCCGAACAAAGTTTATGACTTTATGACTCCCGGCCTTTCTCGACCTGAGTTTTACCCTTGCAGGACACCGATAATTTTTGGAAGTGAGGACAGAATTAAAAATGATTTTATAAGACGAGCCCCTGCCCGTTCGCCGAAATTTGGCACGCAGATGTGAAAGAAAAAGTTAAGCTATTTACTATCCTTGCCTGGCCCAACTGTAGTATGGAAAGTTTGAATACAATCCCAGGCCCTCGTAACTCTCTGCGTTTAGGTGTCGCTTAAAACCTTCCAGCTGTGCTGTTCGCTACGAACTCGCATGCTTACAATAAATCTCCCCGTTACAATGGAATTCGAATTTCGCTCTCACATCAAACCTTGATATCCCTATGTCTTAGAGCTAACTTCACATAATACACAGATTCATACCAGCGGAGGTCGCAACATCTCCCTTCATATACAAAAGATGTTTCCAATGGAAACAACTTTTCAAAAAGAAAACAATACATCAATACTAACTTAAGTACGCAAAATTGAATGAATAAGTACTTTACAATAGACGATTATAACTATACCCCCTCTTCCCGGGCTAGCCCGCGGTAAACGAGCTACTCGGTCCACCCATTGTCACACAGGAAGCGCGAGTTGAAGAATAATAGTTATATCATAACATTTTACAGTAATAAGATATAGTTATTCTATTACTATATAGGTAATATTAAATCAATTATAGTACAACGCATAGCTGACATCCAGGAGTTATCAAACGCCCTAACCAAACTTATCTAAATATTCTTATCCAATATAGTTCATATAAAAGTACAGCAATATATCTAATACTTATGGTTAAACTATTTACACTGGATCTAGCCTTATACAGGCTAACTTAAGTTTATTCGCGTGAACTATTTTAGTCTTATTTTTCCCTATAGCTATTTCAATAGTGAGATCGTTAAATATTTCAACTACTTTATATGGTCCTAGCCAACTAGAATCAAACTTAGATGTCTTAGGTTCTCTAAGTAAATACACATCGTCACCTACAATAAATTTACGGGGATTTGCATTTTTATCATACCTTATTTTACTCCTTTCTTTTGCCTGTTCTAGGTTAATCGCTGCTGTAGCCTGAGTAGTCGTGATCCGAGTAAACAAATCATCTAGATGTTCAACGAAAGTTCGCGGTATTTCTTGGCGACTAAATTCTGATGGTATGATGGCTTTTGTACCGAAAATAAGCTCATGAGGGGAGAAACCTGTAGCTTCATGCACGGAAGTATTATATGAGAATATTCCAAAGCGTATCCAATCGTCCCAATCAGTTTTTCCACAATAATGCTTTAAATAATCTATAAAAACGCGATGTGCTCGTTCAAGAGAGCCCAACGATTGAGGGTGAAATGCCGTTGATGTAATTCTCTGTATTTTGAATATTTTGCAAAAGTTACTCATTATTTCACTAACAAAATTACTTCCCTGATCAGTTTGAATAACACGAGGGCAACCGAACCTACTTATAAACTGTTCTGCAAGAGCAACTGCAACAGTAATGGAGTCCATAGTTGATATAGGAATAGCATCAGAATGCTTCGTCAAATTATCCTGCAGAGTCAACAGATACCGATTTCCCCTTTTAGTCACAGGTAACGGTCCCACAATGTCCATTTGTACTTTCTCGAAAGCTCTCTGAGGGGTATCTGTTATGCGCATTGGCTGTTTAGTTTTAACAGAAAGAATTTTATTTCTTTGGCAGTTGGAACAAGAGCGGACAAAAGTTGAGATATCTTTCCCCATTTTTGTCCAATAGAAATCCTCCCTTATCCTTTTGAATAACTTAGTCACACCCTGATGGCCACCCACTACAGACTCATGATATTCCCGAATAATCGAAAGTCTTCTTGATAAAGGGGGAGAAATGATTTCACCAGTGCAAACCGTAATATTGTATTGTGAACTATTAAATGTCTGCTTTAAAAGATATTCAAGAGAATTCCATTCAATAGGCTCAATGTTATTGTTACTTTTAGATAAACTGATGGACATCACACCTAATGTTTCCATGAGATTTTTTAGGGATGATATTGAAGACGCGAGATGTCTAAAATTTTGTTGTTCAGCAGATTTCACCTTGGAAAATAAGTGGAAAATATGTTGGCTTCCACCGGGGAAAACCATTGCCTCACCCACGTGAACATTGTACGATTGTACCTGACCAATGGAAAACCTTCCTTGTGTTAACAAATCATTACTGATTTGTGAAGAAACTTGACAATCAGTAGAAAAAAAATGAAGAAGATTGTCTTTCCGCATATAAAGATGGTCCTTGCAATAAATGATACTTGGAAATGAAGAAGGAGGGGATGCTTGTACGGGTGGAATGAAATTTGTCAAGAGAACTTTGAACCTATCATGGGTATGAGAGTCATTTTCATATACTTTTTCTACGGAGGATCGTGTCCGTTCTTTACCTGATTCTGTCATTCCTGAAGCACCAGACTCGCCCACACTCCGCCACAACCTCATCCGGGATAAAACTGGTCTGCGCACAGCCAGTGCCACGAAATGAGTCGGGAATAAGAAGGTGCCGAGTCTCCGCTTTCGACACGAAACGGGGGCTCTTGTTGCCAATTTCTGGCAGAGCACTTTACCCTGAGATACAGAGACAGCCCCTAACGGTGCCTGTGGCGGGGTGCCTTCAAAGTCGGCCTTTCCGATGTCCGACAGACTCCCGAGTCGAAACATGTCCTCCGTACCTCTGCGGAGCGATCCTCCACTCATTACGTTAGTATTTAAGTCTTTAGAGGATTTTCCTCCCTGGAGAGATGCTTCTATGGAAGGAAATGTCTCTTCCTCATCTGCCGTATGATACTCGTCACTATCATTTGAGTCCGAACCCGAATGATTTGTTTCGTTATCAGTCTCATTACACCCACTACTAAGTTCACTATCCACAAGAAAAACTCCCGCAACTAAACGTTCATTTTCGTCTCCCATAGAACCGTCAACGTCAATGTCCCCGACCTCCTTAGAGATTGCAATTGGCAAATCGTCGGCGCCTACGACAACCCTTTGCAAACGCCTTGGAGGGGAGGCGTCCGTACTTTCAGTCTCGGTATGAATTGTCAAGCACTTAGATGGAAAAGGAAAGATATTTTGAGAATCGACAAGAACAGGATTTCGGGATAATGCATCTGCATTGGAATTGATTTTCCCAGGTTTATAGACCATCTCATAATCGTATTCGTTTAATCTAATACGCCATCTCATGATACGGGA
Source organism: Colletes gigas (assembly GCF_013123115.1). Lineage (NCBI taxonomy): Eukaryota > Metazoa > Arthropoda > Insecta > Hymenoptera > Colletidae > Colletes > Colletes gigas. The sequence goes on from NW_025106676.1 coordinate 1,233,184, forward strand.
AGTGGGATTTTTTACATTGTGCAGCCAAATCAGCGGTCGATGGTCAGTGACTAAAATAAATTTGTGGCCATACAAATACGGTCGAAAATGTTCAATTGCAAATAAAATCGCTAATAATTCTTTTTCAATGGTGGAATAATTATTTTCAGCGTCATTAAGGGTCCGAGATGCATACGCGATTGGGAGATCTTTTCCGATCTGACCCTGACTCAATACAGCTCCGACTGCATAATTAGAAGCATCAGTTGTTACGAGGAATGGCTGTTGAAAGTTGGGAAATTGGAGCAACGGCTCCGAACAAATGATATCACGTAAACTCTCGAAAGCGAATTTGACATCTTTACCCCAGACAAAAGGTACTTCTGCCTTCAACAATCGTGTCAGAGGTTTAGCAATTTTTGCCATATGAGGGATAAAACGTCGATAATAACCAACTAACCCCAGAAACTGTTTAACATTCTTCCTGGTTTTTGGAATAGGAAATGACTTAACAGCCGTGATCTTCCCGGGGTCTGGTTTCACTCCTTTGGCAGAGATAACGTGACCCAAATAGGCAACTTCTCGTCGCAAGAATCGACATTTCTCGGGTTGTAACGTTAAACCGGCATTCTGCAACCGAGCCAAGAGAATTCTCAATTTACGAGTATGCTCTTCCAAAGAATCAGCATATATGACGATGTCGTCCATATATACAAAAAGCTCGACTCCTTGTAAACCAACCAAAACCAAATCCATGCACCTCTGAAACGTGGCTGGAGCATTTTTAAGCCCGAAGGGCATATTATTAAATTCATAATGCCCATTAACAGTTGAGAAAGCGGTCTTGGATTTAGAATCCGGATGTATGGGGACCTGATGGAAACCAGAGGCAAGATCGAGGGTACTAAAATACTTGGCGGCCCCCCAATTGATCCAAGATATCCAAAATATTAGGGAGAGGATACGCATCATTGATAGTCTTCTCATTTAACTTACGGTAATCTATCACCATGCGCCAGCGAGGCTTACCATCAGGGCCAGGTTTTTTAGGTACAACCCAAACAGGCGAATTATAAGGAGAAGCAGATGGCTGAATTATCCTATTTTCAAGCAGTGAGTCTATCTGTTTTTGTATTTCCTCTTTGTGAACTAGTGGAAACCGATACTGTTTCGTATTTATAGGTATTTCATCCGTAGTCACTATTTTATGTTTGATTGTACTAGTGGAATTTAATTTATCCGAAGGCAGATAAAATTGATACGGAAATTCATTCACGATTTTTAAAATACTAGCCTGTTCAGAATCGCTCAAACCCTGCATATCGAGAAGCTTCGCCAATTGAACGAGCCTAGTAGCATCGGCTTTGGACCGACCCTTATTTGGATTTCCCGTCCGAGCCGAACGCGGCGAAGGAGGAATTTCAATAAACTCTTCTAATTCAACGGGGGGTATTGAAAGAGTCACACTATCGTGAGTAGTATTAATAGCGAATATCCTAACAAATCCATTCTCTTGCGAGACCAGTACTTCACCTACGTAAACACCCGGCTGTGTATCTAACTTCCTTATATAACCCTCTTGTCTTTCAATATTTCTAACAGGGACGGTTAGGAGAGTTTTCATGCGAGGTGGTAAACTAACTGAAACCCCTGTATGAAGAGGCAATTCCTGCCCCCCAACCCGAAGACTATTAGCCACAACGTCCTTGAATGTTAATATCGCTTGTTGCTGCTCCAAAAATGGAATACCCAAAATTCCTATTCCCGAGATCGGAAACTCATCGTTGACGATCTGGAATTTAACGCCAATACCGAAAATTTCGATGATCACCTCACCGAGAGTGCTAAGACCTCCTTTATCGATACCAACTATATTATAACTAACGACAGTATCCACCAACAAGCCAGAAATAATGCCTTTACGTTTTATTAGATTAAGTTGGGAGCCAGTATCAATGAGAAAATTGCCAATTCCCTTATGGAATGAATTATGCGATAACCCTAAAATAGGCAATCGACCAACACCTTTCACGTCGAAGTGGAAGCATGTTCGTTTAACTGGGGACGCGCAATTAGGGGTTCGCTCCGTTTCGCGTTTCCCCGCGGAGCCCCCTTTAAGTTTAAATGTTGCGGCTTGGGTATAACAGTTTCACGTTGCATCCCAGTATTTTTGTAATTTCCCTTTTTAAAACAACGCGACTCGGTATGCCCTGTCTTTCTACAAAATTTACATCTTAACCTTTCAGGAGCCGATGGATTATGAAAATTCCTTTTTTGTTGAGGACAATTGTAACGGTAATGGCCTTCCTGATCACAATTATAACATTTAATATTGCTGATACTAGCGGTAGCAACCCGAACATTTGACGATGAAAATTGCTTTACGGGGTCTGCCATTTCTTGTTCCAATCTACTCGCGATACTAACTATATCATCAAATGTTTTATCCGGTTCATTCGAAATAAAAAGTCTCAAATTTTGATTCTGAAGACCACGTTTAAAGTTTGTGACGGCTGACTGATTTAATAAAGCCGCGGCTCCTATTAGCTGTTCGGAGTTAAATTTTTCTTTAGCTGCTTCTAACCCTCGGCTCAAAATTTCACGGCCCCGAGCCCCATAAAACTCTACCGACTCGTATATCCCTTGTTGCAAACCCCTCAGTTCGCCGTGAATCTGATCAACGTCGAAAGACCGAGCATACACTTTCTTTAACAGGCCAATGATCTCGCTTACTGTTGTTGGTTCTGGACGATTTGAAATTAAAATATCCGCAGGACCTTCGATCTTATTGCGAATTATAGTTAATAAATTTCCACGGTCGGAAGGTTTAACTCGGGAATCGATAAGTTGGCACTGTTTAGTGAATTTAAGTAGAGAACCAGGTTTCCCGTCAAAGCGCGGAATCAGGTCGGAGGCTAATTTTAACGATAGATATGAAATTCAGATGATTCAACTGACGGCAGGCTAACAGCGTTGATTACCTCAGGGCGATAAAATTCATTATCTAAACTCGGCGAATCAAGCCTTGGGGTACTCGCGTGCACCGGCAAAAGATTTGAAATGTCCGGTTGTACCATACAATCATTGGCCGGTTCTCTAAGAGTTTCAGCGGATACATCCCGGACATCAAATTCTCGGGATATATTTAAACTAATTAACCGATTCCAACGTCTCCTCATTGCCTTACGACTACGTAACATGTTGTTGATATAAAATTACGATTAAATAAACTAATTAACTATCAACTTTGCTTTAAACCTAATCGAAAGCATATAAACTTATAATATACGTCTTACGTGAACTATTGATTGTCTTTTCGTCTCGCACGTTGATTTCAGATAATTTCACCGTTGCAGCTCCTCGTTGTACTTGGGATACTCCAAAAGATCGTTTCCGCTCCGTTGTCGAGAGATGATGTGTGTCAGATTCCGATCGAATTGTACATGTGGTTCCAGGGAGTTCTCACACGGCCACTGAAAAACCACCCACCTCTGGCATTCGCCCCTTTGCTCACGGGGAAACCGTGAAAAACCCGTGAGAGAGAGAATGTACCTTTCGCACTAATTTAACACACAAATGATCCACTCGCGAGCCGGCAAAGTTAATTGAATAAATTGTCTTTCAATTTCTTTTTCAAATCCCACCGCTGTCACCAAATTTTGTTGCGTCCCGAGATCGTGGTTTAGGGAAAAAGGACGGTGGGTTGGTGCCCGTGGAGCGCTGAACCGCTCTGCTCGGCGAGGCGCGCAAAAATCAAACGACTATGTAAGTTCGAAAAATGGTTGGTAAGATTTATTCGTCGTCGTCTCGACTTTTAGATACAATTTTGTTGACTTCCGAAATCGATCTGCTCCTCCGCGGAAATCTTCTCGTCGTCCTCGATGTTCATCCCTTCTCCGGAATATTCCTCGATCCTCCCTCTGGATTGTCCTGGTCCAATCGGGGTTCGTGCCTGCTCCCTCCATCCGGATCGTCATAGATCGATGATCCACCCCCAAGCCGCGTGGAGGTGGAGGTTACGCGGCCATGTTGGAGCGGGCGCGCGTGAGAGAGAGCGTGGGAGTCGAGAGAGAAAACGAGGCTAGCGGCCTAAGCAACCCTTAAGAAAATTTATGACCCTTGTGAAAGTAAACGAAACTCGAAGCGAAGTGTCGCGAGGCCCTGCTGTGTGTCAAGACCATTGAAAACTCTTAACGGAAATAGCTAATTCGGCACGGTCCGAAATAACTAAACAATAAACTAAAGGAATGATGGAAACTTGAATTCGACACAGCCTTTAGAAAAGAAACTAAGTATCTAAGAAATGCCTTCCTTTCTCTCTACCTTCCCCCAGCTTGATCGCCCACGTTGAAAAGCGTACGATTTCGTTGTTTATTACAATACGCTAGTTGGTTTGAATGTCGCTCCTAATTTGCCTATCGATTATACATATTTCTGGGGCTACGTTCGCGTGGTCACGCAACAATACATTACATAAACATCTAGAAAGTAGGTAAGCGGGCCCCTTAGAGTCAGGAAGACGCCGCCCGAACAAAGTTTATGACTTTATGACTCCCGGCCTTTCTCGACCTGAGTTTTACCCTTGCAGGACACCGATAATTTTGGAAGTGAGGACAGAATTAAAAATGATTTTATAAGACGAGCCCCTGCCCGTTCGCCGAAATTTGGCACGCAGATGTGAAAGAAAAAGTTAAGCTATTTACTATCCTTGCCTGGCCCAACTGTAGTATGGAAAGTTTGAATACAATCCCAGGCCCTCGTAACTCTCTGCGTTTAGGTGTCGCTTAAAACCTTCCAGCTGTGCTGTTCGCTACGAACTCGCATGCTTACAATAAATCTCCCCGTTACAATGGAATTCGAATTTCGCTCTCACATCAAACCTTGATATCCCTATGTCTTAGAGCTAACTTCACATAATACACAGATTCATACCAGCGGAGGTCGCAACAGTATGGTGAGTCCCAATAGCTTGGTGTTTGTTCATGAGTGATAAATGGTGATGGAAACGAAACGTTGTCAATTGAAATTTGAATTTTCAGTGTTCAAGAACGATATATTAGAAGTTTTAATCTAATCGTTTGAACGTAGATAATCATTTTTATGTTGGACACGATAAACGATTATTATCGATATTTTTTTCGTTTCATCTGCTCATTCGAATATATTTATAACCTTTCCAAACGTGGCCTGCCATACATTCGATTCGCATCGATGATTCAAAAAGATATACCACTTTCGTCAGACATGATTGACCAAACGGAAGATGATGATATGTTATACGCGGGGTGACATGGAAGAAGTGATAGATACGAATGAGTCCGAGAACTTTGAAGATGAAGTCTCAAGCGACGAAGAGCCTCTGGAAGATGCAATCTGTGTATTCACCGGCCACAAACCAGGTTAAAAAAAATCTCTATGTTGCACTATCACTAAGATTGTAAATGATTTTACTTTTACTTAAAACTGTAGGTTCCATCTTTTGCGGATCACTGACTAGAAGTAAAAAATTGGCTGTTACTGGAGGTGTAGGAAATGTAGCTTATGTTTGGGATACATCATCTGGAGAAATTATTTTTAAAGCTAGGAAACTATCAGATAGTATAGTCTTCTGTGAATTTAGTCCAAATGAAATGTACTTAGCTATTGGCGATATGAGTGGTATTGTTTATGTTTGTACAGTACCTGACAATGAAACAATCCTCAGCTATAATATAGGTGATCTGACGGTTGGTTTTTTCTAATTTTGTAATTGCATTTTGCATTGTTTTGATTGACAGTAAACTGAAAAATTATTTGTTATTACAGTGGTTAAAGTGGCATCCTACTTCAAGCAATTTATTTGTAGGAAATACTGATGGAGAATTATATAGGTTCAAAGTACCTACTGAATATCACAATTTTACCAATGGTTACAAATATGGAATTGAAGTTGGAGGCAATATTCCAGATGGTATTTGTTTTTTAAATTATTCTTATGCTAGATACTCCTTTCGAAATGTTTTTATTGCAATTTGTAGCCAATCAAAAAACTGATCTACTCTTGTTCAAAACATTCTTTTGAGACATTACCCATTTAAAAATATGTCAATGTATGCGTTATTTTGACTCAAAATTATGCTTTTTTTTTACAAAAATTCGTGTTTTAATCGAATGCAAATTTTCAGGTAAAACGTGTTGCATTAGGTTATGCAGACGGAATGATTAAAGTAATAGATTTGCAAACGCTGTCCGAAATATCAAGTTCTTCTTCACTAGGCCATTCTTCTACCATAACTGATATCGATTGTCACCCAAATAATAATCTAATCATTTCGTCGGACGTAGATGGGAAGACTATACTTAGCATGGCAAACACTGGCACGGGTAATGTAAATTTGTATCTTGTATTTACTATAAGAATTGAAATAATATATTAACCTTTTTAGATTATTTCTGTTCTGCAAAACCTGTATAATTTCGAGCAAAGTAATATTACGAATGTCAATAATGATGGTGAAAATGTTGATAATGATGACAGGAATAACAACTGGGTAGAAGCGGTTGCCTTCTGTAAAAAATCCGCGTTCCAAGTTGCCGCAACTGGTACAGTTAATGGAGAAATCTTATCTGGGATATCCCAAAACAGGTAATACTACTTTTCTTAATCGATTGTAACCTTATTCAGCATACTGATTTCTTCTGAAATTACTTAGGTACTTAGGTGTAAAATAGATCAAGCACACGGTACATCCAAATTGGTGTGGAAAGGAAAACACACACATCCTGTTTTCAGCAGGACTGGATGGTATTCTCAGGTGTTTCGATGCAAGAAGTGGTCAATGTTTGCGATCATTCACAGGACACACAGCAGACATTATGATTTATTTATATCCGAGTAAGTTGAAGTAACGAATTATTTTATTTTTATGATAGAATTGAACGAAATGCGATGGAATATTAAATGTTTTTCAGAGATGAAAAAAGTATATTGACGACTTCCGATGATGGTACAGCAAGAATCTTTGATATTTCATCTCTACCTTAATGTAGTTTATTACTTGAGAAAATTATAAAGTCTTTGTTATTATCTAAAATATATGTACATTTTATGAAAGTTGTTCATACATATATATATATATAGGAATCGAGAAAATTACTGGCCAAACCATTCTACTAACCTTGCCATCGCCGTATCGTTATATTCCTATGTTAACGATTCCTTTTCTGTGGGTATGAGGATTTCCGATCCCACATATATTTCATCTTTTATTTTCAATTGAAGTTGAAGTTCATTATTTTTTAGCTGGTGACCTGCAATATTTTATTCTTGCACCATTCTGCATCAAGAGTGTATCTTTTATTTTCCACAGAAAATGAGTCGGACCATGTTCTGTCACCTTTCTCAAAACTGAATAATGAACTAAATTCAATTGCAATTTTTGATCTCACTAGACCGATTCCTCCTGCTTTTTCTGGTGCAGGATGATATACTCTTCCTGACTGAACACTCATGTACATCTTTCTGGTTGAGAAACGGCACCTATAATTAATTTATTATTAAAAATCAACCCGATTGCAAAATTGTTTAGAAGCTTATTGAAACCGGATATACCATTAGCATTTCTTCTGCATGGGCATAACCAAACCAATCCTCCTCTTTGCCTGTTTCGCTATTCTCCTTCCTAATTACTTTCGTGAACACTATCGGCAAATCATCGCATCTGACAAAATTTCTCTCCAGACCGCAAAGAGAAACATACGGAAAGTCGTGGATATATCGTCCTGTGACATTTTTCTTCAAGTGCTTGAAAAAGAATGCCAAAAATTTGTTATCTAAAACCAGATATCTAGTATAACGTACAAATCATAACATGTAACAAATTTCTTCAATGTCGATGCAAACCTTTGAAGCACGACGTAAGTTTTTCATGCGAGCATCATCCAGAAATAACTACAGCACACGAAGCAGAAAAATTATAATACAACGTATTTTGATGCTACTTCTGTATGTTTGCAATCTGTGTCTAATAAAGATTAAATTATACCATGCCTTGATGATCGATGTAATAAAAGTATTCTCGAATTCGAGGTTCTGGCGACTGTCCCTGCACATACTTCGCGCAATGCCTTTTAAGTATTCGGAAAATAAATCGATCTTTTAGCTACGATCGCGAGTACACGCGAACGTAAAAAACATTTTACAACTCCGAATAGATTCAATCGATGTAATTAAAATATTACGAGTGACCTCTGTTAAAAGAGCAAATTTCAAATTGTATTCGGAACAATTATTTTGTACGACAAATAGTTCATGACTATTCGGTACGATTAAATTTTAATTACCATCGGAATTGTCGAACTTTTTTGTTTTGAAATATTGAGTATTAGACTATTTGTTTATGTTAACGTGAATTTTGTTCATAGTTAGTATTTGTATGTATAGATATTGATCATTTCCTAAAAATCATCGATTTCACACACCACAACCTTCAGTGCGTGTGCGTGAGTCAGCGTGACTAGAATCAGCTGATGGCAAGATGTGATATTTAAATACATCATCGGTATCTTCATTATTTACATAGAGCAAATATATGAATAATAACTCATATATTCAATATTCGAATAATGATAACTGAATATTCAAATGTTTAAATAATGACATTCGAACTACTCAAATATTTGAAAAAGCCCCAGCTGTATTTGTAGTTCGTTCAATATCATACCTCACTTTTAACTGACTTGTCGTACGGTCGAAGTGATCGAATAGTAATATTTGAATACTCCACATGTTTAAATAACGATACTCGAATAATATACTCGAATACTCAAACATTAGAGTCGTTTCAGTTCTACTATAGCTTGTTCAAAACTCATAACCTCACTTTTAAACTGTTACCGTATGACGCAAACTCTTCTTATATCATAAGAATGCTTATATTGCGTAACAATGCGGCTTAGCCCAATGAGATAATTAACGACTTGCAATCTTCTCTTCCCAATAACGGTTTATCGCGCGTTTATATACTCAGACGGTCGCCCCGTCTCGTACATCAACATACTATCGACATTTGTTACGGTCGATTTCAATTGATCGAAGAGCTGGTGACATCTGGCGCGATCGATTGGAACGTAATCTCGATAGAAACAGAAACTTCGATATTTTCAACGTCACGTTGGTTCGCGCTACCCACGGACAGGCAGATTCAAGAAATGAGATACGACGAAGAGGGTGGAACGAACGGTTTCTGAAAACAGACAGAAATTTCAAGGAAAAGGATTGCATTCAGGACCAGACCGCGGCGAGATGCTGCCGCCCCGTTGAACGATCGTCACCGCTCGGAGATACTAACACGAAGTAAAAATGTTGACCCGCAAGCTCGAGCAAAAAAAAATTGTGCATCTGCAAACTGAAATCTCGTATTGTTGTCGTGCCAAATAAGTCGTGCACAACGCGGTCCTGTGTTCCCGGAATATGGCTTCGTCCACGAAGAGGTCATGGAAACTCCGTAAGTGTTTGTCCTGTTCGCGTGAAACGTGCACTTTGTTCAATTCGTCGGTGCACGATGTACGCGTCCAACGAATTACCGTTCTGGCGCTCTCTTTCTCCGTTACGGGTAAACAATTTATGTTTACACATCAGTCGGACGGGATTCACCGACGAATGTTCGATGCGTTTCCTATTATGGTCATAACCTTCGACGAATGGGAAATGCACTGTCGCCGCGAATGTCATTGAAAGCTGACATCTTTGTTCAGGTCATTCTGTGCATAAGAATATTTTTTTCTGTACAGAGGATTTTGTTGCCCATACGTCCAACGTCAATTGCTTGGCATTAGGTCACAAGTCTGGACGCGTTTTGGTCACTGGTGCGGCACGACAAGAAAGTGAATCTATGGGCAGTGGGAAGCAGAATGGTATCATGGTATTTTTGTTTATTCCGTAAAATCATTTGTTTAAACATTGAATCATAATTGATGTAGATGTAGGATTTGTATCTCATAAATGGGAAAAATTAAATATTAATTTATCCTAATTTGTTCATAATCATAACCATGAACACTTTGTGTATAGTCAGTAGTACATATTGTAGTGACTATAGTGACTGGACATTCCAAAGTAGGAGTATTGCTTTATAGTTCTCTTGAAACCAATTTAATAAGATTGCTATATTTATATTGTAAATTATACATCTGTGATCATATTCCATTTGTTACTGGTCCAATTAGTTATATTATTTTTAGAGTTTGAGCGGTCACACTACACCATAGAATGTGAAAATTGGGACAAACAGAAGATCTAGTATGCGCTGGTTCGCAGACGGGTGCATTGAAAATTTGGGATTTGGAGCATGCCAAATTGGCACGCACGTAACAGGACACAAAGCAGGCATACGTTGCATGGATTTTTCATCCTTACGGGGAGCTGTTGGCATCTGGTAGCTTAGACACTGCGATCAAACTGTGGGATATTAGGAGGAAAGGTTGTATCTTCACTTACAAGGGGCACAATAGGATGGTGAATAGTTTTAAAATTTAGTCGATGGGCCAGATGGATAGCCAGCGCGGGAGAAGAAGGAATGGTCAAGGTATCAATTAGTGTAATACGCGTAATTTTAGTAATACGCGTTAGCGATAATGGTTTACAAATATTTTATTTTTTAATTAGTTGTGGGATTAAGAGCTGGTAGACAACTTAGAGAATTCTAGGAACACAGAGGACCGGCAACACAACCAGTATGAATTTCAATCCGCATGATTCTTATCAGCAAGTGGCAGCGCGGTAGAAACGGTTCACTTTTGGGACTTGAATCGTTTCAACTTTGTATCATCTACAGACCAGACTCATTCGTCTGCAATTCGGTACGTATTAATAGGTAGGCTCGATTAAACTGGTTCAGGATTCTGGGTCACTTCGTCCTCGACGAATGTCTAGAAAATGTTTTATTTCTGGTTAGGTTGCCTCTATTTAGTCAAGGCGGGGAATGTCTTTTTGCTGGTTGCCACGATGTGTTAAAAGTCAGCTACGGCTGGGAACCAGGGTCGAACGTTAGATCAGTACCAACGCTGGGATGAAGGTACAGGATATAGACTGTTGCTGCTCAGAACGCAGCTGTAAGACAATATTTACTGATAACAATTAGACACGACGTGTAGAAACAACATTCACATGCGTTCACGTGTCCCAAATATCACAATCTCTCGTGTACACCAAATATTACAACTTTGCCTAAAGTATCAGTACTACAACAACAACTCGAAGCCACAAACAAAGACCCAACCCGTATTTTTTGGTACCACCCAGAATTCGGGTATGTATAAACAACCTCATTTCTATAACCGTTTCACTTAACCGTTTCAGACTGTGCAAGTTTCCACACTGCCAACTGTTGTCCTATATGTAGTGCGATTACAACAAAAAATCGCTCCATTGGTGGGGTGTCGACATCCGGTTCTCCGTTCAGCCGTCACACGCGAAATGCGTTAAGAAAATGTTTTCCATGGATAGCCACCCGAGTAAAGAAAAAACATACGTAAGTTGAAATAGTTGTTTCGTGTTCAAATAATTGAGTGGCATGTGGTTGTAGAATAAATATTTACTACTTATTCTACTTATAGACTAGACGTACGGACAATAGAAGAGGCAGACAAGTCTGGAACTGACCCAGAAGACGAAGCAACGTACGCAGATATACCCAATGTCACCGAATATCACGACGTCTTTCAACCAAATAGGTCATGTAAGTATATCCGTATCTTACTGCTGGTTCTTTCTTGCAATATTCGGTTGTATATTCTAACTTACTTAAACTTTATTTTACTCTAACTCTCGACTATCCTACCGTCGCAAGCCTGAAAATAAAAATGCATCTGAAAGATGGATGTTGCGCCGTACAGTTTGTGAATGAGCATGCTATGCACGGTATGTTTCAGTGTCTCGCACTCCACCTCCAGAACCTGAGGCTTTCCAGGAGCCTCAAGATGTAGGTGAGTTCCATGCAAACAAACTTCCCATCTTTTTCCTCCTTTTTACGAACGTTGCATGAATGTCGACTTACAAACTTCCGCACAGAACTGGCCACTTTTGACATTACGTTATTTGAAATACTATATAAGGTAGTATCTTGTTCGCAGTTATTTCATCGTATAAACGATACTTGTCAATATATATAATAATTATGTAAAACATTTATTGTTTCAAATAGTTACCTTTCATTTCCGTTTAAATAAAAATTGTCCATGTTTGCTTCTGCATGTAATTTACGCAGTGTTCGTTCATACATTATTCCGCTCGCGTTCGTTTTCCAGATCCTACGCAACCACAGATATTACAAACTCTTTCTACCTCAATGTCAAATCTAAGTACGGTGGAGCCAGAGGAAGTTCCACCTATATCATCACCGTCATCTCCACCTCCACCAGCGCCGACGTTATCATTAACAAAGCCAGTATCAGTGCGCGTTCAGCCAATCAAGTCATCGCCGCCCGTTCAAAGAAACACAGTCACATCGACGAGTCAGACCAAAAATCTTCAAACGAACAATGGCCTTGGCAGAGCGTCGAAGAACCTCGCCTCTATACCACCCCTTAGACAGAGTATTACTCCTCTTCCTGGGAAAAAGATAAGTATTACCAGTGACGTAGGAACACTTCCACACCCTTAGGCCCGCAGAGGTCGAATTCCACGTTGACACCGCGTGTGGCACCAATGGCTGCCGTTCTTCCAGTGATGGACGATGGAAAACTAAAGAATAGAGCACCTAGCCCGGATTCTCCCAAGCATTACTTAAAGAGACAGAGTAGTTGTAGAGACGGAGAACAGGGTTACGAAAGCGATTATCCGGTACAGTAAGTATGCAGGATGTTTCATACAAGTACAGTGAGTTCTCGAGTTGATGAACCGATGGAATAAATATTAAATGTTTCTGTTTGAATCAAACTCAAGTCGAGAACTTGGTGTATCGCAAGATTACATAAGCTTTCTATCGTGGATATCATTGAATTTCAACGTTGTTGCAGAATTAATAGTATAACAGCCCCTCCGATCCGGCGTTAAATAGGCCGAATTCTGCGCAATCTAGGTCGACCTCGCTGAATAGGAACTTTGCTACCTCAACGTCGCTGTCCGCGCGCAACGCTTCCACCACCACAACGACGTTCGCGACGAAGAAATCGAATAAAGCTCAAGTGCCCCCGAATCCTAAGATAGACGTTCGAGCCCCCCAGTTGAGGCCGAACGTTGACAACACGGAGAAAGAGGAATTTGTTCCCATCAGTGCTGATAAACCTTATGGCCTGGACGTCGAAACTTTCCTACCCGTGAGCATCGCGAATCATTGTACTACGTATAAGTTTCCTGTCCAAAATCAACTGAAATCAATATTTTTCCCGACAGAATCATTTCGCGAGATCGACCGCGTTCGGCTATCCACAAATGGGAGTTTTCAACGAAATGTCAGAGGCCGAAGTGCTTAATAGCATGATGCGTGGTCACGAATCGATGATGGCTGTACTCACGAACCGTCATCGTTCCTTGCAAATCATTTACTCTCGGTTGCACCACAAGGATCTTAAGGTACACACATTGTTTCGCCATATCGGAGTTTGGCAAATGTGATCGGACGGACTAGTGATTATGATTATAATTGCTGATTATGATTAACGAGCATGACGTCAGATAGAACGGTGAGGAATTACCCCCCAGACGGTGAATCGCCTTAACGAACGACGGCAAGATTTGGGGT